>NC_060257.1:68387471-69012471 GCF_921293095.1 Ischnura elegans
TGTCATGTAAACATCAAGAATAGCTAGATCAGGAGAAAAATGATTTTAAAAATTCTGTGGTATGTTACACCTAGCAATATGGATACCATAGTATATAGGTCTATATATCCTCGATTTGAGCTCTAAATTTCGTGATACACAGCTCTATATTGCAGTTCATACGTATTGTAACGTTTGATATTATGTTTATGTTTTGATTTCTATTATTTATTTGATGTTTATGTTTGGATTGTTGCCAATGAGTTGTTGAAAAGAGAGAGGGAATTGTTGAGAGGGAAGCCATTTAAATATGAGCTGGAAGGAAGGAGAGGAGAAAAAGAAATTTTGATATGAAATGAATAAAGAGGTCTCTGGAAGAAGCCAGTGTCTGATATTACACTTTTATATTATATAAATTTAGGGTAGAGTCCTTCGCATAATTAGTGCATAAGTGTCTGTATTTCTACTTGTACAGTGGAACTCAGGTTATCCGGTGTGCATGAACTTGCAATCTAATCCAATTGAAATTGTAATCTAATGGAAAACTACTTGAAACGTTTCATCAATGGATTAAATGAGAATAAAAAATTTCATTCAGAACTAATGATACTGCGTGGTACACATGTATTAAGTTAAAATGCATTCGTTTTATTAGTAACGAAATGCATATTTCATACGGGTAGTCATCGAAAATGGACCGGAGTTATTTTCGAGGAAAAATTAAAAAAATACAATATCCAACCTAAGGATAACATCAACCCAAAAGATAAAATCTTGAACGGTGAAATAATATAAGAGTTCCGCATATTAACGAAACACGATAGCCAAACTCACCGGTAAATTTTTCCACGAGACAGTTCAGGCCCCAAGCATCAAGAAAATCCATAGGTCGGTTATCTTCTCGTATTAAAGTGCTCTATGATATATAAAAAAAGTATTAAAATTGGCATTGAATGGCAATATTTTCTCACTTGCAAGAGCAAACTTAAAAGCTATATACTTACCACAAAGCACGCCAAACATGTTCACTTACGAGTTGTTTATTATAAGAACTGTTTGGGAGACCGTCGTTATGGCGATTATTGACGCAGAAGCAATATTAGTCGCCCTATCCATCGAGTTGGCTGTGGGATCCAACTGTTGGACGAGGGATCTCTTCGAGATGGGTGTGGGGACCAACACTTGGACACTATAACCAAGTTGCGATCGTCCAATTTAGTTGGATAGTACACCCAATCGCGTTGGCTGCCGTGTCTGTTACAGTGGATACTGCATCCAACTTTCACTTATCCAATTAAAACTGGATGCCACATCCAATCCTTTTTTTGAGTGTGCATGTTGATGCAATTGTTAACGGAAGTAGGCGATGAATGACAAGGAAAGCAATAGGAATGGAAGAGACGCATTTGGTGAAGAAAAACCTTGGGGTAAGGTATGTCTTTAATTAATTACTGCCAAGGTTTAATACCGTGAAATGTTTAACTACTCCATGGAGATAATAAATGCGGAAGATACGAGTCCGTTTCGTATATTCCGTGGCCAAATTAAATGGTGCAAGGGTAAAAAGCTCTTTCTTAGGAACGTCGCATTCATGCCGAAATAACTCAGCGTGCCTCAAGCCAAATTTCTATTCCGCAGTTCTCATATACACGAATATAACGCGAAAATGTACGTTCAACGGTCGTTAAAAATTCTCATTTTTATAAAAGTAAAGCCGTGGTGTTGCTAGGCAGAGATGATGTTGTATGATAAAAACACACAATGAGTTTTGGGAATTTGGAGATTTTTTTTTATTCATCCCATTCGAAAGCAGGATGAATATATGGGTATATCAAAATTTTAATTTAGTTAGTCATGCTCTTTTACTAATACAACGCAGATTAATGCATTTTATGTTTTTTAAATAATGAGAGTGTCGCCTTTGAACATAAAATGTGTACTCATGATGAATTTTTTTATTCACCGTTGTAAAAAAGAAGAGTAAAAATGGAAAATTTTAACAAGAAATGACGTATGGGTTTTAACGAAATTATTTGAGAAACAATATTTTTAAATTTCGTAATAAACACATTTTTGGTGAAAAATTAACGTAGTGCTACTTGCCGATGATGTCATCGCAGAAACAGAGAGTTATGAAGAAGCCTGACCTGAAGAAAATTTTAATATATTTGAATAACCTAATGATTCGATCTAAGCTGAAAATCAAATCACAAAAATATTAGTCGGTAAAACGAAAGGAGACGAAGACCAAATTGACATCAGGAAATCATAAACTTAAGGAGGTGAAGGAGTTCCGCTCGGACAGCCGTGTGATAAAAGGTGTGAGGATTAGGAAATAGTGAGTAGAGTAGCCCAAGCGATTTTGGTGGAATCGATGGAAGATTCTTAGCTACAGCTAAAAATGTAGGTGTTGAAGTTAAGAAGCAAGTCATGAGGAATTCCGTTACCAGCATTCTTCCTTATGGTAGTGAGGCCTTGAAGATGACAGCAGCGGAAAAAACAAGGTTAGAAACTATCAAAATTTGTTATTGTAGAATAATGATTAAGTTAAAATGGATAGATGGTGTGACTAACGTTAAAGTCCTAAGCGATTCTGGAGAGAAGAGGTCTTGAAACGTTTGAAGGCAGGACGATTTAATCGACACATCACAAGACATGATTTACTAATGAAAATTATCGTTGAAAACTAGGTGGAAGGAAAGAGCAGCAGAGGTAGGCCGCGGATGAAATCATGCAGTGGTAAAAGATGATAAGAAGAGAAATTTTGTAGTGCTGAAAGATTAGCCTTTAGGATAATCAAGTTGAGAGCTGAGTCAAGCCAATCTTAGGATTGAAGACTCTTGATGGTGGTGGATAAAGAAACATTTAATCGAGCGCAAAATAAATTTAAGAAAATTAGCGTGAAATATACCCAGTTATTTTATAAAATATATAAATGAAATGAACGTAGGTAACATGTAGTAGTTGAACAGAAAATACTTATTTCCTGGATATAGACAGTTACTTATACCACTTATTTTATAAGAGCGCGACCCGGGTTTCAATGAGTAATCATCATCATCAGGCGCTAATTAATGATGATGATGATTACTCATTGAAACCCGGGTCGCGCTCTTATAAAATAAGTGGTATAAGTAACTGTCTATATCCAGGAAATAATGGAATACCACATAGTTAACCAAGAGTTAGAAAATACTTCGCAAAATTTCTTTTTTTTTTCAAGTTTTATTTATACTGGGTCTGATTAGGCCAAGTGCAAGCACTTGCCCAAACACATTACTTTCACTGGTACAGAGTTTCAGGCAGTTCGCTATTTCTCATGTAATGGTTTACAATGGTCTTTGGTTCGTGTTTCACATTTAGGTTGATATAATTATGATTTTTACTTTTTCTGAACACATGTTCAGGATTTTTCGCAGAAGTCTTGTTCTTTCCTTTATCCCACCAGACAGGCTACTGTTAGGTTGGAAGTAGAAAAGTAAATTATTTATCAGTGGACATATTTCTATAAGATAGTAATAGCATTTGATGAGAAAATAGATTATTAATAAAAAATTATTCCAATTAAGTCAAATTAAAATGGTATGCTTTTTTAAGTTGCAACTGTCAAAAAAGTTCAATTCATAATATCATACTTAAAACGGTAAAACAAGGAAAATATTCATAGCGTAGACAATAAACAAAAAATAGTTGGAATTAAAGGTTTTAGACAAAAAGACAATAAGGTTTTAATAAATAAAAATAGGTTATTAATGGACAATATATAGGGAATAGTTATAAATAATAAAAAAGTTATGTAAAGGACTGCTTAGATGGTTTTGAGAATTAATTCGGTATTTGTAAATTTAAATCCTTAAAAATGCTGGCTGCAGTCTGTAAGTCTTTATTCAGACGTACCTTTTTCCTTTCCGTATTAGTAACCTATTGATGACTTTATAGTCGAACTTAACCCCTTTAGGTCCCAAGAGCTTATATGTCCCAAATTTTTTTAATTATTTCAAAATTAAATGGGAAGGTTTATGATTGTAAGAATTGTCTTTGTGAAAGAATAGGCTATTGGCCTCTAGTTTTAAATTTTTTATGACATCCTTTAGATATTGTAGTTTCCTAATTCTTATGAACTTTCACTTGAAATGCTGATTACGAAGTGGAAATTTGATAGTTTATAACAAGTCAATGAGAATATAAGACACGGTCTCCGGCGTTACTTTGTGGAACTGCTTCATCATAAAATAAAAATACTTTGTTCTATTCCACACTTTATTTTAAATAGTACGATCCGATATTCTGCATATTAAAAAATATGCAGATTATTAATATATATATTATTTTATTCTATCATCAGGTAGCATAATATGCAGAAACCCGGGTGGTACTATTAAAAATAAATTTTAAAGTAGGACAAAGTATTTTTATTTTATGGAGTCAATGAGAAGGTCAATTATAATAAGACTCGGTTTATCAATTGTGTGTACCTAGCCTGTGGAGTTAGAACCAAAAACTCAACATTTTTGCTTTTATTTTCACAAAATTAGTGTTTTTATGTCATGGGACACACATGTCCCAATGGACCATAACGGGGCGAAAATTGGTATTATTTCCAGTCCGAGACTGTATTTCAGATAGTACTAGAGATATCGCTTACACATTAATATGTTTGGAATCTACGTATTAATATTAGCTTGAAAACGTATTTTGTCATGCAATCTAGAGGCTGCAGTCTTTATGAACCCTATTGGGTTAAGCTGTAGAACGTTGAAATTAATAATTGTTTTACTGTCACATAAGGCAAGAAAATGTATTGATTAAATACTTTAAATTTTCTGAGAATAAATAATAAAATATTAGTACAAATTCATTGGAATGCCCTATATTGTGTTATTTACTAGAAATTATGAACCACAAAATTGCACATAAAAAGCTAATTTTGGGTGTATCTCAAAAACTATTTGAGATATCGCTTTCATGTAAATGTTTTTGGAATCTACGCATTTATTTAAGCCAGAAACGTATTTTGTTATGCAATGTAATGACTGGAATCTTTATGGACCTTAAAGTGTTAACTAAAGTTTACATTACACGCAGAAGTAATTTCATTCCTTAACTGTTTTCTTTCCATTATTATCTTTTGCGCGAAGTGAATTACGCGTCGCAGCACTGTAATGGAAAGGAAAGAGGAACGTGTGAATGGTGACTAATGAAAAGGAAGCTGCACTGAAATGTTTCGTTGAACCCCCATGTTCTTTTTCTTTCCTCCTTGCTAAAAAAAACTGAGGTTTCGGTTAATTAATGAATCGCATTTTTACGGAACTTGATGAAGCCATTCAAAACATGCAATCAAGGGGTAATTAGTTTCGCAGGAGAATTGAATTATGCTCCGAGTCAATTCTATGCAGACTGTAAAAAAGTCAGACCATGCTATACAAGAAATGAATAATAGAAAAACCATAACATCACAACTGCTGGTTCCTCGTCTTCTCTTCCTATTCAAGGGATTCAGTCTACGTGCTTTCCTTAACGTTTCGTACTCTTAGAAGAAATCGGAGATTTCAATACGGGTTCTTAGGATGGTATGCAATCTTTGCCCCATTCATCTTTGACTTGATCTTGTGTCACTTTAAATATTCTCCCAATATTCCAAGATATTTTTTTTATATGGAAAGCTTAATGGTATTTTAAGTGTAGCAAAAGGAGTTGGTAAATATCCTTATATCTCAAGTTTTACCTACTTCGTCACGGATGTGGTTCTCCATCATATGTTTTTCTTGCCATTTTCCTTGTTCTTCTGTCTACATTATTACTCTTGTTTTCAAATGTCTTATGCAGAAATATTTCGCTAGGCTGTTATAAGTAAACGGCCATATATACCCAGAATTCTAGGGGGGGAACTGTTAGACCCTCACCCGCTCGCTACGGCCTTGTTTAGTATTCTATTTTAATGAGCTGGCGGTGTATGAATAAATGAAATATATGATGTCACGTAGGTTATGAGGTTCAGCTTTTCTATTTTCAAGGCAGAGCTTCAGTAATCTTCGGGAAGGAGTCATAGTTGTTCCTTAAGATAGAATCGATAGTGAAAATGGGGGGGAGGGTAATATCGATTTTAGAAGAGGTAAAGTAATTTGGAATGAGAAAATCCTATGATGTTAAATATGAAAATATATACACATGATATTATATGCAGGGATGGAAAATGAAGCGAAAATGTTTCGATTCGACCCGGAGGGAAACGAAAATACGAGGCCAACATTTAGTTACGCTCCCGCACGACATTAAAATCACCAAGGAGCTTAGTTTCCGCACAGGATGAAACTTTACTCTAAGGAATGAAACTAAATTAATCGAAACTCCGCTGCCCATAGTTAATTTTTGATCCCAGAAGTTGTTGTATTTGTAATTGTGAGGAATAGCATTGTAATATTACGACATTGATAGATCGCACCATCAGGAATATCAGTTTTGATAAGTATCAAAGCGGGGATCGGGTTGGTGTGGTGGCTAGAGGGCTTGCTTCCCAACCGGTGGGCCCGGGTTCAAATCCCGGCAGCGGCAGAGAATTTTCAGTGACTGCCCGATCCCTGCTTGACTGTTGTGTGGAGGACATTTCAAGCGCAACACTCCGTCCGTCGGATGGGACGTTAAGCCGTGGTCCCCTTGGTGTCTTTCGTTAAGAGCAGGCTAATGCCGACGCCGGGTTTCTCTCCACCCTTCCTCACCTACCTTTCCCTCATGGCGCAAATGACCTCAGCTGTCGGTCTCCCTCTCCTCCTCCTCCAGATACCATACCATACCAGTATCAAAGCAATGGTTGGCAAGTTCACTTCGTTGAATGGTGACATTTTTTTATCTAATCGGTTCTATTGGACCTGGAAGTTAGGAGAAAATCAATATTTATTTCGCCCGTGCAGATTTGACCGCGGGCTTTTCAACGTACTCCAAAAACCCCATAAAAAGATAGGAAGCCACCCCTTCAACGCCAGCCGGAAGCCGTCTCGTATATACCTCGTGCCAACTGACCTCCGCTGCAGCAGTCTTATCGCCATGAGAGCTCCCTGCACTCGCTAGTGGCAGGGCAATAAACATGCGATATCGCCCCGGTTGTGAAGAGCGCCTCGCGTGCGTGTTTTGCTATGATGCCGGCTGATTGTGAGACGTTCGCCCGTTCTGTCTGCCATCTCCCTATCCCGTGTCTAGATCAGTTTCGGGCTTGGCGTAAAACGGGACCGGGGTGATTGTATATCCACGTTCGTTTTTGCGTAAAAATTTTCGTGCGTGCCATTGTTTGGGTTGCATTTTGACGAGGAGATTAGGTAGAGGTGGGAGCAGTGCGTCCACTTGAACATTGATTTTTGTCGCCAGTTTGGGACCATTCCAGTCGGTTTTACAAAATTTCCGCGAAGCGGCGATGAAATTATTCCATTTTTTTCTCAATATTAACAACACAGGTCGGAGAAAAATTATTTCACGTAATGTTAAACCTGGTTAGCTGATCGAGTAGAAACCAAAATTACCAATAATGTTTATGTTATAGTCACGTCCCTGTACCGGTGAGCCTTGGCTCACCCCAACCAGCAGTTTACAATGATCAATTTTAAAATGGAGCACGTGTCCTCGAAAATGCGCCATTTTTAAACTACAGAACCCTCAAGCCAAGCGCTCTGATTGGCCGCGAGTTTGAATTATGACTTTGAATGCTTTTCCTGCATTTGTCTTTGCCTTTCTTCTAGAACTTACGTCAGCAGGGTAAACTCGCAGCCAAGCGGATCGCTTGGCTCAATGTTTCTGTCGTTTAAAAATGGTGCGTTCTCGATCTAAACATCATCGATAAAATTGGTTTTTATTGGCATCATCTATCCAATGTAGATAGTAGGTGACATAATTTTCCTCCGCCCTGTTTAATATTTATAATAGCAAAGAATGGCCTTCAAAAGTTATAATGGATAAGATCACATTATCACAGATACAAATTTTGGTTAACATCCCGAATTATAGTATATCTACAATTGAAATTTAGATCACTCTGTGCGTCAGCTAAGCGAGAATTAATACTTGTGCATTTAGCTTATTCCATCACTGTGAATGATAGAAAAATAGAATTAGCTGTGGTTTCATGTGGACTCATAATGAGAAACACTCGATACTTTGAATAATATCTCGCTATGGCAAAACTTCTAATGCTTACATAGCCGATGTGCTTTTTGTCCGAAATGATAGAAGCGACTTCAGTACTTCAAGCAATGTAATTGATTGCGGTTGATATTTCAAGAAAAATTAATCCGGATTTTGTCAAGGAGAGAAAAAGTGACTAGAAATAAACTTCAATAATAGGTAGGTAATTTGTGCAAGACAAAAAAATGGCCGTATCATTTCCATTTCTTCAGTTTATGCTAAGGTTTTATGATGATTCAACAATGGTATCAATGAGGATAGAAAAAAACGGCTCGCTATTGGCTTGATATATTTTTTACTATGCGGTCGTTTTGGTAAAATGGTAATTATATTTCGCATTGATTCATAAGTAGCCTTAGCCATGGATCATATTAATTTTTTCGCATTGAATAAATGTTGAATGTGCCAAAAAATATACCAAGTTAATGATGTAATAGTTTTACCTAAGGCGTAAATTGATTTGTTTTCCTACGTGCATGAGGGCAATCAGTATTTATGAGACCTCCAAGCTTTTATCATAATAAGATTACAATATTCAAGGGTTGCCCAGAAAGTAATGTACCATATTTATTTTCTTCCACATTTATTTAATGCACATAATGAGAATTACACACAGGAAAAAATGATTCAACTACACATCCTATTTTTCCGCATAATCTCCGTCCGCTATTTTGGCCTTTAGCGCGAAATAAGGACGCGTTTGTGCTGTTTATCGTATTCTTTGTTCTGGTCAACAACCGCTGCAAATCTTGGAGCACCGCCGAACTGATGTCCACGTCCTCTGAGCCCAGCAACTAACTGAACTCTTGTTGAAAGCAGACACTCCATAGACTTCACACAAATCTTTTATTTTTATATTCCCTGCAGTTTCTTTCTTTGCAGCGATAAATTCAATGACGGTACGTTATTTGTAACGTGTATTCCTTACAGACGCCTATTTGAAGCGGTCCTGTTCCTACGCTATGTGTCACAAGAGCCAGAAATGTTGCTTGCGCACCCATGAAACTTATATAATTCATTCGTGACAATACGCATCCGCAGCATTGTTGCCGGCTGAGAAAAAAATTGGTCCATTACTTCAACCCTCGTACAGTACTAATTTAATCATTCTATACCGTTTTCATTGAAATACAAGTAGCTCATCCTTAATGTGTTTGTGTACTTTGGCATCTTAACCAGGGATTATATTTCGTTATTTCCAACCGTCCTCCCAAATTATTTGCAAATTATTACTCAACGATCGGTTAATATTTTATACATATATATCCTCCCTCTTATCCACCTGCAGAGGACTGCTTAAGCCTTTTAAATATATTTTGCTATTTTTGCGTTTGAGGTAAGTTAAAGGCTGTATATGATCAAAACATTACCTAGATAGTTCACGATGAATAGCTTGCTGTCAGTTGCAGACGGAAGCAAATAACGAGTTTCACACGCTCATAACGCAGTAAATAAGTATTTTTTTCGTTAAAACTAATGTTGAAACATGGAAACACCTTGAAGTTTTTCACATAAATTGCCATGAGAAAAAATCTTGATCTTTGAAGTTTTTTTTAATAGTCGAAGGTTTTTCGTGGAGAGTTGTCTGCTATTATTACGGTGCCGTGATCATCCTTTCTATCATCGACAGTTTATTCTTGTGATTTTTTCTGAGTTTTGTTTTTACATATAGGATTTCATTCGAAGAATATGAATGGAGTGTACAGTGTTTTGAATATTTTTTTCTGTGCCACTGCATCAAAGAAAGGAAGAAAATACGGAAATGGAGCCTCTCTTTGTATGCATATCTATAGAAATATTTACTTTTCTTTTAGGGGACGTGGAGATTAACACTATCAAATAAGGTGATCACAAAATATCACGGAAAAGAAGATTACACGTGTCATTATTTGGTACCGTGAATAGGAAATGCTTTTGCGGTCGGGTTTTTCTGAGTGGAGTAAATTGTTCAGGAAAGCACATTTTCTCGAATCGTGGAAAATTATTGGTTTCCTATTCCGAAAAAAAAATGCTATCTCGAAGATATCCCGAACAAATCGCATTTCCGAATGTGGTAGCGGGGAGCTGGTCCCTAACTCAGACACGCGGAACATTGGGAGATATATGTACACTCTATCAGTTTGTTTCCTACAGCATTTCTCCGCGTCTCGTTGGGTTCCGCAGTTTGAACGGTTCTCTTCCTATCCAAAATAATGGACGAGCGATGCATCTCGAGCTTATGGGCGGCTTCCTTTCTGCAGGGATAAATATTTCTCCTTCCGAACAAAAATTGGGGATCTCTTTGGGGGGCTGACGGAGAATATTGGGTGGTGTTGAGCCAAACTTGATCGATTTGTAGTTTTCCATTGAGCCCTTCATTTTAAGTGGTAAAGAGTGGTACCTTCCCCACTGAAGCTTAGACCGTGACGAGGAACTGAACATATTTAACGAGTGAAGCATCAGTTTACCTTAATTTATGGACAGTAGCAACCTGTTTAATCTGCGAAGACGCTACGTTGTCCCAGTGTTTTAAGAATGCTTTTTTGTTATAAATTTAATACTCATCAAAAATAAATTATGCGATCAATTACGCGATGAAGTAGAATTTGGACAGTGAAGAGCCTTTTCTTCGAATGGTGAAACAATGAGTAGGCAATACCTTGTAACGACATTTTTTGCAACGATTTTCATATCGTTAGGATAGCTTCTTTTGATACAAGAGACATTATTTTGTTGAAAAGGATTGATTTTATGTTAAAATCATGCTTAACTTATTCTTTAAGCTTTTGATTGCATGTCATGCATCAAATTTCATAATCGTATACCAGATTTTATGTTTTATGGGAAAAGAACTGTCACTGTACATTAAAGATAGGCCAGTGCACCTAAATCAATGATTTTAAAATGCAATGTATGCGTTTTTTTCAAGTTCGATTTTTATTATTAATCTCAATATCGCGATAATTAAATTACAATTACGCATTTTAAAATAATGCCATTTGCCTATAATTCTCTATTTTAATCCATCACCATCCTTTATCTCACATATGGTCATAGATTACACATACATAGGCTTAAAAAATTATTCAAATATTTAATTTTATACCATCCATCTACTTTTTAAATGAACTACTAACATTCCCTTCAATGTGATAAAAAATTTAAACCGTACTTTATCTCTATTTGAAATTTCAAAACTATTTTCAAGAATCTGTACACAATATGCGCTTTCCCAAAAAATATGCGCCTGAAAATAAAATTAATGCAGTCATACTGTGATCTCCGTTTTCATATTGGGCTGTGGTCGAGATTTTTATTTATGTTTTATCAAAAGGCCTGTCTCCTCGCCTCATTGGATAAGAGAAAACAACCTCCCATTCCATTCGTTTCCACTAGGTCCTGAGAAATAAAAATAAACGTAATTACATTGGGAATGAGATGCCCAGTGGCAGACTCCGTTCGTAATCTGTTTCCCTTGGAGATAAGTAGAATGGGAGGTCTGAATAAACACGAAATTTCATTATTTCCATGGCTCCCACCTCATCAGGCCCTGAATCGAAGTCATCCCCGCGGGATTTGAAAACTTTTTCTTTTCATTTCGGCTCTCGCTCTTATACCTTTTCGCGCGGATCCTCGGCTTTAAGAACTCCCGTTTCACGATTCTGTCCTTCCTCTTCCTTTCCTTCCAAACATTTTCCATCTGCTCACTTTTCTATTCCAATTAATGAGAATAGATACCCATTCAAGAACGATACATAGTTACTTGGTAACTACAAATCTAAAGGTGGTTCACTTAGACCCGGATCCGTTACTAGTTATCACAATTCGGTTGATGGATATGAAGGAAAAACTTAAAAACTTAATATGAATAGTCCCCAATTGCCCGAAAATTCATTTATTGGTAGGAATGCAAAAACTCGAGAGTCACCTAAGAAATAAAAAAGATATCATACTGCCCAAATATTTTTTTCAACAGCTCACAACACGCGTATCAAATGCTGTATAATCACTCATGGTACAATTATACCTGATATGGTATATTACCTGATGAAGATTGTAAGCCAATCGAAACACGTGAGCTCTTACATAAAATTAGTTGGGCAGTACGATATGTTTGTTTATCATTGGATATGTTTTTCCACAATATCTCTCTCTCACTCAATATTATCTCTCCGGATAAAGTTGTATTTAATCGAAAGTCCGCACCTATTTTTCATGAGATATACTCAATTATAGTTACATTGCTACGATAGGCACAGGTCACAATGATGTGTTTGCAAACTTTTTGGAAAACAATATATGTAAAAGACACAAAAACTCTATGTTTACCTTTTCACTTCTGAATGTTTCCTATTAATTGAGCGAAAAGAGTCTAAAAGTTATATTTCATTTATTTTACTGGAAGGAACCTTGGTTATTTTCCTCACTTTGTGGTGCTCTCAAACCTAGCTGGGCAATCTGCTCCAAAGACTCCAGTTTCACGAGTCTGTCCTTCCTCTTCCATTCCTTCCCAGCATTCTCCATCTGTGCTGCCTCTTTCATATTTTAATATTGAGAATAGGTACCTATCCAAGATAGATACCATACAGTTACTTTGTTACTATGGAGCCACTGTGGTCGTTTACTTAAACCCGAAATTTTAATTAACTTATCAATTTTGTTAATGGATGTGTTAAAATAAGTTCATGACGAATAAATATCTTCTTCATATTTTCGTTGGCTTAAAATGTAGAAAATGGAACGTCACCACCTACTATTCGTGAGGTATATTCAGTTATTATCATTATTAACTTTGTAACAAAACGTATAGTCCACAGGGACGTTTTTTAAAACTTCAAGAAACGTAGTAGGTATACATTAGAGAAATCAAATCTCCATGTAAAAATATTTACCCCTGAATACTTCATACTCAAAGTCATATTTCACATCATCCGCTGAAAATAAACGATCGTCATCTTTCTTATATTGTGATGCAATTGAACCTAGCCAACCAGCACCAATATAAAAAGCCATCGAACTTAACTTGTGAGGCCCGCTCTTCATTTTCAGTGATTTTAATTTAAGGTAATTTACTCCTTATGATAGGTTCATAGCAAGGAATTTACGTTTCACCTATTTTCCTTTCCAACTCACGATAATCGCTTTCAATATACCTATAAATCCTTTTCTCTTCCTAACCTTTAGCCGCTTTCAAAACCTTTCATCCATACAATGACCTTTTTAAAGTTTTTAAATGAAAAACTATCCCTTCCAATGACTTTTTCATATTAATATGTGAGGGCCTAATGGATGACACAGGTTGCGAGTTTCAGACTCGTTACTGAGTACCAGAAAGGGGTAGTTTTAAGTTATTTTCGTGAAATGATACGTTTTTGAACCGTTTTTACTCTAAATTTTCAACCAATATCAATAATGTGAAAATGTTTTCGAGAGAGATGATTCTAAAATTTAATATCTCCTGTTTTCTTTTAAGTCTAAGTCTGAAAATTTTTAACCTATACTCATTTGGAAATATCGTGATGTTTTTTGTGCCCTTTATTTATTTTATTTAATAAATATCTTGAACTGTCTATCTTTTGAGAGAGTTTTAAGACTGTTCATTGTATTCCTCTTTACAAACATTGTGATAGTGATGATATTAATCCCCTCCTGTCGATCTTTCATATTTTATAATGACGTGTTACCTAGTAAAACATACTCTATTGTCTCGAAATGTTCTATGTACCTAGGATAGACTTGTTAAAATTTGTCTCTTTGTCGTAAATATTGCACCTGATAACAATAAAACAAACTCACTTTCGAAAACCCTGAGGTTAAATTGTCAGATTTTGGATACAAGCAAATAGTAGCCAGGGCCTACTTCATGTATCTTAAACATTTTTTCGCTATCGCAGAAACTGTTAGTGTGTAATTTGTCACTAAAAAGATAGATCGAGCCGGAAAACTGCGTATTTCGTGGTAACATTGCGCCTCTGCGTTGACGCATCGGGAAACAGAAGCAAGGCCAGGTGACCGATAGAACATGCTGACGCCATCCAACCACCCAACCGAGACTACATTACCTTCTGTATTTCCAAAATGCCCATCCTTCATTCTCAGTGATGATTAATATCTCTGTTTTTTTCTTAATTATTAGTCGAGTTGCGTCAACCAATAAAGGATTAGGAGGGAAAAGACCAAGTTCATTCTTGCGTCCTGCCGACCTTCTACCCACCACCCTACCTTCGCGTCGACGTCTAAATGGTGTGCCGCTGTACTTTGAAATTTTTTATCAGGCCTTCGGTGCATGATATAATAACGAATCAACCGTAATTTTAAAGAAAGTTTTATTATTGATTTATTATATTTTTTGTTCTATGAAAAATTAAAAAATGTAGACATACCAGTGCAATAAATGACTCCGCGAACCGTAAAATAAGCCGTTTTGTAAACTTCATGATGTAACTCAGCCTAGGGAAAACTACCACGTCTACAGCATTCATCTTCCACAACAAAATGCAAACATTAATTTATATTAATAAAATGTATTTTGTGTAATTTTGAACGCACATTTTGTTGTATATCAACGAAAATCTTTAAATATTATCTAGTCCTACAGTTTAACTTGAAAGAAAAAAATGGATATATTCGATAGAGAAGATACGAATCAAATGCGATAGAAAAAAGTAAAGAGACACAGCACCAAGAGACCAAAGATATCGCGATAAAAACCAGGGAGGAAAAGAGAAAAAACTACCCTGATACAAAGATTGATTAAAGAAATCACATAAAATATCTCAGCAAGTGAACGAAGCTTTGATTCTAGGCATAACATTGTGACATGAAAACTCTTTATTGGTTTATTTTCATAGGTTTAGGTATACATATTTTGTCAAAGAGTTGCAATTTCCTTCATAACATAATTAACGCCATATTTTACATGCCTGAAGAAATATACTTGCCTTATTAAAGTCAACTCAATTTTATAGTATTATGGGCACTTTTAATTGATCATTGTTCATTTTGAGGAAATATGTGAAATCTTAGGAGTTAATAGATATTTAGGTTAATACTCTTGCACGTAGCAATTTGTAGAGGTTTTTAAATAGGCCTCTCATTTCCACCAATGTTTCAGTTATCTGATGCTCATTTCTCCAGCGTTTATTTATCGTACCTATTTTTCCTAAGAGCAAAAATCATTTTAACAATATTTTCGTTGCCGTAGATCGATACTGCGAGTTCCAACTTTTTCTGTGTTCATCTCAAAATGAAGTGCTTAGAATTAAAGCTTCATTCACTTGCTAAAATATTTTATGTGATTTCTTTAATCAATCTTTGCATGAGGGCTGTTTTCTTCTCTTTTCCTCTCTGCTTTTCATCACGATATCTTCGGTTTCTTTATTCTGTGTGTCTTTACATTTTTCTATCACATTTGATTCTTCTCTCCTTTATCCACACGAGAAACCTTAAAGGTCTGTAGCCCTTTATAAAGTTCCTTTTCTTTTCTCCAGTGTTTGCTCTTCTTCTTTTTCGCTTCAATTGTTTCCGCTAAAAGCGAGTGGTAATCGGAGAAGACTACGAGAATGGAGTTGGATCCTTTTCGTTTCCTTTAGTCTCAGAGGGAGCTTTTGAAGATGACATTCAAGATTCTACGCAATTCGTTCCCGGAAAAGCTAGCCCAAGGAATTCGAAGGTTGGAGGGCTCTGGAATGAAATGGCTTTTAAGTGAAAGTGTGAGACAGACACGGTAATTGTAATGTAATGGTATGTGGTGTTGAATCAGGAACAATATTGTCTAGCTCTTTCTGTTCTCTAGTGAGTAAATATTGAAAATTCATCTCACATGTTTCTGCAACTCAGCTGTAATTTGCTGGTCATATTATGACCCCTTTTGAATCCTGATTGGTTTATGTATGTAATGGACCCAAGATTTCCATTTTAAGGTTTATCTCATGCTTAAGTTATTCTTGTCATCGTATTTCAATTTTGTTTCCATAATATACTGCCCCAAAATATTGAAGCTAAACCACAAATGAAAGCACTAATGTTATATTGTCCGCATTTTCCATTTTCTTTTTTGAATATGCTGCTAGTTTTTAATGAAAACATGTATAAAATTGAATTATTAGTGCATAAATTGATCCTCTTAAACTTATTCTCCATATTATTTAGTTTAAAGCAGTATTCCAACTATCTCAAAGATATTTTTGTTCCTCTTGTGTGACAATTTTGACTCTCTCACTGTCGGAAAATACTTTTTCATTTCATTCGAAGGAGAGGAAATCTTTTGCTATTATTATTCGTAGATGAGGGATATTTTCTTAGGATTTTATATTTATCAGTAGTTTTTTTTTCTTTTTAGTAAATTAAAATTTACGGGCAATGCAGTAAAATTAAACTAAAATAATAGTTTAATCTCACATAAAATTTATTACAGGGTTTCTACGTGTCTTAATCGCATTCTTTAGGCATGGAAAATTAAAATTTAGTATCATATGTAGCTTCTTTTTCTCATATTTTCGACGAGTTAACTTTAATGGGATTATAAAGTACCCTGGAGATTATTCATTCTAAACATTCTTCTTTATTTCACCTTTGCATGTGAAAAATCAAAATATTCTAAACATTCATGCCTATCACATCAATAGTTTTACTGTTGGGTGATCAGTTAATGTATCAGTCAGTTTAGGAGGACGATCTGTACATAAAGCATCCTATTTCTATCAGATCCCACTGATAGCATCCCCTAAAAATAATTTTTTGATCAATATTGTAATTAAATTTTTATATCGCAATAATATCACTCCTTTAGACTATACCATCGTGTTGTGTGAATAATTAGCTATACATAGAAAGTAAATTTCACGCAAACTATAATAATCATATTTCGAAATGAAGCTTATTTTAAAATATTTTGGCTAATATCAAGGTTACCATGGCAATCCCCAGTTTTATTGGTACTGGAATCCGTGTCCTAAACCTTAAGTATGTATTGCTGCTGAATGTGACCAAGGCATCTGAAAAAGTGAAATCTAGAGAAACGATAATTTTTTTATTCGAGAAAGTTGGAGAAAAATACAGAATTGAATTCAATAGAAGCGTATTGGAGAATCCTTCAGTCAATCTTAGTTACGAGTGGGCAATTATCGGCTTTTTGCTTCTCAAATACCTTCTCCTTGTTCTCCAACTGCGGATGAAACTCTCTCTCAGTTTTAAACCTCGATATCCCAGCACCTATTCCCGTGACTATGGTTATGCCGAAGGCTTTCGTAGTGTTTTGTTTTTTACGGTAATTTCCGAAGCGATTTCCGCTTCGAGGAGTGGAACACTCGTCTCCTTTGGCCAAGGGTCGTGACCTGCTTGCCGCGTGAGGGTATAGGGAGCGCTCAAACACAGCTTTCAGCGACTGCAATTTCCCTGGACTATTGGTATTGGAGTGGCGATGATCATCAACAGCCGTCCGTGCAAAGATTGAATCGGATCACCTCTGCCCCGTTCTCTTTCCTACTAACAGAATTGCACCTTTAATTGTTGGCATTACAGCGGCTGAATCTCATGAAGAGGTAGGTTATTTTTTTTTCTCGTGAGCCAATTTCGACTCACTCACTGTCGGAAAATACTTTTTCATTTCATTTGGAGTCAAATGAATCTCTTGTAGTTTTTAAAGATCTTCTAGGGATATTTTCGGTGTATTTCTTAGTTACAACTAGTCTTCTCTTTTACGTAAATTGCAATTGAACTGGAATTGAGCGAAAATGAACCCAAGTAATATTTCTCACGAAAACTTTTCAGCAGGGTTTCTATGTGTATAAATCGGGTTATTTATGCAAGAAAAACTTCATAGTTTTAGGTATCAACAGTAATTAGCTTTTCTCACGTTATTTACTATTTCAATTTAATTGGGTTATAAACCACCCTAGAGATTTTTTCTCGGAAAATCCTTCCTTAGCGCGCCTTTGTTAAATATAAATTACTTATCCTGTGAATTTAATGCCTTTAGTATAAATATTAGAATTACCTTTTGACCTTGATATCCATGCGCCTATTCGTGTGACTATAGCTAACCCGAAGGTTTCGTAGCTTTACCTGCGTACCTTTAACTGTTGGCATTTCAGCCTTAAGGAAGTACGTTCTCGATTGTTTAAATAATTAATTTTGACAAGGATTCTCTTATGTTCACCAAATATTTCAAGTTTTATTTAAATTTCAATTTAGTTTTAAATTAGTAATACGTAATCGAAAACTCGTACCGAACAGAAGTGTTGCATTCACTTAATGCGCTAAAGTCGTCCCTTTGTGGACGTAGTTTTGGTAGTCAGGTTGCTCAATCTGTCTTGGTCTATGAAGTGTTTCATCCACCAGTATCAATACCAGAAGTCAAGAGGTTGACGAAATAACTTGAGGGCTGGAACTAGGTTAGAGCCCGCGTTGGAAACCTTAATGGATGCGATCAATTTTGCCTTTTGATTTTAACTTTTCATCAGACCTCAAAATCCATGTAACTTTGGAACGGAGAAGTAGTGCAGGTTTTATGTTTTTGATATAAAGTTTCGTTTATCATGATGAGGTAAGCTACTTGTTTTTTCTAGAAGCTATGCAATACTTGAAACTTATCGCGTTCATTGCCTTTCAAATAGTTATATCAGAGCAGATACGTATCACTTTTCAATTGGTGAAGTTTTTAGTTTTTTTTTTTTCAAAATTTGCCAATGCTTAGAATGTATTAAAAACTCTCATTTATGAACGTATGGAGATAAAAATTTAAGATTCAGATTTTTTAAGAAGGAATTGTATCAAAGTGCACTGAAAATTTCTAAATTATGGAATAAGTTTCAAATAATCAATAAATACGATATTTTCGTGTACGAATGAAAGGGAATTTTGCGTACTTTAATAAGTGAAATAATTCTGTCTTATAATTTTGGCAATCAAATCTGTGAATATAAATCCTTGTTCTATTAAGTACTTCAACGGCAAGTGTCAACACCAGAAGTCAAAACGGAAAATTTCAACGCTAAAGATTTAGTTTAAAATGATCGATAAGTTATTTAAGAACAACCAGCGTAAAGGGAGTGCTGTGCACTATTTATAAGTGAAAGTTCTTCCTGTAGAAACATAATTTTGGCAATCAAATCAGTCAATATCTATTCTTGGTCTATCAAGTATTTCAATGGCCAGTGTCAGGTATCTATATAATTTTATAAACCATATAATTGCAGAGATTTTATACAATTTATTATCAGTCCTAATACTTTTCCTTGCCTCAAATAAACGCTCGTTCGCTTTTTAATTGGTGAAATCCTTAGGTATTTCAAAAATATCTTCGTAGAAAATATTAAAAAATTGCACCCATGAAATTAACTTTGTAAAATGTCAGAAGTATGTTTACAAGGATTAAAACTAGTACACTCTATTAACTTCAGCATTACAGAATTAGTTTCAAATTATTAGTAAGTCATTTGATAACACCAGTAAAAAGGGAAATTTTCGTACCCTTTATGAGCGAAAGAAGTCTCTGAGTTAATATTTTGGCAATCAAATCAGCCAACATCCATCCTTGGTCTATCAAGTACTTACGTAAGTACGCCCAGTATCAACACCAGAAGTCAAATGGTGAATCTTTTGTGGGCTAAAACCAGTAAAGAGCCCGTGTTTGAAACCGTAATGGAAGCGACCAATTTTGTCTTTTGCTTTTTTTATTTTATTTATTTATTCTCAAACCACTGAATATAGCTCATATTGGTCATTTTACATCGGGGTATTCAACAATTTTAATAAGTAAACGTACACGAACAACCATGCCCTGGACAGGGGAAACCTACTCTGGCGGGACTCGAACCCGCGACCTCTTGTTTAGCAGCCGAGGACGTTACCACGCCGCCACCGAGGCAGGCACTTTTAGCATCTTCATAACTTTTGCCTTCACCTGCCTTACCCTCCTCCATTTTTCCGTCGTATACACGTTTGCCTTCCCAGCAGCCTATCGAACACCGCTTCAGTTTCTCCCGCTTGGCCCATATTCCATCGGTCTGGCTCAATACTCCCAGGCAAAGGGCTCTTGAGTTGAGCGGATCCCATTATCACACTTTCCGAGTGCTCGCTCATGGCTCTATTGGGCCAAGTGATTCCATTCATTGCTGCAAGCATCGAAGATAATTTTATCAGGCAAGGTAACGACAATAAGTGGAGCATTATAATCATTATTTTCCTAATTAACTGTTGTGTGCCTCGAAGAAGGTGTAAAACCTCATTGCATCCCTTAGTTTCTTATTTTTTTGACACTTATCTCAACTTGGTTTGTCGGCATCGATTTCTTTTGAATATTTCCTGATATATCTCCTCCTAAATCTATATGCTATAAAGCCGGACTAGCTATAACGACAAAAAGTATTATGACCGTCCCCCTCTAAAATCGTCTGAAACCCTTGGAAATATTGTCGAAACACTAAATTTCCTATAAATAGATATAAATATAAATTTGTTTAATCTGTTATTTCAATTAAAATTGTGTGTAGGGAAGGCAATTAATCGCAATTTAACAATATGAAACCATTACTCGTATTAGCCAAGTTATTTCGTTAATTACTAAAGGAATTGGAAAGAATTTTAATATTCAAGGTCGCGGCCAAAAGTTGGAATCTACCCTTCAATCAATTCTGTGCTAGTAACCCCTTAAGTGCACTAACAGCTATGCAAAAATACTCGTTGCTTACTCTTGTTCGTGTTTTTTTTACCTACCTCATATGTGGCTTATCGGCAATTATCTATTTTAGAGTGTACCTTTAAGCATAAAAAATCAGCATTCGTTGCTAGAGGAAGAGGCGTGGAAGATTGCTAGAAAGCATTTAACATAATTATAGTACAGCGAGGAGTAAATTGAAGGGGGGATGAAGAGATTCAAACCCGCTCCTTAAATGCCGGGAAGATACATTGTTGGAGGGCCCCCTTCTATTTAAGCCCTCAAAAATAAATTTTCCCCTCCAAAAACGCCTCTTCCCTCCTCCATACCAGTGGATACGGCTAAATCATAGTTTGCAATTAATAGTTTAGCACTAACCGTGCTATGGGCGTTGTATTACGCCATCTGTCTTTTGCAAAATATAGTTTGTAGTTTGCCATTTTTAAACAAAATGGTACTAAAACTAGACTCTATGTAATTAAATGAAAAACAAAAAAAAAACACTTTTATTCTTCAAAAGGGTGCAAAACACGTATCCCTCGTATCAAAGTTTGGTTGCTTATAAATAACACACAAGCAATGAAAATGGCCAGCACAAGGGTACAGTTATTCAGTGTTAAGATCAGCACGATAAGTGATATAATAAATTCTTAATCTATATTAACTAATTGTAGATTTAGAAATATACTAAACGATTTATAACGTATTTCGGATTGAATTAGAATTAACGTGGATGTGAGGATAACTAACAATAATAATACCAACCTATGTCTTTATGATCTTAAAATAAAGGGGGTAACGAGAATGGATTCCTAGAAATTTTTATCGCCAGAAGTGAAACTTTTTCGAGATCGAATATTATGGTCGCGATTTAAAAACTAAACAGCATATTTTCTGTAAATTCAGTATTGCAGGATTGGCAAAAAAATAAGCTCGTTATTTTTATCCCCACATTCATTTCTGCTAATTAGCGACTCGTTTAACCTTCTTTTTTTCCAGCCTATTGGATTACGAGGTAAATTATTATTATATCGTTAGGGGCATGCCAGAGGAAATTCGAAATTCCGTTTTTTCTCCAGGCATCCCCATGCAATCATGATCAAAAGGGATCGAGTTTCACGTTTTGATCCGAAATAAAAATAGATAATTAGGTGGGTTTAAAAAACGAGATGAAGATCCTACACGATTAGTCATATTCATATTTCAAGGCAATGTGAATTTGTAACTTTTTTCTCCGGTCCACGTAATGTAACCTTCTTGAATTGTGCTTATGAAACTTAATTTCGGTTATGTAATGCAAAAAAAAACTTGGTTGGTACCTATTGGGTAGGTGAAAATAAGTAATATAATTTCCTGGATGTAATGTACACAAAATATTTTAAGCCCAAAATTTTTCAATGAATAAAGTTTCTTCTCCTGACCTTCCTTATTATAACAACAATGTAATGTTTATGCTCTTGGAGTATAGGTCATGATAAATTAAACTCACATTTGGCCAACGTTTCGGAGATTTATTCTTCTTCCTCAGGGCTCTTAATTATAATGAATGTTTACAAAGAAAATAAAGAAAATAAATTAATTAAGTGGTTACAAAAATTTGAATACAATTGTGCAGTACAAATTCATTGGTAAATTAAAAAATTGTGTACAGAATTAAACAACATACCTGTGATAGAAAAGTTTCGTTACTAGGCTAATCATGGTTACTTATAAATATTGATTCATTTGTTAACAAATGGTATCTAAATTATACTAAACAATTTTAATTTCGATGAATTGAATAATAATAAATTTTGCTTAGGTGTTCGATGTCTGATCTTTTATTGCAACAACAAACACAAATGTGAGCTTAATTTATCATGACCTATACTCCAAGAGCATAAACATTACATTGTTGCCAAAATTTTTCGTTAGCATAATATGATTATTTCTGCGTCTGCAATTTCGTACCATAACATTCACGTCTGTTAGACTCCGTTCTAGAGATTATAGTTTCTGTCTTTGACTGCAAGAATTCAGTAGTGATGTGACTCTTACGGGAAAATTATAGTTTTGATAATATAAAGTCCACGGAGAATAAAAGTCATGCAAAATCGATAATATTAACATTTTGAGCGCCGGCCACTAATTTTAAAGCCCTACTGAAAAATGCAGCCATTTTTCCTAAATTCGCAAATTTATTTTAAACATTAGCATCAAAAATATATTTATATCGATGTGTATTACAATAGAAATGCACTTTGCTCTTCTTTATAAATCAGTTGAATAACATTTATTGCAAACTTTTAAATACATATTTTAATAATGAAAACCTACTGTTTTTGACAACAAATTGTTGCTTGCAACAAATGATGTACCGCTATAAAATGCATAATATTTTTTTTGCGCTCAATTTGAACTATTTAAACCATGGAAATCATACAAAAGCATTGTTCCAAGCAAATCATTCAAAATCCTGGATGACAAAAAGAGTCACTTCACCCTCCACGAACGGTTCTTTCCTCCAAAGAATTTTCACACAAAGTAGACTGAGAAAAGGGTGACGTTAGCTACGAAGGACTTTTCGTCCTCAAGACATTAAAAGAACTCTTTTTCCATCGAGCAGTTGATTTTTGAAATCAGAACCACTAAGCAGTAAACTGGAAAAGTACCATGGGCAAAATATTACAGTGTCATGCAAAAAAAGTCAATGAAATAGATAGACGTAATATTACGTCCATGGCCATCCTCAGAAAGATTAGCAGGACGTGATATTACGCCCATGGCACGCAAAGTGTTAATAAATTCAACTGAGTCAGACGAGATATAATGGAAGTTCATGGCATTAAATAACATTTTCACCTGCACTTTTCCACAATTATTTTAATACGTATGGCGCGACAAGAGATCAAAAGCATTAAAATAATTATGGGAAAGTGCGATTATATTTTTTTAATTATGTGAAAAAATATTATATTCCAGCATAAAACATATCTGTATCCTTGATGGATATTCGTGGGAGAAAACATTGTGCAATTATAACGAATATTAATACAGACTCAAATATTTTGCCACATTTTTGTGGAAAAGACTGATAAAATTCATTACTAAGTTGTGGTATAAGTAGCATTTTATTTCAAATATGAACGATTCGGTTGTGAATTCTTCTCTTCACAGTATGTTAATTAATGTCCTCATTCATATGATACTAAATTTATTTGATCCAAACGACGTATAATGCATATATTCTGAATAATATAATGAAAATTATTTAAGGTTGAAACGGAAAGGAAAGAATGAAAAAAATATTGGATGGTTTCTCATAAATTGGGTACCAATACTGTATGTGTATACTATCATTCGTAATGTGGAACAGGAAAGTGGAGTAGAAAGGGGAACTATTCATTTAATATAACCAGGTACTAACGTATTGGAATAAAACCTCCGGAATAGCTTATTCTAAAGGAGTTGGTTTCAATGGCTTACTTTAGAGGGACATAAAAAGGGATCTGGCATGAGGGAGAATAAAGAATGCAGGAAAAAGGAAAATGTGCAGTGGCGACGCTTCCTGAATAATTGATCGGATTGGACATTTTTTTACGATCCAAATTCGCTCCATAACCAAAGAAGGCCCCTGGGAATTTGTGCGAAATTTTATGACCGCAGTAGAGAAAAAGAATTTTTACTGTGTCTAACCTAGAGAGGAGGATATATTAGCTGTAAAATGGCGATGCTAGTCTAGTTTTAGGGGTTTTTAATCTCGTGCCTGCTGAGGAAATTGAAGAAGAATTGCAAAAAATGAGTTTTGTGCCTGGTGTGAGTGTTTTTTATGATGTTCAAATTATTTTCAATCTAGATTAAGTTAATATCTTTCAATTTCTTATTCAAAGGAATATTGTTCCATTAGCAGACTTATCCGAACAGGGTTACCAAAGGGCATGACCACGAATTGTTCGGATTCCGGGCCATTTTGATCAAATTCTATCCCTGCATATGACTTGAGGAAGTATTTGGATAGTAACTATGTCAATTAGTCGAATAATTTACCACTTTTTAGAGTTTTTAATAATAATATTCTTAATAGCTCTTATACGCATTGGTTCCGTCGTAATCGAAATAATGAGTATCAGACGAAGGGAGTGAATACTTATACCAAGTGGACTGCAAAGAGGATGCCCAATTTCATCCCATAGAAGGTTTTTTTCTGTTGCCACATCTTTCGCATTTCTATCGGTTTTCAAAAATGTCCGCAGCAAGGCTATGACTGCAATGCGATCCACTTTTTTTTTCAAATTGATGACTTTTTTTCAGATGTATTAAAAAATCATGATGATGCTTGTAATTGCGAGGAATAGCATTGAAAAGTTATGCATTTGATAGATAACATTATTATGCTTATTAATATAGGTTCACTTATGCCATATTTTCACTTGAAATTCAGATCACTTTGTCCGTCAGCGACGCCAGTGGCGACTTTTGTAAACCCATTTAAATGAGCGTCGAAATACAACACATTTACAGGCCGACTTGAGTATCATCATATGAAATATTCATGATTTACGCGTAATATTCCCCTGAGGATTGACGAGTTAACAAAAAATCCAATCAGTCGCAATTACATCAACAACTCTATATATGTCATCCTGATTTTTCCGTGGAATCGGTTTTATTGTTTCGTATTGGTATATTTAGATGGATAGTTTATTTGCTCTCGGGCTTTACCATTGGACCAATCAAAGAGTTTGCAAGAAATGCACAAGTAATCGCAATTACTTCACCTACTCTAGAAATATTTTCCTAATTAAATTTATTTTTTCTTGCTGTTTATAATCCATCTTCTATGGCTCTGAGATCTTTCACGCAAATGCTAAAATGTTTTAGAGTAAATCTTCATCAATTCCTGGTCGATGTTACTGTGATTTATTAGTGAGAGTTGGCATTTTGGGTTATTTGGGTCAAACTTCATTTTTTAGCTGTATGACATTCGAAATATGTTGTATGACATTTGAATCAGGCTATTATAAATTGTTTCTTCACTTCCATATTTAAGTTTCCCGCAGGTTTGCAAGCAGTTCATGCTTTTGGTGGAATGCTCTCTTCGCTTGGGCTATTCTGCTGATAATTTCTTTTTTATTTCTCCCGTTTCTAGTGATCCTACTTCCCAAATGACAGATTCCACCTCTAACAGTGTTTTCTTCCCTATTTTAAAGTTACTCTTGACTTCTCTTCTGCTGCATACAATTTTTTTATACACTAAGTGTATTTCATGTATCTTAACTTTGTTCTTAGGTAGGTAAAACATTCATTTATTTATTTTAATCTCATGCTATCACCAGGAAATAGCTTATTTGTAGCAATATGCAATAAATAAATGAATAAATAAGGGCGTCAAAGGCCGTGGAATGGGTATCCTCGCTTGGTTTAATTATTTCGGTTTCTCGTTGACTTCTCTCTCTTGGCTCATCTGTCTGCCATCACAATCTCTCGCTAAGGGCATCCGCAAAGGGCATCTCTCCCAATCGCCGTAAAGCCGTTAGTGAACGAATTTCCGCGTTTCGTGATTTCGGCCCCGGCGCCCTAATTATCCCTTGCGCGATTGCGACCTTTTCGGCCGAAGAACCAGTTTCCTGAGCCACTTCCCGAACCCGCATATGACTCATCCGAAAGGGTAAAAAAGAGGTTCGCGAATGAAATCTGCCCATCGATATATCGATTAGAGTCCGACTCGAGTGTGAGTGGTGGTGGGTACATTTACACTTTTCGCACGCGAAAAAAGAGGAATATCGCCGTGTTTTTTCGTAAAATTATGTCAGAAAAACGTGTTTATAATGTGCTTGGCTTGCCAAATTTCACGATTGTACTTTAAATATAATTATAATTACAAAAGGAATGCGTTGAAGGTAATTATTTTATTTACAGTTGCAATAGTTAGGTAAGTGGTAAAGTAGTTCACCTATTATTACATCACTATTGCCGTATGATCGACAGATTTTTATTTACCGAACCACATTGCGACAAACTATCATTTTCAATAAATCTGCATTTAACCCTTCCAGTCATAAATTTTATTTTTTTATTTCAATTACCCCCGAAAACAGATCAATGAGGCCTTTACATCGTGAGGTATCAACAACTGACAAAGACACATACAAACCCATACCCCGGATAGGGTCAACCTACCCAGGCGGGACTCGAACCTGCTACCTACGATCTCCAATACCTAAGTATTTAGCATATGTTATTAATGAATGTTATTTTTGGCTATTTTTCGCGTTGTAAGTTTTGTGATCTGTGTTCATGAGCGTGAACTGGGGTATGTAATGAGAGGTTAATATCCCGTTAACGCCATGTCCATTTAATGGACGTAATGAGTGAAAGATTTTAAAATGAAAGGTAATTACAAAGTAAGTCGTAACCTTAGTCGGTCATTAAAAATCTGTGTAACATATAACATTTTGAATAAGCTAGGGTTCGTCAAGCGTATTGTGGGAACATTTTTGGAATAAAATTCAAATGTTATTTCGCCCTAGTCCGGCCACACCTTGAACATGCAGCCAGCGTATGGGATCCGGTGCAGAAATACTCAATCTGTGAACTTAATTAAAATATGAAGGATAGTTGTACGATTCGTCAAAGACTGCTACGTCATTTTAGAACCCCATTATATTTACAAATTAAACAGAAAGGATAAATTAAGAGAGATATTTTACCAAACGGATAGCTGTTGGAATTCCACCAGGAAGCTTTTTGGAAGCTTATTCCCTCGAACAATAAACAACTGTAATAAATGCTAGGCGGGAATTCGTTATAACATTTCATTTTATTTGTTAACTGAATATTTCTTCTTCTCCAATATAGTTTTTTGATACATTTTTGCCGTTTTTTTGTCTTCAATGGCTGTGAAATAAAATCCTTTCAACATTAAAATCAAGCAATATGCCATTGTTTGAATTTTAAGTCTACCAACCGTTTTTTTTTTTCACTGGCGCTCAGAAATTTCCATTTGGTATCCGATTACTGGGTGATGATTTTTCGCTTTCTTCCTGGCCCATGGGGTAAAGGGTCGACCGAATTGTCACGCTTCCATAGTACATTCCATAAATGGTGAAAAGATTTGGTAATAAAAAAGGATCGGGTCCCTGTCATTTTCACCGTCACTTCTTTTGCGAGAGGGAACAAAACGGCTTGAATTACCCCCACTTTGTCTTTCTCTCTTATCTTACATTTTTTTCTTTCGGCTCTATATTTTTTGGGGGGAAAATAAACTTCGTTTCTGGTGATTGTTGAAGCATTAATTCAATCGTTCTCTCGTCCCGTGGAGGAGACTATGAGAATTGCCTTCATTTAGCTTTGAAATGGTGACTGACTTTTCCAATAACTTCATATCTCGTAAGTTGTCCTCTAAGGGAAATTTACCCGTGCGGAAATTTGCGGCCAATAGAGCGAAAATTTCAATTTTTACCCCTATACCTTTGTCGAAAGCTATTTGTACTGAATTAATAGGTCCACGATGGGACGCAGAGTAAATGTTTCGACCTCTGGATTCAATGCGTAATTATTTTTATTATATGAAAAAAATCACTTTTTGAAAATTGAGGTTAACCATTAGCTAAAATTGCCACAGAGATTCCGTCAAACATGAATGTGCTTTATTCTAAAATATAATCTCCGCTCTTTTGAGCCAGGTGTTGATTTTTTATTTGCAAAATTTATTTATATCCCACAAAGGCTTGGTTACTTTAATACTATTAAGGCTTACCCAAGCGTATCATTGAATTATTATACGTCATATGTAGGATTTTAGCTTAGCCCATATTTCTGTTTAGTGATGCAAATATTTTTCAGTATCTATAAACTTGATTTAAAGCTTGTTTTCTTTTCATTAGTGAGATCCATTCGTGATAGCATATATTCTTTAATAAGAATCTACGCATTTTGCTAACTTTCATGTCATCCGGATAAGTATTTATGCTTTAAATTCCACCGATCATTTTTTGGAAGTCATCCTAAGTTTTATTTTTGATCTTGCCAAAAGGGAGGTCGTTATTTATATAGGTTTGAGTTGCTACAACTAAAGAATCAGGTGATTAGTCCACGTCCATGTTGGTGAATAGAACGTAATGCAATTAGTTCTGAAGTTCTGGCTTAAACATTTTTTCAAAGCCGTTAGCACAATAGAATTTAATATTGTATTGCTAGGTATAAGATTTGCATGTTTACTGATGCATATATTTTTCACTATCTGTAAACTTGATATAAATGCTGTTGTTCTTTCTAGAATTTAATATTGTGTTGTTAGGAAGAAGATTTGCATGTTTACTGCCACTATAAATAAATGTCTTAGGAATATTATTTACAAATAAAGTATAGAAAATCGGAAAATATATTATAAACATTAATAAAGACGTAAGAAGACGTATTATATTTTATTGAGAGACTTTTTATGCTTTTACTTCCATTGTAAATAAATTTCTTTGGAAAATTATTCACAAATAAAAAATAGAAATTTGAAAAATATATGAAAAATATTTACTAAAACACAAGAACATTATTGCATCTTAGACAGAAGCTTTGTTTGCTTGCACTTCCGTTGTAAATAAATGTGTTCGGAAAATTGTTCTCAAATAAAACATAGAAAATTGGGACGCACATGATAAATATTTACGAATAGGTAAGGACTACAATAATCGCTGTTGTAGGGAAATAGGTACTGGGAATAGTTATGCCGCGTTGTTAATGCTGGGATTGACCTTTTTCACCCCTCCGAACCTATGACTAGCTCCGCACTTGGCGATAAACTTCAACCTTTCCACCCACTCCTGAGTCTCTTCCAAATCGATCGTGTTCCGTCCCATTCAAATTGCTGCTCGGAGCATAATCGCCCCCACGCGGTGTGGCCCGTAATTACGGCCGGCGCCAACTCGTCTGACGCCGCCACATGAGTGCTATCCCCACGCCCCACCGCGCACGCGGGTTGATTCGCTTTTTTTATTACTCGGTAATTTTCTATACCAAAATTAGGTGTACTCCTGCGGGTAAAAAGATTGCAAGAAGAGCTCGCGGGCATCAACCACGAAGTGACATTTTCATTTAGGCCTACGCAATATCGTATGGATAAAAACATTATCCATACGCGTGTTGATTCTTTATTGTTTTCTTGGTGATTTTCTACACCAAAATTAGGTGTACTCCTGCAGAAAAAATATTTCAAAGATATATCACATACGTCATCCACCATTAAGGTGGTATTTCGTTGTAGGCCTATACAATATCGTATGGATATCGCAAAATCCATACACGTGCTGATCCTTTATTGCTTTCTTGGTGATTTTTCTACATCAAAATTAGGTGTACTTCTGTAGAAAAAAGATTTCAAAGGTAGATCACGAACGTCATCCGCCAATAAGGTGGTGTTTCCGTTTAGGCCTATGCGATATCGTATGAATATCGTATTATCCATACGCGTGTTGATTCTTTATTGTTTTCTTGGTTAATTTCCGTATCAAAATTAGGTTTACGCCTGTGGGAAAAAAGATTTCTAGAAGAAATACGGACGTCATCCACCTACGAAATGTTGTTTACGTATATACCCGTGTGATGTATCGCATGGATATCGCATTATCCATGCGCGGTTGGATTCGTTAAAATAATTTCTCTGTAAATTTCTAAATCAAAATAATATGGTACTCCTGTGCGAAAAATATTTCAAAGATCCAACGAACGTCATCCATCTACGAAGTGGTGTTTCCGTTTAGGTCTGTGCGATGTATCGCTATGGATACCAATGAATAAAGTTTCTTCTCCTGACCTTCCTTATTATAACAACAATGTAATGTTTATGCTCTTGGAGTATAGGTCATGATATCATGACCTATACTCCAAGAGCATAAACATTACATTGTTGCTATGGATACCGTATTATGATGACGGGTGAAGTTGGGCTGTATCGAAAATATAAGTATTTGAAACACGTAATCTTCTTTTAAGTGACCTTAATGGCTCATTCTCAACACCATTTATCTCACGAATCCGTCAATGCTTGAAACCCTCTCGCTGACTAGAATCATCACCTGATCATCCGCAAACTTCTCTGATAGGACATTTTTGTTGCTTCCTAGTCTTTCTCAGCCCAACAATCCCCTGTAGGTTTTGGAGTCAGCAAATGGTGATCTGTTTTGCTCCTCTCTTGCTCATCAAGTTTTGCATAACTGTTTAATCCACCCATTGATTGCATGTAATAGGCAAGACTTTTGCGTTTTCCAATTCAATTAAATAAAATGATGAATGATTTGCTTGGCTATAATTTATACGACTGAATTTCTTGGAGAAATGGTACATGGCTTAGTATTTTAAGGAAGTGTTATAAATAAAATTTTTCTCATCATGCATATCAAATCAATTTTATTGAAAATACGATTTTCGACATTTATTTCTATAATGCATGTATTTGGCCTTTACCTGATTAAGCATAGTGGTTCAGATTACAGCTGAATATCACCGAAAAATGTACGGCATTACTAAGGTTGAAACTAATGCTAATCATTATTCATGAGCATTATCTTTGATGAAGATGAAATTTCCAATAAAAATAAATACCATCCAAACAAATGCTATCGTAATCCAATCCATCACGTGATCTAGGATTTCACCATTTCAGTATTGGTCACATGCGCAGAGGATATCGCTCTTTCATAAACAAGGTTAGCATAATTGAATGGCGCGGTTTTGAATTTGGTTTAAATGAATACAGAATCACTTAAAGTTTTGTAACCAAGGCTACAATCACTTGCGCTTTTATATTTTTTTTTTCGAATTTGTCGCCCGAAACAATTTTGTCAATACGTGCCTCCTTAGCCGCTCAAAAAGGGAGGAACCCAGCGTCGACATTAGATTACACCTTACGGAAGGCGCCTAGGGAGCATGGTTGAACGTCCTATCCGACGGGCGCAGTGCTGCACTTGAAGTGCCCTCCGCAAGGCACTCAAGCGAAGATCGGGCAGCCTCTGAAAAATTTCTGCCACCTCATCCAAGCTACCTTCTCATGAATTACCGATTATATGACGGCAATACTGTATTTCCTCCAAGACTGGGAGCAATAATGAAAATCATCATTGCTAAAAGCATCATTGCTAAGATTCTGGTAATGATCCAGGATTTATAGTATGCCTGCTCTTAGTTACACGAAACCAGTAACAGATACAGAAAAAACTCAAAGGGGGTGCAAAAGATATCTTCAGCTACCATTACTTTTGTCGTAATTAAAAATAATAAAGTTGCATGCAAAGTTTAAGAATGTTTTATTTAAACTGATTATATAGATATAAAAGACAACACCATCTTATGATATCAAAAAAACTTACAATTGTGGTTGTGTAATTGTCGGCAATACGGGCGGATCTGCAAGGGGGGCGCGCTCCCCCTGCGCCCAGCATATGTATCCGCCACTGCATAAAACTGGATATCTTGAACTTCTGAGATTGCGCGCTAGCATCCATGGATATCTGTATGGCCAAAAGATGGTGAGATCAATGCTTCCGATAGTGCAGTAGAGGAAAGCCAATGGGCAGAAGACAAAGTTCTCGGGAAAGTCTACCCTCTTCAAGGTTCAATCATTCTCTTTTCAACGCCTCAGGTCTTACTGCTGTTTTTAAAAGTTCTGCTGTGGGAGGTTTATAGTTTTATTTCTAGTTTCCCTCAGTACTTCACAAAACTCTAAGCCATGAGAGACAAGCAGTAAATGTACTCTTTTTCTTATTATACTTCGGGGTTTCTAATTTTAGTCTATACCTAGCCCCATGGAAAGAACACCAACTATAAAGTTAAGGTAATTTTCGGACTCAGGGTAGGGTTAAGGTTTGAGATACGACATTGTAAAACGGTTCATTGACTGCCTGTCTATTTCTTTACTTTCAGAATTTCTGTTTCCCGTCTAAGTTGTCATTCAATTCCAAATTATGCCCATCAAGCTTAGTAATTTATGAATGGATTTCCATAGTTCTATGAACACCGTGCGTTTTTTGTTCAGACTCCCTGTTTAGATTTTAATGGAAAAATTTTAACTCACCCCAAGAAAATTTTATTTATCATTTGTAGGAACTTTTTTCAGCATTTGAGTAAAAAAATGGAGCAGTTTTAATTGAAAAATAGAAAAACAGTATGAAAAGAGATATTTTAATCTCATTTGAGCAGGCGCGCAGCTAGGAATTAAGGCTAGGGGGGGATTTTAGGAGCAACTAATACTAGGGGTATGGAATATGTGAGGTGCAGGTGCCCTCGCTCAGAAAATTTTTATGATAAACGGTCCAGAATGGTGAGTTTTACGACTTTCTAAGGGATATTCTATTAATCCTTACACTAGTCTATAATTAATATTTATACAATTAATTAAAATGGGTTGCATTTTAAATTTTGTCCGAGTTCTGGGGGTATTTTATCCCCCAAAACCCACTGCATTTGAGTACATTTTTTACGATTTTGACTAATCTCTAACTAAGAATATGACAGACTCCTTTATTTTCCCTTGATAATTTATACTTCTTTGAATTATAAAATTATGTTTTTTATAGTCATTTTCATGTAGTGGATTCAGGGAAACAAAATTATACCATTTAGAGTCCCTTTAGCTCCTTTTACTTTCTAAATTCGACCTAACAATTAAACCCGTGTTATAAGTATGCGTATGTTGTTGTATTATCACTTAAATCTGTGTAGAAGCTTTCAGATATGGGTGCGATGGAAGAAGAAAAATCCTCTGACGAATTTTCTCAGGTTTATGGATCTGCTGGGAATCTTGTTATGAATGCTAATCGGTAACTGTATTTCGACAGGACAAAATCATTTCTCATAGTTTTTCCGTCTTATTTTCGCTACTTTAAGTTCTGCCTATTTCGTTGAATTTCACAAATGAATAATTTTCTTATGAAACTGTTTGACTAAAATTTTTTCACCGGCAATCATTTTATGATTCCTCCTTAATTATTGGAACATTTTGTCTTTCTATATTCAATCTGCAATATTCTGCAGAATTTACTGAATGCATTGCATATCGGCTTCGTCTTTATTTTTATTTGCATCAATAGTAATATCTAAATTGATATGTTGCTCTTGTTGCAACGATCCCTCTGAGGAATCCCGATATCTTTGGTAAAGCTTATGAGTTGTAGCAGTAGCATTTGTATTCAGGTGTTGAACCATAAATATATCCGAAAATAATTACCCTGGCCATAGTGAAAAAATCCCTCCTTTCTGAGAGATCTTTCTTTAACTAAAATATACCTTTTTTTAGTTTTCTTCTTACGAATAATAATCATTAACATTTTGGCAATATTTGTGGCAAAATGCTTTTAAAAATTATGGAACTTTTTCACTTTTAATGAACGGCATTTTTACCCGCAGTGAATTTTGATGGAATGCATTTCTATTTTCTGTTCCATAACAGATACTGAGTTTTATGATTCATCTCTGGTAAATAATATATATATTTAGCCCCGATTCAAATATATTGAACGGTTTTTCTAACAGCTTTTAGTATTTAGGACAGTCAAATTGAGTGAATTCCTTAAAATTTTGACATTTGTTAAAATAAGGGATATACTTATGTGCAGGTTGATTGTTCCAGTTAGAATTTGTATGGATTTTTTGAGCAATTTTTCATTTCCTTGTAACGTTGACAGCCATTCATCTCTTTCGCTCTGTTTTTTCCGTTTTCAAATGCGGTGCTACTGCTCATTTTCTGTGATATTGCCCCGACTTTATTGCCACTTACCTGGAAGAAAGTTTTCCGAGAACAAGCAATTCGGTGCCGTTTAGTCGTCCTATGCTTTTATTTTCTTTTCAACGCATTTTCCTTCGATGTATATCCCTCACGGAACCAATCCAGTCTATAGAACCAGCTTCGTGTTGTCTCCTTATTCTGGCATTTAAACGCTACACGCACGCCAGGTCGTTATTCTTTTGTTTGTTCCTGGCCACCTTCGCGTGTATTATACGGAGCTACAACAGTCGAGAGCAGCAGCCAGACTGCAGTGATAATGAAACTGCAGCAGGAATTGTATGCGGCGCCTTCCGTTCTTATCACGAAGGCGATGTTTTTTTCTTTTAGAAAAGTAAATTGTTTCATTTGATATGCAAAGGAGTAAAGGCCACCACGAAGGGACTGGAAAATATTTAATACTTGCGGGTGTAAATTTGGAGTCCACGTTCGGTGGTGAATCTATTATTTCGTTACTTTCATGTTTATAAGACTGATTACCGTACAATTACGTCATATTATCATATTTCTGCGAAAAAAATAATTTTTCTAAAAAGAATTCTTGACTTCTAAATCAGTCATTCCCAATAGCTTATATTATTACTTAGGCAACCCGCAACACAAATAGGTTATTCCATTAGCTGTCTTGCCCTAAAGTTATTTTTCATTCGGTAAGGCAGTCATTCGCCATTACTGCTTAAGAAGTCTTCCTCACGAAATGTGTTAATGTGACTCTGCCGCTAGATTACAGAGAAAAAAATCATTTTGTATTTTCTCACGTGTTAACTGTTACCCCTACTACTTTAAGAGGACTCTTCACTTCCACTGGGCCAGTCTATATTTCGTGACATATAATGCCGTCAGAACTGCAGCTACAGGCCTACATTGCACTAAGAAGGCCGTTGTCAGAATTTCTCTGCTTCACAGTTTTTGAGATAATAACATAATAATTTAAAGTTATAATTTGTCTGACTTTAAGTTTTGATTTTTAAATGAGAGCAAATATTAAACTATTTGTAGTTTGGTAAAATAATAAATGATTAACTGGAAATATTTTTGTAATGCAATTTTTAAACAAGTGTAAGACAAAATAGCATATGTTGTTAGCATATGATGCATTAACTTGAACTAAAAGGTATACAACGCTCGTTTTAATGATATTTTTCTATCAATTGAATCAACTGTCCAAACACTTTGGAATATGTATGCACAATGGAAGTCAATTCTGCCAAATAAACGAATAGATTTTTGTTGCATTCATTTTCCTTTCACGAATGACTTTCAACTGAAGCACATAGGTGAAATAATCAATCGAAATATGAAATGTGTGCATTTAAATAAAAATACTAATTTATCTTTTATATTATCCTTTCCTCGGGCCTCAAGTGTTCAAAAATAGTGTTTAGTTTAAAAATAAGTGTATAACAGAACGTTACTGTATTTTTATGATTCATTTTTTTCAGATGGAATGGCTTCACTTCTTTAATACTGCAGCTTTGCTCCGCTATCAAATCACAACATTCAGCAAAGATTTGCATATCCTCCCTCTGCGGTACACTTTTCCGTTTTGCGAGAGAACACGAGACTTTAAATTTCGGGCACCGGTCTATATTCGCCCCGTTTCCCCCTTTTTACACGGCGAAAATTTACGTTCAGTTGATTGCCGAGGAAATTCGGGAAAACTACCGGGGGTAGGAGAAAGACCCATTCCCCTCCGTTATACGCGAGGAATACGGAACGAGGCTTTTACCCTAATTTCTTTGGGCACGCAATTCCTACTGGGGAGCAGTATCCAATATAGGCTTACGGAGCGGGTGATCTCGGTTAGCGAAATTCGAACAGAAAAGGGGCATCGCCGGTACGCTATTACTTTAATCCTGACTTTCACCGCAAGGAATTTAGGGTCCATTAACCTTGCTGCGTTCGAATTCTACGTAAATCGTATCACAAATCCGTAAACCATAGATTGATTTACTTAGGATGAAAACTGAAGGTCGGGTGAAAGCAAGGATTGAAGAATTATTCGTGAGGAAGAGACATTGAGTCCCACAATCAGAAGAAGTGAATGGAAGAAAGTGAAATGCGATTCACGTTTCTTAAGCATTGGATCGTATATTTTTGTCGTCGGTATGAACTTCTATGACCATTAAAGAATTTTAAGAAAATGAATTTCCTAAGGCGTGTTATAAATATATGAACTTTCTACGGCCGCTTAACAGCGTAACAAAACTTGTTGTATTCCACTCCACTGACGTCCTTAACTAACTTTTCAACGCACTATCCTAGCGTAGTAAAGAGTACAGCGTTAGGGAATTAATGTTCTTTGAAGTGCATTTTCCGTTTTGCAATGCGTCGCCTACTTATCGAGCTGATCGCCACGAAAACTCGATGGTTTTCGCCCTCTAGCTGATAAGTTGATGACGTCACACGCCCATGGTGTTCGGGTCAACACTTCTTAGCTACACCTCTCTTGCACAATTGTTTTTTTATTTGCCCTTTTGTAATGGAGACCTTGCATCAATAACCGCTTCTTCATCTACGAGTTTGTGAACTGAAACTCTATCGACGTCATTGGCTCATGATATGAGTGCGGGAACTTCGGCGTATTTTTATTTCGATATTACGAGAGACTATGTTTCGATATTAAGAGAGAACTTGAGGGAGATGTTTTGCGCCCTAACTTACCTTTGCCATTCTCCTAAAGAATAATTTAAATTAATTGCGGTTTTGCCTAAAAACGTACGAACCCATCGCTGGAGTCAATTCAACACTTTTCATACTATAAACGTGGTTAAAGAGATGGCTTGTTTTTGTCATATTCCTTAAAAGGTGGTTTCACCTATATTCCAATGAAATTTGTTGCTTACGAAAATTTGAATGGTTAGTGGCAAGGCCAATCAAATCACCTTTATTGTGCAGTTGAAAAACAATGCAAGAGTATGAACTCCAAATGAGGCAGTATCTCTAAAACAAATATATTTTAATTTCGTCGGGATTTGAACTTTGATCAATTCAAATGCGTTTTTAGATTGGAATATTTCCCTTAGGTGATAATAAATTTAAGGTGCGCTTAATGCCATCCAATCCAAATATTCATTCAATGCTTCACACAGTGTAAATATATGAAAGAGGTAACTTCGGAAATTATCACCAGCTAATGAAATATCAGAGTTCTTCCATAAGACAAAGGCCAAACAGTGCTTAAACAATCCGAGATATAAAGACTTAAATGCTGTTAAATTCTAATTTTCAACTTATCATATACCCTCTGGTATTTTTAATCTGTTTTTTTTTTCAATAAACACAGGAGGTGTCCCTAGTTAGGAGTAGTTTTGTATGATTATACCTTAATAATTTTAATATCTATTTTCTAAATCCTTTTCTTCAGCTATCTTCTGTTATTTTTTTATTTTACTTTTCCCTGTGATATGTTCCCTTTTTCTCACCGAAAATATTTGCTTTATGCATACATCAATGCAATAAATATATTAAATTAATAATAAATCGATTCTAAAATGATATTCTCTTTCTTTTCAGGTAATTATCTCCCGGCGTTAACACGGCTTCGAGGGTGTAGTATTTCTGGGTCAGTGTTCCAAATTAAGCGTTATTATTCCTATATCGGCTTCATCCACGCTGCGTGTTTCGCCGCTTTATTTTTGATCGAGTCTGGATCTGCAAAGGAAGGTGGGTGGGTGGCTTGCAAATAGTAACAACAGATAACGAGTGCCTAATTTTGGGGTTAATCTGATAATAATCACCTTTCCCTAAAATATACGTTCGCATGCTGGAGTTTGTCACTGTCAGTTCGTTCGACCATTGCGTGTACGCCCGTCTACACAAATAGCATAAAAATGTACATGTTTCATTGCTTGAAGAAATATTTCAACTAGAGGTCCCGGGTATAGAGAGCTGTACCAGTCTCAACCAGATGGAATAGTAACGTATTGCTAGATAAAAAGTTACTGCCGGATATTTCCAGTGGAAAATAGCCGGCACATTTTAACTGACTCATTTGAGGACCAAGGTCTCCGTGATTTGGCATTTTCGAAGTACAAAAATCCTAGCAACGATCAGTAAACAAAATAGGACTTTTAGCAACTTTTTATTATAGTCATATTCTTAACTATATCCTGGTTTCCACAAGTGTTTGTTTCACTTTGTAGACCTACTTCAAATAGCTTTAATTTTTATTGCTAAAGATTTATAGCTTATACATATATTAATGGTGCGTATGGGTTTCCGGGCGCTCCAGCCGCGTTCGTCGGTTTTGAGTGACGACGGTTTCGGCCAATCAGCGCCCAGGGGCCTGCCTATATAACTCGGCGGAAAATTAAGCTTCTCCACTTCGACCTGAAGACGGGAGCAGGATGGCTCTCGAAACCGTCGTCACCCAAAACCGACGAACGCGGCTGGAGCGCCCGGAAACCCATACGCACCATGATCATCAACGCGGAAACCTACGCAGGAATTACATATATTAATAGATGTACAAATGATTTATTTTTTATTAGTTTATTTCCATACCACAGAAAACAGCTCTATACGGCCTTTTACATCGGGGTTATTAACATTTTAACGATTTAACGTGTACAAGAAACCCTGCCCTGGATTGAGGTAACTTACTCAGGCGGGACTCGAACCCGCGAACCTATGCTTGGCCGGCGAGGACTTTACCCCGCCGCCACCGAGGCCATTTATAATGAAATATTTAAAACCCGAACTGTTAACTGTTAAAATTCGGCATTTTACGTCCCACCGTGTCAACTTTTTCAGTGCACAATTGCAAGTACCTTTCTCTAAAATACTTTATCTTATTTTATTACTTTGGTAGAAAAAACTAAATGGCCACCATAGAAGGTGACCCGAATCGAATATTTCTCTTCAATTTGTGGATCATATGTACGGAGTGCTACCATATATCTCTGGGGATTTTGTCTCTTTAGTGATGCATCTTTATAGATTATGTTCTGTGAAATTGCAAGACATAATATGCAGAGATATGAGATATGGATTTAGCACAAGATCCTCAAATTAATGAGAAATATTCTATTCTACATCTACATCTACATAATACCCCGCAAGACGCTTAAAAGGAGTGTAGCAGGGGGTGTTAGGACACCAGCCGTTTACAGCTAAAAAAATGAAGTGCTCTAACGAAGTTGGGACTAGCGTTTATTAAAGTCCTTTATGGTTCGGGGAAAAACGAATTCTCATATCTATCCGTTCGGCATAACATCTCTCTTAATTTATCGCTTCTATCGGACCTGGAAATATAGTGTGGCTCTGATATTATCTTCTCCGAGCCGCTCTTAAAGATATCCATTCTCAATTGTTCAAGAATCCATGCCTAGCGCGCAGCCTCCGAGTTTCCAGCGGCTCCCAGCCTAATTCGCTTAACATCTGGGTAACACTGTCTGTACGCCCGTAGCAGTTTTTGACGAAACGCGCAGCCTTCCTTTGAATTTTATTCAGTTCGCGGATTAAGTCTTTTTACACCGGATCCCATATGCTCACTGCATATTCAAGGTGCGGTCGCACGAGTGGGAAATAGCACCTTTCTGTTACTTTCTCATCCGAAAATCTTCCCACAATATGCTTGACGAATCCTAATTTCTTCAGGGCTATGCCGCAAATATTCTTCATATGCGTTCTCCACGTGAGATTCGAGATTATCGTAACTTCCAAGTACTTCACTTCGTCTGTTGCCTTTATGTTAATACCATCCACTTCATAAACATGGTTAGAGTTGGACGAATTCCGCAAGATATGTACCGTCATGCATTTGCTCAGATTAAGTTCGAGTCCCCACTCTTGGCTCCATAAATGAACGTTTTTTAAGTCCGATGAAAGAATTTCATAGTCAGGGTGATCACTAATTTCGCGATAGATGACAGCTTCGTCAGCAAATAAACGTAGTTTACTGCTAATGCGGGAGCAGAGATCATTAATGTATATAATGAACAACAGGGGGCCGATTACACTTCCTTGTGGTACTTCTGATGTAACTTTTACAACATCAGAGCAAATCCGTCAAGAACTACTTCTTGTTTACGATCACTGAGAATGTCGCGTATCCAGTTTACTATTGTGGTCACATTATGGTATTATCCAAACGCTCAAATGATATCAACCCCATACTCAATCTTGTCCCACACTCTCAAGAGCTTATCTGGCGTAACAGTTTGGATAACTGCTCTTATTTTTGTTTCAGATCATCAATACTTAATGGTAAAGGTGGTCGAAGCACCATATCCTTAACATACCCCTGTAAGAAAAAATCATAGGGCCTCAGGATGAGGTCAGGGCTTCTTGGAGGCCAGTGATGAAGTGCATTGTCATCAAGGAGGTAGTAAATATCTACAATCTCCTTGATTATCTAATATTTACATCCTCCTTGATTGTCATAGCCTGACGTCAACAGCGCATCAAGCAAACAAATGAGCAACTAGATGAAACTTTATAGTTTTAGAACTTTAGAGCTTCCTTCATTTGACGACAGATATTTCTTAGCTCTCGTTTTCTTCTCTGCCGAGTTATAGATTTTTACAGTAGTGGTATTCTTTTTCAATCCCCATGCTTCATTCATAATATACTGACGTATTTGAGGACTATATATTAATATATAAAGGATTAAATTAATTGATAATATTATAAAAAAGTGTAAAATGACATATTAATAAAGAATAAAATTTTAAAAATCACCAACTGATCCATTCATGTACTAAATATTCCAGTTTTATTTTCTTCGTGTGGAAATGCCTTTGTGTGAGGAAATCTGGGAATGCAAGCAAGGGCTAATTTCAATCCGAGCAGTTTCGTTCGAAATGTCGTGAAAAGGGTTGGAAGGTTTAACGTATTGGACCAGAATAACAAGCAACCTGTTCACGTTTTCCAGCCGATAAACGCCCGTGCACTAACTTGCGCTTGAATACCTCCTGGAAAGCATTTTACGTCACGAAAGAGTTACGCTGTAAACGGATTCGGGTTTACGATTTCAATCCTCATTCAAAGGGTCAAAACGTGTCTGAGCTGTTGTCCTTCTCCAACCGCATTTACCTTCGTTTTGCGTATACCTTACGTATGGAGTGTACTCTAAAAATACCCAAATCAAATTTTCCAGGCGACTTTATTTAAGAGCAAGGTGTTATAATCAAAGGTAAAAGTTTGTATTCGTTTTAAATTAGAACTAACAATCACCTGTAAGATAATGTCTAGTGTGAATTTCTATCAGTTTTTTTTATGCAGTATTTTTTCAATATTATATCTTATTATTACGGAGGCTTCCGCGGTAATAATAATATTAATATTGATAATTGCTTTTATTTCTTTATTTTTTTGACCCAAAGACGGGAGTTGGCACGCGCCTGAAACTATCGTCCGCAAAATATGAGTCAAGGCGGAATAAACCCGAAAAACAGTCACCAATTAGATTTTATTTATTTACTGTTGAATTCAAAAACTTATGTCCGCTATAAAATGTGACCCCAAACGAATACATCTCATCAATTTCACGGTTATATGCACGGAATACCTATTTTATATATTTGTAGATTCTATTTGCGTATTTATAAATTTTCACCTCTTTCAGAAAGTTTTCTTTGATGTGATTGTATATTCTTAAAAGAATTGAAAAATGACAAGCTTGCGAGTATAAACTTTCATGCTAGATTCCCGGAGTCATATTTCTCAGAATAAATTACATTCCCATGACTTCGAAGTAATGTGAAACATAAATAGACAGGCAATAGCTCCAAAAGACGGGAGTTCTGGCTTTTATTGGTAATGTAGTAAATTTGGCGCCGAGAGGAGCAAATTATCTCGGAAGACCTTATTACTTTTAGTAAATGCTTATTTGAATATTTGCTGCAAAACGACGAGTTTTACATGCGTTCAATTGATATCTTATATGTGAATAGATTATATACTTCTATAAAATTTACCGGTGAGAAATTGAACATAAAAAATGTCAGCGAATTGCTTTCAAGTAGCGTAAACTTTCATTCTAGTTAGGAGATCTTATTTTAGATAACTCTTATTATGAAGGAAATACCCATTGAAATCCAAAGATTGAACGGGTAGATACCTAATTGCTTTTTTCCATTTGAACCACATGGACGAAGATCACAGTTTTATTTTAGGGGAGACAGCAATATGTTCAGGGGTTTAGGGGCTATGAAACTAACTTGGAATACCACACGTTTGACTGGGGGGAAATTAGTTTCAATTAACCACTGAAAAAAAACATTTTACTTAATATCTAAGGCTAAAATTTATTTGGTCTTTTGATGTTTTTGTTTTCATTGCACTAGAAAGTACAGGCTTTGTCCTTTTTTCGGACGAATTGCCATTTAAGGCTAGGCTCCCCCTGCACCCCCCAAAAAAACTCCGCCGATGGTGAACCACCCTACTTTTTACCTCATTCCGGAAAATTTCCGTCATTACATTCGCTATTACTAGTAGGTATGTTGTGAATAGCCTTAGGGCAGTCTCTTAATCTCTCTTCGATCGTTTTGGATTGCGAATCCAGCTGCCCAACGCTGGGGCCAAGTGACTAGGGGTTCTGGCTTTTACTGATACCCTTGTAAAACCGGCGCCGAGAGGAAAAAAAAAATTCCGGCAAAACCTTATGACCGTCGTAAATTTCGACCAAGAGTGGACTTAGCGCTTGGGGTGGAACGAACCGTGGGTTGTCTATGGCCCGTGGGGTAGGTTGGTACACACGGACTCTCTCATATATGTATTATACGTATGTGAGTTTTGCGTGTACAAGGCGGAGATTATAGAGTTGGGTCCATAATAGCGGAAGCGTTGGCTTGTTGGAGTGGTGGGGAGGTTGCGGATAGGGAGGAAGCGAAGCTTGTGCGCCTGTGCGATTACAAAGACGCGAATTTAGTGCCGTTTTATGCATGCGGCCTGCGTCATACCGCTTTGGAGTTGTGTAATCTAAGAATTCACAAGCTGGCTACGAGGAAAACGTTGCTGTGGCATTTTCGTTTAATATTTCATGCACACAATTTAGAAAAAAATTCCCTGAAATGAAATTTAAGTTGAGTTAATTTAAAGTCTCCTGTACTGAAATATTTTAATATATTTCTTTCGATTTTTGTTTAACGTTTCAAAGCCTTAGCTATAAATCCTTTTCGGTCATATTAATTCTAAAAGGCCTTTTAGATTATGCAGAAAGTAAATCTTCTTATTATATAACTTTAATTTGGGCTGGTTCACTTCTTCCAATTTTCAGGCCTCTGCAAGAATTATGCTAGACTCAGTATAGCTATACCGTAAAGTGCGCGTAATTCGTTTACTGAAAGTACTTCCCAAGAGAATCTCCCTATTACCCGCGGAATTAAAAATAATATTAAAATTTCGCTACCAGCTTGCACTACAATCAAGTCCAGAGTACGTGGAGGTAGCTAATGTGCCCGGAAAAAGTCCTCATAAAAACTAAAGTCGTCGACAAACTCGTATGCTATCAAGCCGCTTTTTTTTAATTAACTTAAATTTTATTAATGGTGGATTACTAATTATGAGACGCAGCACACCGATTTGAGTATACTGAAAGCTGCCTAAAGCAGCCGCCGACCAGGTTGAATCAATAGAAGTTTCCGTTTAAGAAGAACTCTTAAGGAGAATAGTATATAGTGGGAATAGTAAATAGTGGAAATAGTAAATAGTGGGAACGAGTAAAAATGCATCGAAAAAATAATCATGCATTCATACATGTTGTCGAGCATAAAGAGTATTTATACCTACATCAATCCATTGATTGATTTCCTGCATAGATCTGGCGTGATTATCTAGATACAGATTCCACAGTTCAATTTTATGTATTACCATACCCGGTTTGACATAATATCGCCACTTGCTAAGTTTTCATTTCATGTCTAAATTCCACTGTCAGGGGTTTGAATGAACGAATTGGTGGAAGGCCACGAAGAAGTGGATGCGTTTATATAAATTAAAGATCTTCAAAAAGTAGTTTCTGCATTAGAAGAGGCAATCTTCAAACGGTATTGCAGTGCATTTTGTGGCAATTAAGGTCGGGGTCTAGTCGGTCGGTCTAGTAAGGAGGATTGGTCGTTGGACAAAAAGAATATGAGTCTCCCATATTGTAATCCAGATTCAATAACTTGTACATTAATAAATACACTTTACGATACAACGCACTCAAGGTTAAACAAGCCATGCAGTTTAAGGTATAAATCAAAATCTCCCATACTTTTTGCGCTGTATACTTCAAATGTATAATACAGTACATAGGTTTACTCTCCATTCGTTAAATAGGACAAGCTAGCAGTACCCTGCATCACTCAACTGTACACTATGTCGTTCTCAAAGGTCATTCTCATGGGATATGGTGTTCACTGTCGGAACATGGGTCAGACCAATAATAAATTTGTGGAAAATATAATATTAGTGTATCAGTGATTTTGATTCCTGTTACACAGGTCTAACAAATATCGTCATCCACCCTTGAGTGGCGCTCACTGTTTCTTTTTCCTCTGAGAGTGGTTTAATAGAGCTTTTCAATATATTTCCATTGTGGTAGTAGAACCTCCTTTTCCAGCCATGCGAACAGTGCACTGTTAACAATGGTATATCTCATTGTCGAGTGTCGTGAATTGTTGGGGAGGCAGAAGACGAACTTGCGATTGTAGGGGTTAGATGGCGTAACGGAGCGGTGGTGCTTTATGGAAAATGGTGGCGGAACCAGAAAGGGTTTGGAGTGGAATATGCAAAAAGGGTACGGGGGACTTTAAAAAGGGTCGATGGGGAAGGGATGAAATGAGAGAACAGAAAAAGGGTTTTCGACAGTGGGATGAGGGAACCAAGTCAAAAGAGACGTCATGAGAACAGGGGGACGAAAGACTGAATGAAAAATGAAGTGGAGACAAATGACTGGTTGGTAGTAGTCAGCATTCAGCTCACAAGCAAGCTGTGAGCGGGGTAGCGAGTGGCGGATGTAATTCATCTCAAATGTAGAAGAGTTTTCGCTAGCTCTGAATGGCATGGGTAGTAAGGATGAATGAGGATTCACATTTCAATTTATAAGTAGTCATAAAATAGGTGTTATAGTATGCGTTATTATTCCATGAATATCAGCTGTTGCCAGGTGCATTTCCTTATTCATTTATTTGTTATGTGATGTTTCTTATGCTTTAAGAAATAAAAAGATTCAGTTCTTGTTTTGCATGGAAAGGACACGGTTGATGGATTCTATTCTTGTATCCTCACATACGCCACCATATTACTTTTTTTAGTGAAAGTAGGTAGGTACTAAAGAGTTAAGTTTACTAAAGGCATTCTAACATAGGTATCTGTGAGAGCGATACGGAGAACATCATATTAGAGCCCCACTATATTTCCGGGTCCGACAGAAGCGATGAATCAACAGAGATATTTTGCCGAACGGATAGATATGGGAATTCATTTTTCTCCCGAACTTGGGCATATAGGACTGGAATAAATGCCAGTCCTAATTTTTTTAGGGTTTGATTTTTATGTGTATACGGCTGTTGTCCTAACACCGCGGCCACACGCCTTTTTAGGCGGCTTGCGGGGTAGTATGTACGTGTGGATGATTATACAAGGATCTCGTTCCAGCTACTTCCATGAGATTGGAAGTTCAGATACCTTCCTTTTACTTCTATTTCCACCATTCTCTTTCCTACACTTAGTACCATTGAAGGCTTGTCTACTTCACGCTCTCCTGATAGTATTGTTTCCATTTTTTTATTGGTTAATCTCTAGGCCCGTCTCGGTAACTCAAGTTCTTTCATTATTATCGGCAATGAGCTCAATAATATCCTTTACACAGGCCCATAATATCTAATATTAGATCATTTCTAATTTTTTCCTTCAAGTCTGTTTCAAGTATATTTTTACCTATAAATCGGTGGCTTCTTGTCCCTCTTTTCGTCGCTAGTACGCAATTCATTTCACTTGCATGATTCCCACTTCATCTCTTTCACCGGCAATACATGTGACACACTTTGATTAAAATGATTTGTAATTACCTAATGTGTCCTTATAAATATATCAATTAAATTAAAATTAAAAAGAAGAACTTTGTGCTTTCACTTTCATATTAAAGTGACGGCATTAAGTTCTTCTTTTTAATTTAATTATGAATCGCTTTCACCAAGTTACGCTTCAAACAATCAAATATATCAATATTCCACCAGTGATTGCACATGTCTAAACTATGGTCGGTAGGAATAATACGAGTAAACACAAAGCGAAGTTTCTATTCCTTTCCAAATGATTTTTTTTGCTTGTCAATCTTTAGCTTCATATTTTCTTTATGTCTATACAGGCATTGAATAATGATATTTTCGCAAAGAACTTCTTCCTAAAAGCAGTTCATGCATCGTATGATATTACGATAGCCCTCTCTTCACGACATTCTTTTCCGGAGGACCAATCGCAAATCTAAATTCATCGCATGTTGAATTTGCAGTGTTTCCAGACGAAGAATCAAAGTAAAGATTATCAGTGTATACAACTTTTGATACGTTAAGGATTTTCTTCATTAGCAAATGAGGCTTTTTTTGCCCCTCGTCATTAATTCATCATTTATTTTGTAGGAAATCTATTTTATCTCATAGTTATGCCTATAACGCATTAATTTGAAATAAATTTGAAGACATTCGTGCGAAGCGGCAGTTCCTTGAGAGTTGTACTTTACAACTATCAGTAATATTTTTCCGAGCACTCAGAATCAACGTCTAAGATTAAAGGCGATCTGTGCCAACCACATACCCCGCTCTCTTACTTCTGTTTAAAATATCTTTCCTTTACCCCGTACCGTAGAGGTCTTATCATTAAAACCAATCTTAGAATACACTCATCATAATGATTCGCTGACGTGTCCCTAGATGGCTAACGTACTCTTGAAGAACAGTGACGAATGCTGTTTCCCTTTGACTCCATTGCAGTGCTTATGTATGCTTCCCCTCTCACATTTCCTGCGTTCGATTTCTGCTTGCGTGAACGACTACTACCCTTTTGCGGGGTTGGCGTGTCCTTAAATTGCACCCTCTTTACAGCCGCTAACGAAGTATGGGGAAAACCCATGACGTTAAATTACTTCCTCTTGCTGGCTGACCGGTTTTGCATCGAGCTCGATAATATTTTCGTACCCTTTATACCACCATTCTCATTACCTGACGTCCGTCCTAATTGATGTATTAAGTAGGTTTTTCATTTAAGTAAACCCTCGCTCATTTTTTCGTGCACTTTTTAACATATCAAAATTCGCCGATTTTGCTACAACACGCAAAATATTTCAACAATTACATAACCCTGCACCTGATATGATAACGAAGCAAATTTTTTTACGAATCACAATTTATATGCGCTGATACTCTTTGTGTTTTTTTATTTCAGTGTGTGAACTGCTGCCTTACTCAGTGCTTGGTTAAAGGTTATTAAAAGGTTCCAGTATATTTATTACCAAATCGTATTCTTTTTATGTTTAAAAAAGGTTAGCATTAGTTCATTTTAGTAATGACATAAATAATAAATTAAATAATAATGATTGATTAACGCCCAAAACCGTGATTCATTGTTTGACTTCTGCAATTTCTTTATAAGTTAGTTTTTAAATCATTAGTTAAATTACGGCGAGCTATTTATTGTATTATTCTCGACAGAGGCCTTGCGACAGAGGCCTAAAGAACCACAGTGTATTCGAAAAGAAACTAGCTTAACTCGTTTTCCTGAAACATAGATCGGATATGTTTGAATAGATTTTTTGAAATTAGAAATGTAATATGAAATACTCGAATTATAACGTGAAAAAACTGGTCTCGAATGCCTTATAGGATAGGATGTGGAATAGGAAGATTTCTTGACCGTTCGTACACGAGGAAAATGGGTAGAAATCGGCTGTGCTAAGAAAATTAGTGATTCAATCTGCCTATTTGGATTTCTGATAATATTTCCAACAAATATATGTCTCACTGAATTGCTGAGAAGTCAAGACGTACCTTCCATGTTATCTTTTCATTCGTGAAATTCAATAAGTAAATCCATTAGTTAGTTAGTTCTACGTTCAATTTCCCATCCTTCAAATTCCGCGCTGAGCCATGCTAAAAACTGCAAAAACAGCATTCATGGTCATGTGCATTTTTAATGCAACGAACTGCCTTCTCCTAATATCAGGTTGGATTTTTAAATTTGGCTTCTAAGAATTTCTCGATCCAATTTAATTTCTCAGAGGATAAAAATTCGTCATAAGTTATCCAGTTGAGTGCGACTGATTCGATTACAAGCCGGAAGTCAGATGGGTGAATGTCTGAGAAGATTGGAAATTCTTTTTACAGAGAATTTCAAGAGCCTTCATTAGGTATCATTTGGATTTTAGGCATTTTATTAACCCCAAAAGTTATCTTATGAGTTTCATCTAGCGAATTCTTGGCGTAAAGTGAGGTAGTTTGTAGTATGAAACTTTTTTGTGTTAAATTAACTTTCGTGAATGTTTTAAATGCTCTCAGCATCAAATACAATTGGCTATAGATATTAATTAGATGAAATTAAATATTCTATGTGTATTTCGTTAAGCCAATTAAAAAAAGGGTTTAACATCTCCTAAACCGGTGTCTGTCTTACCACATACTCCGATTGGTTACGGCATTTCATCAACCCCGATGATGGTAGCCTTGCCAACCGAAAAAACGGAGACATTACTCTTCCTCTTATTATTGACTTTAGGAAATGGGTAATAGCTTAAATATTGGACTTCTTCAAGTATATATTGGGCTTTAAAATCCAAAAAGTAATAAACAAATTTAAAAATATAGGTATAAGTTATGTTGGTTCTGGTAAAATTTTGATTTGCGCACCATGTTGAATCTTGGGAAATTGAAATTATCTCCGGTCTGCAGTTTTAAAGTCACAACGTTTGTTCTGATTTAGGATTTCCTTTAAAAAAATTCCTCCTCTAGATAACTTCTGCTATGCTAAGAAAAATATCCTACAATTCCATCAAAACGAAATACATTCTTAACAAGGTATTATAGAGAAAGAAAAGGGAGAACTCTCAAAGTTAACCAAACTTTTCAGTTGCAATTAATGAATTCGAGACTGAGTTATTCTTTACTTGAAAATTATTGCCCTTGCATTTAAATTACGTGCAAATTCATTCTAGAACTAATGTTTAAATCGTTAACTTAAATCTATCAAAAAATTGCTTACTTATTGTTAGTGAAAAAGTCATTTTATAGTTTACACTCCGAAGTTTATTTGCCTTAAACTCTTAACTTTCTCTGTAAATAGAGGCATGCGGAGAGATCATTTAGCCAAACAATGGGCCGACGATAACGCTGCATGCACGTTGAAAAGAATCCATTAGCAAAGATAATGACAGTTTCATTTTGACTTTTACATTTTGAGTTCCTTTATACACAGCGGTCAGTACAACCAGGGGATTAAAAAGCAATTCGTTTCTTTTCTTACATCGCCTTGACCTTCGTTCAACCCTCTCAGGTTGTCACTGTTAAGCTCCAGCCGTCTTTGCGATTACCGAAGTCCAAGGGGAAAGCCGTGACGAATACATACACAAACCGCAGCATCTTAATTCCCGTCGGCGTTGAAAAACTTACAGGCGCAACCGCATAATCGAAACACTGCTGTGTCGTCGCTTACGGCTGCATATTTTTTTTCTTTAGATGCACGAAGGTGCATATATACGGACTCTCTCTTTATATTATTGATATGTGAAGTCATGAGCCGTTATAGGCATTAATAATAAGCAAAACTGCGATATTAGCTAAAATTACTTTTGAACTAATTTGTGTTGTAATTATTAATCGTAATTATTAATATATTGTGACGGGTGGTCACGATATTTTTTTTCTTTTCATCCCATGTCAGCGCGCCTCACGCGGCTACGATCTTCCCCGTGGAAGATTACGTGGATCGGGCGAAGTGACTCTGACCTTCATGTAGTATAAGACGGTAAAATACCATGGTTTTAGTTCCCATTCAATTGTACCCATAGGATGTAAGGCGATCACGCCACTTGTGCAGTGACGTGATTGGCTAAAATTCAAAGTGAGTGACGTGTGTCAGCTTTCCGTAACGGAAAAACCGGGAATAGCGAGGTTACGTGGTAGGAGGAGAAGTGGGGATGAAGGCAGTTGGTGAACGGACACGGTACTGGTCTGTTGGTGGAGAGGGAGACAAGCCTGTCTCGAGGTACCAGCAGAGAGAGAGCACATAATTGGGAGCTGGCAGTCAATGCTCAGCTGTGAGAGGGAAGGAGACCCAAGAAAGGCAACGGCTGTGATTGCAGAGGTGTGTGACGGAGAGCGACCGGGGGAAGTGGAGCAGTTTCTGATTCCGGAGCACGGATAAAGGTGCTGGCCCAGGCGTTTGAGAAGGCGACATCTGTGCCGAAAGTGAGGCCGTCGCTGCGCTTGTGGGCCGTTTTCATCCGGAGCAGCCAAAAAGCTCCCCGAATCGCTGGCGACGGAGTCGTCGGGAACCACAGACTGCCATGCCCATAAGTATCAATCTCCCGTAATTATTCCCGTATTATCACATTCCCAAGTGCTTCAAGCAGTACCAAGAGGGTAAAGATTACCACTCTAAAGTCCGTCTACTTCATCCAAATACCGGTGATTCATGTAAAGATCAATCAAGTCACTTTCGCAATAGTTCATGCGAGACTGCAAAAAGTCAATAACTGCACCGAGTTTTTAAATAGTTAATTGAACAGAAAAGGACTATTGATTGCACGTCTTACGCCCGTAAATAAGGGCAATTTAATGTATCATAATTTCCCGTCTTTCCAGGAGGCAGACGAGGAACATGTAATGGCTTTTCAATTCTTATTTCTTTGTGTCATCAAGGGTATTTCATCTTTTTGCTTGTGTTCATTCATCCATCATTAGTTTGTAGATTAGGCTTAGTATTGTTCAAGGGTGATTTTTCATCAGTGCGTTGATGGTTTTTCGTTGTTTTCGCCAAAGTCTCAATAATAAATGGTGATTTTTGTGCATAATGTAAAAGGTCAGTGTTCATTCGTCGGATCCTCAAACCCTTGTCCGTGCGTGAGTCAAACAACCAGTGTCCGCATTGTCATATTGTCCACCCGTATTAACAATTATTTAATCCTGGGAGTTTGGAACGTCCTTGCTTCTACCGGCAAAGCTAGTTCGTGGGCCGCGGTTTTGGGTGGCGCCCTAATAAACGATCTAAGATCGTATTCTTCTGCAATATTTTTCCCAAAATCACATTCTACCGAAACCAGATTTCGGAGTGGCGAGCTGTCGGGGAAGGAAAGAAGGAGGGGGTAACACTCGGGAGCGTGAGGGCTGAGACGGGTCGACGGGCTGGCAGGGAAACGGGCCTGTTTCGTCACAGTTTAATTGGCGTACCAACGCGGTGGGCCCGATCCGCCACAGATTTTGGCGATCACGACAATTTTTGGCATTCAACTAGGTGGAGAGTTTGGCCACAGTTTTTGACGCGGATGGTGAGATTGACGGGGTAGAGGCAGTGACACATGCCTTTAGAGGAGAGTCAGTTGTGTTTTGCGAAAGATACGGAATGGCGGACGAGAAAAAGGGGTCAGCTTTTACCCAGTATAGGGAGAGTGGGGTGATTCAAGACGAGGAATCGGAAGAGCGAAGTGAGAATTCAGACACCGATGATTTAGCGAATTGTATACAGGGAATGGTTTTGGATAAATCGGAGTATCGGGAAGAGGAACAGCGTGCCGATCATAAGGACGAATCCTTAGAAGTGATACAGCCGCAGGTTAGATCATGTAATAATGATATATTGATGTCCATAATGCAGGCAATACAAAAAAACCATGAAACTACACAAAAAGGCCAAATTAGTTTAGAAAGTAAAATACAAAATAACCATGAAACTATGCAAAAAGGCCAAGAAGCTATCCAAATTAGTTTTGAGCGTAAACTACAGTGTTTTGAAGATAGGATGCGCGATACCGTCGGTGAAATGCGATCAGAATGTAGGTTAGCGTTCAATCAATGTAGTGAGAAGATAGGAACTATGTCCCGCGATATTGCCAACCTACAACGAGAGGCAAAAACTGATAATGGTCGTCTCAGGAGAGAGATAGCCCAAGTCAATGATAGAGTGGGAACCGTCGAAGTAAAATTGAAAGATGTTCATGATGAGTGTCATAAAATAATTGAGGCAGAAGTAAGGCAGATTAACGCGCGTACGGACGCATTAGAGCATGTTCGTCGCGAACCCGACGAAAGGAATGATGAGAGGGTCAGTGCGATTGAGGCTAAGATCGCGGCCATAGAGGGAAGGGGGGCTATTCCCACAGAGTTCTCGAATCCCAGTGAACGGACAATGAAAGAATTATCTAGGGTTTTCCGCTTGTATTGCAATCAGGATCATCGAAGTTGGATAGAGGCTATACCGTATATAAACCAATGGTTTAACGAGGTGGTTCACGAATCTATTCAAATGACCCCAATTGAAGCCCATTTCGGTAAAAAACCCCCAAATCGCTTCCCCGATGGCTTACTATTCCCGAAGGATAAAATAATGGGTCGTAGATCAATTGTGAAGTTAATCACAAGAAACTTAAAAAAGTCCGCGAAACGGCGGGTAAAGCATCAGCAAAGGGTTTTTTCTAAATTCAAAATTGGAGACTCTGTACTCTTGAGGACACCAAGGGTGTCCGATACGAAATTGGGACTTTTTCATAAATTTTTTCATTTATTTACGGGACCCTTCAGGATCTCAGGCCAGGCAGGCCACAATGCTTATATGTTGGAAAGAGAGGACGGATCCAGACTAGGAACGTTCAATGCATATTCTTTAATTCCTTATCGGGCATAAAATTTAATTTGAGCAGCCCATGCCAAGTGAATTTTTCTTTGTCTGTATTTTTATTATCATTCGTGTTTGAAAATTGTTCATTGGGTATTTATTTTTCGTTTCTGAGACGTGAACTCGTTTTTTTTTTTTCGGAAAAAAAACTCATTCACGCTGGGGGGCTTTGTGACGGGTGGTCACGATATTTTTTTTCTTTTCATCCCATGTCAGCGCGCCTCACGCGGCTACGATCTTCCCCGTGGAAGATTACGTGGATCGGGCGAAGTGACTCTGACCTTCATGTAGTATAAGACGGTAAAATACCATGGTTTTAGTTCCCATTCAATTGTACCCATAGGATGTAAGGCGATCACGCCACTTGTGCAGTGACGTGATTGGCTAAAATTCAAAGTGAGTGACGTGTGTCAGCTTTCCGTAACGGAAAAACCGGGAATAGCGAGGTTACGTGGTAGGAGGAGAAGTGGGGATGAAGGCAGTTGGTGAACGGACACGGTACTGGTCTGTTGGTGGAGAGGGAGACAAGCCTGTCTCGAGGTACCAGCAGAGAGAGAGCACATAATTGGGAGCTGGCAGTCAATGCTCAGCTGTGAGAGGGAAGGAGACCCAAGAAAGGCAACGGCTGTGATTGCAGAGGTGTGTGACGGAGAGCGACCGGGGGAAGTGGAGCAGTTTCTGATTCCGGAGCACGGATAAAGGTGCTGGCCCAGGCGTTTGAGAAGGCGACATCTGTGCCGAAAGTGAGGCCGTCGCTGCGCTTGTGGGCCGTTTTCATCCGGAGCAGCCAAAAAGCTCCCCGAATCGCTGGCGACGGAGTCGTCGGGAACCACAGACTGCCATGCCCATAAGTATCAATCTCCCGTAATTATTCCCGTATTATCACATTCCCAAGTGCTTCAAGCAGTACCAAGAGGGTAAAGATTACCACTCTAAAGTCCGTCTACTTCATCCAAATACCGGTGATTCATGTAAAGATCAATCAAGTCACTTTCGCAAGAGTTCATGCGAGACTGCAAAAAGTCAATAACTGCACCGAGTTTTTAAATAGTTAATTGAACAGAAAAGGACTATTGATTGCACGTCTTACGCCCGTAAATAAGGGCAATTTAATGTATCATAATTTCCCGTCTTTCCAGGAGGCAGACGAGGAACATGTAATGGCTTTTCAATTCTTATTTCTTTGTGTCATCAAGGGTATTTCATCTTTTTGCTTGTGTTCATTCATCCATCATTAGTTTGTAGATTAGGCTTAGTATTGTTCAAGGGTGATTTTTCATCAGTGAGTTGATGGTTTTTCGTTGTTTTCGCCAAAGTCTCAATAATAAATGGTGATTTTTGTGCATAATGTAAAAGGTCAGTGTTCATTCGTCGGATCCTCAAACCCTTGTCCGTGCGTGAGTCAAACAACCAGTGTCCGCATTGTCATATTGTCCACCCGTATTAACAATTATTTAATCCTGGGAGTTTGGAACGTCCTTGCTTCTACCGGCAAAGCTAGTTCGTGGGCCGCGGTTTTGGGTGGCGCCCTAATAAACGATCTAAGATCGTATTCTTCTGCAATATTTTTCCCAAAATCACATTCTACCGAAACCAGATTTCGGAGTGGCGAGCTGTCGGGGAAGGAAAGAAGGAGGGGGTAACACTCGGGAGCGTGAGGGCTGAGACGGGTCGACGGGCTGGCAGGGAAACGGGCCTGTTTCGTCACAATATATATATATCCGTTTGAACTAGGATTGGTCAGAGGAGCATTGAAGGAAGATCGGGCAAAAATAATCCATAACCGTGTTACTAAAATCAATACAATTTTAAATTGGTTGCAGTTCAAATTGTCCAGGTCGGGCGAAAATTCTCTCAGGTTCCCCTGAACACCCCCTCCCGCCTGGATACGGCCCTGAACTAGGAATGAATGGAAAATAGGAGAGGGAATGGTTTTCGATAATTTTGCGTGTGGCGTTTCTTTCAATACTTGTGAGATGGGACCGACAATGTAACTCCTAAGAGGGCGACGTGATGTGTGTTGAAAAAAAAATGCCTGGAGGATGGACGCGCGTGCACCACTCGCGATCGCAATATCTTTACCAGCTGAACCGCAATATTAATGTCGGGGGAGGGGCTTTTGAGATATCAGTGCGTGGGTGGGGTTTCATCATAGTTGAGCAGCATTTTGGGACCGTAGAGGGCAGCACATGTATTCCTTTCAAAACTACGGGGGGGGGGGTTAAAGCAAGACATTAAAAGGGGCGAGGGGGTGCGAATCACAAAAGGAGCGGAGCTTAGCGTCGAGATGTGAATTGCAAGGATGCAGAAGGGGTTTCGCGATGCGCGGCCGCGCTGTGCGGGCGGGTCCTTTTATTATTTTTTTTCACCACGCTTGCCTTTGATATTCTTTCGCATGGCTGCGCGAGGAAAATGAGGCGCAGACCTCCTGCTCTCTGAGGTCATTTCCACTATGAACAGGGTTCATTCGAGGGTGATTGTTACGTGACGCTTTATTCAATGTGGTTACGCGGGTGATTCTCATGGTTTCATTGAAGTTAGGCCGATGGTCTTGGTTGGCGTTTTTGCAAAGGTTTCCCAAGGGTCATGGACCGTGTTATCAATTCTGAATTGAAAGATTCCATGGTCACATTTACTGCCTATGCAATGGTACTTTTTTAAATCTTATTTCTTTTATTTCTGGTGTCTATATTCGTATAAAATGGCGAGGAACTCCGAAAATGCTTTACGTTACAGCATAAAAACTGCTTTTGCTATTCTTATGAGAAATATCATAATGACTCTCTCTCTCTCTCTTAGGTCATTTCCACTATGCACAGGGTTCATCCAAGGGTGATTGTTACGTGACGCTTTATTCAATGTGGTTGAACAGGCACCAATTTATGAATCCTGCATTGAAATATTCCTTGACAACATTTTATACCTATTCAATTCAAATTCAACTTCAAAAAACAAATGACAAAATTTTATACCAATTAGCATTCTTGTAAATATGTTTCATTCTCTTTCTAGTGCCTCCAAACGCAGAAAATGGTGAGGAACTCAGGAAATTCTTTTAATTTTCAGCATAAAAACAACTTTTGCCATTTAGATGAAGGGTTCATATTTTTCATAGAATATCACTTTAATAAAGCATTCAAGTTAGCACTTTGAAGGTCAATTGTGAAAATAGGAGTATACATAGAGCACGCTCTAAACAATGAAATATGATGGCGTAGTTTCGGATGGAGGCATGATAGCAAAGTCTGATTTATAAGCTGTTTCAATTTTCTTTATCTGCCCTTCACAGCTTTGGAAACCACGTTTTTTATCCGGAGACTATAGGGACGAATTTACAGGGAATATAAAAAGCTATGTTTAGTCATTTTGTGGGACACCGTTAAAGTTTTTACCGGACCAATTTTAACGCAACAGTGATGGTAACGGTCTCCAACATGCCAATTTCGTTTCCAATTGTTTCCTTTGTGATGCAATCCATTCCATTTGCCTTATTGGGTGCGGGAATTTTAAATTAATCCGCTTTTCTCCATTGGGCCTCAGCTTATCCCAATGCGATTTTTTCAAATAATCCAACGGGCGTTTGCTTATTGTGTTTTTAGCCACAAAAGATAAATTAGCACATTTTTATATCCGCGCGGAAATTACGGAAAATTGCGTCTTTTTAAGACTAAAACATGTGCTCTTGCGATGTAGTGGTGAATGAAAATTGTAGAAATATTGGCGATGATTGTTTATCTTCGATAATTATTTTGTGCACTGGTTAATTTTACGCAAACGACGACTTACACGAGGAATTATTTTGATGCATAACCTACTTTGATATGATAAAGGTTAAAATTTAATGATGCAAATCAAGATATCCATGCTTTGTTTCTTTGGTAATCAATCCGTGGCATGATTTTTTTGTCATCCTCCATCCATTTTAGTCCATTTTAATGGTGCAGCCTTTGCCCTTTTTCCAGATAATATCAGCAAAAACAGTTGGAATAAAATAAAACATCATGCCTATACACTATAGTTTCTATTGTTGCATTAGTAACTAAAAGAGTCACTATTTTAGGTTTTTTGTTGGTTTTGAACACAGAATTATGCAGTAATTTGACCAGGGGACATTTAAAAAATGCCGTAAAGTTATTTTTTAACTTCAGCCATTTTTTCATTTGAGTGAAGTTTAAGAGATATTAGGAAGCTTTTATAGGGTAAAACATTGAGAAACAGTAATTTATAACTTGCCAGGAATAATGAGAAAAGAAAATGACTATGTTAAGAAAATATGCGGCAGCGTGATGACACCATTGGCTCCACAACTACCGAGGAAGCTTCAAATGGATGGAGTGTACAAATCGCTTCCCACGTTTTAATACCCACTAGACTTATGCCAGTGAAAGCCCAATACCCTCTTTAATCAAAACGAAAACTTCTCGGTGGCAAAGTAGGACTTCAAGAACCGTGACGAACAGCCAAAACGAGTTGAATGGAGGAGATGAGTGATGAGTGAGGAAGTGCAATTTCAAGCAATGCACATTAATTAACCCCTATAAAGTACATGTTTCGAAAAATGTTCTCTTATGCTCCCTGCCACTCGATTTTTTTTTATTTTCCTCTCCGAGTCTAATATTCTGATTAACCTAAAGGAAATTTACAGGTGTGAGTAAAAAAATATTCTCGATGTTCTAGGTGGCACAGGGAAAGTATCTGGCCTCTCAAGTCAGTAAGTGTGAAATTCACACGCCAGTGGGTCAGTCTAGGGTGAGCTCTAACCTCACCTAACTAAACCAGCATTCGGGGTCTATCACTGAGGGAGTGAGTGACTTCATGCTACTCGCATCCAAGGGTACTGCATATAGAAGGCCCATTTCCATCCCTTAGGAGGCTGATTTCTGTTGCCACTTCGGTCGCATTGTAGTCTGTTTTGAAAAATGTCCGCGGCGCGGTGATGACAACAATGCGAATCAATTTTTTACAATATTTCGCGGTGTAATATCTGTCATCGCATAGCATTGAAAAGGAATGACTTCGATGGATCACATTAAAATCAGTGGTGTTATGGTGCCGGAACGCCTTTCCGGCACTGGTTAACAAAAGACATTATACATTATATACATATAGACAAATTATAGTCAAATAACACTTTTATCAATATTGATGTCTCAAAATTTCTAATACATGCATTCTTATCCTCGACCAAAAATGTGGTAATAAAATGTAAATAGTAACTTGTAATAAAAAAACACAGTAATATTTCGCTTTAAAAAAAAGTTAAGGAAAGTGCGTTCCGGTACTGCTAATTTTTCCATGACATCACTGGTCAAAATGTGTATAATTTTCAGTAAATACCCCTAATTATTTTTCCCCGTGAAAATCAGATCACTTCATTTGTGACGAGAGTGGCGACTTTTGTTAGCCTATTTATGCGCGGTGAGTGACAACACATTTAGACTAGAGGATCCTCCATTGAATACATCTACATATTACCCCGCAAGCCGCCTAAAAGGCGTATGGTGATGAGTTTCAGGACACCAGCCGATAACACACAAAAGGAAATGCGAAATTACGATTAGCATTTATTAAAGTCCTTCATGGTTCGGGGGAAAAACGAATTCCCATATCTATCCGTTCGGCAAAATATCTCTCTTTATTTATCGCTTTTGTCGGACCTGAAAATATAGTGGGTCTCTATTAGGTATTATTTTCTCCAAGTTGCTCTTAAATATATCCATTCTCAATTGTTTAAACAATCTAAGCCAAGCGCGCAGCCTCCGAGTCTCCTGTGGCTCCCAGCCTAATTCGCTTAACATCTGGGTCACGCTTTCTGTATGCCCGTAGCAGTTTTTGACGAACCGCTTAGCCTTCCTTTGTATTTTATTCAGTTCGTTTTATATTTTCTGCACCGGAACCCATACGCTCGCTGCATATTCGAGTTGCGGTCGGACGAGTGCGAAATAGCACCTTTCTTTTACTTTTTCATCCGAAAATCTTCCCACAATACGCTTGACGAATCCGAGTTTCTTCAGGAATATGTCGCAAATATTCCTTATTTGTATTATAACATAAATAAATGCATAAATTCGAGCTCGTATCGATGAAATCGTCTTCCGATGGCTGTTGTTCACTCATAGCGATGCGTTCGAACTCTGCACGTCACCGATAATGCATCGAGCGATCCTATGTCGAGGGCGTTGCGAGGAGGATGAATGTTAGTGAGCGTGTGAACTACGTGATCGATAAGACCGAGAGAGCGCTAGCTGGTATTGACAGGGTCCTTAGGGAACGGAAGTTGAAATGAAATGGCTGCGGCCCATTGGCGGAAAATGTGAGCCGGCAAAGCAAGCGCAAGAATCCTAAGAGAACGGCAAGAGGAATTTTGAGCATGCAATGAAGCAAGTCATTGCCCCAGTCCACTTTTGGCCTATCGAGCTCTTGTAAGGTACCGTGGATTATTACTTAGGCTAGGTCCTAAGCAGTGGTGTCATGGTGCCACAACGTGGTTCAAGCACTGGTTAACAAAATATATAATAGTCAAGTAGCACTTTTATCAATTTTGTTGCCTCAAAATTTCCATGTTATACATTCGCGACCAAAACAAAAAATTTAGTAAGAAAGTGTAAATAAATACTTGTAATAATAAAACGCACGGGGAAATATTTCACTTCCAAAGAAAGTAAGGAAGTGCGTTCCGGCACTGCTAATTATGACGCCATGAAGTCACTGGTCTGAAGTCATTTCTCTCACAAATATTGCGGCAATAAAATTTCCCTATTCTTATAAAATAGTTTCGGGTTTAACTTGGTGAAAGTTCAATGTATCCATGATAAAATATAAACCACAAATGGTAATTTCCACCCTTTAATTCAAAAATCAACTACTGACCAGTTCCCCCTCCCACTCACGCCAATTCCATATACCTCCACCTTTTACCTAGGCTTGGGATATAAATACTGAGAGAGTGCTTGTTGTATCACCTTGAAAATGACATGATATGTTGAAACCATGGTTGATTGCTGAGTTTTGAATTAGTTTGGAAATAACCATTTGTGTTTTTATCATACTTCCCTATTTTTGTGGCTTGCCATAAACTTGCAGCACTTGTAGGACTTCGTCGATTATTGTTTAGGCCACGGCTGAGCACATTCTCTCACGAGTCCAATTTCAATAGAATTTCTCTCTTCTTGTTGCTTGCAGCAGAACTTTCCATGTCCTGGTCTATCCAGTGGTCTTATGCGTCAATATTTATTCCTAGGATATGCGTACTCATTAGGACTTATATTTGCAGCATTCTCATTTACGATAGTGAAATATGGACCATTTAAATATTGCAACCTTGAGTCTGTTGGAAAACTTCGAAATTTGGAGTTTCAAAGGAACGATGGAGATAAATTGGATGAATAGCGTGATTAATTTGCGAACAATAGGGTGGTTTCCTTTTATTTTTTTATTGCCTAAATCGAAAGATTATTACTCCTGGAGTACGCATTTCACACTTTTAGATATTTAAATGATGATATCTATTTTTCTCAATTAAATGAAAAGAGGAAAATTTCAAGCGCGCGAAAACGCGACGGCAAAATATGAATGCCGTGTGACGTCATTGTGGTTCCCGCTGCCGCAAAGTGAGGTGACCCTGGGGCGAGGACATGTGCGCCGCTAGGCGCAGGCTGCTGATGCAGGCTGCTAGCAGGTAGTAGAGAACCCTGCTAACAGGTAGCGCTTGGCTTAATTATGGATTATTAATACCTTTTCAAACGAAGGAAACTTTCCGACCATAGCCAGTTGTATTAGGTGATTATTAAGGCATGCTTCTCTGAGCTCTGTGCCTCATGCATGCATTGGTAATCTCAGACGATGTAAAACTCCTACCTACTCGTAGACATACTAGGTCCCTGTTACGTCACATGGAGTGGCATCGCATGGGCGCCAAATCTGGCCTTTTTCAAATGCGGTTAAAATTGACCATTGCCATTCGCCTAAACTGGGATCTCTAAAACCAAATAATTTGTATATTATGAATACCTTAATGGTGGGTAACGAATCAGAATCTATGCCTTCTGTTTTCTTTGTTGATGGAAACTACTCTATTGAGTATATTCTGGATAGCTTCAAATGTTGATGAACTCGTCACAAAATTTATATTTAGGGTCCTGCAATTGTAGTAAGTTGAAATTAAAAGGTAGAGTTGATAGGCGAAAATTGAAGGAAACAATATTGGCTAATTTGTTAAGAAGCCAAATTTCATCTTTTTGTACTTACTTAGATGGGAATAAATCGAAATTTCATGTGATGGCGGGATACCTGAATTCATATCATAATAAATCAAAGTATTCAAAATTATTATTCATTAAAAATTATAGAAAAATAAAACAATTCTTATGAAAAGTACATGAATTTAAATTGTAAATCATCCAAATGGGTGCAGTTTGACGTTTACGCTATATCGCAAAGAATCCTGACCAACAATGTGAATGGATGAAAATGAAAAAATCTGGCTAGTAATTATTAGACGTAAAAAGAAATAGTGTCTGTGTTAATATTGCCTTCAAGGGCACAATTGGATCACTTTGCCAGTTCTCGCAATAATGGGAACGTCTTCATCGAATTTTCAAACGGGGTCACGGCGGAATAGGCAGGTTAGATTCCATCTATGAGTACTTCCGGGCTCTGTGCTGGAATCTGGAGCCTTAGTAGGAGAGCATTTCAACTCTCCTTCGAACAAGGAAAATGGGAATACTCCGGCTTGAGCAGTGTCTTGAATTCCCATTCCGTATCTGGGAGGAACCTTTGGTTAAACGGTTTAGTTGACGCTGTGAGTGTTGAATCGCTTTATTGGAGAAGATACTAGTCAGGATTAGTATGCAGCAGAAGGGAAGACGTAAAGACTGAAGATATTAAAATATGAAAGCAAAAACTGGTACAGGTAGATGAGTTTCTAACTCTTTTATCATTCAAGATTATTAATGAATTTATGCCATTATATTTTTAACCTCGAACAAGACCTCGAACCTATTAGACCTCGAACAAAATATATGGAACAAGTAAAGAGAGATGTGAAAGAGAAGAAATACGTAGGTGTGAAAAGATTAGCTGATAGGAGAACTGAGTGGAGAGCTGCGTCAAACCAATCCTAGGATTGTTGACCAGTGATGATGATGATGATGATATTTTTAAAGACTTCGGGAGTGAATATCCATGGAGAAAAAATTAGCATGCGAATATATGCCGATGACATAGCCGTCACAGCAGAAACAGAGAAGAATTTGAAAAATATTCTGGTTAATATGGGTAAAGTAATGGGGAAATATCAACTGAAAATAAATTCAAAGAAAACCAAGATATTAGAGTGCAGCAGAAGAGAAGAAGTCAAGACTAGTATTAACATAGGTAAGCAAAGACTGATGGATGTGGATAAATTCTGTTATCTGGGAATCAGGATAACTAGCTACGTGAGGAGCAAGAAAGAAATTATCAGCAGAATAGCCCTAGGGAAGAGGGCATTCCACCGAAAGCGAGACCTGCTTACAGCGGGAAACTTAAATATGGAAGCAAGGAAACAATTTAAATGAATCTACATTTGGAGTATTCTCCTATGCGGAAGTGAGGCATGAACATTGACAGCAGTGGAGAAAGGAAGGATTTATGCCTTCGAAATGTGGTGCTAAAGAAGAATGGTAAGGATCAAACGGATTTCATCTCTTATCGAGGAAATACACGGCAGTGATACGTAACGGAGACAGTAAATCATATTATCTATACATTTAAAGCATGCGAGACGATGGTCGACTAAAAAAGAGAACACCCACTACTTTTAATGGTGAAAGTCGCACTGAACGAGATACCGCTGCCTAGTGGCGCCGCTGAATAAAATGCGCGCGAAACTTCAGCAGATATAACGCATGACCGCAATGTTCTTGGACAGCCTTTAACGAAGTCCGCGAGGCTGAAAAGGTCATTTTTAGTGACGTATTAATCGTTGGAAACTTGCACTATCATTTTGAAATCTTCAGTCTATTTGAAATAGGACATTAAAAACATTACAGAGTTTCAATAATTTGTTCATTATGCGTCGGTAATTTTATATTTGAGATGAAGGGTAATGTACAACCACTTTCAAAAGATTTAGGACAAAGTTTGTCACAAGACACATCTGCTTCTCAAGGAATTTTAGTTCCCCCTACTGCTTTCGTTGTCATTGGCTACGCACTGCAAATTTTTAGTTTGCGCGTGAAGATACGAGCACTCAAAGGGATAAGTTACGCCATCATTGCAAATTCATCACTCAATTCCGATTTCTGCTGGATTTAACGATAATTTCGTGTGCACTTACTGCGTACTAGTCCCGGTTTTCACTATCGGTTTGTACTTACGTATTCTAAGATCCACTTTGAAAACTTATGGTGGTCTAGTGGATAACTTATGGTACTGTGTAGCTGAATATCGATAGATTGAGTCCCTGTCTTGGGATAATTTACTAAGAAAATTTTCAGCCAGTGCATTCTTTTTGTATTTATTTACAGGTCTTTACCATGAGTGATTCATTAATATTTTTTACTTTATTCTAGCAACCTCATCCTATGCTCTTATTCTATGTTATTCTTTCCCTTACTTCCTTCCATTTTTCAGGGCAGGAATCAATACGAATAATCTTGTTATTCCAACTTGTCCCTTACCAATCTGCCTGTCATAAATCTCATCACTTTTTGAATATCCACGTTCCAACATCAATTCAAGAGTGAAAAGTCGGAATAAGCTCTCCGGACTTATTGGTGACGAATAAAATAGACGATCCTGATCTGAACTGTGTCTATATTCGTCGTATTAATAAACCATCCAATTTTTTGCCGTAAATAACGTATTTTTTCCTTTGACGTGGAATTGACGATTTACATATGAATTTGTGATATCTCCTCCGTTCGACTATAAGGAAAATACAGGGATATTGAGTGCAGGGAACTGTTGCAAATATTTATTTCTAAGGAAAGGAAAGGAAATTCGGGAAGATGTTATTTTTTACTTTTCCTTTAGAAGAATAAATCAAAATATCATTCAACTAATGTACTTAGTCTAAATATTTCATGTTATCTCTTGCTTAATTATCAAATGCCCATTTTGTGACAACGCGTGAACACAATATCTATAATATTGTTTGCATAACATTGCTTACTTTTTGTACATCATTTTTATTCATTAAAATTTGGTGGTACTTATACTTAGAAAGAATCGCACATTTTAAATAATTGCTTGAACAAGGCTGAAGAAAGTAAAAATGGGTGCCATATTTTTTCGTTAATAGTTTGTGTAAAAATAGATCTTACTTCCTTAGCCCCTGCTATTGATTTCCACGCCAGCACCTGCTTCATACAAGTTGCATCACCCAAGTGAGTCTCTCATGACCTTTCTTTGTTATCGTGACATTTTAAAATAATAGACGAGTCCCTGCTTCTACGACGTTAATTTTTTAGACTATTTTTCTATTTATTGTTCCATATATATCGTACCTGAGAGAATAATGTTAGTTAGTTAGAACCTCTCATTTCATCTCAACTCCACTTTTTTCATTAACTTTCCCGCAGCGCCGAAATTTTTACCAATCTCAATTTCATGAGTCCCTCAAGGGTCGATCCTTTCCCCGTTTTTTTTCCTTTCATTTTTACACCGTCTGCGTGGGTTGTTTTCAGGATAGGGGTGGCACACGTGGGAGGTTAAACGAATTTTACCTGGGTCGTATCTTCAAGAGCACAAAGCGGTTTTGAAAGCATTTATGAGCAGCACCGGATGCCTAGCTGTCTGATCAACGCCAGAGTACAGCGCCTCCTACGACCTCGTTTAGGTCCGCCAGAAACAACAGATCTTGATGCTTTCGTTCTGCGCGGAGTTATTCTTTTATTCTACTTAAGCCAGAGGCAGAGGTTAAGTATCTAACGAGGTATATATTCAATAAAATCTTATCCATCGCATTTTTTTCTCGGACCTTCACTTAAAAATGAAAACTATTTCTCGTGAATATTTTCTTTCATTATCGAATTTTTTTCGATAAAATATTATCGAAAGTTATCGTTGACCTTTAATGTAGGTAATATTATGAGTACTTCTCTAGTTTTGTATTATCTTAAAATTGGGGAATGATCTAATACGATATTTACTTGTGCTATATTTTATTTGAACAACAATGATGATGGATTCATGTTTTCTTTTTACATCTGCTTTAAAATATTCAAACCATTTTCAGATTTTTAAGCTTTCATTGACATTCAGAGTATTTTTTCTGAATGATCACATGATATCACACTTGTGTGATATCAAGTAGTATCACACAAGTAGTTGATTGAATGTAGTTTAGGCAAATTGCCGAAAATTCATATTCATTAATAAGGGTTTTAGGGATGTAAACAAACTTACATGCAAAACTCCAAGGGTGAGTAGGTAATCCTTCAGAAGAGGAAGAAGAAAGAGAAAGAAAAATGGAAAGGATAACGATGATATGATAGGGTAGATCAAACATGCTCAATCTAATCATTCAAAGCAAATCTACTTTAAGCACAAAAGTTAGGCGGAATCTCATCTGAATATCAAAAATGAAACATTTTTAAAACGAAAGTTAACAGTTTCCAATATGTTCCTGCGCAATTCTGAATTTTGAAAGGGTTTGCTGAAAAGATTTTTGAATATTTATATAGATTAGATATAGATTAGTATAGCAATAATTTGAAAAAAATCTTTTCTGCAAGCCCTTTTAAAACTCAGAATTGTGCAGGAACATATTGGAAACTTAACTTTCGTTTTAAAAATGTTTCATTTTTGATATTCAGATGAGATTCCGCCTAAGTTTTGTGCTTAACAAATTGTTCTCTAAGGTCGTAAGAATAATTTCAATGCCCATAATGAATATCCATATATTCATTTCTCTTGGTGTTTTAGGCTAACGTCAATGAGTTACTAATAAATTTCAAATTTATTTCCGTTTACATCAATTGGTATTGTACCCCCACTACTCCATCGGGATATCTACTGAAACTTATACTTTTTCATAGTCATTACCTTTTTAGCTGCTCGATAGTGGGTGTATGAATCATCCACATGTCATTATGAAATGCTTAATTTTAGATTCCGAGCTATTATTTTACCATTTTAGAACCATTTGAACCACTTATTACCTATGTTACCAGCTCTTCTCTTTTCATCGATGATACCGTAAAACATTGGCTTTTTCTGTTTTCTTCTTCTTTCTTACAACCTTTCTTTATTTTTCTCTTGCATACCTTATCTCCAACCAATTTGTCTTTACGTGAGCACGTTCTCTTGATTTTTTTTTCTTTTTTCGCTATTCATCTTTTCTCTGGCTCCCTCCGTTCTGGCTTCTTTTCGTGCTGCATTATTCCTTTCCTCTTAATATCCAGCCGTGTTCCTCCCTCGTCTTATTCGTCTGCGATGCCTCCTCTGATATACTAAATACCCTTTGAGCTTTAACAACGCCACATTTTTCAAACAATATTTTCATGTTCTATACGCCATTATTTAACATCCTACATCACCGCACATTAATCATAAGAAGACCTAAGTTAAATTTATATTGTTTTATAAATAACATATATTCATGATTCTACGAAATTTAGATCATAGACAAGGATTAGATACCCTTTTATACTAGACGTTAATATATTACCTGGGTAGTATTAGTTAAGTTCTTGAAACCCAAAGAATTTGGCGGTATTTTAGTCTTTTCAGAGGAACCTGTTGTGTAATCGATAATAAAGTACATATACCTGCATGGTTTTGTCAGTAGCGGATACAGAAAAAAACAAAAGGGGGGCCGCGCAAAAGATATCTTGAGCTAACTTTACTTTTATCGTAATCAAAAATAATCAAGTCACATGCAAAGTTTAAGAAAGTTTTATTTAAACTGAGTATACACGTCTAAATGGCAATAGCATCTTACGATATAAAAAAGAAGCAATTGTGGTTCTGCAATGTTCAGCAATGCGGGCAGCTCCGCAAGGGAGGGGGAGCGCGCGTCCCTGCGCCCCCCATCTTTATCCTCCATTGGGTTTTATAAAGCATCGCCAGTTAAGAATGATATGCTCAAGACAAAAGATGTTGGTCGCCATCTTGAACAGGTGGATCAATTCACCTATTTGGGCAGCACACTAGAGGAAAACGGATGCAGCAATAAGGATACCGACCAAGAAATGAATTGTGTTAGCAAAGGTAGCATTCACGTTTGGGAAAAAGCTGATGATAGGATCTTTATGAAAGAAAAATTTTAAAGGAAGGATATAAAAGAGTCTGATCTGGAGCGTGGAGCTTTTTTGCGGCCTTTTTCATAACTTGCCTCGGCAGTTATACTGTTTTATCGATATAACCTTGTAATTTTTTAACCCACATGCCGTTGTCTTGGCTTTCCCACTGTTGTGGCTTGATAATTTGTTAATATAATTGCTCTCAATGGGAATGCAATATTCAATAGTCAGACATTTTAAATTTTTCCATGTTCTAAATATTTAACTCAATTTCCATTTGAAAAATAATTTTATATTTTCTCAATAAATGGCGTTATTTATATTCTCTTGGCAGAAGTTTCAATAAAAACTCTGATATAATCGTTTACCTGATTCACAAGTAGAAAATAAAACTAAAGGAAAATATTTAAAAAACAATAAAATTCACATAAAGTTTAAAAAAATTAGATTCTCTTGGCTCAGAGAATAAAGCGTGGCTTCCAGTTTTTTTTACATTTTTTTAAGATGCGGATACAAGTATATGGGCATAGGAGAATGAGAAACCACTGAATATCTTCGAGATGTGTGTGTATAGGGAAATAGACAGGGTGAAGTGGACGTATAGGAAGAGGAACGACGAAGTGGTGAAAATGGTGGGCAAGGAATGGAAAATTCTGGATACTAGTAATATTTATTGTTCTCATATTTTTGCACCCGATTTGAGCTTTGTTTTTAAACAATTTGCAGCTCAGACAGAAGTTTAATTTCTTCGTATAATAACAAATTGAAATGGTAAACAAATGAAAATATACAACAACAATGCAGAATATAAATATACAGCGTTCAAATAGAGAATTAGGTTGGTGTAGTTAGAGAGAAGTATAATTTTTTCTGAATTTTTTCAGGGATGAAGAGTTTTTGATTGGTTTAGAATGGTTGTTTCATAGTTGTAAGGCATTGACGGTAAATTATTTTTCTACATTCGGCGTAATATTTTGCTTCACTTGTCCCATGGAAATAATTTAAAGTACGTATACCTGCATGTTGTCATGCCAAGTTATTTTGCATGCACTTACAAAATTTCTCAACGATACATTATTACTAGCTCAAGTTTGTCTTACAATATCGCCTAATATATCTAAAGAACAACCGAATTAGCCTTCGTTCATTTAAACGTCAAATGTGTTGCTGGAGCAAAATATGCAACATCAATAATTTTCGTGAGAAGTATTTCCTATATTACTTCATGTCGAGCTCATCTCGCGCACAATTTCAAGCTTGAATAGATTACTCAGTTGGAAATTAAAGAAAGCAATGTCAGAGGTCTCAATGATTTTGTAAATAAATGGAAAAATTTATTTTCATGCAGGATAGAAGGGTATAGTAACTAAACATCGTGCAATAAAGGCTTTTGGGCTAATCATTTGCTGCATACTAGAATCCATTGTTTTGTTCAAATTCTTATGCATCTACTTCACTCTATAGTTCACTCTATTAGTATTCTACACTCTACATTCTTATGCATGCGTCGTTTAATCTTTACTATGGCTTTATATTATTTTGTTAGCACAATAAGGATAACAAGTTTTTCCATATATATTTATTAAAAAATCAACATAGATTTCGTCAAGTGTATTGAGGGCATATTTTCGGAAGAGGAAGTAAAAGTAAGGTGCTATTTCGCAAAGGTGCAATTTTAGTCAAGAAATGCTACAAGCGTACAAACGGCGTTACCCATATGTTACGCCAATTAACGGCTGGGAGCGGCTAGAGATTCGGAGGCTGGGCGCAAAGCTTAGATTGCTTGAGCTATTGAGAATAGATATTTTTAAGAGCAGCACGAAAAAAATCATAAGAGCCACATTATATTTCCCGGTCCGACATAAGCGATAAATTAATAGAGGTATTTTGTCGAATGGATAGGTGTGGTTTTATGTTTTTCTCCCTAGCCATACAGGACTTATATAAATGCAAGCCATAATTTTTTTGAGCATTTGCTTTTTATATGTAAATAGCTGGTGTCCTAGCACCCCCTGCCACACGCCTATGTAGACGGTTTGAGGGGTAGAATGTACATGGGGGTCGTCATCATCTGCTTAACAATAAGCCTCATTGTTCTTTCATTCCACGTACATTCCATATTTTCCCTTTTTCCTTTTATTCTCCTTTATCTTTTCGTCTTTTTCTTTTTAACCTTCTCATCGCCGACCATAATCCTCCAAGCCCCCAGGCGCCCACACGTTCTTCGCCAGCGTCGAAAAATTTGCTGTGGATGTCCACATTTATGGTACAACTTTCGAGTCCCGTGCCTGTGAGTGGATCCCTCCACAAAAGTTGCCATGTGCCTGCTTGTTACGAATAGAGGAGTCAATAATAAAGAGAAAGTTTAAATGAATGATTGATTTAGTATGCGGGAAGCTTTCCCTTGCTCGTCTTTCAGACTTAAATCGCAAAAAAGATATTTATGCTGCAATTCTGCATATGTTTATTACACACATGGTATATGATAATATTTATTTATTCCTATACCGTTGAAAACACCACATTTTGGCCTTTAAATTGGGGTTTTCCACTAGTTTAATAACTGCACTCACAACCATTTTCTGGGTAGTAGAAACCTACCCAGCTGGAATCGAACGTGCGACCTCTAGTTTGGCAGGCGTAGACTCCACCCCGCCGCCACCGAGGCCGGAAAATATCATTGGTTTTTTTGCAATATGCTTATGGTTAGTAAGTTATTTTATCAGTTATAATTAATAATTTTCATTATTTTTCAATTATTCTTTCCTGAACCATTCATCTACTTAATACAACTTTACTCACCTGTACCTTATACACGGTCGTGTTATTTCACAGAATCGGTGTTTTCGAAGGCTTTGATTTGAATTTCAACTGGATACCGTCCTATGTGCAGCGCAAAGGTCCCGACGCCTGTCAATTGGCTTTCGGCCGAAAGTTAAGGGGTTCAAATCGCTTTAATTCTCCTTTCACACTGAGACAAAATCCTGGAAGTTCGAGAAAGTCCAGGTAAAGGAACAGGAACCCCTTAAATAAAATTAATTTAACTGAAAATTCACGCCACTATGGCTTAGTCTGAGGTGAGTTCTACCCTCACCAATATCAAATAACGTTCGGACTGAGTCTATAAGTTGTAGCAAAACAGTAAACGCCATTAAAAAGCATTAAAAAGCCTGCTTTGCTAGAATGGCCAGCTGCCTAGAAGCCGTTACTTTTGAACATGCACTAAGAGTTTTCTGTAGAGTAACCTCCGCGTTTTGGTTCGTCTGTTTAACGTTACTTTAGCCATTGTCAGCGTCTTCTTTCCATCCATTTTTTTCACGGCATTTCATTATGCACGTTTTCGGGCCGATGAAACCTTTTTGTTCTCCCATCGCACGCGTTTTCCATAATTTTTTTCTCCTCTTCCTGGTTTTCTTTCCTGCCACTTTCATCTTCCCACTTTCAAAGTCCTTCCCTCAGCTTATAATCTCCCCTCGTCTCCTTTTGTTCTCTCCTCTTTCGTGGTTTTTATTTTGCTTGCTTCTCCTCTTATCCTCTTCACCGCTTCGCTTTTAAAAGGATCCTCCCCCATTGTCTTCCGTTAACGTATCACGTGGTATCCACTACCCCATTCCTCTCTCCTGTAGCCACGTCTTCAGTTTTTTTCCATCATAAGAACATCCACCACTAGGTCTTAACGATAGTCAAGATTCATATATCGATTCGATGATTTCCAAAAAAACGCCTATTTTGCACTTCTTAAGTGACTGTTTTGATTTCATCTACATCTACATAATACCCCGCAAGCAGTCTAAAAGGAGTGTAGCAGGGGGTGATAGGAGACCAACCGTTTACAGCTAAAAAATGAAGTGCTCTAACGAGGTTGGGACTAGCGTTTATTAAAGTCCTTTATGGTTCGGGGGAAAAACGAATTCCCATTTCTATCCGTTCGGCAAAACATCTCTCTTAATTTATCGCTTCTGTCGGACCTGGAAATACAGTGGGGCTCTAATATTATGTTCTCCGTGTCACTCTTAAAGATATCCATTCTCAATTTACAAACAATCTAAGCCTAGTGCGCAGCCTCCGGCTCTCCAGCGGCTCCCAGCCTAATTCGCTTAACATCTGGGCAAATTTTGTCTGTACGCCCGTAGCAGTTTTTGACGAAACGCGCAGCCTTCCTTTGCATTCTATTCAGTTCGCGGATTAAATTTCCAAGTATCTTATTTGAAGTCCAAATAAGATATCTCGCATGTATTGTCAACGCTTACGTATTCTCAGTGTGAAAAAAGTTTGAAGAAGAAATGAAATATTTTCGTGGCACGTATTGAACATTTAGAGTTACAACAAGTTAAAGACGACAGGAAAATAAGTAATCGTGAGTTCCTTTTCAGGATTCTGGTTCTTAACCAGCAGGAGAACCCAGTTTTTTTTAAATTTCACAATAAAACTCCATAGTCAATCTTGCACATGATCTACCAAGCTTAAGAAAGCTTCCTTCCTTTCATTATTCTCTGCGCACTGCGGTCGTTGCATTTAAGGCTTCTTCCACTCCTTCTACCTATATTTTTTTCTTCCAAATCTCCCTCCCATTTTCTACTTCCCACTGAGCTGAGAAGTGTGAAATATTCGTCGTCTTTTTCATTTAGGTTTATGCAGATACTTTTCAGTCTAAGATGGATCTGATTCCTGATCGAATCAGATACATGTACAGTTTAATTAAAGATTATCATGCAAAACTGCTGTTTTATCATGAAATACATGCTCGCAAAAATTTTACTACTGATGCTTGGAATGTAATTTATTTTATGAATAATAAAATACAAATCTACATATAGATGGCCAAGTTCTAACAAGACGTATCTCAAATTCGGCCGGTTTGAGACAGGTATCTTAAACAAAGTGTAATCACATTTTAAAAAATAAATACAAGCAAAAAATAACTATTTTTTGTAAATGAATGCTTCTTTTTCAGTTTTATGAACTTTTGGTGTTTAATTTTAGAGTACAAGTACAAAAATTAATCGTTTCTTTGCTCACCTGAAAAGTTCCTATTTTTGAGATACGTGTTGCCAGTATTTAGCCATAGATATGTATATTTTTTCATGGAGTTTCATGATAGCATCACTCATGCATGGTTGCAAATAGTACACTTAATAGTTGGCCACATTTTGAGGCACGATGGCTCGATGAAGAATATCGTTGAAGGACAAGGTGAAGAGATAAAGGGCAAGGGACGGCCCCGAATAAGATACATAGGACCGGTTATAAAGGATGTAAAAGAGAAGGAATAGGTCGCTATGAAAAGGTTACAGGATAGGAGAGAGTAATGAAGGGCTACGTCAAACCAATCTTAGGATTGTTGACTGATGATGATGATGACGATGATGATGAATACAAGTGAATGAACGTACCAATGAATCGAAATTGTTTGAGTCACATCGTAAACATATATTTTAGTAGATACTGTAGTCTCCGCATTTACCTCGAGGGAATTTGAATTACTTACATAATTAACAGTATCCGGCGATGCCTTGTGGAAATGTTTGATCTCCATGAGAATAAACATGAATGGTAAACTTCCATGCAATTTTATTTAGATACCATAAATTATTCTCACTATAGGTATTTGAATAAAATTGTGTGGAAGTGTACCATTCATAGTTTATTCTCATGAATTATTTAGCCTGATTTATACTCTAGCAAATAAATGAAAAAATCTTTAATGTCTATCTGACTATCAAGTATAGCGATCTTTGCATTTAGGTGTATCCCGTATCTACTGGCAACATCTTTTCTCTCCTGCCCCCATACCTTTCTCAAATTCCTCATCCCTCTTCACTTTCTCCTTCTGCAACAATGCAACCCGCGTTGCTTGAGAGAAACGTAACGCGACCTTTTCTGTCTTGACGCCCGCAGGATAGAGCGAGCGAGCATTCGTTTGGTACATGAGACACTCCTACGCCAATCCGTTTGTGTTTCTGTTCCCCTTGTCAACCGCCCTCGCTTTCGATTGAAGCTCAAGTTTAATTTTTTTTTTTAATCTTTCTCCCGCGGAGAAAAAAGAATTACTCTCATCCCAAGAACAAAGCTTATCATAACACAGAGGTGCCTTCACTCGCATATATCTCTCTACGGGTACAGCTTATTCATTAGCAGATGTGCGGGAGCCTCAGTTTATTTTTTGTAGTGCTCCCAAGGGATATGGAGTATCTTTCCAGCCACAGTTTCATCCGTGCTGGGTTTAGGTCGTTGTTTGAGCGTAACGTTTTGAAAGTGAGAAAACATTGAAGAGCTGAGAACCGAGCCACATTTGTCTCATTTTTCATTCAGGTTTGCATACATATTTTTCGTTCTAAGATACCTCTGATTTTTTCGTCGATTCATCTATTTGGTATCTTCTTTTTTCGAGCTAGCTTTTGACAACTTTGCAATTATTCACTTTCATTGCTACGTTCCACGTCGTGAAACGCCTTTCTCATCTTTATAAAGCTTCTCATCTATTTATGATTCCTCTAGTATTTTGAATTTTAATGGTGCTTCTAATCATAGGAATTACTTATTTTAAAGTAAACTAGTAGGAAGTATTTTATAAAAAAAAGGAAAACGAGTAAACGTAATTCTTGATCCGAATAGATCCATATTTAAAGTATTCTAAATGTATATTTGAATTTTACAACCCATACATTTTTTTCACCAATCACCACTCGCTTCGACACATTTTTTTATCATCTTCTAGGGAACGTTTTATTTTCAAAGCTTACTTTGTTGTGACTAAGGTCCTCTAAGAGGTGGACCAAATGCTAAGCATTGATTTCGATGCATCGTCTTTTCTTTAGCTTTTAAACGTAATTTTATTTAAAATAGAGTGCTAAGATTTATTATATCTAATCGAAAATAACAAAAAAAAATAAGAAAAATAAGGTATATCTTTCATACTTCGTACACGTGACTTTATACATAGTTGCTTGTTACATGAAGTATTTTTTTTGTTTCAATCGTCTGGGTATTATTCATATTTTGTATTTTTAACTGATAAAAAATGTGTTTAATATTTTAAAAAATATCTAAGAAGTTAAGTCAGCAATGAAATGATGAATTTAATTGCTCGAAAAAGATATTTTCATTCATAAAAGTCATATAAACCCAAAAATTACGGAGGTAATCACCAAAGAATCGTCACGAAAGGAAGGAAAGTTATTCATGAAAGTAATATTTCCTCTGCCTTTCGCCTTCGTAGAGAACCAACGCCGGAGGTCGTCATGAATAGATAATAATTATTCCTTCAAATTTTAGGGAGTCCAAAATTTGCCTTTCTAATGCCGTTTACGTCACAGTGTGAAGTTGTAGTTGCCGTTTACAAATGAGTCATCTTTCAAACGGATAGGTTGACCAATAAGATCAATATGTATTATACTGAATTTATTTCAGCTAAAGATGTAATAGTTACCCTTTTCATTTCCTTCATACAACCTAGGATTTCAGAATGCATGAAATTGAAAACACCATGTTTATATCTACGGGAACTATCATTTTAAAAATTAAAATTGGTGTGAAAATATATGAAGAGAATTCGCTGCTCACAAGTTAAATTTCTATAATATTTTTAAAGTGTCAAGTATTTTTAACTCAGTATTAATAGCACTTCAGGTGCACTCCTTCCTAGACATGTTGCTGAAGAGCTTTAACAATCGGAAGTATGCTTCACTTGGAAAATGCTGGTGGTTCATTGCCATTAACTGTCATCAACGAAGGGAACCATTAGCTGCAATTGTTGGCTGTTGGTGCCTGCTACACTTGTGACTGCTGCTTCCTTTTCCAGCTTGTGAGAATGGCTTTGAGGTTGGTTTTTCAGCGGAGAGTGTTTTATCTTCCCCCTGGGAGTCGTATCACGCTGTTGCGATTGAAATCCTACCTCCTTGGCAAGGAAAAGAGGGAGCTGCTGGAGTGGTTGCCGACTTTGAGTGCTTGCAAGCAAGGGACAGAAGCCGAAGGGAACTTGAGACGAGAAAAATGCTGCATAATACAACAGAAAAGGAACAATAAAACGGTCCAATGCTCTAGCTTCCATTTCTCATAGGCTCACTCAATTTTTTCTCAAGTTTTCCTCTCAAGATTTCCTCAAGATTTCTCTCAAGTTTTGAAATACCACTGATTTCGATTGTTTTCAAAAGTTTGAATTTGCTAGCACCACACTTGCCTGATACCTCAACCCCTGCTGGTTGGATAAAAATGGGAGCGGTTAGCTAGAAAAGCAAGAAAGGCGGAATTTAAACACCAATATTTATGCCACCTCACTATACTGACTCCTCAACCCCTGTTGGTTTCTATGGGAGCGGCTAGCTAGAAAAGCTAGGAAAGGCGGAATAAAAAAACTTGTACAAAAAAAAAGAGACGTAGAATTGTGTAAGGCGGAATTTAAACACCAATTTTTATGCCACCTTACTATCCTGATCCCTCAACCCCTGTTGGTTACTATAGGAGCGACTAGCTAGAAAAGCAAGGAAAGGCGGAATATAAAACTGGAACAAATAATAAGACGTGAAATTGTATTAGGTTCATGAGAAAATTGGAATAAAAATAGTTTTTATTTCACCTCGCTTTTTTTCCTCAATCATTTTCACTTCACCGCAGTATTATCTTAATGTAAAATATGTATAAAATTTTGCCTTTTCTTGGCAATCTCAATTTTTTTCATTTATATTTTATTTGCAAAGTGTCCTTATAAGAGAAAGGTTTCTTTTCCACATTTTTCACCTCCAATTCTAAAAGAAATACACGTCAACAATATTGACAGGACAAGCCTGAGCCCTCACCCCTATTGATTACCTACTATGGAAGCGGTTTGCTAGAAAGGCTTGGGAAGGCAGTATATAATTAGTGTGTAAATAATAGTGATGTATGAAATACTATTTTTTTATATTGGCTGGTATCCTTTGGAATAATATGCAGAATTATTATCAGAATTCCATATTTTATTTTCTATGTATCTTTTATTAATCTTATCTTTTATTGGTAAAGCGTCCTCTCAAGAGAAATATTTCTTTCCCCTTCTTTTCTTGCCATTCTCTAAAGAAATGCACGTCCTAACAGGTAACTTAAAGACCAATATTTAAGCCACCACACAAGCCTGACCCCTCCAAACCTTTTGATTGCCATTTTTCATTGTGTTTCATAATCCATTTAAATGTAGTTTCCTCATATACATTTTAATATTTTAATACAATTTTTTATATTGGTCGGTGTCCTATGGGATGATTTTATTGCAGAATATGTATAAAATCCTGCCTTTTATCAGCAATTCTTATATAATTTTACTCGTATATTTTATTGGCAAAGTGTCCTAAAAAATGGAGGTTTTTTCCTCTATTTTTTACGAGGCATTCCCAAAAAAATAAACGTCCAAAACAACGACTGGGGCATAGAGACCAATACTTAAGTCACCACACTAGCCTGAACCCTGAACCCCTGTTGGTTCCTATGGTAGCGATTTGCTAAAAACAGTTACAGAAGGCGGAATACAAAGACCAATATACTACCCTGACCCCTGAGCCCCAGTTGGTTACCATGGGAGCAATTTGCTAGAAAAGCCAGGGAAGGCGGAATATAAAGTGTCTATAAAAAAAGAGACGTAGAATTGTATTAGGTTCATGGGGAAACTGGAATAAAAATCATTTTCATTTCACCGCAGAATGATTTTAATGCAGAAAATGTATAAAATTCTGCCTTTTATTAGTAATCCCTATTTAATTTTCCAAGAACCTTTCATTTGAAAAATATCCTCTTATGAGAACGGTATCTTTTATCTATTTTACAATTGCCATTCCCCAAAGAAATAAATGTCTAAAGTATCAATTGAGACCAACACTTAAACGACCACACTAGCAAAATTCACTCTTTATTAACTCATTATTAACCTTTTGGTATTCCATTATAAGTTTTCTATACCAATATTACTGTTCACTATTATTATACCACCACTTTCGTAGCATTCACTATTACTTACACCACTACTTTAGTAGAGGCAGAAGTAATTGTGAAATATCCAAGGAAAACGACCACACTGGACGGACCCCTTTTAGATACCATGGGAGCGGTTTGCTTTCGCAGCTAGAGAAGGCGGAATATAGCATATATAAAAAATAGAGACTTGGTATCGCAAGGAATACTATTTCCACGTTTTATTTTATATCGGCTCTTATCTTGTAAAATGATTTTTTTGTAGAAAATGAATAACATTCTGTCTTATATTATCAATCCAAATGTATTGTCCATGAAACTTACATAGAGTCCTCATAAGAGAAAATATTATTTTCTCTATGTTCCACTTGCCATTATCTATAGAAATACACTTTAAAGCATCGACTTAGAAATAGACAGCAATACTTGATACCGCAGAATGATTTTAATGCAGAAAATTTATACAATTCTACCTTTGATTAGCAATCCCTATTCAATTTTCAAAGAATCCTTTATTGGGAAGAGCCCTCATTTGAGAATGTTTTCTTTTCTATATTTATTTCGTTTAGAAATACATGTCCCAATTGTCCCATATATTAAAATTCAATATTAGTAAAAAAAACTTGACACGAAATATTTGATTTTTCTCTAATCTTATATTTGCAAAGTGTCACCAAAAAGAAGGGGTTTTTCTGTATTTCATACTAAGCATTCCCTAAAAACATTAACTTCCAAAGGATCGACTGAGATATGGCGACCAATACTTAAGCCACCGCAATACTATCCTGACCCCTCAACCCTTCTTGGAGAGGTTTGCTAGAAAAGCTAGAGAAGGCGGAATATAAAGCGTGTGTAAAAAATAGAGACGTTGAATTGTATTAGGTTCATGGGGAAGCTGGAATAAAAATCGTTATTTTTATTTCACCGCGAATCCAGATATCCTCTCTCCATCTTCCCAGAATCCCTTTCGCTATCTGGCCAGGGGAAGCGGGGCGCCAGGGCTCAACACAATAGCACCCCGACACCGCAGATATTCCCTTTCTCCCTTTCACGTTTGGAAATGCCAGAAAAAAAGCGAGCGACAAAAAGATATAACTCGGCGGAAGGCCGTGGGAGGACACAGGGATCGCCCATCGACCGATGTTATCGACACGAATTTCCCCTTTTGGCATCGAAGCTGAGGCCGGCTTTTTTCGTCGCGAGTGGAAGGAGGATAGGTATCTGAAGCTGAATAAAGTAAATGCCTGTATGGAGATACCCACTTGAAAGCTTCTGAAAGAGTCTTCTGCCAACGGATTACGTATTTAGCACTGATGAGATTAAAGTTTGAGAGAAACTCTGAAACCACTTACCGGGTTGTTAAGTCGGTTGTAGATGATGTCTCTGTTGGGCAAAGGTAAAAAATATTTATAAAATTACTAAACTAATTTTTGTGTTCTTTCCTCTGTTTTTTTTTCTTTTTTCTCTTTTCTTTTAATTTGCACTTATTGAGCCTTGATGTCGTTGTTTTTTGTACCATTATCAATTGATTTTCCTAAATTTTAGTGTTGCTGTAAAATATCTCATGGGCCGAAAAATCCCACGGTAATAAATGAATTGTAATTATTATTTACCGGTACCAATTCTTTGAGTCAGGCCGGAAACCATAGTACAGCAAAGTGACAAAATAGGATGGCTTTGACCAGTTACTTGAATATGTCGAATTTTAGAAACATAGCATAAATTCTCTAAAATTAAGAAATTTTAAATTTATTAGGTACTCTCTTTCAAAGATTTAGTCGTGATGGGCTCAAGCGAAGGGAACTTGGCTGTCGACTTAATGGTACGAGATTCATATCCTGGGTAGTATCTCCTGAAACCCCAAAAAGAAAAAAAATATTTTTAGTGCGAGGAAGGATGTACCTTTGGCACGAGGCTGAGACAGGCTTCTTTCGTAGCGAGTGAGATAGGTATCTGAAGGTGAATATAGTAAAGACCGCCATGGATGCACTAGCTTGTGAGCTTTAGAACCTGAGGATTACGTACTTAGAATTGTTGATCTTAAAACGCGAAGGATGAAGTTCACCATGAGCAATCAATAGCAAAAAAAAACCATCGCGAAGTTCGGACTGATAGCACTGGTGGTGTAACTGGCTAACACGCCTGACCGGCAATCTTAATATCCAAGTTTTAATCCCGCCTTGCCAAATATTTTTTAATGCCAAACTTCATCCTTGGTGTTTATGAATGTTCACCCGTGCACGGGACTGCAAATGAAGTCACTTATTTAACGCAATGCTTACATGAGCTTAAAGTCTGAAAGAAACTCTTAAACCACTTACCGGGTTGGTCAGACTGTTGTTGATGATGTCTCTAGTGGGAGAAGGCAAAAAAGTCTATTAAATCATGGCACTATCGAATTGAAGTTCGAATTGTAGTGGTTTCGAGCAAAAGGCACTTGGATATTGACCTAAGGGAGCCAGGTTCAAATCACGGTTAAAGTCTTCCCACGTCACAAAAAGAAAAAAAATCTTTGTAGTACGAGGCAGCAAGTTCCTTTGGCACCGAGCTGAGGCCGGCTTTTTTCGTCGCTACTGAGAAGAGGATAGGTATATAAAGCTGAATAAAGTAAAGAACGGTATGGATATACCCACCTGAAAGCTTTAGAATCTTCTACCTGAGGATTACGTATTTAGAATTGATAAGTGAACCGTCTTAAACATACTCTTAAACCACACGGAAAAAAAAGTTTAGTTAGAATTATCGAATTCTGACGAAATTTATCAAACTTTTGGGTTCATATGGCACGTTGAAAAATTCAGTAATTATTACCAAACCAGTTTGATGAATTTTATCAGACTAGTTTGGTAATTGTTACCGAAATGGCCACAGCAGTTGGATAAAAACTATCAAAATCGAAAGGGTAATGAAACCGACGTAGCGTGCACATGTGAAAGATTTTCAACCCAAAAAGCAATATTCTGATTGAAAATCATAAAATAAGGAGTTTAACGTAAGTTTCTGCAAAAGAAATACAAAAAAAGTGGGAAAATAACATGCCTGCATGAAGCATTGAACGTGGGCCCCCTGCGTGGTAGCATCGGACTCTAACAACTAGTCTAATTCGGTTACCGTATTCTATGCCCACTTAAACGCTTTAATATATTAATATTGTAAGTATTAAACCTTTGTTTTGAAGTGTGAATAAGGTGTGACTACATTTTCCCTTTGTATGCTTAAGAGGAATACTTGATGCACACAATTGCATTACGTAGTTCCTCCAAATGAATATCTAGTGCAGATGCGCAAGAAAACTTTATTTGCAGGCTTTTTACATCGATATGGAGATGGCTTTAACGTTCTGGGTGATATCCTTAGCATGGATTGGGTCTAGTATCACGGCTTTTATCACATGTTATTGAACATGATCGCGAATGATTATACCTCAGGAATACCTCTAAATAAAGTTTTAATGTGTCGAAATACACAAACATCTCCTAACAGCTATAATATCTATGATAATACGCTATTCAATCATTGTCTTTGATGCACCAGCAAACGAATAGCATTGCAATTTAAAGCGGAAAAAAAACAAAAATGAACGTAAACAAAATTAAAACGTTATCGCCATTACAAATAATGAAAACAAAATCATTTCTACCAACCTACCTTTCATGTAAGGCCTGTTTAAGAATATTTCAACTGCAAATGTGTATTGGTATAAACATAAATGGAACGACAGACCGTGCGATAGATTACGAAACACTAGGTAAATTCTATCAAACCAAATTTGCATAGCAATGTGGAGTTTGATAATTTTTACCAAACAAGCAATCACCTTCGTAAAATTAATCATAACTTCGATAAAAGTTACCAAACTCAGAATCGTATTGAATTAATTCGGTTATTTTGACCAAACGCTTCCGTACAATTGACCAAACTATGAGGTATCAAAACGTTTGATGAAATATATCACGAGCGCACGCTAGCGTTTGGTAAAATAAATCAAGTCCCAGACGGCACAGGAAGTTTTCGTACCTGAATACGAGGGTGGACCATCAAGATACAAAAATCGCGCTTAGGAAGTTACTAAAAAGGTTTTGTTTCTTTATTTCCTATAATGACGAAAAAAGATGCAAGAGGACTGGCAAATTCATATGCATCGATAAAATTGTATCTCATCGATAAAACTGTATTCGGTCTGGGACTATTTTCTTTCGCGGGTGGTGCCATCTGGTGCCATCGTGCCATATCCTCCTATAAAAAAATTTATTGTTATTTTTTACATTACAGATTATTCATTATTCAGCTTGTGCATTGAATAAGTACGTACATAAAATAGCAAAAGACTTTTCCTTTTATATTGCAGCAAAGGTATTGTAATTTACGCTAAAAAATTCCGTAATTTACGCTGTCTTTCGTGCGATCCCCAACTCCTTTTTGAACTAAACCGTTTTGGCGCTCTATTATGTGTGGTTGCATACGCTGTTAGGATGCTTGCCGGCGGAGCGGAAGCTTCGCAACACTGTTATCCATAAGGCCCGTACTGTCAACTAAATGTGGAACGCTCTATAGAAAGATCACATGCCTTCACAAGCTGGCACCAGCCGTTGGAGATCGCTTCGTTTACGTCACGTCTTACCACATTTCAGGGATTTTTGTGGTTAAGTTTGTGAAAAATAGAGTGTCTGGTAATAGTGAAGTTTCCCTTATTCTTTAATTTCATTCACTGGGCTTCAGAAACGTGTTTGTGGGATATTTTTGTTAAAAATGCCTTTCGTGTGTTCATTGTCGGGATGACGTAATGGAAACTCCGGGACATGGTTCAAGGTTTTAGCTTTCCAAAAGATCCTGAGTTGAAGAAGAAGTGCATTTGGGCGATAAGAAGAAAACATTTCACCCCTACGAAAAGCTGTGAGGTATGTACTCTTTCTCGCTGTAATTATTTGGATGTAATTTTAAGTTAGAAAGGGCTTCGGGATGTTGATGCATCAACATCCCGAACTATTCAGTACTATAGTACTATTCAGTACTAAAAATGGTGATTGAAAATATTGTAGCAGCAATTCTTTTGAAAATTCTTGCATTTTAGTTGTCTTTTTTGTATTAATTCATTCGGTGAACGTGTGGTTAAAAGGAGAAACTAGGAATAAGCTGCCAAGTTTATAGGATCGAATATTGCTTCTTAGCTTGCCCTATGGTGTATTACACGTCGGCTTTCATCATTTCAAATTATCTTATGCTATAGTGTAAAACAATAAAAATATCAGGCATACAAATATTTACTATATTTACGAGCCTAGTAATTTGATTTCTCATGCAGAAGTACCAAAAATTGGAAATGATTTGACCTAATAAGTTACATGGTATTTTATTATTTATTAATTTTAGGTGTGTGAGCTTCACATCGCACCATTGTGATATCAGATAGTAATCTGTGGCCTTGGACGAGAAGACGAGGAGAAAATTCTTGCTGAATTGAAGGTGCCCAGATTGGAGGAAGGTACCATTGCTTCACTGTTACTTGTCGCCAAGAAGACAGGCATTGTGGCAGAAGTGACATATTTGTGGATGTGGATTTGATTTGTGCAAGTTGATGCTGTGATAGTGGACGTTCATCGGAGAAAGTATTGAAGATAGTTTTTATGTATCGACCAGTCCTCTTTTAAATAATTTTTTATTCGAAAGAGAATAAGAGTAATTGTTTCGCTAAATTAGATGTGGGATAGAGGAGAAAATTGGAAATATTATTGTGGTTGACAATAGAAAATACATAATACAGACATTGTGGCAGAAGTGACATATTTGTGGATGTGGATTTGATTTGTGCAAGTTGATGCTGTGATAGTGGGCGTTCAGCGGAGAAAGTATTGAAGATAGTTTTTATGTATCGACCAGTCCTCTTTTAAATAATTTTCTATTCGAATGAGAATAAGATTAATTGTTTCGCTAAATTAGAAGTGGGATAGAAGAGAAAATTGGAAATATTATTGTGGTTGATAATAGAAAATACATAATATATGTATTGTATTTCTGTGGGTTTTTTCTTTCCTGCCTCTTTAAAATTTCTTGTGGTGGTGACTTCATGAAAAGTAAGTATAAAATCGGAGGTGTGATCTAAGAGATACCATGTTTTATTTTACAAGTGTTTATGCTGGTGATTTGGCAGGACTTTCATATTTTTAATAGGTTGATACATTTACTGCAGTGACCTAGAGACTTTTACTCATCCCAAATAATTTTTCAAATACTTAAGCGCCTGATATGGGTAAGTTTTAGTAGCTGAGACTGAACTATACGTTAATTTTTGCTTGCATTTTGATGAATTCGATCATACTAATAGCAGATGCGTCAGCAATCCTGTTTCATCGGCAATTTTTATTTAAAAATTTTATTTCGTCAGGCTTTAGGGTAAGCTTTTTAATGCTCGTGGGCTATGTGATGTCTTATTTAGTGTCAAAATTAATAAGAATTTACTCTTATTAACATCTCAAGGTTTCCAAGTAAGTACGAGCCACTTAAGAATGCTGGATGCTGGGGATGCGTGAATTAGCCTTGAGAATCTCATTTTTCGCAGTTATTTAAGTGGCCGAATAAGTTTTGTAAGTTCTCAATGGGTAAATAATACTATATCATGAATTCTAATTACCATGAAAAACTCACAACCGACAAAAACTTTGTCGGTCGTGAGTCTTTCATGGTAATTAGAATTCATGATATGGTGTTATTTACCTATTGAGAACTTACAATTCATAATGATTCGTATCAAGGTTCTCGCTACGGTCGGTAGCTATCGATTGTGTTGCGTTCGATACATTTTTCGATCATGCGAGTTACGATATATCTAATTTCGACCTAATCGATTGAGATTAGCCTGAGTGCCGTGTTCCTGCGCGCTTCGTATCCAATCGTACGTGCTTAGTAGCGGACATTCACATTGCTGCGTACGCGCTTCGTCGACAGGCCGCGAATGGAAATTATCCATTGACGAAAAGCGACGGAGCGGCACAGTATCCCCTTAGTCAATGGGTACTATGTACATACGAATTAGATACGGAGGGTTCTGTGCCGTCCGGGGTGCTTAATAATTTGCATCAAAGTTTAAGTATATTTAGCAAAAATACTCCCTATCACACCAGTTCGATAGTTTTAATCAAATCTTTTTTTTCCGTGCACCTACTGAGTTGGTCAGATTGTTATTGATAATGTCTCGAGTGGGAGAAGGCAAAAAAGTCTATCAAATCGTGGTAGGTACTTTCGCTCAAACATGGAACAGTGGGAGATTAAAGTGAAAGGCGCTTGGCTGCTGACCCCAGGGTCCCAAGTTCATATCATGGGTTAAGTCTTCTAACGCCCAAGGATAAAAAAAAACCTTCGGAGTTCGATATAGCCAAGGGAAAGGAACTGGTACACCTGACCCTCAATGTGTGAATTTCACTTGCCTTAGGCTTAGCTCGAGGTAAACTCTATCCTCACCTATTCGAGCCAACCTTGTGGTTGAATTAGTCAGTAAATGACGGTCTAGTCATATGTCCTTTTCGTATTATGACAAATTTAAATGTGATTTTTCACTCTAGTTTCACAGCTTAGAACTTTTGGCTATCCATAATCTCAACGTCGACCAACTGGTACTTTAGTCATGCGGTTTTCAATACATCTGGTTTTATTCATATCTTTTACTCTGCTGGGTGTATTTTACGAGTTCCTGGGGAGTTAAAAGTTTAATATTGTCTTTTGCTGTGCATGGTTGTGGGCACCATTGATCAGAGTGTTCATTATATAGTAATAGCGAAACAAGTGCTATTGTTCCTACTTGGAAATCTAAAATTTCTTATAATTTTAGAGAATTTATGCGATTTTTCTAAAATGATATGTATTCAGGACATGTATTCACACGGCTAGTTCGGCCAGTTATCGTTAGGACGTTCGCTCGGACATTCGTAATGTGAACGAGGCCACATTAACTCGTGCGTGTTTATGCATCGTGGAAACAGGCCTTTAGAATATCAACCACTCCACAGCGGACTGCGGTTTCCCGGCTAAGGCGGTTAAAACGCTTCCTGTTTGATCATACCTTTTACACAATGACCAAAAATATTCGGTTTAGAATTTTTTCCACTACGACCCATTTAAGCAGGTCATCATGACCTTCAACCCTTATCTCAGCTGTTCAGGGACCCTGAAAGTCCATTGATCCCAGCGTGAAGAGAAGAATCTCCCCAAAATGTGACCAACAGTTATCTCCTCACCTCAGGGATCCCGAAAGCAGCTCCGCAGTCCCTTATCCGTGAAAGGGTCATGGTTAGGGGGCGTCCTTGACAGGGGCTACGTAGCCGCGGCTGAATTATGGCCCAGGGACCGGAAGCGACCGCGCTAACAGGGCCCCCGTGACCTCGAGTAAATTCACTTTCCCATGCTGAGAGCAGGGCACACACAATGCCGTCTCCCTGTCGAGGCTTTTGTTGGAGTTTTAATGGCGAAGGTTACTACGCTAATGCATCACACTTTGTGCGACCACGCTCTGATGAATCAATGACGAGGTTAATGGAATTATATTGCGAAAAATTTGCATACGTTCCCTCAAACCCGATTTGCATTGTCGCGGGCTGAGTGAAAAACCGTGTTTGCGACCTTTCACGGAACGACGAAGCATTTTATTGGATTATGATCGCCGAGTTTTCCGACCAAAGTTAACTATACTCACAAAGGTTTCTTAATGGAAGGAAGCTTGTCGTAAATTTGACAGGCGTGGCGCCTATAAAGCATCTCACAAGTCACAATTTCATGCAAGTCTTATCTCACAAAATGCTATCTTCTGGTAACCCACCTTCACTGCTCAAAACACGAATATTACATAAGAGGATCCTCAAGTCAGCTTCTAAATTGACCGTAGATTGAAAACTAGACTAAACCTTTTAGATAAATTCAAGAGCAGTGTCTTTTCTAACGAAGTTAACCATATCTTACGGACGCCAACATACTACGGAAGATCAGATCATATAAATAAAATAACAGAGATAGATTGTAGAACAGACAGGTTCAGAATGTCTTTTTTTCTACGATCAATAAGAGATTATAACGGCAGCGATAGAACTCATAAATAGATTGCATGACTTGTAGTGTATCCTACTAACCTATGTAAAACTTAATGCATGTTTCTTAATTTCATTATTGTTTCCAACAGCATATGGTAGTATAATTTTTTTATATGCGTGACGGTTTTTGGACCGTGTGGTGTGCATGTGAGAGTCCAAATGCATGCTGCATGCTGGTGATTGATCACCCCCTGCCAAACACCCTAGAGGTGGCTCGCAGGGTATTATGTAGATGTAAATATGTTGTCACACACCGCGCATTTAAAAGGGTTTACAAAAGTCGCCACTTGCGTCGCTGATGGAAAAAGTGATCCGAGTTTCACGCGGAAATAAGGTATAATTAGGGGTGTTAACCGATATTTATACAGTACATAACAACGTGATCTAACAAATGAATAACTTCTCAAAGCTATTCCTTGCAATTAAAAATATTATAATGAAAAATATTGGAAGAAACGCATTTCACTCATCACCGCGCCACGGACATTTTCGAAACACGATTAAAATGCGACCGAAGTGGCAACAGAAATCAGCCTTGTATTGGATGGAATCGGGCCTCCTCTATGTGGTACCCTTGGTTCGAAAGATTTATCTGGAAAAGAGATATAAATTTAATACCCACCAGGCACGTAAATTGGAGTTGACATACATGTCCCTAAACTTACCACCTCAATGAATCTTTTATGGTAAAAGCTGCCAGAATATGAAGTTCACTGCCGACAGAAGTAAAATATTTGCACAACAGGAGTATTTAAGTCGACAGTGTACAAGTAGTTTCTTGATATTTCATGGAAATTTCCCAGCATAACTAGCTATGCTAGCGTGAGGGTTTACTGATGTAAATTGGGGGAGAATATATTTTAGCATTTTTGATACAGTTTTGACGTGGTTTCTACTAGCATTGCCTTATACTTTTAGCCATGAACACTTTGTTTGAGAAAATTAGTGGAATTGTTTCCAATGTATTTCATATGTGGACATATCCGCATTCGGGATGCAAGTGTAAGTATGTGTTTGTATAGGTATATATCTAATTTTTTTCTTCTTTCCTTTGTTTTTTTTTCTTTTTTCTCTTTGTTATTGTTCTCTGTGTTATTTCCACTTTCCGATCCATCGCCTTCTAATTTAGCTATCCGTGAAGAAAAATAAACCTAATCCTCTCGCCGATGGGTTTTTGTCTTCATACGCTCGTATTTCTTTTAAAAATTATCTTTCAGTTTCAGTTACTTCTTTGCTACAGCCTCACATGGTTTATTGTTGTTTACACTCATGTGAGCGATCAATTCCGTCAATAAGCGGCTCTTTATGGACGATTTGATGAGCCAGAACTAGAGTGACGTCACCAACTCAAGAAAAATGGGCTGTATATTTAGCGTTTCTTTTATATTGACCTTATGAAAAATTCGTTGTATAAGGAAGAGTTTTTGCTATGAATATCTTCCCCTACCTTCCACCTAATTCTGCTAACGTATTGCAAATTTGAGTCCATATGAACAGCCCCAATTATTTCCTTCACAGTGCGCAGTAAGGGTTTTCAGGGTCGCGGAACTGTTGAGATAAGGGTAAAAGGTCATGGTGACCACCTTTAATGGGTCGCGGAGGAAAAGGTCTAAACCGAAAAGCTACGGTCATTGGGTAAAGGCTTTGGTCAAACGGAGGGTGGTTTACCCACTCCAGTAGGGTGACCGCAGACTTCCTCTATGGTCGTAGTCAAACAGCCCGCGGACAATTGAAGAGGCTTAAGTTAACAGGACGTCTCACTCTCTCTCTCTCTCTCTCTCTTACGATGGAATTTGGATAATTCGAACTTCAAGGGACCAGTTGAACCAGAAGTTAATTTCGAATTATCCAAAAATTCGAATTTAAAAAATCCTTAGTAAATAGGTCCAAAAATAATAAAATTCATATTTCCAATCAAAACACTTTATTAAATTGACACTCTTTAAATATAAATACTTAGAGTAACGCCTAATAACAAGATTAAAGTAATCTTAAAACAGGAATATTTATTTCAACAAACCACGATGTAAAGTATAGTAATTTTTTTATTCTAACCTTAAAATGTCCTCAGTAACATCTGAACTGCTATCCACTAACAACTCAACTCGTAATCGTATGCGTTTAGACAAGATGCCATAGTATAATACACTGCAATAGAATCATAATAACCAAATTCTGGCTCTCTTTCTACATACGTTTTGGAAATAACACAGTAGTGGTGCGAAATGACTTAGCCGTCGATGCACCCTAAATTTAAATACTACTACTACCATAATAACCAAAGGGATTAAAAACATTGAATACGTACTTTATTGACTATTTATACCTTAATTTGACACACCAAAAACTCGAATCATCCAAAATAAAATTCAAATTATCCACGATTTTTTAGCATTGTTTGAATAAAAATGCTAGGGACCAAGAGAAATATTCGAATGGAAGAAGTTCGAATTATCCAAGCGCATAAACTAAAGCTATAACTAAAGTTATAGTTAACCTTTAGGTATAACTTTAGTTATAGGCTAAATTTATAGTAAAGACTAACTATAGATAACTCTTTTTAACGAATTTCTCCGCTACCTCTTGAGCTATTGTCTTCAAATTTTTAGAATGCATGGAATACGACCTTACCTACATTAACCAGTAGAAATATTATTATTGTTGTTATTTACTTGCGAATATTGTTTATTTTAATGTTTCAATTTTGCCCAATTATTACCTCATTCCCACTTGCACGAGTTTTTTATGTTTGAAAATGTGTGATTGTGTAATTAATTACCAATGTAGTCCTGAATTAAACGCTTAGAGAGCTGTTTTTAATTTAGTCGCCCCCAAATCCAGTAGAAATTTGATATTTCATAAATTGCTTAGCTTATATTTAAAGTTATACAATATTGGCAAATGCTAACAAAGGTTTACAATATACTGGTTCATCTACGCCCCACTCGTCTCTCACCTTAAAGGTGACCATCTATCCAAAGACAGAACCTATATCCTTTAAGTTTTGGGAAAGCATTATGCCTGTGTACTTGCGAGGTATATTGGCAAATATCAGCAATATCTCAAAATAACGGCAATGCAGTAAAATGCATGTGTAACTTTTTACAACAGTAGACATAAAACTTAAAGACTTCGATCTCAAGTGAAGTTGGAAATGAAGAGAGACAATTTTTTTACATATTCCCCTATGATGCATGTAAAATTTTCATTTATTTTTTCCTATTTTTTAAGCTAAATACCTAATGTGTACATGGATTACCAAGATCATTTGATCTCTTTAATTTAAATAGAAGAGGTTGTTTAAAATATCCCTAAAAGAGTTCAACCTCAGAAACTTCAGAACTAATGCGCAATATTTTTTTATTGATCAGTTGTTTTATCCTATAACATATTATTCTCCATTTTATGCCAGTTTTAACGAAATAATTCCTTTTTCAGGACCAGGAAATAAACGCGGTACTGTTCTGGAAAGATGCATCTGTAATTGTAAGTTTACTTTCAATATTTTCCATAACAAATAATGAATTTAACATCAAAAATAAATGAACATGTGTTCCTTTCTTTTTATATTCTGAATACGGCGATATAAACTAAACTACATGTAGGAAAGTATAAATAGAAAATCATTTTTTGCGATGGTGAAAGAATTGAAATTAATAATTCTAAATCGGCAAAAATACCTTGTCACTTGGCTGGAATTGTGAATAAACAGATTTTAGGATACTTTTTGGGCTACAAGAACTCTTACTTCCATTATTATTCCATGAATTGATTTTACGCGTATTAACATCTGTATGCATGATAAAAATTCGAATGACCTAAATACCTCCAAAAGGTATTACAGTCTCTTAACACATTGCATTTAATGATACGTTTTTTCGGTGTCGATTGTATAGCTTGTAAAATTTCATTCATCATAACAACGTCGTTGTCATCAAAAACAACGGTATTTTTCCCTGACTATGGTCTATGATCATACTCAAATCAAGTTATCTTGAAAAAAAAACTGCTGTTCCTAGCCTTGATTTTTCCGTCGTTGTTTTCATTAAAATCGCCCTCTTATCAATTTTAACCTTGTATTTGTCGGACAATACTCGCAATGATGATTTACAAATCCGGAATTACGACTCAGAAATGGAATTCTCTCCATTGTGTCGAAAATAGTAAAAGGCTAATCCTGTTCTCCCGATTCTCATTTCATGCGGAGGTGCAATTTAAAAATTCATAGCTCCGTTAAACGTCGTAATTGCCTTCAGATTTTGTCGTTATTGATCATGATTCGTACATTCAATTTTTATTGTTTCGGTTGTATAATTATCAATAACAATAAGACTTATTACGATTTTCAGGAGTTTTTTTTTAATTTAATTCACATTTACGCCATATAGGATTGAGTATGACTTTTCCCATTATGCTCTACGGTAAATAGCACGTTGTTTAGGAAATGCCCGGACAAACCTTAGCTTTAATAAATTTATGTGTTTTATTATTAAATTTTTCCTATTTTAAATTTACATTTAAATATCCTCCTTTTCTATTCGTAGAATTTATGAACTTCAGGATATAAAAGAACTTCCTATCGATTGAAGTACATATCGAGCTTTTCCATATATTTAGTCAAAGTAACGCAGATTCAACACAACAACAATGAACATATTATTTATTTAAACATTTAAGCATTAAATTGCAATATCTACACGACTGACGAAAGAATTTGCAAAGTTACTTAAGACTTACAATTTCACGAACTTATACTTATTCAATGCTCACAATTGTACTTATCTATTTTAGGCCAAAAATAATTTTGCTTTATCAAACATTGCGTTTTTGTAAATATTTTGGTCTAAAGAAACTTCTCAATCCTCCTGCTGTTGGGTTTTGAGAAAAGATGTCCAATATTAATTGAACACTACCCAAATGTATTAATTGTACCTCGTCAGCTGTTTTTTTTTATGCGTCCAATTTTAGATTGCCCTTTGCTTGTTTTTTTCCTAAGTGTATATTGTTGTTACTTCTTGTAGTATTAACATATAAATATAATGGTTATTTACCTGGCAGATCCTCAAATATCGCAACTTCCGCTCGCCCGTTGAAATCCGGATCAATATTTCATTCCGTTGCTAGGGTTCTCCATAATGATGCTCAATAATTGTGCCTTTTGCGAAACTCGCATCAAAGTTTGATTGGAGGCATCTAAAGGTTCTCTTCTTCGCAAAAGATTCTTTTCACTGGAAGTTTGAGGATTATTTTTTTTGTCTGTAAGTGAGCCGACCTGTTTCATTATCGTAGTAGTTCTTTGTTATATTTCTGTATTTTATTTTCTTGATCTATGATTATAGACGCAGGTCTTAATGAAAACTTTCAAATTTTGTCGTCCTTGCTTCATTCTTCCTTCCATACATCACGAATTAAAATATTTTTGTTAAGAGTTCATACATTACTCATCCCTATTTTTAATATACTGCGACATATTAAAAGCAACAGAGAAAGATGGACGCCTGGATGATTTAAGAAGTTAATGCGAAGAAGTTACAAATGCTGAATCTGGATAATGTCTACCACATCTCAATCCTGCACGGATAATGACACCGTAAGTTAAGAAACCAATATCAAACTTTTTTTTCTTTAGGAAGCCTACTTCCCCATTCCATAACTGTTGGAGGTTTCCTACCATAGCATTTTAATTTATTTTTCTATTACTTCCAAAATTCTTAGAATAGTAGTTTTAGAGGGGATAAGTATGATAAAATTTGATGATGATTATACAAGTGATCATAGTCCAAGTTATAACAATAATAATATCACGCGTTGCATATAGTCTCACTAAAGACAGCTTTCCTTGATTACATTTTCTCCATTTACGTTAGCGTGCACTTATTTGTAACACTACCGTATTCTGTACCTCTTAGATTTTTGGACAAGTCCTGCTTCCGTCAAATGAAACCTTTTCGTACTTATGTTTCATTTTGCTCACGACAAACCTCAAGAATACATTACAAAGTATTACAAAGTCAGCTGGGCCGCTAACCTATCCCGCAACTTATCCGCTTTTAAATAATAAAAAATTTATTCCCACTTAAACTTTTAAATCCCTTTTAAATCCCTGTATTTTTGTTAGGGATGCATTACGTGCATGCCAAAATTAATCCGCCAGAATACCCTGTTGCGGTGGAATCTCCGCTTTAAAATAATTCAACAATGTTATAGTCAGACTAATTTTTATTCTGCACGGTTCACACAATTTTTACTCTGCGAACTTCATTTTTACAGGAAAATACTTGCCTTTTGGAGTTACAATAGTGAATTAAGGGATCGCAAAGTTATAGTCCTCATAATATCACAGCAAAAATGGCTTTTGGTTATTTTCCCTGCGATACCAAATTTGATCCTTAATTTTCCTCTTATATATTATCAAAATATAAAATTACTATGAATATCTGGTTCGTTTGGTATTCGTTATCGTTAAACTTTAGAATATGATTATGCATTTGGTTTCCCGCTATATTCCCTTTATTTTCACCCCTGGATACTTAATTTTGCATTTAAGTTGTCATACCTTTTATTATAGTTTTTTTACCTATTGTTAAATCTTGCTTTAATTTTTACCATGACAGGTTATCACTATTTTTGTTATTTTACATAAAATTATTTGACTAATAGAAACTTATTACTCATACGGGGAGTTTTTAACATGGATTTACCGTAAGAACCTATGGTATTTAGCTACCTTATCTAGCGGCCTAAAAAAATTGATTTCCACACACAAGCTTGAAGTAGGCTTACTATAGCAAATGTTCACAGTGATCTAATTTATTACGCAAAAATAATTCATTCGTGTTCGTGACTGGAGATAATTGTTATAATGCGCTTTCTTGTAAAAGAGACTGTATCTCTATTGATGAGATTATTGAGGACCGTAATTGACTAATCAATATCAGTACATAATTTGTTCTATAATTACATTCCCTGCTATTCAGCCGGACTGTGTTGGACTTCATGAATGGAAGTGATGTTATGTTAGTGATTTTATTTCGTCCGTCCGGTTGTATAGCAATTGAAGCAGATGCATTTTTTCTCCTTTTATTACCAAACGAAATTCCTAGTATTAGAGGAGACCAAAAAGCTCATATTCAGCATGTTTCCCCATTATCGTAGTAGTTCGTTAATGATGAAGAAACGAAGGTGTTGATAGAATTTACCTCATAATTTCAGGCGAGTGAAATTTTTTACCTAAATACAGAAATTATTTTTATCAGTCTTCTCTTGTAATGAATTGCTCTTATTGTTACTACAACAGGTTATTACTATTTATGTTATTTCATAGGAAATTGTTTGGCTAAGGGATACTCATACCTCTTTTATCGTTGAGATTTCAGCATGACTTTAATTTAAGAACATCTGGTATTAAGCTACTATATTTATATCATAATACCATACAATTTCCATTCGCCTAGCTGTCTAGGAAACATTGCGTTGATTTGAAATCATTCATGATGTTTCGTTAATTATAGAATTTTAAGATTTTAGCGTGGCGAATTTTCAATAAATTATATTTATATTTTGAGGAATTGCAAAATAATACGTTTTCATTCATTCATTTAATTTGGATGGTTAAAAATATTTTTGGGGACGTATTTTGGCATGAAGGAGATAATCATGCGTTGAATCGTGTTTCAAAGCAGTGGAAACATTTTTCGCACTGGAATAAAGTTGAATATTGAAAATCCAACCAGTTCCCGCGGACTCTACTTTTAAGCGGACAATTAATCCGCTGAACCCAAATAAGATTTCCATGAACATCCTAATACAGGAATCGCAATTTGTTTTCAAACTTGGAGGAGCGTAAAATAGTAGCTTTTCTCTACAACATTATTTTTTCCATCAAAAGAGTTCCGCGAGCCATCTTTGTTCAACACAATTGAATGAGTGAATTAGATTAGATGTAATAAGGCCTAAATATGGTGAATAGATTTACATTCACCAAAAAATTGGCTATCCCTAATCTATAATTAAAATTCAATCATACGGCAAGCATCCAGAAAGATAGATTGTAATTATATATTTTATGAACGAATGAAAAACACGATGTTAAATGTATTTCGGAAAGTTTCAGCTGAAATTTTATGTGAAAACCAATGAATACTTGGTTCGATTATAGTTATGGAGATGGATTGTCTTTACCTTAATGTTTCCCCATTAGCCACTGAAGCAAATTGCTTTTCCTCAATTTCGATTTGCATGGAATACTATCAGAGTTTGTGGAAAGAATTGTCGCGCGCAAGAAATAAATCCCGCGTCAGCTTGCCGGATTTTGTTCACTTTCACTCCAATACGAAAAGTGTTTTCACCATTTTAAAACACGTCTCTGTCGAGTCTTTTTTTTTGCTTCCGTCGCCGTTTCGCTGTCCATTCAAATCGATTGGACCCTTGAGCGTTTTGCGGTCTTCGTTTGCGAGAACGGACTCTCACCCATGCTCCCATGCAAGTCGACCATTCTGAGCAAAAACCCCTGCTGTGGCCAATCACATCCAGTTTTGGCTGATCCCACGTAAATTGGAACCGAATCCTTACCATCAGGGTTTTCCCCCTTTTTTCTTCGCTCTTCTCGTCATATTGTCAATTCCCTTTCCCTTTCATCGATTTTCCTTTTTTATTGAAGGTGGAGAAAATCCCAATATATTTTCCCCTAAACGGCAATTCGTGTCCGAATCCTGAAAGGTTTTTTTGTCGTCTTATTTTACGTGTCCCCCTGTAGTGCTACTTTGCAATGTTATTTTTTATATCAAATGTTCCTAGTGATGATAAACGAACAACCATATCGAGTGAATTATTATATTATTATACATATTATACATGTTATTGAGTGAATTATTATAATTATTATAGAGTTAATGAAATATATATGTTATAGTTAGGTCTAAATAAAGTAGATAGATTTAGATTCATTAAAACGTAGGCTATCCCTACTCGCTAACTGAAAGTCAATCATTCGACAAACCTCCAGAAATATAAATGATAAATTTAGGTTTGGTTTTTTATCATTTCAAGTGATATGCATGGGATATTCATTTAAGCAGGCCACAAAGTTAGTGCTGAAAGGAAAACCAAGGAATTCAATTTCTCTGCATTTTTTGTTTTAGACGTTAATTTTTTGGTATTTTTACGCATGCACCCATTAAATTGTAATAACTTCCTAAAAATCTTTTTTGCATGTTCAAGTATTATTTTAAATTTAAAAAACCACAAAAACAATTATAAGTAATTGTAGTGGGGCGTAACTTGGTGGAAATCCCTTATCGTAGGAATTGGAGGAATAAAAAAGGGGAAAAAAGAAGTATTAAGTTCTCCGATTCCTTCTCAAAAAAATTACAGTTATAGAGTGAGTTAGCAAATACAGAATGTTGTCCGATTGTAAATTCCCTATCTCTTTTATTGATGTACCTTTTTTATTGAAGGTGGAGAAAATCCCAATATATTTTCCCGTAAACGGCAATTCGTGACCGAATCCTGAAAGTTTTTTTTTTCTTTTTACGTGTCTCTCTTATCATTTCGAGGGACATGCGTGGGAAAGTCATTTCAGCTCGCTACGAAGTAAATTGCTGAGAACTCCCATTTTTCTGCATATTTTGTGTACATACAATTATTGGTATTTTTAACGTATTACTGCGAAATTATATCATCCTCAGTTAAAATCAGTTCTGCATTGAATTAGTTCTAAATTGAATTAGCTAATCCAGATCTTCCATTATGTTATTCATTGAAATTGGTTTACTTACCTTTTATTTTCGATTAATATGGGCTTATCTTTTTGTCTGTAATTTGAGCTGGCGTTTATGCGACGTTCCTCAACCTGATGTTATTTTCCTTCCCTAAGGATTCACCCAATGTATTGCCCAATCAAATTCACTTGGCAAATTTCCCTTTAAAAATTGAAAAAAAACCTACAAAAATCAATATTGCCTAAAAAATGATGCAGTAAAGGTGACGCATGCAAATTGAATTTTATCCTTTTTTTTCTCCTTAGTCAAGCTATTAAATATCCATAGAGGTGGGTGACTACGAGGATATGCCGAGGGGATAAAAATGATCTTTTAGCGTGTTTTAGGCGGAGAAATTCTCCATCACAAAGTCGTGTGCGAGTAAAAAAAATCTCTTGCGTTCTATAAGATTAACTTGAACAAATATGCATTTTATATTGTTATAAAAGGATTCTGATAGAAATGCTCTGTTAAATTGTTGAATACTTAGAGCTACGATTTTTACTTTTTTTATATCCATGCTTAGATAGAAACGAAAGCTAGTCACTGGTATTAGGCCAGCTCTTGATAAAAGTATTCTGATCGTCTAGTATGACGGATATATTATAGTACTTTCATTCTCTCCTCTTTGCACCTTAAACGTGTGAAATTATCGCTGAAATCTGTCTCTAAATTTTACGAATGGAACTCGAGTACCCTTCTCTTACATCAACAGGAAATTATAACTACTCTGATTATTGATCACTGTGGAAAAATGTGTCCTGCTCTCTCTCCCGCTAAATAAGTTTTGCAGACTTGCTAGACAGTTGTGCTGTGAGATCGGATCGTATTTATGAATGAGTAGGTGATGTGTACCGGTAAATGCTCTGGCGGCATGTAGGTGGCATTATCATCCGCCCCGCTACGGCATGGTTTGCCCTCTTGCGGCAAAGGAAAGAATGAAGTTCCCTCGGAATAAATTTGGTTCGAATGCTTGGGCGGGAATATATTAAAGGAAACTCAACAGAGAAAACTTTTTTCATATTGCCTTCTTTCATAAATTTTAATAAATCTAGAATAAAATCAAAATTATAGATCAAAATCAAAATATTGTTCCATCATCTTCAATCAATTAAATCAATATTTTAAAAATTAAAAAAAAAACAATAATGATAAAAATTTGGCTGACACCTTACATTTAGATTCATATTTTTATCTATTAGACAGAATATCCCTCAAGCCAGCCGTTAATAAAAAGACGTGAAACTTCAGCTCTTTTCTGAGTCTCACGAATAGTTTATTACATTTTTCCTACTCTCCGGCGGAAAAACGAAATTCTGTACCAATTCGTTCGGCGTATATTATATTGATACAGTCGGTTAAATTTTTGTTTTCGCCGCAATTAAACTTTATTATTCTCAATTGAAGTATTAACTTATAAAACTAAATTTCCACAACAGTCCAAAGCCATGACTTGGCTTTCAAAACATGAATAGATATGTTGCCATGTGAAATTTGGTGTAAATGGAAAATAATTCCGTAAAAAAAGGTCGTTTCATTTTCTTTTCCCTTCCACGGCATAAGCCGTAACGCGTTGGTGTAGGGGTTGAGTCGGGTGACTGACTTCTGAAAGGGGAACTGTCATCCCCGCTGTCGCGAACACGCATTGTGACGTAGGAATTCGTATCGCATTGTTTCAACATGTCACTCTCAGTGTTTTTGCGTGTATTCCACCCACATTTTTTGTCCCTGCCCTTAGTCGTTTCATGCCTTAGCTTGTATTGTCTTACTGTATTAAGCCTTTTCTTCTTGTCTTTGCTTTCTCTTTCACATTCCATGATTAATTTTCAATTGTTTAACATTTCCTTGATATTTATGGTCTTGTGGAACCTTAAAATAGCATAATACTCCTGTAACGTCAAGAATTTGAGAACTAACCGATGCAAAGAAGATTGTCTATAAACATAGAGTAAGTATACTCTATGCTATAAATGAAGTAGAAAAATTGAACTAGAGTACTCACAATAAGATTCTAGTGGTTTAACCGAAAAGCAGCATCGACAGATGAACTACCATACCTTTGCATAATCTTATGTTAAAATATTAGGCACGAGGTGAGGGTCGATTGAGTTTTGTACCTAAACGATGGTAAGGATGTAATAAATAATAATTTTTCCAGCTTTTCGAAAATGTTCAGTTTTTTCATTCTTGTTGTATACATTTTTAAATTTATAGGGCAAAGTCAATAAATTCTCCATCTTCTATTATGTGGAGCTAATAGGGAGTGGGTATCATTGTTAGATCTAATGCCCTCGCTAAGCCATAATTGAATAACGAATCATGATTTTAAAAATGAGTCATTCACCCGTCCATAAATAATATGTGGTGATTCGGCGTCCATTTTTGATGAAAAAGTTAAAACTTTGTTTTTCCACGGAATTTTTTTTTTGAAACACTACCATAGTTTTGACGCCTAACATCCTCTCTTGGTCTTAACGTCACCAGGAGATGACGTTAAACGTCGAAACCATGGCAGTGTTTTAATGAAAATTCTGTGGAGAAACACAGGTGAATTTTTTTCATCCAATATATTCTGCAAATTCCACAAAGTGTCCCCAGAAACCACCAACTTTATTATTTAATAATATCATTATTATTATTTTATTATAATTATTTTAACTATTCCCATTATTACGAATTATTATGTTGAAATCAAAGGAAGGTTTGACTACATCCTCACAAATGTTGCATTGATACCATGCAATTTATCATTTTTACATCCACTTAAAATCGACAGTATTTTATGGGCATACAACGCAGGGAACATCGCTGTATCTCAAACGTGTCATTTTTTGGCGTTTAAAATTCTCAGTAGTTAATTTTATTAAATTTCATGACAAGACTAATTGTTTTGTTCTCGTTCTAGCCCTTAGATGGCAGTAAGAGTATTAATAATTCAATCTATCACGAAAAACGGAAAAATATGATCGGTCGAAGGAAACAGAGCATCCACTTATACCACCATTTACCATGCAATAATTTAATGAGATAAATGGGTTCATGGTCATTGTTACGTGCGATTCTTATAGAAAATTAATAAAATACAAAGGCGGGAAGTTTGCTATCACTTATTAGCTGACTCATATTTAGTTCCATCATTAATACCCAACAAGGTTATCACGAAATCATTCCGGGTTATTGACAACGATGGTGTATTAGAGAAATAATGTTAACCGTTTAGTCCTCCACTCTAGGAAGTGAAAGCAGTATAATTCAATTTTAACTCGTATTTTTTTCCAAGACCGTTAAAATTTTTCAATTCCATCCACTTCCATCCTCTTTCAGACCTCTCTCGAGCGTATCACGTTCGTATTTTTCATTCTGTTTTCGTCTTCTCCCTACCATTACGTAAGTGATGTTGGAACTTCGCTTTTTAAATTGGCAAAGACAAGATCGTTTGTTCCCTTTGATTCCGCATTCTAATGGCAGCGCATATCCGTCTGTCGTCAGCACGCTTTTTTCATGCCATTGTTTCCAAGGTATCCAGTTGAAATCAATATTCTCTTTCTTCTTGTACCAAAAGCGTCTTTTCATTTGACTTTATCTTTTTTTTTAATCACCGTGTGCATATATTCACTATCTTCATTTAATTAGTTTCAATGCTTACCAGCGTATTCATTTTTTTACATGAATTCTAATTTTTGTATCTCTACTATTGTGTTAAGGCCTTCTTTTATGTACTCAGTTGCGGAAGACTTTTATGCAGTTTCTTCGAATGAAAATCATTTTATGCACGTGGCGTTATTTCAGAACAATATACTGGGCATTTTCCTTGAGTAATATGCATTCAGTGAGCATGGTGAATCCATGAAATAGTTTTTGGTTTGTTCTCAATTTTTTAAAATTACTTTATAAATGTTTTCATAGCCATTGTTTCTTAGATATTCTTGAGGTCCTACACCATTACGTCATTTTCTTAGATCAAAGTTTTAATGGCCATACGTAACAGAAAAGTGATTTATGTTCAAGATAAAAGGGTTAGAAAAGAAAGAACCAATTGGAGAGAAACTAAATTGGGAACTCTTTGAATCTACGCTCTAAAAACTTGATTTCATGTCACTCAGATGCTATAGGAAATAAAGTTTCCGTTGTCGATACGTCGGGTATATTTAGATTGTGGAGCAATTATCCAGGAGGGTTAGCTAAAAATCCTTGACTTACATTGAGTCATTCATTTATAAAATTTACTGGATGCCAGTAGGCAGGTCGTCATAATTAATCAGGATTTGAATTGATAAAAGCACCAAGCACTGGATAGCCATGAAACAGCCAGTGATCACTTGGAAAAATATAAGTGCTATTTTTTCCATGATTTTCACCCTTCACTTAGCTAATGACATTTCGTCCTAGTACGAATTTAAGTATACCGGGACTAGCCACGGTGATAACTTTTACGGGAGTCACCCGCAATGCACAATTGTGCGAAAAATCCACAGAGAAAAAATCATTCGCACAATTTCGTCCTAGGTTTTCTATGGTACTATTGTAGTTTTATTGATAGGGTTTTTAATCTGTCTCTGTGAATTTGGATGATGTGAAAACGAAGTATGGGCTGTTTCACCTCGAGTTGAATGTAGAAGTTCACTCAAGACTCCAACTCGCAATTATTTAAAAATATTTCGATTGATTAATCAGGGAGAATGTTACGACGATTAGCAAAAAACCTCCGCAAACGACCATTTTCTCATATTTTTCAAATGAAAAACGCGAAATTTCCCGCCTCCGATGTGCAAGACTAAAGAGTAGTAGACTCCCTGCGGCATGATTTCGTGACGTCATCAACTTATCTGCAAAATGGCGTAATACCATCGACCCTTTGCGGTAAATGCCGCGAGAAGAAGTCAACGGATCGAAATACGGCAAAATGCTGTTTTTTTATTTTTCGACCTCATCAAAATAGATAACAAAGGATAATTAGTGAGCGAGTCAATTGATATCTAAGGGTTAGAAGTAATCGAATACTGCAATCGAAGAAATCGAAGCTGTCGCCTTCCCTATCACTTCGTCTAAAGCAGTGAGGATAGGCAGTTGTCGCCTTATTTATCACCCGTCTCGACGTAATACATTACATGGTAACGTTGTTAAAACTATGATTCATTTCCTAGTTCTTGGAGAATCTTTCACTGAAGACAGGAATCTCTCATATGTATCAATTTTAAATAGAATATATTAAAATAGTTTTTACTTTACTCAATTACGATAGGTCACTGAGGTTCTCTTGAATGCTTTTTCTTGGCACCCAAATGTACCCTAGCAGCGCAAATTTTGCTCATCATATCATAGTCACATAGCATAATAGCTCGTTACCATTGAGACGCTCGCGGTTTGTTAAGAACAAGTTATTGACATTACTCCGCCCTTACTTAATGGTATTTCTCCGCAAACAGCTCGAAAATGAGGCGAAACATATTCAATACACGCAATTTTTGCGAAAATTGTTTAACTTTGAGAAAATTTATTTCGTTAAAAAAGTACCCTATGCAAAACGGTATGCGTCACAGCATCCTCTAATCATTTGACAATAACTGTGCAAATTTTCAACTGCCATACTCAAGAAAACCCTTTTTTGAGGTTTTGGCCAACTTTTTTCGATTCCAGTCCATTGTACGACGGATTGAAAAACGCTAAAAAAAAGTTCTCTTGACTTTCCAAACTCAGCCACAACTGATGACAATAAATTCCATCAGTACCATTAAACCCAATAAATTAATCAACGAGAACATAGCTCGTTCATTGATATTTTTCCTCGAAAAATGTGATTATTAATTCGTTTTTTGGGTTCTTTAAAAGTAATATTATTTTTATATTAATAAAATCGATGGAACTAATCAACAGCGATCCCCTGAACGCTGTCGCGTCGGCAGAAACGAAGAAAATAGCGTGGAATTCAGCGGGCTCTTTTAGGAGACCCGTGGTGAATGCCGGGAAATGGCGGCGGCAATTCGGATCACGTCGACTGGGGAATCTGCCCCTCTTCTGTCGCGCCAATCCCTTTTCCTTTGCGTCGGGTATTTTTACTATTTTATTTCGTCAGTGCTGCATGTTCCTCCCATTTGAACGTGTCTCGAAAGTTCAATGCGTTCGGGGCAATTGATTTTCGCGGCTTTCATCGATTCTATGAGAGCGGAAGTTTTTCTCTTGTTGATTCACGTAATCTTTTCGGTTACGAATTGGGGATATTTCCACAGGTTTTCGCAGCGTGGTTTTTTTACTACCCTAATTTTATATGCTTAAGGATGGCATTCTGGTGCTTTTGTTCGAACCCCCGAGAAATTCATTTGAATCTACATATTACAGAGGGCCGTTTCTGCATATTTTTCTAGTTTAGGTGTAAGTAAAACATTCCGCCGCCCCATTAAAAATACCCTGAAAGATAATAGTGATTCTCAATGTAAATATTTTTTAAATAAACACAAATACTTTAGGAATTAGGGTCGAGACTAAAGTTTCACCGCGGACTTGTAACATTCTTGCTCTTATGTATTGAATGTGATATTTTAGAGCTTAACGCTTTGCGTGCGATGGACGTAATATTACGTCTTTTTATTTAATTGGCTTTGTATGTGTGAAGCCGTAATATTTCGCCCATGGTCCTTTCCTGTTTCAGGAAAAAGAGTTCACTTTATATCTTCAGGATAAAAATCCCTCTGTATCTACCGGAATCCTTATCTTAGGTCACTTTGTGTGAAAATTCTTTGGGCCAATGAACCAATTACTATGCATGTTATGGCGCTACATCATGTGTTGCCACTTCTTTATTTTTCAAAAATACTAGTTTTTCATTGTTAAATTATGTATTTATAAATTAGCAATAAATATTGTTCAACTCATTCATAAAAAAGAGCATTGTCCATTTTTATTGAAATACACATCGATATAAATATATTTTTGATGCTAATGTTTTTAAAAATGTACGAATTTAGTAAAAATGGCTGCATTTTTCAGTAGGGCTTTAAAATTAGCGGCCGGCACTCAAAGTGTTAAAAATCAATTACGTATAAAAATCCAGGGTGATACATCCAAATAAATAAATACAAAGGGTTAGCTTTCAAGATTTATTAATACTGAACATTGGAGTGAGCGCTTAAGTGCCCCTTTTCGCTGGGCACCCTACGCGGCCGCGAGTTTGATTACCGCCTAAGCCAGCCCTGATGTTACCCCCCAATTTCTATGCTACAATCTCACCTTGTTTGTTTGTGTTTGCAATCGTATGAGCGGATAATTTTGTCAATAAGCGGCTCTTTCTGGGAGAGTTGTTGTACCGGAACTCTTGTCTACCTACTCTTTACGGAACTCACCAACTCCAACTGAAAAGTGAGCGACAATTTTCGTATTTTTTAATTTCATTCTTGGTGGCTGAAGAGGATGACTTTTTTCCCTTAGTTATTTTCCATAATATCATGGTAAAATTAATGGCATTTGGAGTATGCTCCTATACGGAAGTGAGTTATGGACAATAATAGCAGCGGAGACAGCAAGGATAGAGGCCTTCGAAATGTGGTGCTGTAGTAGAATGATGAGGATCAAATGGATCGACCGAGTTAGTAACGAGGAAGTCCAAAGAAGAGTAGGAGAAAAGAGAAGCCCCGTGAAAATCTTAATAAGAAGACGGAACAACCTTATAGGACACATCAAGAGACAAGAAGAAAAGTCGAGGAATAAGTGGATGGCAAGAACGGAAGACTCGAACGAAATATATGGAACAGGTAAAGCATGTGAAAGAAATGAAGGTCGTATGTGTGAAAAGATAAGCTGTTGGGAGAATTGAGTGGAGAGCTGCGTCAAACCTATCTTAGGATTGTTGACCAGTGCTAATGGTGATGATGATGAATTATTTTCAATTGTTTATTCTAAAATTTCTTCACTTATATCTACATATATCCAGTTGCAACTCAAAAAATGGTTAACCCATTATAACCCAATGTTGCTTTTAAGTAACATAAAAAATGAAAACATCTTCAACTCTATTCAGGAAAGATTTAAACTACGTGTTCTTTTGTGGGGTAGAGTTGAATGGTGAAATATGTAGCTACAATAATGATTGAGTAGGAAATTTTCACTGTTTTAAAACGAGATGACAGTCTTGAAATTTAATTTCTCCCAAAAGCAGCTTTGGGGTAGAAAGGGCTCAGGCTGAATTATGTCTATTCCTACGTATCCTATTCTTTGGTTAAACTGTTTAAGTGCCAAGGCCCCCATTTAATGTACATATTCTACTAATCGAAAACAATTTATATTAATTATGTACACACTTTTTGCAATATCCATTTCAGCTCAGTTTTCTTTATTGGCAGCTAATTATCCCGTTGAGTGCTTAATTCTGGTACTAACACAATCAATAGATAAATTTTTATCATGAGTTAAGTAGCTTTCTGAAAGCAATCGGATACTCTCCTTGAAAAGTTGACATTTTCGCTGTTTTAGTGAATAAAAAAAAACCTATAACGTTTTACTTTTTTGGAAAAAAAAAACATTTTCTTATCTATTTTTGACAGTTGCAAATTACATTTGAGATGACTAATAGAGCAATAGCACCGGCAAAATATAAGTTTCCTGTCTACTTAAATGAGAAACATGAATTGTAAAATCCTTTTCAATTACCGCAGAAAATTCTGACTTCGCTGACCCGAGAGTCCCTGGTTCAAATCTAAGCTGAGGCGTTTTGACACCCTACACGAAACCTCCGAAGTGCGTGGGGGCCCAAAGGAAGTAACTGTTTGCCCTACCAATAGTGTGATATTTATTATTCAGATGACTGTGGCGTAGTCCTGGTTGAGTTCTAGCATTACCTTTCCTTGGAAAACTGAAGGCGGAAGGCGTTAATTTTTGACACCGATGATTTCTCCTGGGTTACAAAAATTATTTGTTTAAATAAACTATTCCATGGTCTTATGTGAAAGAATCTTGGTTGCCTTAAAGGCAGGCCATAAATTGGTGGCTACGGTGTTCATGACGGCAGGTAAAACTAAGAACATTATTAACCGAATTAAAAGAAAAAGAGAACCTTAATCTGATGACCGAAAGTAACTTACGGTCTCTTTAACCGCAAGATAGAAAAGTAACGGAATACTCCTAACGAAACAGTTAAATAACGTTTGAATGATAAACTAAAATTACCATGTTATTTTCACGATTCTATTTTTTGCAATATCCGTACCTGAGCCAATTGCTTGGAGTGGAAAATTTTATTACCCGTTCGTATTATTGTGGAACGAAGATGAGGCATTGGTTGGACATACATCGTGTAGAATTTAGGGTTGAACGGAAAGAGAGACAAAGGTTTTTCGAATGCAGGGGTAATGCTGCCGGTGCTCCGTCGATGTGGCGCTAGCAGTGCCATCTGTGTGGAGAGATGCGAAGCTTTTAGAGAGTCGGGATGGAAGCAGTCGTGTTAGTTCGGAGGAGAGACGACAGAGAGAGACATTTGTGTTCATGAGGAAAACTAGGTCGGTGGCGCATTCAAGTGCTGAGCGGGAGAAGTAAATAAAGTTTTAGGGCCTTACAGGATCGAGATGCACTTGGAAGTGGGAATAGCATCAAGCTTAATGGGTTCCCACAATGTTTTATCAGAGCTAAAGCAGAGAGGTTTCAACGCTGGATTGGTTTGCAGACTTCCATGCGCACTTTCATGAAGCATTTTAAGTTTTTGTTATCCGCTTCTGAGCGTTATGGAGAGTACTTCGTGAGTCCTTTTACTCAAGTCGCCACTTGACATGAATTGGAAATATTTTAATTTTCATATTTCGCTATGAATCTCTCTCCTTTCCTCGTTTCCATCTCAATTCATGCTTTAACAAGTGCGAATAACACGTGCTCAAAATCCACAGCTTCATTTAGAGGGCTCTCACGCTAAAGTTAAAGTAATGAGCAATTATTTATTCACACACAAGTTTGTCAATTTTTTTGGAATTATATTTATAAGGCTCTCCGTCATTAATGTGAAGTATTGAATATTTTAAGCTCTTGAAATATTTCACATTTTTCCTGTTCTATGGTCCTAAGTGGGCCACTGGTTAATTATTTTCATTTTCTCTTTATATGAACATAATGGCGCTTTCCAGAGTACAAAAAATTAATTGACTGGTATTCATTCCTAAAGTAACAAGCTTTTTTCAGCGGAGCGAATAATTATAATGCAATGTCCTTACGTATGTATATAAAGGTACATTACCACCGCTATGGATTATTTTTTCCTTGTTCCATTACAATATTACTCTGAGAACTTTCGGACAAATGCTGTCAATTGAAATTAAAATTATCTTAGTTAAAGGAAAATTAGCTGCGCAAATATAAGTCTTAAAACAAAATGAATAAAAGGCAGATGAACTAATGCGTTGGAGAGATAATAAAAACTTAATAAGCCACTAATTATATTGAAAAAAAAGTTTTTTTAAATAATTAAACCAAAATACATATTCCTGATGTATGGTTGCCGTTAACTAAGCATGTTTTTACTTTTTAAATGTAATTAACTTTCCGGATTCCTATTTATACTATTTTATTTTATGTATGTATACTTTTCAGCCTATTGTTTATTTTTATCACACCTCATTTTCACTATTATTCATTTTAATAAATCATAAGTAACTATGTCAACACAATAATCTGAAAAAAACAATCAAAGGTTCTTTATTGTAAATGTACATGAAATAAATTTTGTGGAGAGTACTTTTTTATTAGTAACAATTGCCATTATTGAATTGGTAAACAACTTGGTCCATAGTGCTAGTCAGAAGGTACGATTTAGATTACATAGTGGTATATTGCAAGCATTAAATAAATTCAATAACAATTTAAGTGTACCAGAACTAGCCACGGTCATATCTTTACGGAGTCTCCCGCAATACACACATTGTGCGAAAAATCCACAGAGGAAAAAATCATTCGCCTTGCCCGTTCAAGGCGAATGATTTTTTATCCGTGGATTTTTCGTTCAATGACAGAAATATGATATTAATAATTTTAAGGAATATTGAAACCAAAATGCGCATGAATGATTATTAAAAGATATACTGTCGATAGCCCGAGTGGCGAGAACTTAATGATTGAGAACCTCTATGGGTGAATTCAGACTATTTGCCATATCCAGTCGTTTTTACCCTTGAAAGCCTCTTATAAGTGAGAATCTAGGAACGTCTTTAAGTGAGAGATTTTTGGCCGACTTCTGGCGGGGAAATGTGTGCACCGACTCAATACAGAATGAGTGGAACCTATTTCGCCCGCGAACTTTAGATTTGTATAAATTTTATTTGACGTTGATTTGAAGGTAACACATTCTTTATAACTCTATCAATTCCTTACACACACTTTGACGGAAATGAAGATAGAAAGACAGTGATATGTTTTCGAAGACATTTTCAGAAGTTTACATTGTTGCATCTTCGAATCTAGTAAACTCGAGACATGCTGTTGTAGAGTCGTTACGAAAAGGTAAGAATCTGTTTCAGATAAGAGAAATGAGGTCAAAAAATATATTAATGGTACCATAAGAAAATCTCATGTCTTCAAATGATCTCTTTTAATAATCATTGTGTATATAATAGAGAAAGACGGTGATATTTTTTCGAAGAAAATTTCATGGGTTCACCTAGCTGAATCTTCGAATCCTGTGAATCAAAACACGTAGTTGTAGAGTCGTTTCAAAAAGGTAAAAAGGTATATTTGATAGGAGTAATGAGATCAAAAAAACATATTAATAATACCACAAGGGAATCACTTGAGTCTTCAACTTATCTCTTTAAATAAACATTGTAAATAACTAAAAGTTTTGAAGTTATAGTTTAAAGTTTATAGATAATTACATAAATAAATGGTATATAATAGGGTAGTTTCCTTCATCAAAGAAAACGAAATGTATTGATTGCGATTCGTTACCCACCATTAGTGTATTCATAATACACAAATTATTTGGTTTTTGAAATACCGGTTTAGACGAATGGCAAGGGTCAAATTTTATCCTCATTTGAAAAAGGCCAGATTGGCGCCCATGCGATTCCACTCCGCATGACGTCACAGGGACCTAGTTTCTACACGAGAGGATAGGAGTTATACATCGTCTGAGGTTACCAATGCATGCATGAGGCACAGAGCTCAGGGAAACATGTCTTAATAATCACCTATTAAAACTGGCTAAGTTCGGAAAGTTTTCTTCGTTTGATAAGGTATTAATAAACCTTTTTTAAGCCATGCGCTACCAGCCAGCAGGGTACTCAGCTGTCCGCTAGCATCCTGCGACGTATCAGCGCTAAGCCTCGCCTCAAGGTCACCTCACCGGGCGGGAGGGGGAACCAGAAATACGACGTACGGAGATATTTCCCGGCATTCACACTTAAGCGTCGCGTTTTCGCGCGCTTGAAAATTTTCACTTTTCATTTAATCGCGAAAAATAGATGTTGTCATTTAAAAATCTAAAAGCGTGAAATACGTACTCCAGGAGTAATAATCCTTCGATTAAAGCAATAAAAAAAATAATAGGAAACCACCCTATTGTGGATTCCTTGCACTCATCTCCCCCTACTTTCTTGCTTGTACATCTATAAGCGAGAGAGGTCTCTCCATAACCTTTGTAAGTGAGGAATTGAGTAAGTCAGAAACCTCTATAAGGGAGAAAAAAATGACGGTCCCGTGAACCCTCACTTATTAAAGTGCGACGGTAAATAGTGATGCCTTAATTTTTCATTGTCCCCTGTCATTGTTTATACATTTTGTTTTCAAACTCCCCATAATATATAGGTAACAAAGTTGGACTATTTTAGCGGCGTGGTCGTGGCAGAGGGTCAGTGGGAACGAAACCCTTAGGGCGGGCTCGCGGGATACACTCCTGGAGCAGGGACTATAAGCGATCAGCTTTTTTCCTCTGCCACCAGAAGGGGAAGGACGGGAAGGAACAAGGAAAGGAGGCGCCGCCGCGATGAGAGCCCGACGACGCCTCCAGGGGAAGGACGGGGAAGAAAGGGAGGGGACGAGGAGTCCTGCACCGTCACAAGGCGGGCAGGTCCTACCATCAGCGAAACCAAGCTTACGTAATTAATATGCTACCAATTTTAGTAGATTTTCCTATGAGGAAGAAAAATCTATCGATCAAATCGGTAGATCGTGGCAGAGGGTCAAGGTTAATTTCTTCTTTCCCAATCCTGTCCTATAGCCGCCCCCCCCCCCCCCAATCTTATCTCCGTCTGTCGTTTCCTCCTTCGCCGCCGGGCGAAACCGGAAGTGACACCCCAACCTTTCGCTCCTCCCGGAATAGTATTCCGATTGACTGCTCGAGAAATCGGGTCACGTGCTGTTCAGGGGTGGCTGGCCTCCTCAACTGGTCGCACGCGCGGCCGCAGGGGTGGGTCCCGGCGAACCAACCCCTCATTTATGGGGGACTGAGGAAAAACCGTCATCTGCAAAGTGGTGAGGGAACACGAATGGTCGTAAACTGGGCGATCAACGTAGTATCATATTTGTGAAAACAATTATTTTATGGATAGTTTGAGGCAGGACTTCGTGAAATTTCTACAGGTTTAATCAATATACTTTGTAAATTTCTCATGATTAATTTTAACATCGAATAGTTTCGTCGCTCTACGACATCTCCAGGTGCAAATACAGGAAAAGCTTGGCCTTATATTACACAGGGATGAAACTGGCTGATATTACAATTATTTGTAAGGAACCTACTAGGTTTATTTCATTCAAAATATTTGTAATGTTTGTCTATAAAATTTTCAAAGTGCTATGTATCATATATTGAGTGAATGGTGATATGGATGAATAACGTGATATGGGTTTATTAAGCAGTAGATTTCTGCCAGGTTGCATTCTCATTTTTCCTTGATTTATTTTTGAAATCTTTATTTTTCAACGTTGTAATATTTATCCAATATCCGTAGTGAAGAAATATTGATTGGACCACTTATTTTGCAATTGTTTTTCGAAACGAAAAAATTTACCGATCATTCCAGTAAACCCATTGCTATTGGAATGACGCCTCATTGAAATCAAGGTCCGTTTATCCAAAGAAATAATGATCTTGCAAAAACCGAGTATTACTAAAGAAGATCCTGAAGTGAACAATTTTCCTACATGTGTTGTCACCATCGATAGTTGTTTGTAACCGCGCATTTAAATGGGTTTACGAAGGTCGCCACTATCGTCGCTGGCGGACTAAGACATCCAAATTTTACAGATCAATAATTAAACATTAGGGCTGCTGACCGCAATTAATATTGATGATGATATGCTGTATCAGGTGTACAACTTTTTACAGCAATTCCTCACAATTTCAAATGTTATTTAGTAATTATTGAGAATATATAGCCCCCTTTTCACTGTACCAAACGTTATTTAGTAATTATTGAGAATATATAGCCCCCCTTTCACTCTTAGCTGCGCTTGCGCTGTGGATATTTTTGAAAACCGATTAAATAGCGACCGAAGTGGCAACGAAAATAGACCGTATTTGCAATGAGATAGAGTCTACGTAGCTGAAGGACGTTGCGAATATCTGGAGGCGCTATTTCCGAGTTTTTAGCGTGGCCAAAGTTCCGCTCTCTTGGTTTGACAATTTTTGGACTTAAGTCTTCGACCGATATTTTGAGGTGGATAAATTTTGTTCTGAAAATGCGCTGCATCAAGTAAAATTTTTTTTCATAATCACTCGTATTTCGCCGGAGATTTTTAACAGATTTTTCCAATCATTCGCGATAGTTCTATTAATGTATGAAATTCTCTGTGTTAGCCGCTTTATTGGTAGGGATATCGTTGAAAAAATATTTTTTTACTATAATTTTTAGATTTCCGTTGGCTATAATAAGATTAAATACCAGTACAAGTGCAGGTGAGTGACTAGTTTACTCTCATAAAATTTTATTTTCAGCTGAGCTGGTTGTAGAATGTAACCGTGGTGATTGATAGTAATTTTTCCCTGGGAAAAGATATTCGTGCCATAACTTAACGAAGCCTGCCAATGAAGTAAGAAAAACAAGTTTACATTGTGGGTTCCATAGGTTATTTTAATGTATTAACGAGTTATGACTACAAATTTCACCAAATCGTAAGCATTTGCCCCTATGGGATTGTCAATGTTTTGGTCAAAGTTGGCGTGTCTTATCCTACCCAAACAAGCAAGTGTCTTATCCTATCCCATTCCGGCCACACTTCGCTCCACGCTCGAAACCAGTGGTGCCCCCTCCAGATATTTACAACCTCCTTGACGTAGCCTCCTTGTAAAAAACCTGTGGCGCCCATGGTGGCCGGAAAGGGAATGAGGAAGAGGCTAAAGATGACATCTAAGTGCACATCGCGGTACTCATCCCTTGGCGCGTAAGCTCTGGCCTGGCTCTGTCGTGTGCAGGCTTACGGCTCGTAAGGACGACCGGACTTTAGGTCTTAATATCCGCCATTACATCCGAACAAAAGAGCCCGCAGTCAGGGACACATACGGAAAGTACCCATCTATTTTCCAATATCCAAGAAGACATGCTTACTGCTAAGGAAGCGGAGGCTTGATTCCTTTTCTTTATTTTAGTAGCCTTCCATTGTGTAACCAGTAGATGCTTTTGTAGGGCAAAATATTTTTGGTCCCAGCACCAAAGCGTGTTCGTGCGGAGTCAAGCCGAGCTGGGCATGAGTAACTTGTGTAAACTAGCTGAAAACTACGTCAAAGTCAAAGAAAGAAACATCATTTTTTAGGATAATTCATATGCAATTAAATAAAATTTCTTTTAATTCACATGTTTATTTTATCAGCGACCGAATTTTCAGCTGCTGACTGTTACGGTTGCTCACAGCTTACGCAATAATGTCTGCACCGTGATCATGGCACCAAGCCGGTGAACCCGCAGATGGTGTTTAATGAAATCTGTGGAATATATTATATTATATTATATTATATTATATTATATTATATTATATTATATTATATTATATTATATTATATTATATTATATTATATTATATTATATTATATTATATTATATTATATTATATTATATTATATTATATTATATTATATTATATTATATTATATTATATTATATTATATTATATTATATTATATTATATTATATTATATTATATTATATTATATTATATTATATTATATTATATTATATTATATTATATTATATTATATTATATTATATTATATTATATTATATTATATTATATTATATTATATTATATTATATTATATTATATTATATTATATTATATTATATTACATTACATTACATTACATTATATTACATTAGATTACGTTACGTTACGTTATGTTACGTTACATTATATTATATTATATGTACAGTTTTATTTAATCCAATACGCAGAAGTACACCACTAGGAGAGTTGATTACCCGTGGTCAACGTCAGCTGATTATTAACTTTGCCATCGTCCTCAGGGAATTGAGAGCTGTGTAGCACTCTCTGTCTGTTCCTTTTTTTATTCCATCTTTCATGCTAGCATGTGTCAATCTATATGGAAGGATACGAATACGGCTAATCAGATCGTGTGGTGAGAGGATAGCGGAAGTAGCTATTAATCCCATAAGATATCATCAAATGTGTTTCGCTTGGAATGAGTTTCATGGCTGCCCAACTCTATCTTAATTTGTGCGAGCACGCGGGCCGTTAAAGCTAATTTGGCCTCCATTGTACAAATTTATTCGTATAATACAAACGACCATTTTTAGCATTTTTTTGAGAGCTTTGTATTGTGACGGCATTTAATCGCCTAAACCAGGATCCCGAAGATCCTGTAACACATAATTGTTTGCTCCGTAGTAAACCGGAGTATTAGTTTTCTTGGTTTTAAAAGTCATATTTATGGTCTATTTCGCAAAAAACGTGGCTACATGTGGTCTAGTTCACCACTAATTCACTGGATATAACTATGCAGCTGAAAATTCAAAAAGAGGACCGTGCTAGCAGGACCATTTCTAGTCATTTTTCCAGTGTCAGCGAGCAACATTCCGCGGGCCTTAAAAATAACTCGAGAGGTAGTGTGTATTCTAATTTTACATTTTAAAATAAATACAAATACTCTAGGAATAAGGATCGGGACTTAAATGTCAGTGTTAACATATAGCATGCCTGCTCTTATGTATCGAATGTGTTATTTTTAGAGCTTAACTCTTTCAGCCCGAAGGTAAAAATTTTAACTTTGCCCAGATCCGAAAATTTTTAGTCACGTGGTCAGCCGTCATCTATTGATGACGCTCAATCTCAAAGTGTTAAAAAAACTATGATGCATAAGAATTCGCAGTAGCAATGTACATAAATAAATAAATATATAATAATCCCAAGAAATTCAACCACTTAATCAATCGACAAATGAAATCAAACTTAAGATGTTACACTTAGAACATTAAAAAGTGATTTTTCTAGGGTATTGGTATCCACTGTACGATGTACAATTATTTTGTGGATTAAATAAATCCACTACCTTTAATTTCCATGATTGATTAGCACTGACAATTGGACTGAGCTCTTAGCGCCTCCTTTTGCTAGGCGCCCTACGCGGCTGCGTACTTTGCTTACCGCTTAAACTGGCCCTGTTAACTAAGTGATAGCAAGTGAAAATATGATAATTTATATTGTATTTGTAAGGTCTCTAACGATTTGATCGTTGGATTATTCTTCCTCGTAGAGTGATCCTCCAAAGTCGTTGGAACATTAATAACTTTGCTTGGATTCGCTTTTTAGTGGGCCTTCTTCGCTTCTTTAGCGTTGAAGTGTTTTTCCCCGTCCCTTCCCTTTCGACCCCAATACTTCCCAGAGGCGTCGACGGGCTCCTGTCGCGGCGGCGCCTCTTTCCTTTCTCCTTCCTCTCCAGCCCCTCCCCGGGTGATCGGGCGTATAAACCACTGGCTTGGTTCCCGGCCCCGGTGTGTTGTATCCTCGAAGGGCTCCCCTGAGCCCTCATCCGCTGTATTTGTAAGGTAACTATTTTATGATCAGTAGCTCAGACTTCTTTTAAAATTAACTAGCAGCAACGAAGATAGTCGCTTATGGCCACAGAGATACGTAAAAATATCATACATCCTCAAAAATCGATTTCACGAATGAAGATCAGTATGTGATGTGATTGAAGGAATATTTAATTAATTTTTCTGATTCATGATTAGTCATGTTACGCCAGCTTACTTTTTGCCTTAATTTTTTTGTAAACGGGTATTAATAATTTCGAATTGGCTTGAGGTAAGCAAAAAACGAGGACTGTTAATAAAGTAATGTTAATGGGGTTCCTAAGGGAAAATGTACCACTTTAGTGAGTGAACTTATGTGGTTCTTCGCGAAACGTGTTAAATTTTCATCTGCCATTACTAACGCATAATATTCGCCTAACACGAGCCCCGGTGGGGATGGAATAGGTTACTGGAGAACCATATCTGAAAAACGCTTAAAAGGTAAGTCTGATCAAACGATATTTCGGACCCCATGGTCCTATGCTTTTATGTTACATGGGCGTACCCAGCGGGGGGCAGGAGGGGTCAGCTGCCCCCCTTCCCCTGTAGGCAGGAGTAGATTTAGTTCAAAGCGAAATTTTTGAAAAAAAATTCTTTAAATCCAAGAAAAGTGACAGTTGTAAGTATAAAACATGTAATTAATGTCTAATATTTTTCCGAGCAAATAATTTTAAAAACAAATAAAACGCCGTAATAATTTTCTTGAAATTGTATTTTCGAAACCTTTTCTGTACTACTACTTGAACGTCCACGGCATGCCCCCCTCTCATTTTGATCCCTTGGTTACCAAATTTCATCTCATGACTAAGAACATTATTTATAGGAAATAGTATTACGTAAACGTACGTCTTCCGTTTTGGAATACATGGCTTCATGTATGCAATGGTTGATGGTATTAGTTTGTGGAACTCTTATATGATGATACTTTGTATTGTTTCGAGCAGCAGAGTTTTCCTATTGCTATGGCTTCAATTATATTTGATTCGGTTTCGTGCTAACCGATAGTATGTTTATCTCGCACCAGCATTTCACGCGGTGGTTAAAGGATTAAGGATGAACACAGACTTAGCGGCTGTAGAAAAAATAAAAATGAAGAGGCTTGAAATCTGAGTAAAAGAAGACTGCTAGGTTCGCAAATATTCCACCTGTATCCTCTCGTAGTGCACATGCGCAATGGAATCCCTGAAGTTAAAGAGGAAAAGTGTTACTTCACGTTCATTCGCAAACCTACCGGTGACCGTTGCAGAATTGAACGTTCACAGTGAAAATTCTATTGATGACGTGATTTTAGTATCTGGTGAAGACAATACCATTCGAATTTTCGTAAACAGCCTTCATTTGCTATCCTTCATTACGATGTCGGTTTACTGTGGTTTAGGCTTTAATTGTAATCATTTCAATTATAACCAGGGCTAGGCAGTATTTAAATAAATGCATAATAATTTTTATAATAAGTATTTAAAATAAATTTTTAATTTTTATTTGGAATTTTTAGTACACGGCATGAATTTATATAGCATTTTGTATTTTAAATACCGGTTTTTGGTATTTTCACATTCTTAAATCAAAAATAAATTGGAAAAAAAATTTTGAAGTTGCTCTGATAACACCTCAGTAACATTATGCTTCCGAGATTACTTCGTTTTCGTGAGACTTGTAGTGTTTATGTTTGCAACTATCCATAACGTACCAAGGAAGGTTATATTTTTTTAAAGATCGCTTAGTTTTCATGCAAATGTATTTTGTATTTTTAAAGGTAGTGTAATTACTATTTTGTAAGTAGTTTGTTTTTCAAATACCCAATTCAAATGTATTTTGTATATTGCATTTAAAATACATTTGGAGCTGTATTTTTTTAAAATTCAATTTCAAATACTCCTCGGACTATTTTGCCCAGCTCTGATCGAAAGTTACCGAATAAACATGCGTGGGTCGTTTCAAACATGCATAGTAGGGCGGATCGGAAAAATCGATTTTTTTCAAATCCATCTGGCCCAATGAAAAAAAGTTGTGGGACCGATCAAAAATAAGGCCTGAAAAATTTGAGACCTCTAGGTGAACCCCTGACCCTCGCTCAAATGCAATTTAGGGGGGGAGGGTCAAGATTCGAAAAATGTAATATTTTATGGTCATTTCCTATAGATTTTGCCGAGTTACTGCCCTTTAGGGCCAAAATTTCATGCATTTTGACGTATCTGCCACCGTTTAGCCAAAATATGCCTAATTTGAGTCCGCGTCCGCGAAGAAAATATGCCAACGCCCACGCAGCGTCGCGGATGCAAGAGCCGCAGGCCGATCCCCTCCCCTCCCCGCTCGCTTCTACCCCTCCCACGCTTCCAATACAGCAAAATTCATTCCGCGTATGCTGCTAGGAGGTCGTTTATCTTTGATAATATAAATAGGAAGATGGTAGAAGGTAATAAAGGAAGCTTGGTGAGACGACTTGTCCCTTATTAGGCGCCTCGTCGGGGTTAAACAAATCGATGTTACCAACTTTTAGAGAAGTGATGGAATAGTTTTAGATCCGAGAACGCAGGAAAGGAGCCTACGGTCCATGAAAAGGCCTCTCGAGTGGCTATAAAGGTATGCGAACTATGGTGACGCTTCCCTTCCATTATGTGTGTGACTAAATGGATTTAGTGATGCAACAGGAAGTACTAAAACTTACGGAAAATGGGAATAGGCCAAAAGTAGGGTTTTAGCTGAAGTACAAAACTCAAGCACTATTGACAGAACATTTGAAATTATGTGATATTTTTGCGTGTAAGTGCAATAAGGAGCATAATGTTCTCCCCAATGTAGAAGTATGTTGAGAGACCAGCGGACGAAACTAAAGATGATGCCTGCTGGATTGAGTCCTAAAGAAACTCGAAAACTGAGGAAAAAAAAGAGAATCGTCGGAGAGCGTTGAGTCGACATCGTCAATTCTTGTATGGGAAAATAGTATCAAAAATTTTCTTCATCAATTCATCCGAAGAAAATTAAACTTAAGAGAAATCATCCGATTTTTATCTCTACGTTCCTCATCAAATAAAAATTCAGGACTAAACTCAAACGGGAACTTCTGCGTGGAAAATGCGTCTGCCAAATGTCATAGAGGTATATGCAAGAACCAAGAAACAGCAATGATCGTCCCCGCAACTTTAGTTGATGCAAAAATCATAACTTCGTAAGAAACATCCAAGGTAGTTTGCAAGAATTACTTACGTAGACAGAAAAAGATGCTAATTATTGTGAATACGAAAAGAGAGGTATCAAAGGGTGTCATCAAAGGAATACATTTTTATGGAGTGAAAGACTATACTTTAGTCTGATGAAAAAAGGCAAGAGCACTTATCAATCCAAGTTTAAAGGGGAATGTGTGATGTTAGTTGAAGAAACAGGGTCCCACTTTTGGGTTTGCCTCCCCCTTCGGAGGATTAGCAAAAGTTATAAAATCTGCGATTCTCGATTCCTTTCCGAGTGAAAATTAGATACTCAAAAATAAAAAGGATTTGAATGCGATGGTGAATACCGCCCAAAAAGGAGGCATCATCCCTATGCTACAAGCATAATTCCAACATCCCTTGCTATGTGAGTAAACTCTTCTCGGGATTCCCACCGGGTTAAATTTTCCATAATGGCAAACGTTTCAAGCTCCGATTCGGGGATCATCATCAGGGATAAATTTCGTTGAATCTCGAGAAGAGTTTACCCACATCATTCGCCGGGAAAGCATCAAATCATATTTCATCCCTTACAGAGGTCTATTTGCTAATTGCACTAAGTTGACCTAGATTTGCGACATAAACATTGGGAGGGCAATCTAAGGACCGACTTTGCATTGCTGCAAGTATGCGTTTGGCGGCCGATCCGAGATTTTTTTAAGTGCTGGATTTTAATATCAACTTTAATGACTACTCGCTGATTACATATTGGAGAGAGACCACAATACCTCCGGCTACATCTGACCTTAGTGCTGTGGATTTTCAAAAATCTATTGATGAACGTTCAAATTTGAAGTTAAATATTTCTTTTTATTATACACACGGACGAGAGATTCGTGAAGAAATTCACCAAAACTTTGTTGACAACAGCGAAAGACGAGGAATGACACTGACATAAGAAATACAGATTGGAAAGCAGGTAATTGAAAAATTCTTTCGTGATTGTTCCTCCACAGACGATACTGAAACATTAAATATTTAGACTAACGAAGTAAGACGCACTTGGTGTGAATTTTGGTGCATTTGGCGCGTGGGAGAGGCTTGAGGGGAGGGGACGCGAGCGGCTTTGGCCCAAAATCCATTTAATCACATCTGTCGGACAAAGCCGAAATTGGAGCGCATATCCGAAGTTAGCACACCTTTATAGCCACTCCTATAGTTTCGTCCGCTGGTCTCTCAACATACTTCTTCATTGGGGAGAACATTATGCTCCTTATTGCACTCACACGCAAAAATATCGCATAATTTCAAATGTTCTGTCAATAGTGCTTGAGTTTTGTACTTCAGCTAAAACCCTACTTTTGGCCTATTCCCATTTTCCGTAAGTTTTAGTACTTCCTGTTGCATCACTAAATCCATTTAGTCACACACATAATGGAAGGGAAGCGTCACCATAGTTCGCATACCTTTATAGCCACTCGAGAGGCCTTTTCATGGACCGTAGGCTCCTTTCCTGCGTTCTCGGATCTAAAACTATTCCATCACTTCTCTAAATGTTGGTAACATCGATTTGTTTAACCCCGACGAGGCGCCTAATAAGGGACAAGTCGTCTCACCAAGCTTCCTTTATTACCTTCTACCATCTTCCTATTTATATTATCAAAGATAAACGACCTCCTAGCAGCATACGCGGAATGAATTTTGCTGTATTGGAAGCGTGGGAGGGGTAGAAGCGAGCGGGGAGGGGAGGGGATCGGCCTGCGGCTCTTGTATCCGCGACGCTGCGTGGGCGTTGGCATATTTTCTTCGCGGACGCGGACTCAAATTAGGCATATTTTGGCTAAACGGTGGCAGATACGTCAAAATGCATGAAATTTTGGCCCTAAAGGGCAGTAACTCGGCAAAATCTATAGGAAATGACCATAAAATATTACATTTTTCGAATCTTGACCCTCCCCCCCTAAATTGCATTTGAGCGAGGGTCAGGGGTTCACCTAGAGGTCTCAAATTTTTCAGGCCTTATTTTTGATCGGTCCCACAACTCTTTTTCATTGGGCCAGATGGATTTGAAAAAAATCGATTTTTCCGATCCGCCCTAATGCATAGGGCTTTCCGTGCGTTTTCTGGACCAGGACTCAACCGCGCCCACTAGAACACAACCAATCCCCGTCAATCGTTTTTCCTCCCTCCATCTTTACCCTCTGCTTTGCACCCTTCCTTCTACCCTCACTTTTCCTCCTCTTCTCACTTGAGAAAGATGGGCGGCGTTCCACCGAAAATTTGAAACAACCTTTCCCCGTAAGTTCCCTACTATACAGTAGTTTCCCTATATATACAGTTTAGCTTCGACCCACACATCGAGTACGAAGTATGGTTGAATGAAGAAGAGGCTCGGCCTACCGGCATTAGATGCATGGGGCACTCATATTTTCACCACCAGCATGAGAACGGTGGAGGCAAACAGGCCAATCGATTTTTAATCTCAATTTTTTAACATCTCTATATTCTTTCATGAAATGGGTCGAAACTATTCCCTCTTATCCCCCTCCACTCAGCTTCTGGAATCGAAACTTGCTTTAAGCAGCGGAGTTTCCTTTAATTTTGTTTCGTTCCTAGGAATAAATTGTCGTCCCTGGTTGAAACTTAACTCCTTGGTGATGCTAATTTCGTGCGGAAACGAAACTAAACTTAGGCCTCGTATTTTCGTTTGCCTCCGCGACAAAAGCAAATATTTTCGTTTCGTTTTACTTGCCATCTCTGGTCATTACTCGCCACTTAGCACTGGAGGTGGCCCATTCCTTCTCAGATTATGATGAAAATTGATGTGATTGTTTGCCATTACAAGCACGTAAAAACATTCAAAATTATCTGCCGAAATCGAATCGACCGATTATTAACGCAAATTTTCAAAATGGCAGTTATCGTGAACACGGAATATTTGACGTATTTATTGTGAACCTTAAGTTTTTTCATGTCAAGAACCATTAATATGTTCAGCTGTTAGCGAAATGTATTGCTAATAATATTGATACCTCCACGACACAAACGCTCAACGATCGCCCACTGAATCAAATCTGCTTATATAGTAGCCCTAGCAGTACTATATGAGTGGATATGATTCGGTTGGCGATCGTTGAGCGTTTGTGCAGTGAAGGTATCGATATAAAATGTGGTATGGTACTCCAGTCGTTAAGCAATTGATTTATATGCAATAAAAAACTTTTAAAATACCTATACTCATGTGTGCATATGCCTAAAATTGTTGGTGACATGGTGCCGGAATGCGCCGGAACGCCGTTCCGGCACTGGCTAACAAAAAGACATAATGGTCAAATAACATTTTTTACATAAAAATGTTGACAAAATTTATAATATAAAAATTCGTTACAAAACAAATTTTTTTGATCATGTGTAAATAATAACTAGTAATAAAAAACACACAAAGTAATATTTCACTAATAAAAAAATTTAAGGAAAGTCAGTTCCGGCACTGCTAATTTTGGCATGACGTTAAGGCTCAAAATGGCCTACTTACACGAGCACAAAATATTTAATGTCACCATTCTTTGGAAGAAGTCAGCGTGAACAGATATTTGATTGCTAATTTTTACACTAAAAATTCATGAATCGATGTACTTGCGACACTATTTTGTATTTATCATGCACTTTGCGGAAGTGTTAAATAATTATGGAGGTAAGCATCAAGTTTGCGGCTAAAAAAATAAGTCACTTGAGCTTTTGAGACGAAAAAGGAAGACCACACGGTTCTGCAACTTCACCTGTATCTTCTCGGCGCGCATGAGTTGTTCCCCTGTGTCCATATTCCCCATAACGGCTTCCTTTAGAGTCGAGGCGTTACTTCACTCTTGTGTACCGGTGAGGGTTTAGAGTATTCTTTCGCTGCACATCCGTTGGCGAGGGAAAAAAAACATGGAATGAGTTAAACTTTAGCAGGCAGGGGCTTCGCTCGTGGATGACTCGGGAGAGAAAGATAGGATATCCATTCCGGCTGCTTCGTGTTTACCCGTCTCCCCGCTATGTGTGCAGTTGAGTGTGGAGTTTACCTCAAACGCGGACGGGCTCATCTTCTCCCGGAAAGAGAGAAGATATCTTATCCTTTCATCCCCGTTCCATTCAACTTCCTCCCTCGTCCCACGCGTTCTCGCCCACCAATCAACTTCGCTCCTTAAGATTACGAGGCTGGTTCTTCATGAGGTATCTACTTTAGCATCGTGATGTGTACATAAATGCACCAGTTAATATCTCATGTTCAAAAAATAAATGGTTGACTTTTATTTTCCGAGTTTCATTAAAGGACGAAAGTATATAAATGTAGATATGTTGTCAATGAATTAATATAAATTTTCATATCCCAATTCTACAGAAATGATAAGGTATATGCACTATGCGCGCAGTTTTAATTTTCTGTTAAAAAAATCCCCTGTAAATGACAGGAGAACAACATCATATTTCTTGAGCTGGGCAGTTTATACCTAACGTTACTAGTGGAAAAGGTGTTTTGGAAGAAACTTGAGAATTATGAAGCTCTAAAAATATTTTTCTCATTGCAAAATTATGAGTTAATATATCATGTTCAATAACCAAATTGTTGATTTTAGTTTTCAAGTTTCATACAAGTACGAAAGTATATAAGTGTCCAAAAGTTGTCAATTAATTAATATACATTTTTCTTGACAGATCCTAAAGAAAAATTAGGTATATGCACCATGCGTGCAGGCTATTTTTTTAAATTTTCTGTTAAAAAAAATCCCCAGTAAATGACAGGAGAACAACATCATAGTTCCTGAGCTAGGCAGTAAATACCTAACGCTACTAATTTAATAGGTGTGTTGGAAGAAACTTAAGAAATATGAAGCTCTAAAAATATTTTTCTGATTGAAAAATTATGTTTATCAGGAAAGAATAAAACTTTGCTAGTCCAACAATAACTTATTCATTCGTGACCGATTTTGATAGTTTAGAGCATCATATTTCTTGAGCTAGGCAACATATACCGTTACTAATAGTAAAACTGTGCCGAAAGAAGCTTAAGAAATAAAAACTCCAAAAATATTTTCCTCATTGCAAAATTAAGTTTATCAGGAAAGAAGAAAAGTTTGCCAGTCCAACAATAACTTATTCATTCGTGACCGATTTTGATAGTTTATCTTCTGGCTGCATCGATACCGTTCGTGAGGGAATAAATTATTGTGGAACTAGTGAAGTTATATTCCTTCCTGATAGTCATGAAAGAGCTCTCTCAAGTAACGCCTCAAACCATGGAAAAGTTATGCCAACAGATATTGTATATGTATATGCAGGCCACATCGTCTCGCTGGATTCGATTGTTATCAAAGATGCTTCTATCTGCTTTGGCCGCAAAATGTCGTAGCCCATGATCTACATCCACATAATATACACTTGAGGACCTCAAATCCGGAATCCAGAAACCCGAAAAATCAGAAATTCGGTACGTTTGAAAATTCCTCCGCGTAGTGGGAGGACTTTCCACCTCGTGGCACCACTCTCCCAGCCTTGTTCTGGGACGAGAGTAGGAAATTTTCACACGCTCTATAATCATACGCTACCAAACTAGGCAGGGACACGTAAGGATCTCAAGTATCGAGCACAAGAACCTGAACGCATTTATAAATTAATTAACTAACAAAATATATCACGAAGACCAGAAATCCAGAAACCCTTTGGTCCCAGGCTTTCCGGATTTGAGGTCCACAACTGTATATCTACAAAAAAAGGAAAATTTTAATATTGATGGTAAATTTATCTAAATATAAACCGAGGTTTTTTTAAAAAAACTCATTTTATTATTTTTTAAAATTTGGAATAGAGAAAAATTTTGACTAGGGTTTATTCTATGTGCCCTGAAAATTTCAAGATGACAGCTTAGATTTTGAGTATGTAGGAAATTCTTCGTGGAAATAGAAGATAAAGCGGGAATGATTTATTTATTTAATGCAGTCCAAAAATAGCTTAAGACCAATTGCAAACTATGCATAATAACAAAGAAAACAATTAACTAGTTGTAAACAAAACGTAAACAACATCGAGCAAAATACTGTATTATCAAATACAAAAAAGAATGGTACTATTCATAGGGTGGTGCGAGAAGTTGGGGAAAAACATTGGAGATAGTTCTAGACAGATGAGGGACAGGGGCAGAGCTAGGAAATAAGGGTAGGAGGGTTTCAGGCGCAACTAATTCTGGGGTGCCTGGGGGTGCGGCATACCCATAGATCTTGGGTATACCTGCCAAGGTAAGCGGTAAGTGCGGGGGCCCTCCGCGAGAAAAAAATTTAAGATAAATATAGTTGAAAATGTTGAGTTTTATGGCGTTCTGTGGGATATTTTGTTAATACTCACACTATTCTATGAGCAATATTATTATCCAATTAAGTAAAATGTATTTAACTTAAAAATTTCTCTGAGCTCTGGGGGGGTTTTATCCCCTAAACCCCCCCCCTCGCTGAGCCTTTGATGAGGGATGAATAAAAAGGATAAAAATTTGGAACAAATTTGGAAATAGTTAATGGGAAAGTGAGCCTAAATATAAATGAACGTTTAGAGACAGAAAGACGGTAGGTGAAACAACTAAATAGGTCACTTGATCTCGTCGTGCGCGAAGGAACACGAAGCGGTAAAAAAGAAAGAAGGTCATATGATCTGCATTTGCCATTTATAATATCGTTTTCATCTACTGCATACTGTGATGTTTTCCTGGACTGCCGATTAAGTCTTCTACTCGTGACAATATTATAATACTGAACTTAATTATATTTTTATAAAAAGATTTCGAAACGAAAGAGATTTATTTTTACCGAGTTCGAGATTAAATTTCTTATTTTTCTCAGATCTTACATCTCACAATTTCGTGTAAATGCCTTTAATAAAACCTCATACGTTTTCCCTTCACTCCCATTTAGGAATGAAAAAGGTAATTCTCCAGCTTCTATCAAGAGATTGTTAACCGACTCCGTTATCTCCTCCTCTCCAGCCATTTCGATTGTGAAATATATACTCCACCTTGAACTGTGGATCGTGGCTCCTTTATGTGACTATCAAAACCAGTGATACCCATTCCTTGAGCGTTAGGTATGATTCTCTTGAGCGGCAAGCAAGCAGAAAAAAAACATTGAAATTAAGAATTCGCCATACAAATTGTCGTAGCCTAGGGATATTTTTGCCGTCAGATTTCTCGCAGAGTGACATTTTAATCTTAGGCCGCCGGTTCTTTTGAGGATTCATCTGGTAGGACGACTTTTGTCTCATTTCGGTAGTAGGCCTCCTAGATTTAGATGGTTATTTTCGGGGAAAGCCGTATAACCATACTCCACCACTCCCACCCCTGACACGAGCATGCAGACCAAAACACAAACATATTTTACATCGTCTTTTCTCTCTAAGCTTTCATCCATGCCAGTCGTGATAAGTTCGGCGAATGCTTTTATTTTAGAAAATTGGTAAAACTTAGATTCTAACGGCCGTATTCATAGATTTCCGCTAAAACACGCTAGTAGGGCGACTAACTTAGTCGGCTACTAAGACCTTTTAGTCGCCTACTAAGATATGGTATTCATGGATTGTATTACGTGAGCTACTAAGAGCTACTAACTCAGTATGCTACTAGCCAGCTCGGCAGCCGATACTCGGTAGCGATTTGGGTTCAACCCGCTAGGCTACGCTTGACAACACTGCATCTGACTCCTCCGCGGCGCGGAAAATTCGTAACACTATCAAACAAAAGAAATTGATTCAGCAAAATGCATTGAAATTTTTACTTCATAATGGATAATTCGATGTGATATCGCATCTCAGACATATTTTTTGATTGCTGTACACAAATATTATGCAATACCTTTGGGAAAGGGTAGATTTATGAGTATATCATATCACAAATAGCACTACAACGCACACAACATTTCACTTCACATTTCACGAGCTGTCTTCATGACACTTATAATCCGTACATTCTGAATCAACTGGTTCAATGAAAAGCTTGACTCACACTTAATTTAGAACACTATAACGTAACTCTAGTAAACAATGATAATCAGTTTTCCAATCACTCTGCACACACCAAAAGAATTTGCACTAGTTGACGTTCGAAAGAATTCTTCACATCTCACTTCCCACTCATCACTAATGATTTAGAATCAGTTGATGTTATTTCACATTACCATTACGTAGACAATGAAATAAATAGGCTGAAACAAATTTTTAAACCAGAAATTGTAACACCAACAATCTTCCAATCTCACTCTCCACTATCACTCGTACCGTAACCAAAACAAAAACAACAGCGCAACGAAATACGCGAAATGTAAACACTGCCGAAAGCTCACGATAAAGTGACTAGAATAAGTAATATAATCAAACACAACTTATAAGCGTACAAACGAATGAAAATTTATAAGCGTTTGCTGTATCCCTAAAGAACAACTGCTTAAACATATCCCCTTCGCAACAGCTAGTAGATACCTTTGATCGAAATGGTTAAACCAGTATGAAAGAAATAAATAATTTTGTCGAAGCTCATACACTCACAAATCACTTCACTTGTCGCTTCACTCTTTACTTCATCGTCTATATGCAATCAATTCACTTAGGGGCGCATTGAATGTACAAATTGTGTTCACTTACACTAGCGGCACAAGTTCACTGCAAGTCGTAGCTTCCTCGCAGCTACGAAAAACTTTCAATTCCTGTCAACAATTACACTACATACGTTGCCTGCCTTACTTGAAGAATGGATTCTCGTATTCCATTTTGGCACAAATGCATAAAAACTCTATAACAGTATACAAATTAAACCGGAGTTCGATCATCCACAACGATCCGCCATATTTAGTAGCTTCCTTAGACAAGGCCGGAGGGCGACTAAGAACCGGCTACTAAGATAGTAGCATACTGTTGTGCTGCATTGGAACATGGGCAAAACCCACTTGAAACACGCGCCCCCGGTGAAGAACGCGTCACCACGTGACCCTCCCCACTCCACCGGAACGCTCCCCTCATCTCCTCACCTTCCCCACTCCAGCCCGCTGCCTTCCCCTCACACCACGTGATTTCCCCACTCCCGCTTTTAATTGCGCACCTGCCCTCACACCCCGACCGCACACCTGCACAGCGAACGCGTCACCTCGTGACCAAGCGGAGCACCCTCATTGGACGGAGGGAGGCCAGGGTTGGATATAAAAGACGCTGCCCGGACCATGGAAGGCAGTCGGGGTTGAGGAGGCCGAAGCTAGGACTAAGAGCGAGCATATCCTCATAGTTCCTACCACAGGCCCTCAATCGGCCGGATGCCCCGTAAACTGCGGGTGGACCGGCGCCGCACTCTGCCGGATGCCCCGTAAACTGCGGGTGGACCGGCGCCGCACTCTGCCGGATGCCCCGTAAACTGCGGGTGGACCGGCGCCGCACTCGCACCCTCCGCGAGGAGCGCTCACGCTGTCCCAGAGGGTCCTCTCCCCGGACACCGCCGCCCGCCTGAGGTCATCACCCGCGGAAGCAGACGGAGGACGAGGCCCATGACCCCGCCGTAGCGCCTGGACCCGCCGCCAACGCCGGAACTCCGCCAGAGCTGTCGCGGATCCACGGAGATTCCCAGAGAGGCAGTTCCGGACAGAGCCGGACCCAGCCACGCGGAAGCAGCAGCCGCGGACCTCGCTTGTCCTTACAGACCCCCCCCCCTGTAACTTTCTGATACTAATAAACGCACCTCCGGGTGTTTTAAAATTCCTACCCCGGCCTTTCCTTTACTAAACGCCATGATCACCCGATCCCAGGTCTCCCTCGCAACCGAGAGTGTCGCTGGAGCCGCGACAATTGGCGCCCAACTTACGGGGACATCGACCGGCAGCATGGATAGCAGCCGGGACCCACAGGATCCCCCGACTGACAACGCCTGGCAAATCAACGCCTCCACCATGGATGTACAACCCATCGATGGAGCGCCCGTTACACCTACCATAGCTCTTCCGAGAGAGCTTCAACAAAACTCGGTGGCGCCCAACCCATCTCGCACCCGCACAAGGGATCAATGCGAGGCTTCATCATGCACCAGAGTAGGGGAGCACCTGATTTCCTGTGCCAGCTGCCAACGATGGTTTCACCACCTCTGCCTTGGCTGGAGGGACGAAGCTAGGGACATTGAAGGGTTGCAGTTTATATGCGGAAGATGCAGTCAACGCCAACCGCAGAACAGCACACCTCGGGCTGTGCCGGAGCCAGCCTACCGTCCCCCGTGGCCGGAGTTCTTCGGAAGAGAAGCAGAAGATCCGGAGACGTTCCTGCGAGGCATGGAGACAATGTTCCACGAGGACCAGATACCTACATCATGGTGGGTCAGCAGAGCGGAGCAACAACTCCAAGAGGATGCAAGAAGGTGGTGGACACCGTACCGGGAATTCGCTTTCACTTGGCACGAATTCAAGCAAAGGCTGAAGGGAAGGTTTGACACAGCAGCACGGAGGGCCCAGATACAGGCGAAATTATTTGGAAGCATGCAGACACCGAAGGAAAGCGCAGAGATTTTTATCCTTCGAAAGATCCAGTTGTTTCGGAGGCTGTTCCCAGATGGAGATAAGGAAACTTTCTTACCCACCTTGACGGAACAACTCCTCCCAAGGATCAAGCAGATGTTCCGAGCCTGCCCACCGCAGAGCACTGAAGAGCTCATACGGCTAGCCAGCGCCATTGAAGCCGACCAGGCCGAAGATGTCACCTACACACAACCTTCTAGACCACCAAAATGCAAGCACTGTCCAGGATACCACCTGCACCGAGACTGTCCCAGCAAACCAGGCGGAAATTCAGAAAATCTCTTCCGGCCCACCCACCCGTCAATAGGGGCCACACAACCGGATGGAGCAGCTATAAACACCCCCCGAATCCAGGTGGAACTTGGCGGCGAAGTACTCCACGCCCTCATCGATTCAGGAGCCGGAGTGAACCTAATAGCTGAACGTTGCCTGCCAGTGGCCTTCCAGAAACTAGTCCAAGGAGAACCCACAACACTACGAACGGTAAAGGGAGATACCTTCCTAACAACGGGGAACCTGCAGACCATAGTCACCGTCCAGAAATTGCATCTACCAGTAACGTTGCACATCACACGGGACATGGAGGAGGATCTCATCCTGGGACACCCCTGGCTTCGAAGCGCCGACGCCGTCATAGACTACTCAAAAGGGACAATCTCCTTCGGCACTACGGGCCGTGTCACTGCTGCCTGGACGCAACAATCAAAAGACGCTCTGACTCCGGATATGGACAGGATGGTCCCATCATCTATCCGTGTCGTGACACAGCACGCGGATTTATACGAAAGAGTCCAGCAAGCGCAACAAGAAGATCCAGAGGTCGCAGACATCAGGGAGAATCTACTGAATGCCCAGCAGACACCCTCAAGGACAAAAACACAGAAACGGTTCCTTAAGAAATACAAGGACGACATCGATCACCTGTGGTCCCGGCCGGGCCAAAAAGGACCTTGGAGGCTATGGGTACCGCTAGCTTTGCGAAAGGAAGTTCTCCAACGCTACCACGATACGCCATTTGAAGGACACTCTGGAATCAAGGCGACCTACACGGCCCTAACTCAAAAGTATCATTGGCGAGCAGCACTCTCCGACGTCCGCAAACACGTACAGAGCTGCTTGAATCGGGCCTGCAAGAAAGGAGGACAGCGAGGGAATACAAGCTCACTCCACGTCCACAACCCACAGAAGTCATTGGAGGATGTCGCTGAAGACCTCATGGATCCTTACCCACGCACTGCAGAAGGAAAAGTCAGCCCATTAGTGACTACAGGCCTCGTTCAACATGGACGGGAGCATTCCCCATGGGCGACGCCAAAGGTCCATACCGAAGACCTCCTAGCAGCATCCCCACAACCCACAGAGCCCACCACATCCACACAGGAAGAAACCTTCCCCCGGCAGCGATGCCAAGTGCATAGTGCCAACCAAGGATATTCTATGGACCGACACTATACGGCCACAATGCCCCCACAGTGTTTCTTCTCGCGGGTTTTGCGCCATCAGGGGAGGGGTGGATTGTTGTGCTGCATTGGAACATGGGCAAAACCCACTTGAAACACGCGCCCCCGGTGAAGAACGCGTCACCACGTGACCCTCCCCACTCCACCGGAACGCTCCCCTCATCTCCTCACCTTCCCCACTCCAGCCCGCTGCCTTCCCCTCACACCACGTGATTTCCCCACTCCCGCTTTTAATTGCGCACCTGCCCTCACACCCCGACCGCACACCTGCACAGCGAACGCGTCACCTCGTGACCAAGCGGAGCACCCTCATTGGACGGAGGGAGGCCAGGGTTGGATATAAAAGACGCTGCCCGGACCATGGAAGGCAGTCGGGGTTGAGGAGGCCGAAGCTAGGACTAAGAGCGAGCATATCCTCATAGTTCCTACCACAGGCCCTCAATCGGCCGGATGCCCCGTAAACTGCGGGTGGACCGGCGCCGCACTCTGCCGGATGCCCCGTAAACTGCGGGTGGACCGGCGCCGCACTCTGCCGGATGCCCCGTAAACTGCGGGTGGACCGGCGCCGCACTCGCACCCTCCGCGAGGAGCGCTCACGCTGTCCCAGAGGGTCCTCTCCCCGGACACCGCCGCCCGCCTGAGGTCATCACCCGCGGAAGCAGACGGAGGACGAGGCCCATGACCCCGCCGTAGCGCCTGGACCCGCCGCCAACGCCGGAACTCCGCCAGAGCTGTCGCGGATCCACGGAGATTCCCAGAGAGGCAGTTCCGGACAGAGCCGGACCCAGCCACGCGGAAGCAGCAGCCGCGGACCTCGCTTGTCCTTACAGACCCCCCCCCCTGTAACTTTCTGATACTAATAAACGCACCTCCGGGTGTTTTAAAATTCCTACCCCGGCCTTTCCTTTACTAAACGCCATGATCACCCGATCCCAGGTCTCCCTCGCAACCGAGAGTGTCGCTGGAGCCGCGACAATACTAAGCTTAGTAGCCCTTACTAACGATCTATGAATACCATTTTGCTAGTATGCTACTACCTGGAACGCTACTTGGGCGTTAGTAACTTACTAAGGAAACTATGAATACGGCCGTAAGCCTTTCGTAGCTGTCTCGTCACGAAGTTATCGTGACTTTTTATTAAAATTTCAATTCAGCAGAATAATTTAGGGAACCTCGTTGAAAAGCAAAATTCATGATCATATAATTGTAAACGCAGATTTTATTCAATACGAAAAGTTAACTTGCATTCAATTTATTTAAGACGAAAATGCTCTGATGCCCGTTCCTTTAGCGTTACATGTGATTCTCTTCAGCGGCAACCATACAAAAAAATCATTGGGATTAAGAAATCGCCGCAAAAGTTGTCATAGCCCGGGGATATTTTTACCCTCAGATCTCCCAAAGAATGACATTTTAATCATAGGGTGGTCCTTTTGAGGCTTCATCTGGTCTAAGAATTTTGTCTCATATTAATAATAGTCTTCTTAGATATTGGTGGATATTTTTTATCATTTCTTTGTGACCTTCTGTGCAACCATAGTTTTGTAATTTACCACCAAAAATTACATTTTTAAGGAATGAGCTTTAATCTGCAAGGAATTAATGAAGAGTCCGGATATGCTGATGAAAATTTTTATCAATATTTTCTGGATGCCATCTTAAGATAAAAATGCGTTGAAAATATCCGATTTAAGGCGCATCGTTAAAATATAAACAAATTGTACTTTTCTAATCTTTTTTTAAGTTTATTAGTATTTTGGAAGTTCGTTTCTCCCAAAAATCAGAAGGAAATCACTCTTTTCTAATAATGAGGAGTAAAATATGAATAACCTCTTTGGTTGGAGGGGTTTCGAAATTATATGATTATGATGGCCATTAATCTTTAATTATTATTTTTTCAGGTACGTACATTCGAGACGTGTCCACTGAATGGTGAATTTTGTGCCAAGGAACTTACTAAAGTGGTACTGTAGTTGGTACAAGAAAAGTTACATCCCCCGAAAAAAAACGTTATCGATAATATGTATCACTGCCGTGAGAGTTCAAACCGATATTTAATTTATAATAATATTTATTTTCCGTCCCTGAATCATAAATTACTCCATCTGATTCTTCAAGTATCTGCTGCTACAACTGCTTGCGAAAAGCAATGTCAATAGGTACCTACTGTTTTTTTAGCTGAATGTAAAAATATTCACCATGCTGTCTGTGCATAAATATGCTCTCCTTGAACAGTTTCATTCAAAGAAATGAAGTGATTGAATGAAGAGTCTCCAAAATTCCATATATTTGTCAATTGTTCAATGATTAGACTAACTAATTATTTTCTTTGGAGCAATTCATATTTTAGGTGAAATTTTAATTACCTTGCAAATTGAAGGTATATTGGTCACAGTTTCGCAGTGAAATCGAAAAAATTGTTTCAATTTATACCTTTTATGCGCAATTTTCTCTCTCCATTTGAACAGTTGACCTTAAATAAAATATATCAAAAAATAAAATATGATCTTAGCATTATGCTGACTTGCTTAAAGTAACGGTTGTCAGGATTCGGTATTTTTACGGAAAAACGGTACTCTGACTTAGCCGTCGAAATATATGAGTCACTATATTTTACGTCAATATTGTGGTTCAGTCTGGGAGAAACAATATTATAACCTTTACACTCATAGTGCAACTTGTTTCATCAGCAAAGGGCTGCAATTGGGGTGCGATATTGAGTTGAAATGCTGATCTCATTTCGTCTCGTAGTGATAAGTGAGGCTCGTATCGTTAAAGCGAGATCGTACACTTTGCGTCGTCTCCCGATATATTAGCTCAAGGAGCGTTGTTTAATTTTGCTTACATTTCTAACTTGCCCTTTCTCTCACTGATGAAAAGCGAAGATTTTTTGGATTATTTAAGCATTGGTTTCTTCATGTCTGTTCTTTTAACAACTTTCTCCCTAAAATTTCGTCTTTTTAGCGGGGTTAGTTAATCCTTCCGTGATTGAACCTAGAACACTATCGCAAATGACTGTGTAGGGTATCTCAGGTACTTCATTTACAATTCGTAAATTATGTACTGTATTTTAGTATATTTTGTAATTCAACTCCATGGCTCCTTTTTTAATGATATAATATCTTGTTTTTATAATTTATAAATACATTGTAGGCTACATTTAGGTTTTTACATTAATTTTGTGCAAAATGTCAGGAATCCTTCATATTTCGCTATTGCAATTGTACATTGATTGACATGCTATGAAAAAAACAAGTACAAAAGGTGCCATCCTGCAGAATATTTGCGTTATTGAAGTTGTAATATAATAAACTTTATTTAATTCAACTTTTATCCCTTAACTCATATAACAAACAAGTTATTTTCCTCTCACCGACAGCTAGCTGTGCGGGGTAACTCATTGTCAGTAACCGTACCAATAAAAATTAAAGTTTCAAAAATAAATGCAAAAAAAAATCATTCGTCACCTAATAACGACAAATTGGTTTAGCTCAAATACAAAAATATCAAAGTGTTAAAATTAAAATTAAAAAACTAGCAATGTTGTACAGTTTTTACCTTAAGTTATAGTACAGTATCTCTATAATAGTACCTCTATAGATTTTATTTTATTTATTTTCTAACTGCGTTACCCTAAATTATGTTAATTTTACCTGAGTTACAGTCAGGGAAGGGCTAACACTGATATTTTGGGAGTAAATTCAGTTAGTATTCAAGTAAATGAATAGTATTTACGCTATCCCCAAGGCTTTTGGCAGTGGCAAAGATATTTCAGGGTGCTTTTTGGGGGGTATTTTGGGTACAGCACAGCGTCCGTGGAATGAGACGTTAACCTGTGGTCACATTGGCGCCTTATATTTTTTTCTTAATATATGGCGACATCTGGTTTCTCTTCTCCCTTCTTACTCTGTGCCACCCTGAATGAGCATACAACCAAAACTCTAGTTCGCGACCTCCCACCAGTCATTTACAAAAGTATTCACATAGGGTTCTCCAGTTGGTAAGTAATTCATGTGATAAGTCCTGTTATATTTTAATATAGGAGGAATTAATTTCCTGCACCGATTTATCATATTTTATCATATATAAGGATAAATTTTCGGTAATTACGCGTAGTTACTCAGAAAATGTGGGAGATGTCAAGAAGCATCGGTAAAATCGTTAAATTTTACCCCGATATTGGGGTTAACCACCTTGCCGTAGATCCTTCAGCTTATCATAGCATGTGCGCCACTTCTCAACGTTAATCTTTGCAATTCCAACTCGTCAAAACAGGATGACACTTCGTACATACCTAGTTACCGCGCGTTGGCAACGAGGTGGAGCCATTAACCTCTAAGGATTAACGAAGTGTGTACGAGCAACTTGGTCAAAGTGGAATCCGGCTTGGTTATCGCAAATGAAGTGCATTCCCTCAAAGTTTGATACTTTGATGATCACCTCAGTAGCTGCCAACGTTGGCTCTGCGTTAAAGAAGCTACCACGGTCTCAATTTCATTCATAAGTCCACTTAATGAACATTTGATAGAGCAATCAACATGTAATCGGAAACTAAAAATGTTAAAGATTATTGAATTACGCTTAGGATAGTTACAGGAAAATCATTAATAAAATCATGCGCCACTGAGAATTCTCACTTTAGCCAAAATTGCTTTGTATGAAACCTTAATTCTTATTCTATTTACAATGCTTCCTGTTAAAATAATTTGTTTGGTTATTGAAATTTGGAATACTCCTTACGCAGCATTTACAGTACAAAGCATGTACGTAGGAACAATGTTTAATTTTCTCATTTAAAACATTCAATAAAAGTCATTTAAGAGTCCACCTCGCAGTGTTTGGTATAATTATAGCAACTTTGGTAAATGAAGATGTGACTCTATTCTTTTATTTAAAAGAGAGTATTTGTTTTTCCGAGATAAATTCAAAACTAATAGATATTGCCCATCAGTGTTAATTGTACATAATAAATATTGTTATTATCCGTGGTATGAGGTAACGTACTTCCTCGTATTATTAATTCGTAGGAGAGTTATAATTGTAGGCCCATTTACACTCTTGTTGTGTAGTGTACTGGACGTTAATATGAATAAATAATTCTCATTTGATTATTTTTCGGATTATCCGTCAGGGTTTTTTTAATAAATATTTTCCACGATTTAAATTTTATTTGGCCCAATAGAGGGAAAAATATGTACGGTTTTCATGTTGATATAGGCATAAAAAATGGGATTGCTTAGCTGAAAAATTGTGTCTGTGTATGCGTGGTTCATGTAAAATAACCAAAATTATTTGTTTGATTATTATTATTATGAGTTATTTCTTCAGCATGAAATTGTTTTTTTTTTTTTTTTTTTTTTATTCTGACTTATTGGGCAAGAAAAGATAAAAGAGAAAAACCCTGATATTACAATATTTTAGAACAAAAAAATATTTTTACAATTAGGAGACCTTCTGAGCCAAAACAGGCTCATCAGCAGGTTCTCCATAATTCATTTACAAGAAGTTAAAAACATCTAAAACAATGAAAGAAACTATAAAAAACTTATGTCTTAAAATTAAAAATTAAAGTCCTCAAGTAGATAATTTAAAAGTTTACTTTTGACATCCGAATATGTGGTTAAACCATGCATTTCTTTAGGTAATTTGTTAAACAATTTAGGAACACTAACCACCATTTTGTTTTCACCGTATTGATTGAAGCATTTGGGGATTTTATATTGGTATAGATTCCTCTTTTCCATTTTATGAAAATTGTCTTTCAGTGTTTTGTATTTATTGGAAAAATAATTATCTATTACTAAAATATAGGTTAGAAGTTTTTCGAGTGGTAGTATTCTTAGTGTTTTATAGAAATTATTTGTATCGTGAGAGTCTGAGTTAGCTGACAAATTATTATCATTTTTTTTGTGGTATGCAATTGCTTTGATGATCCGGTTTTGTGTACTGTATAGTTTTAATTTATGTACCCTACAGGTTTTACCCCAAATAGTAACGCCATATCTTAATATTGATTCAGCAGTTGCGAAATACAACATCTTTTTAACTTTAATATGCAAAAAATCTCTAATATGATACATTTGATAACTAACCTTTCGTAATTTACTACATATCTTCTCACAGTGTTCCCTAAATTTGTTCCCTACTTTTATAATATCTAACTATCAACAATGACATTCTTTTAAACCTCTTTGATGGACGCATTTGCAATTATAATAATTTATTTCGCAGTGTCAACTAACGAATTAAAATAAATTTCCGCTTTTGTGAGACGATTTTGGAATTATTGCACGTTTATGTATTCCAATGCATAATTCAAATTTACTGTTAGCTATTTATTAAATGTCTTAGTCAAATAAATAGCTCTATTTGTACTGTAGGACCTCTTGTTTACCATTAAATAATAAATATTTGCATTTGTTATCTACGTTAGATTCCTCTGTTATTTTCTATTTACTTTGTCCCTGTTTATTTATTTTAAATTTCTTTTATTACTCAATTTTGAATACAAAGAAGATGGAAATCATTTATGTGTGCTGCTAGCTTTTCATCTTCAATGCAGCCGCGGTTGTAATCTGTCCATGAGTTATTTCAATTTGTCATCTATTAGTCTCGCAATTTTTGAATATCTTGGAGGGGACTGAATGTATTCTTCTTACAACGTGACTACTCACATAACCACATTTTTATTCATGGTAGATGAAATCGGTGATAATTAATGTGAATGAAATTTTTTACCGTTTATACTTTGCTTATACCTTTTAATATGTTTTATAAATTAGGATATCATCAGACCCTGTTTTTCCATTCACAGACTGTCCATTATTCCTTATTTGAAACGGAGTAATTTAGACTAGCCCACGGAATAAAATAAGATGGACCAGCTTCAAGATCGTGGAAAAGGTTTCTTTATTCTGTTCGACTTATGCATAGCACCCTTTCTTCAGTATAATATTGCTAATTTAAGACTAGTCTCTCTACACCAAGGGGCAGTCAAGAATAAGGTTTCGATATGTTGGGACTGAGTATCTTATTTAACTGTCTTACATGTTTGCTTAATCTCCCCGAAGTACAATACCTTTTAAATTTCTGCAACAGTTTTTGCTAAGACGTTCAAAAATATGCAAAAAAAAATTGATTTTTCATCCTCCATCACTTCATTTTCGTTCTGGGGATTTAGCATTGCGCTGTTGAGTCGCATTCCTCGTTATCTTTCCTTGAAGCTCAATCAAATCTACCGTTTAACTTTTTTTTCATTTTTAGGAAATTTTAATTTGCAATGCAATAATATTGGTGTACTATTTTTAAATAAACCACTACACGTACTGCACCATAAAAAGTAATATATCCCTACCATCATGGTCAGTTCTTGCGACAATTTTTCAACTTTTTACCTAGAACTTCGGAAATGGCGTTTACTTGCATTTCAGAAAATATTTTCCTGGCGCTTATCTGTAAGTCAACAGAAATGGTCCATCTTTTTTAAGATATCCCTGTAAGATTTGTTCCAGGGATATCTTTTGATTTTTTCTTCAACTTGTCCTTACACTCGTTATGTCCTGAACTCATTTCCCGACTCTCCAACATATGAAAATCCCGTAGAGGTTAGTGATCCTTATTCAGTCCGGAGATCTGAGGCCTAAGGAGGAATTTCGTCTGAACTCCGCGATTACGCGATGCTCCCCTTTACTTCTAATTCTTCCGCAGGCGGATAGATGCCTCTCTCTCGCGTCCGTTTTTGGCGCTGCAATCCGAATGCTGACCCCGATCCAGCAGACACAAGAGAGCATGCGATTACTTCATTTCGCCGGTCGCCTGGCATGAAATGCCTAGCGGGTGTAGACCACCTTAGCGGGAAATGTCACTGAAACAATTTTCCTTCGCCTTTTTCCAATTCGTAGCCTAACAGTAGAAGCACCAGACCCGCCATTTTTTAGGATAATATATACTTACTTACTTAATAATATTGCCTAGACTATCCCCTTGACGATCGTCAGTATTGTTAATGTAGGTAGTTTGACATTTCTTTCTAAGTTTATTCAGAAAATAAATCCTTTGATTTAATCTTTGAAAAGTTCATTTGGCGTTATTTACTCACAGGTTTAGCGCGCGAAAACATTCATCACTTACTTTTGGCTAATTTCGTTGTTAACCGTTTATTGTTTATTTTAATACAGTCATTCGTTTATGTATTTTAACTCAGTGACACTATTTACTGCTAACATAAGTATATAATAATAAATAAATAAATTGTTTTTATTACTCCAAAAAGAAAAAAGTACAGATTATAATTGATTACATACAGAGGAGTAACTTTAGGTATCCATTAAGGATAACCTGTTTTATGGCTACCATCATTTACAAAAGGTCATGCTAACATACAAACATTTTAGACACAGAATTTGAATTAAAGAAGGTACATAAATATTTACATGGTATTGCAGAAAAAAATAGCCTCCATACTTTGCATTGTAAACAACCAAGACTGTATATTTTTCATAATTGAATTATTATTTTTTGATTTTAGACATGAATCAGGTAATAAATTATATACTTTAGGCCCAAAAAACAAGAAACAACGTTTATGTAGCGTAAGTTTAGGTCTAGATAAAGAAATACGTGATCTTCGTAGGGTGACCGAAGGACGGTTGTATAATAACCCCGTATAACAAGACTGGGATATGGACGTAGGACATGGGACTAGGATATTCCAAACAGTTCCCATGAAATTTACCACGACAATACATGTGCACTCCAAATGTACTGTACTCCGAATAGATTTTTTACAAATCTTGCTGGAGCTCATGTTCGTAGCACACTCACTACTATGGCATAACCTTGCGTTGAGGAGTGGAGCGAGCGACACAACGTCCCAGAGGCGCAGCTAGGAATTAAGGCTGGAGGGGGTTTAGGTGTAACTAATACCCGGGTGTGTTGGGGTATAGTATACCCACCAAATTAAGCTCTAGGTGCAAGATTAATAAATTGCGGAATTTTAAAGATAAATGGTTCAAAATGGTGAGTTTAACGGCTTGCTTAGGGATATTTTATTCATCCTTACACTATTATATTAGTCATATTAATCCAATTAAGTAAAATGGATTAAAATTAAAAATTTCTCTGAGCTCTGGGGGGGGGGGTTTATCCCCCAAACCCCTCGCTGCGCCACTGCAACGTCCGCACACAACGAAAGCCAGAGTACGCGAGAACTTTCTTTTCCTTGATAATTTACAATGTCAAGGAAAAGACGACCTAACTTAGGTTGTCAAATGTGCCTTACGTGCTAGCCGTACTGATGACCAGCGAGGGACAGATAAACATAATAGTCGTATTGATAATTGGCAGAATTACTTTAATGAGTGACTGAAAATGAAGCGCATAGGCTTAGAATACAACGAGTTCAATCATTTAATAGTATGAGATGAATTCCTCATTATCAAAGTCTCAGCGCAAGTAAAATTCGTGGTAGTTCTATGATGTCATAATGAATAAATCGTTCAAAAATGCAAAGCTTTATGACTTCAGGTTTCTGCTCCATCTACCTTCATTGGATCATTATTTTTGAAGCCATTTTCGTCACTATATCGTTGACATTTCGACCGCATGCAATATTTAGAGCAATAGAATTGTGGAACGATGATTCAATTAGGCTGTGTAGTTGATCTGGTTTTCAGGTTGAAATTTTGATTGTGTGGGCACTTGATGAGTGTGTTAATACGAGCGACGAAATCCATTATATTCAACCCAGAGGTGTAACTAAAACGTTAGGTATTGTAGACGCTAGCTATTGACAGGATTGTGCTAATTACGGCGTGATTACGCCTTGACAGAACACTTCAAGGATAATTCTTCTCGCGTACGTTGTGGAAACAAGTTTTTATTTTCTAGATGATTTTATTCGAGGCTTAAATTTAAAATGATGGTACCCACCCATATTTTGGAATAATTCAAATAATTGTTAAGAAAATAGGTGATTTAATATAATTCCATTACTACGGTTAAATATTGTTAAAATTCCTCCCACAGACTTTCATTTCCCTTCTTAAAAAAGTCAAAGCAGAAAGGAAACCACCTCGTCGAATTTAGCAGGAATTACCCGTTGAAGAAAAAATAAACTTGCAAGTGTAGTACTATTGAGCCTAACGATACCGAAAAAATTTTAAATATATCTTTTTTTTCGAATAAATTGAAAACGCGTTAAATTTTTGTATTGGATAAGATCTTGATTTACTGTCATTAACTCCGAAGTTTGATAACCAATATGGTCCCCTTGTTTTTTTTATATTTTTTTTCAGATAGAAATATATATAATAAATTTTCTGACATGATTGCTTAGAAAGGCTTAACTTCAAAGTTTTATCAAATTTATCAAAAAAGATAATTTCCGAAATTATCATTACTGGCGTGGATGAAGGCTTAGAGAGATAAGACCTTTAAAATCTTGATTTTCAATTATATTAGCATACATTTTGCTATCCAATGAGGTTCCTTTAACTTTTTTGATATAATAATGAAAAATAAAGTAGATAGTCGCGATAACTTGGTTGAAGTGATAGCCAGAAAAGGCTCGACATCGAAGTTTTATCAATTTTCTCAAAAAAAATATTTGCCGAACTTATCTCGACTGGCGTGGTTGAAGGCTTAGAGAGAGGAAAGACGATATAAAATGTGCTCGTGTGTTGGGTCTGCATCGCATGGCCGTATCGGGCGTGGGAGTGGTATGGTGATGCGGCTTTCTCCGAAAACAAAACAGGGCGGTCGAGCGCATCGCTTGTGTGTGTGTGGGAGGAGGCCGCCGCTGTGGCCCGTGAATGATTGATGACGCGGGGGCTATTTTCAATTAGGACCGCCTCCGCAAAACAACTGCCCACACACTACACACAAGCCATGAAGTGGAGCGGGCGAGGAATTCTCCTTCTTGTGGAGGATTTCCATCCCCCATGCTCATACACTCCTGCGCGCAAAAATACTTCCTCCTGAATCGGCATGTTCCGAATGATTTAAAGGAAGCATTGAGCCGTAGTATATTAGTTTATAGAAGGGTCCTTTCTCCATCTAGGCCCTCTCTCTACCACCTTAGTTTCACCGCTGTATCAGGATTTTCCGCAGAATTTTTTTCGAAAGTTTCTTCCCAGAGGGGTTGCGAAAAAAAATTGGGCACATTTAAGGTGATCGAAAATAATTCGGATGCTCGGGTACTGGGACTTCAAGAAAACATAGTGCATCCTAAGCTGTGTTTTGTGAAAATGTTATTTAATTAAACATCAACCAACAATATATCTACCATGGTTACTCTTCCTAATCAGGAAGCAGGTTACGCCTCAACATATAAAACTGATACGCATTAAATAACGATTACGTGTAATTAAAATAAAGGAAAATTCTTATTGTATTTGATATCACATAAATTCTACAACCCATACTTTACCCATATTAAGTCAAAACACGATGGTTGAATTCGTGGAGGAAGAAACCTTTTTGCCATGTTTACGGAAATGACGTTAATTTAAGTTTTTTTAGATTCTTTACAATATTTTCTCAAAGTTTGTCTAACATATCACGAATGGGCTTCGTTATAAGATATAGGATAATTTTATTTTCTTTTAACGAAGGGAAAAATGACAATGCATGATCTCTTTACAACGCTTATAATCTTCTTCGATCCCGGGAAATAAAACTACGGCGAATTCCGCATGTCTTGAGGAAGAAAATCCTCGAGACTAGACGTTACAAAAGATTTCATTCAATACAAATATATACCATGTATTTGATCTATTTGAAGAAAATGTGCTCAATTTTTTTTCAGCATACTTCTGTGGTTATGCTCTTACAAGCCTGAGTTGATTTTTTGTTCAACGGGTCATTTTTGTCAAATTTGACAGGATGATTTCCTTTCCGATTTGACTGTTTTATGGAGGAAATTTAAAGTTTTGGCAAGTTTTACTTTTGCACAAACATTAAAATTCGTGAAGGAAGGAACATTTATTGCCATTGTTTAGCGGAAATGACGTTTATATAAGGTTTTTTGGATTTATTACAATATTTTCTCAACATTTGTTGTGCATATCGCGAATGGGCTTCTTAATCATGTGGCGAATATTTTTTTTCCTTGCGGAGGACAAAATGACCACGCATCTACTCCATTCAACGCTTGAAATCTTTTTCTTCAAATAAAAATCATTGCGACTTTCCACATCCTTGAGGAAGAAATTCCTTCTCGAGATGCGACTTTACGAAAGAGGGGCCGGGGTCCCTTTTAACGTAGGCCTGACCCTTAAGGGCACGCAGTCGTAGCCCAGACCATGTCTCCCGTCGGCCTTTTCTCCCGTCTTCCGTTGTCTAGGCTCGCCCTTTCGCACCCTAAGGGCAAGCCACATACATTAGAGTGTCTTGACCTCTTTAAGGTCGAAATCCCTTTGCTCTCTCCGCCACCAGTTCCCCCCCACATGATATCCACCATACCCTCGTTTCGGCACCCTTAGATTCTTATTCCCTTTATCCCTTCCACATATTACTCCTCCTCCCTTTTATATCCTTTTCTAGACACCCTCAACCCTTTCCGCATTCTCCCTATCATGCGTCTTTCTTTACGCTCAAAACCTCCTTATACCCATCGCCCAATCTAGAAGGCCTAAGGATATGAATGTCAAAATCAAAATTGACTGTAGTTCAGCTTCAATATATTCATATTATAGTATCAAGGTTAAAGGAATATTATTCATGATTTTAAGCATACGAATAGTGCCAGTGGTAGTTAGCATAAGAATAGTAATTGCAGTTATGAGAAAGTACTTGTCTATTTCCTCTCTTCTCTATTTTTACATAGAAATAAAGAAATTTGGTAGTAGAAATGTACTTTTTTATGTTCAGTATCCAATATTTTCACGTAATTACGCCGGAAGATGTATCTTTTAAATTTATGATTTTTTTTGTCTTCATAAATTGTACCAAATGGTAATGAATGATAAGAATCATTGTATTCTTAATATCATATTTTTATTTCATTTTATGTCAATTCGATAACCGGACACTTTTTTAAATTGTATTTACAGCACCGTGAACGCAATCCAAATTATCTTTCATAAGCATTTCCTTACTTTGAATATTATATTTATGTTCGTTGATATTGGTCCAATATTGGTAAATATCCAATATAAGTAACCTTAGGCAAACCTCTTTACCTTGTTGCAACTTGCGGCTTAACATACAGAAACCTTTTAAAAATACATTCCTACGATATATATATCCATTCATAGACTTATCTTTTCTTATAAACTTCTCATTGCTTCATCATTTCAGCGTCGATCAATTATTTTTTGCTGGATTCTATAGAATCAAATTATAAAAAGGAAAAAAAAAAACTTTTTGCATGATTGGGGAATTCGTATGAAAAATATAACTATTGTTTTTACCATATTTTATCCTAGGAAGTGAAGAAAATTTTATTGCAAAGAAAATATATGCTTGTTAGCTCAATTCAGGTGAACCATGATGACGCATGTTTTCTGAGGATCATTGAACGTTAAATACTCATGATTTCTTCTGCTTTAACCTGTGAAGTCTTCTTATCTATCAGTTACTTCCGTTTAATTCACGATAAGTTGAATACCCTCAAGAAGTTGAATTTTTCCTACAGCCAGAAAGTTCCTTTGCATGCTTTTACTCCTCTCATTATTTTCCTAATGGATTACCCTCTTTTGTCTTTCAACTAGAATTACTTCACTTAGATTTCAGGGAATACTCATTGGGATCAATTCTGGATTTAGGGTCCACTCAGACATCCTAGGGACTTTGAAAAGCCCTCCAAAGTTGTTACGCACCCGAATTCACGAGCTCTCTTGCCTCCTGTAATCTTACGTTAGTTAGTTCTATTGTATGAAGCTCTTGCACCCTGGGATTAATGTTGATACTGGCGTACTTTTGCACAAAGCGGTTGAATCTCTGAAGGAGGCTAAGAGCCGCCCCTGAAGTTTTCCCTTTACTCAGCGAATGCGCGTAATTCTGACAAAAGGCCCTCTTGATTAAATTTCACCGTTCATTGTGGGTTGAAATATCTCATTTCCGCGTCCAAATGTTACAAAGACTTATTCAACGGAGAAGAGAGAGTTATTCTGGTATTGCGGCCCACATCTTCTTTTTTTCTTAATAAACCCAACCAATAACTCCCAAAAGTTTTAAATTAAAATGAATATGAAAAATTAAAAATTATTTTCATTGTGCTGTCATACAAATGAATTTGCCGTATAGATAGTTGACGACGTGAGAGCTACTATTGCATTGTAAAATGCGTCCTGAGTTATTTTACTCAATTGTATTAATTCCTATTTCATTGAATGTATCATTATTGAATCATGTAATATAGCATAATGTTTCTTATTATTTGTTTGTAAATGCAGTCTGGTAATGAAATTATATGAGTCAAGTTTATAAAGGTTCCAATCACATTATCCATCATACTATAAATTAATTTAGTGGCAAAGCGGCAATTGAACCATTAATAATTCTATCTTCAATATAAAAAATGCACTCATAAACAATCCCGGTGCAAAGTTAAATTAGGTTATGGAAAAAGAGCTAAATTAGGTTATGTAACTACAATGGAATATCTCAAGCATGAAGATTAAAGTCAACGTATGCGTGTAACCTTGGGGAATGGATTGAACCCTGTCTGTAGCGTGCTCAGTTTACTTTGCGGCTGCCTACTGTAAGTACTGCTGGCTTTATGGAGCTAGTTTGAAGTGGCCCAACAACCCTTCTTCAATTGGCGGAAGGCACTGTAAAAGAGTTTTTATAAATTATTTTTATTGAATACATACATAACACATTATTTTCCAATTGTTATCTTGTGCATTAAAAATATCTTTCAAATAGCCATGAAAAAAAATTATTCATAACATGTGATTTCATACGAGGCTAAATAACAGTGAAAAGCAAGCTAGTTACCATGCTGTAATTGAAAAATTAAACAAAAAGTCATGTCTACATAGATGGTAAATAGCTGGTAGCATAAAAGTTTTACTTATGTGGGTTATGTGCCATAGATATATTTCTACTGGCATATGTGGGCTAAAAAATAATGCTCATCGCCAAATGGTGTAATCTTTAATCTGACATAAAAACTAAGTAATCCCAATATTACAATAACGGCCGGCACGTGTAAGTAGCTGCAAAATATTTTTACCACAGGCGACCTGCAAATATGGTATGTGTTGGGTTAAAGATGGCCTTTGATATGCTTTTTAAACTTGCCCTTTTTGGTCTGTCCCTGTGCCTGGTACCATTGTGGTATTCGTATGGATCCGGCCTCTATCGCTCGCAGTTTTTAGGGAGAATTGGGGCAATGCCCGTATTCACGCGAGACCAAAACTTTAAGCGTCAAGCCGTGTTAGCTTAATGGTGCAAGTTGGAAGTCTTCCTATGATTCCACTTCGAACTTCTTTGCTTGCTTGCTTTTTGACGGTCCCACTGTCTCGGAGAATAGCCTCGTAGCAAGCCTTTGCTATTTCCCATTTCGTCACCTAACCTAGGAAATAGTGTCCTGAATATTTTCTGTTTTGTCCTTTTTTGGAGTGTTATTCAGGAAGTATTTTTTACTTCATAACGATGCCATTAATTCTTTATAGCGAAAAACAAAGGACAAAGCTACTGGTTAGAGTCTTCACAGCAATTCAATGATTTTATTTTTTTTAAATAGTGTGATATGAATGATTTTATTTTCATTTAATATACGTATGTATAATATACATTGTATATGTTTTAAATTGCATTTTTTCTGTTTTTTCGGGTGCCAGGTTTCAATATGGTTTATGTATTTAAAAATTTCATTTATTGCCATATCACCTGTGGTTTATTCTTTATTTTTTGTAATTAGAGGTTATGAGTTTTGAAAAATTAACTGAAATGTTAACATTTTTCTAAATTAATAAATTATTTCATAAGAAAATAACAAAATTTTAGAATTCTGATAGTAAAATATTCGTAAAGTGGTTACGAGACATTGTTCATTTTGGCGTCGACCTAACCTAAGAACTAGCATTTTTTCTCAGTTCTAAAACATACTTTCTACGAGTTTCGACCCTTAAAAATTAAGGTAATCCAAATAAGATAACTGCAAAATTTAATCCTTAATGCGTAACATTCAACGTATTACATCACTTCATTAAGGAATTGAAAGATGCATTATTGATATTTCAACAATTTTTACTGGTGTTTGCACGGCGTCATTAGCAAAACCCAAAATATGCCCGTTTATATTCTAATTGTGCGTCTATATTATTGATACAGAGTTGTATAAGAGTTTCTGTACTATTATAGTCTACCAATCCAAGTACATTTGGAGACTCGCACTATCCACGCCGTTGTAGAGTGTTCCCTTAAGCGCGAGGCGCTGTCGGCTTTTATGAGGCGACTTCGAAGTCTCCCTATAATCCTTCCTCCAACTCCTTTGCTTGCTGTTTAAGCGTTCCGCCTATTCCAAGTCTCCGTGCACTGTTATGAACCCGCTCTCCGAGTCTTATATGCATATATATCCTTCCTTCCCAACCAGCTCGCCCTCTATACTTCACCGCACTTCTCATTTGCATGTCTTCCTCCTCCCCCTCCGTCCGCTTTTGAAGTTTTCTCTCCGCTTGGCTTGTTTGCTTCCTTCCACCTCCTTTATTATCCTCCTCTCTTGCCCACTTATTTCCTTTCGTAATCCCCTTTTCCTTATCGTTTTCCGTTTGTGCCCTAACAAATCCCGACAAACTGTTTCAAGAACGAAGAAAGAATTCAGAGTTTTTCTTCCCTTTTCCTTTTAAAATAAAAGGACCGAGCAATTTATTTCTTTGTAACTGGATTCCCTTATTCACGGATTACTTTAAACCGTAATGCAATCGTATTTCCCTCTCCCTTTTTAACTCCGATTCAAAAAGATACGTTCAAGTTGTTTTGGACGTAATGTGTATAATATAAGTGATAAAAATCTGAGCATCATTGGTGTATTCGATTTTTTTATGTTTCTTTCTAACTGAATTCCCTCATTTGCGGATTATTTTACACCATATGACAATCATATTTTCCACTCTTTTTTAAGTACCTTCCTAAAAGATACTTTTAAGTTTTGTTGGACGTAGAGTACATGATAGCTATATAAAGGATTGGAGCACATTTGGAGATATCTCTATGATCGGTTAAACAGCATCGGGAAAGGCCTTCTTAACCTTCCAGATGATTATTTCTGTGCATTATTGATGGTTGAAATATAAATACACACCCATCTTCACCATTTGCCCACTTTAAGTAGTTACGAAAATATTTTATTATTAAAATTTTAGTTCCAACGTTGATAGCTTGCTGCTAGCGATGTCTTTAATGTTTCAATTTGACATAACACCAGCTGGAAAGATATAGGCCTGGAAAAACGATTTTTTTCCATTTATTGCCATTAATATCAGAATTTATGATTCGATTAAACATAAATTAAAATTGCATTGCGCATGCCCACATCTGTATAACATTTATGCTCAGCTTAAGGTTTACTCCCGTTAGTTATATTTTAGTTCATTTCGCACAAATATATTTTAATTTTAATGAGCCTAGTAAGTGCAGGTATGTGATAAATGGCATGTAAAATAAATTTACCACGCTTTGTAGACGAAAACGCCGGATCGCAGGCGAAAATGCAAGCGGAATTCATATGCGAGAGAGTGAAAAACATCTGATAAATGTTTAACCTCGGACACAACGTAACATCTCGGTCTCCTTCGTACTCCGTACACTAATGTGAATTTTTAACTCGCCCCGGGAGGTAAGTGGTCCAGGGAGGGTCGAGGCAGGCCGCATTATTCCCTCGCAGCTATTACGCCCCACTTTATTATATGGACCCTCTTCCTGTGTGGACCTTCTACACTTTGCTCGGGCGGCCTTCTTCCCATTCACAGTACTTTATCCTCATCCTTCTTACATGACATTCTGCACATTTCGTACTTTGCACACAATGGACATAATAACCTTCAAAAAAACCACACACAGGGAAGATCCTTATTATTATATTTTATCTCATTTCTTCCTATGTTAAATGTCAAATAAAAAAAAAACACTGTAGATTTCAGATAAATGATTTTAATACCGACCAGTTTCATCGCCGTGCGACAACGTCAGGCTGCTTAGCTACGAAACTGATTGATATAAAAATTAATTATGCCAAATCTACAAGATTTTTCGATTCAACATGAACCAATTTCTTGAATCAATGCCGCAAACAATCCAAGTTTCTTTTGCAATCAGCCGTACAAGTTTAAAAACATTCCGTATTGCTTCACCTTGAGACTTTCGGCGTTCTAAGGCTATTATAGTAAATTATATGTGCACGAACTGAATGAAAGTAAACAAAGAAATAATATAGCTATGGTTTCAACTATTAGTGAGTGTTACGTATTTATCATGCTCTTTGCCAGAAATATTAGTACACTGATTAACTGGTAGTTTCAGTTGAGATGTGGTAGAACCATTCCATCGTAAAATAAACTCATTTTTCTGGTTCCACTGATGAATTTGAAACTATTCTAAACAACGCGTTGTTAAAAACGTCCCTAACGCATCTTGTAGAATAGAAGATGTAAAATTACCTAGATAACGATACTTCTTACAATCACGTCGTGTGTGCCTAACACGTCGTGTAATGTGGTTAGTGAAGTTTTTCAGTGGAACTTGCAATTTGTCTTTCATTCACAGTCTACCTACTTATCCTTCATTGGTCCAATATATTTTCTTTGAAATGGAAAAATTTTGTGAAAAGAGGTATGCATTTCGCCTTTCTAGTCAATGTCTTTATGTCGAGGCCAGTTCTTTGGTATTCAATTTACGGACGTAAACTACCATTTACAGGAAAGCCCAAAATTTCTACCGTAGAGGAACATGACCCGGTGACCTTCGGTTCAGCGGGCGAGGATTTTATTCCCACGCAACCGAAGCTGGGAAATTGTTGCTATATTTAGATTGCGTGTTTATATTTTTATGCCATAATTTGTCTGTTCATATGTCAAAGTTAATATTCAAGATGAGCTACAAAACAATTGTAAAGAAATTATGCATTACTTTTCTCCTCAGTATGGTAAAAGATCATATGTATCAGTATGGTATAATCTCATTCAGAGTCATAATAACTGGTTTATCAGTAGTTTAAATTATGATTTTGGTAGTATTTGTTAATATTCAAGATGTATCAATGACTAATTTAATTCATTTATACATTTCCGTAGTCTATTCCAGATACTTTTGCCATGGGAAAAATTAAAAATTCTTCTTCTGTACTATGCATCACCATTCAACAATTTAAATGAATTGCTTGCCTCTCTATTTAAATCTACCAGATAAATTCAGGATATGGTAAATCATACTATGCACCTATTTCTTAAAAGTATCAAATACCTACGTATTCTCTTTTTTAAGGGTAAATATCTGATGTCCTTTAGTCTCCCGCACGACTCCTATTTGGAAGGCTTGCGGGATAGTGTGTAAATATGCAGGTCCTTTCTCTTCCCTAACATTTACTCATCCTCAGAGGTCATCCACTGTTTCACCTGCTTCACCTTCCCCTGGGGTGTCAAATTGCTCCTAAACTGCTTCAATCCTCTACAATTCCTTTTCTCGTCTTTTCCCTCGCGGTTTGCCTCCATCCTGACCCGTACTGTGAAGTAATTCGCTCCCATAAAGCCCTCAAATATCCGTCTCCGCTTCGCGTCTCCATCCCGCAGCGGAAATAAGCATATTTTATGTTTATTTCCTTCCACATTTTAGCAATTTATAACCACAAAAAGCGTAGACGTAGAAACAGACAGATCTGTGGGCCTAGACCGGACGTATTTTGTTTCATTTCATGACGCGCAGCTCTTATCCCTCACCCTCTGTTACCACGGCGTCGTTTCCTGTGCATAGCGTCTTGTTGTCCTGTTGTATTCGCCACAGCAACCGACGCGGTAGTAACCGAAAATGAAGAATTTCGTCGCTCACTGCGGAAAAACTCCGTTTTAACAAGCTCATATTGTTTGAGTGAGCAAATTTCACCGAGGACAAATGATTTGCCTTGGCCGGATTTGAATATGTGCTCTTGACGTGCCCTTCCGGCTGATTCCATGAAAGTGCGCTGCCATCTAGCAGTTGTTTCCTTTATAAGCTCTCACTGTCTATGTGGGTCATTGTTATATTGTTACTAATAATATTTAATTGGTAACCTTTTAATGGCACCCATAATTAGATCATCTTACTGAGAATTTGCATCAGGTCAAACCTAAAATGGAATAACTATATTCAGCAATTAAGTTCAAAACTATATTCTTACGTCCTTCACAAAAATTATGCCGTGATCCTTCTTATAAATGCATGAATCTGTGGCGCTATAGCTTCGTTATTTGGAATGTATTCCTTATGTATTTGGTATTTTTCATAAGCTATTGCTTTTAAATATTTTTATATTTAGGTTTCAGTTCAAATCACGGAAAAATATTTCTGTGCCTCAGTTTAAGATTTTTTAAATTCTTATGAGACTCATTGCTTATGTGAGTATCACTTAGGTCTGAATTTTTTTTACAAGTAACGACGTGAAATATTGATGATCTTCAAATGCGTTAGAAGCTGAAATTGCGCAATTATATTCCTTTCGCTATATATCCCGCCTGCTCCCATTCGTTGAACGATAGTTTTACCGGATTTTCAGTGGGCTTCTCTAGGTTATGATTGTGAAGTGTGGATTGAGAATGTTTGGTCAATTTATATGCCACATTCCGTAGTGCCCAGGATATCCGTGGTTAGTTGCCGCATTTTCATAATGTCCTCACAGCTAATATTTTGAGAAAGTAATTTTTGCGGGAATTTATCAGCCAAATGTGAAAAGCCCAGCCCTTAGCGTGTGAGTAGATAAATTGACCTAAAATTGTAAAACGTCACTTCGTAAAACGCAAAGAAGTTAAACTGCACAGCTGGTGAAACTTTTTGCTGAGATTTTTTAAATTCTTATGAGTCTCATTACATGTGTGTATCACTTAGATCCCCCTCTTCAGCTTACTGCATCTACGCAATTTCATGTAGGGAGCGTGGCAAGCGTTGTTTGACCTTAAAATCCACATTATTCCTCCCTGCATCGCACGTGAAATATGCCGCATTGCTTCACCCTGCGATGAGTCACATTTTGACGTTAGTTTGGTAAACTAATTATACACGCACTCTACTACTGTCAAGAAAGAAATTATTATTTATTAATGAATGTTTCAATTTAAGCTTTTTCATGCTCAGAACTGTTAGTTCCCTAATTAACTGGTAGTTTAGGGTGAGATGTTGTAGGTTCATCATAAATGCAGCAGATTTTGTAGTTTCAACTAGCACAATTTTCTAACTATACTACTCAAGGTGTTTTAAAAACTTAATTAAAGCATCATGTTTTGTAGTTATTAAAGTTTTTTATTTCTTCTATTCCTTTCTTTTTGAACTTTTACGTTACTGCCTGCAAATCTTCTTTCATTTTTATTGGTTTCCTATTTTGCCTTAATAGTTCTAATGGTTTTATTTCATGGGAAGATATATTGGTTAAGCGAGTCCATAGTTCCTGTCAATTTCTTTACACCCAAGAACTAAGTCACTTGTTACAGGGAAGTTTGAATTTCCTACCCTAGCGCAACTAGATTCCGTAATCATCGGTTCAGCGGGCTAAGGAAGGTAACGGCAGACCTGGCGAAACTTTTCGCAAAGATATTTGATATTCTTATGAGACTCATTGCCTGCATATGTATCACTTAGGTCATCCCTCCTCATCTGACTGCATCATATGCACATCATGTACGATGCAACATGGGAGTGTGGCAGGGGTTGTGGCATGGGGCCACAAGAGTCGAATCATTCTTCCCTGCATTGGACATTTATTATTCATTCCACATCCATTCTCGTTCATCCTCTTCCCAGACCGCTCTGCTTTTGCTTTCCTCTGATCTTCCTCCCCTTCAACCACTACCGCCAATACCACCGCATCACGGCACCACTTCCGTACACGTGTACAGTCTTAGCGAAAGCTTACGACGACAAGGCTAAAGCTTTTGAGCAGTCGGAGGCGGTTTTTAGGGAGTTTGAGGTGGAGTAATGCTTCAACGGAGAGGTAGCAAGTCAGAAAAAATCGAAAATTCGTTTATTCATGGAGGATTTAGCACATGCATGTACAGGCCAATGGAATGAATAAGGTAGAAAGTCAAGTTTTGCAATATATCAGTAGTTAAAATGGCGAAGTTTGTTCACTAATATAAGCTTCACAATGTTGGAAAACCTCTTTCTTTCGTCCCCTGTAAAATTCACATATACTGACTTAACACCTTTCCCATGTCAACGCTTCAATTGAGGACGCTAACTTTTATATTATCACCCAAGCCTTTTCACCGCCTCATGGAAACCTGTGCTGAGGAGCATTCGTGAAGAACGAGAAAAAAGGCGGGAATTTCTCGACCAATCACATAACTCCTGCCCCGGTTGATACCGCCGTCATCCGTACATAAGGAGGACGATTTTCAAGAATCGACATGCCCTGATGACGATGGATAACACGTTCATCGAAACGTGCGTCGGCCGAGTTGGAGTTGGAGAACCTGACCCGGTGGAAATCCCGAGTAAACTTCCACAATTTTATACGCCGGGAAATCCTGCGATCATTCTTCATTTTGTATATGGTTTGGTGTATCTTTTTGCCCTGAATTGGATAGTATATAACTAGTAACAGAAATGTTTATTTCCAAAACGTTCGATTTAACAGCAAATACGGTGTTGCATAGTCTACGGATCATACATATAATTGATTATGCAATAGTTTGCATACAAATTTACGTATCTCATTCCGCGGTTCTAGGTAAACTTTATGCCGACGGGTAACGTAAAAGATCAAAAAGATAGGAATAGAATAAATAAAAACTTGGCTAATTCCACATGGTAATTTATTATGACCGACCGGGTGATTATCTTGATAATGCAACGAAGTAACGATACCATGGTTGGTCACAATAAATTACCATGTAGAAATAGCAAGTTTTTATTTATTCTATTCTTAGTTAAAATATTCCCACTAAGTTACACCCGCTACCAATGACTAGATGAATTAAATGATTAAAATTACACTTAAAGATTCAACAACTGTAGTATCGGAAGTTTAAATTAAAATGTCGGTGGTATTAATTAAAATTCAAGATATATCTAACATCAATTTAACTTCATTTATTCATTTGTATAGGCTAATCCATATTAGAGAGTTAGAAGCCAAGGAATACAATTTATTTTCTTTTTTAGCATAGTTAGGACTTTGGAACAGAAATTGATTGAAAAAATACACAAAACTTGGTTGCCAAGGGGTACGAATGAGCGCCTGTTCTGTGCTGACATCTAGAGGATATAAAACGAATAACTAAATATCTGGTTGATCTCGATTTTTTTCTATGCCTAATTTCTGTACCTACCTCTGTTTAGAAAACAAAATAACTTTTACCCTTTGGCCTCTCACCCACTCATATCCTTTCCTCGTTGGAAAAATCAAAAATTCTTTGTGCGCACGTGCTATATCATTTCCTTTGTATCTCCGCATAATCTTATCATTTGATCATTGATAATATACTATTTCCTCCCTGTTGGATGTTCTTTACTTATCCGGCCATTAAACTCTTAAGGTACCTTCCATGAAAACCCTGGTCGCAACACCTTGTGGAAAAATATCGCCGGCACTCAGACAGATGTTGGAGTGTTTTACTCCCAAATTTTAATTCAATATTAGGTCGACTTTAAGTATTATCTGCCACTTGAGCCTCAATGAAAGCCGTCAAATTCTTTAAATTGTAAATGCTTTCAGCCCTTACATTGATTTTTAAAATGATTATTTAATCAGGGTAAAATCAAAATGTGTTTTATTTTTGAGAAATATTTTGGTTTCTACCTTATGCCTTTCACATTTATTCAGTTTTTTCTGAAGGCCTTAAAACACTGCTCATATTATTTTTATCTTACATTGATCCAGGCTGAGTTTGCCCCATCATTTTGACCGTCCTAATATGCTGACAAAACGACAATCTAGTATTCGTGGTGTACCCAATCTGATTCAATTCGCCTTCTATACTCTCGTTATCTCTTTAGGTGACATGCAGTCAACTGCTATATTCATTCGCAAACTTGGTGTGACGTTTTATTTACATTCTCTTAAGAGGTAGATATGAGTGTTTTCTATGCTAAGCCCATGACTCTGATTCCCCGTCTTAATGCTATTCCTAGAATGAAAACTGATTAAGACCCTCATTTTGCCTTTCAAATTTATGCAAACGCGTCATCTCCATATTTGCGTCGTGCGAAACCTTCCTGTTCTTTGAGCTTCTCTTTATTTCCGACTCATAATACGTTTCTCCACCGCCTCTAGTGGAATATTGTAAACCCGTAGTGAGCGGAGTGGTTGAGAGTTCACACGTCCCCCCCGAAATTTATGGGACATACGGTTTGATGTGTGCCCCCTCCAAATAAACTCTCGAAGCCCCTCAAAATGTATTCCCCCGTTTTTTGATTGTTCTTATTTTTGTAATCTTACGTCGATCCCTGCTGAGTTTTCCCTATTATTTTGTCCGTACTAAGTTGTTGGTAAAACGATATTCAAGTCTTCTTGGTATATTAAATCCGATTCATTTCGCCTTCTATATTCTCTTTATGTAAGCTCCTCCCGATTTTTTCCCGCTTAAAGACTTCTTTTTTTGCCTTTATTAAAATTGAACTTGCGCTTTTGAGTGTCTCCCTCTGCAAAGGATTCAAGTGTGAAATCACTTTAATCTGAATAGAAGAGGTTTAATATCAGGTCACGTGAGGATAATGAATATGTTAAACATACCTGAATACTGTGAAAGGCAGTAAAAAATTCAAGCCGTCTCTCAAACCCGGGTGTGATTACCGTTCAGTACCTAGTGCGAATTAAATATGGGGTACATGCTAAGATTCAAAGAAGATGAAAAAAGTTTACCGTTCAAACTTAAGACATTGTTGAAAAAGCAAATACTTTGAGCGTATTGATGGAGACTTTAGAATTGGCAGTATCCCGTGCGTGAATGTGCTTAGTTATCCCCAACTTCATGTATACGTTTCACAGCAAATATCTAAAGCCAAATCCATTTAACCCATAGTACATACATACTATTTTACTCTAATTCCTTCTGAGACTAGAAAAAAATCTGAGTACCATTTTTAACTGTACGGAAAGTAGAACTCCTAGATCCGCAGCAATAATTTTGAACCACTTGATTTTATAGCAGCTTATATCAGCTCAATATTTTTGCGGCTTATGCGTCAGTAGGTTCCACTCAAATAAGTTTGTTCACTTAGACGGGTAACATCCGACAAATATACCTATTTTTTTATTTTGATATAGAAGATCCTATGAAGATGAACAGGAAGTCGCTTTTCGAAACGTCGGAAGACATGGGAAACATCAACCGGAGGAAAACCCGAAAAACTTTCCAGCACCTGATATGCCGGGAAAACCTAAGATCATACACCTATTTGTTTATTTTTCCCTCAACTTTTAGAATACCCCTCTTTCAATTTTTATTCAAAATATAATTTTATTTGCTTTTCCTAGAGTTAAGCAAAGTTCACTTAGGTTCACTCTAATTGCAATGATTACTACTTAGGTTCACAATGCAATTGCAATCGCCGGGAAAACCTAAGATCATACACCTATTTGCTTATTTTTCCCTCAACTTTTAGGATACCCCACTTTCAGTTTTTATTCAAAATATAATTTTACTTGCTTTTCCTATAGTTAAGAAAAGTCTACTCCACTATAATTGCAATAAGCAAAAAATATTTAGGGCCAGGACTCGAACCACGGACCTTTTTATTTCCGCTTCACTGCAGAGTACAGCGCTACTCGAGTCCCTTGATTCCCCAAGGGGAATTTGACTAGGTCCGTGGTGCTAGATGTTAGTTTGTGAGGTCAGATTGGATATGTCAGGCTTCTCCATATTCCCTTTTGCCCATTTTGCGCTTCTGAAATATTGCGATGCGGTTTATCCCTTGCTGACGGCGGTCTTTTCCGTCGCCTCAATAACCCTTTTCCTTTCGCTTTGGGGACTCGAGCTCACTTTCCCTGCTCCGCTGGTTTCCCCTGGCCGTTTTCCCTTTGCTGCAGCCCCCCATTCATCTCTTTAAAGGTCTCATAAAATTAAAATAAATCCGTGCCTTTGCACTTCGTTTGCGTCCTTTCCTTTTCGAGCTATCTTTCTCTCTCTAGACTCTTCTTCTTTTCGTTCGTGGTGACTATTTTTTTTCGTGGAGACCGCGAGTGGCGCTGCGGTCGACCAAAGGAAGTTGGAATATACCGGAGGCCATTGACGGATTTGGTGGGGGGCACAGAATGGCACGTCCCCCCAGACGCTTAAAACGTAGACGAGATTTTTAAGGAAAACATTTATAATTTTTAAATTTTTAAATAAAAGTTATTAATATTTATCTATTAATAACTTTAGGTATATTAAAATAAAGAGTATATTTCGTACAGTAATTGCTGCTGGTAGTTTTTAATCCGTCATATGAGAAGACCGTTTGTCTGTAATACCTTGTGAAAAAAATACTGTATCCGAATTTGCTGGAGTTTGGATTTGGCACCGGTTCCGAGCCAAGTGTCTGGAGCTAAGTGTGGCGGGAATAGCGGTGCTTGTGTGAGATAAGCCTACTTTGAGCAAAGCATTGGCTATTTCAAAAGGGATCATATGCACGTTTCCGTGACATATTTGGTCATAACACGTTTATACATTAAAATACTCTATGGAACGCACACATAAAACCTTCTTTAATCAATTTATTGATAGTCTCCGCGAAGTTATGTCTCAAACATATTTTCCCATTGAAAAATTATTATAAATCACCACGGTTACGTTCGAAACCAGCTCAGCTGAAAATAAAATTTTAAGAATGTAAAATAGCCATTTAACTGCACTTTTACCGGCATTTAATTTTAATTTTAGCCGATGGGGATCTAAAAACTACGGCACAAAAGTATATTTTCAAGGATATCCCCAGCAGTAAAGTGACCAGCAGGACACAGTTTATAAATTAACAGTTGTATCGCGAATGATTAGAGAACTCCGATGACAATCACCGGCAGAATAGTAGTGATTATGGCTAATTTTTCACTTTACTTAGCGCATTTGTAGAATAACACTTCCAAACTGCCAAATCAAAATATCAGTCACAGACGAAGTCCAAAAATTGTCAAAGTATAATGGCGGATTCAAACCACGCTAAAAACTCGAAACACTTTCCATCGCCCACTGTGCCAAGTAATGCGTATTGACGGTGCGTTGGTGGATATCCACTTTCTAGACACCACCACATGAGTGGGGACCGTCCGCACGGAGCCATCCGCGTGGCCCCTCCGCCCCGCGGATCATCCGCGCGCGTACTGGCCACGGAGACAGGTTTGTAGTCACACGTGAACGCGGACGGCTGATGCGGACCAAGTAGATTTTTCAGTAGAATCAGAGCGACCTTGGAGATAACAGTGCTAGAGCGTCTTTTCGCCATGGATAGTGAAATTGACAACATTTGTGGGCTCGGGGGAGCCCTTCGAGGAAACAACGCACTTGGGCCGGGACCCAGCAATTATGCCGATACGCCCGATCACGCGGGGAGGGGGTTGGATGGGAAGGAACAAGAAAAGAGTCGCCGCCGCGACAAGTGAAAATGAAGAACACCGAGAAGATAATCGAAAAAATTATATTCATCAGCGCGTAGTACAGTAAATATTGTCACTAAATTGGCTTTTTATGTTCTTCGTGCCACAATAGGGTGCACCCTAAACCTCCCTTTACGGGCACTTTTCTTCCGTTTTTTTCTAACCTGATATACAGAAATTGCTTGAATTACACTTGGCTGTATTACGTTCTTCTATCTTGGCAAGCTACACTCAGCTGACATTGTGCGGGACGCGGACTGATTTCGTCCGCGCCTATATGAACAACGGCGACCGCTCACGCGGACCGTCCTCGTCCAGTGAAACGGGCCTAATGAGCTCGTTCTTGGCTGTAAGTGTATATGTGAAGGAATAAGGTTTTTTTCGCTTCCTTTGGTGAAACATGTGTCGAGGCTCAGCTAGCGATGAAGTTACCAACTTTTGCCCAACTTGGTGTATGAAATAAGCTTATCGCGGTGGTGAGTTAAGTTGGTGGCTGGTCGCATTGAATTTCATTGCAAAAACACGCAAATGTGCGAGAATAAAATAATTTTTTTAATTCCTTCTTCCTTTGAAGAAGCATTTGTGGAAACTCGGTGGACGATGCAGCTGCTTGCTTATCAACGTCGTCTTCCATGGAGCATCAAATGGTTCCACGCGGTTTTGAGGAAATGTGGCATTTGGTCGCATTGAATCTCATGGCAAAAATACGAGTAAGCCGTAAAAAAAATCGAGCTCATTTATGCTGCTGTAAAATCAAGTGGTTCTAAATTATTGAAACGAAACTGGCGCTTTTACTTTCCCTGTAGATCAAAAATGGTATTCAGAATATTTTCAATATTCTGGGAAGGAATGTAAGAAGAAAAATTTATTTTTTATGGATCAAAATAGTTTCCATCAGATGAAGTGGTGCTACAATCGCATAGGTGGAAATTTTATCTTCATTTCTCGAGGTATATCATTCCTTGGTCTATATGCAACGATAGAAATTTAGCACAGTAACGCGCATGAATGTTTAACGATAGGCATTGTTAATCTAGTTCATAGACTTACCGAAACTCGAATGAGATGAAGCGAATTTTTTGCCGCCAAAATACTATCTTCATCTTACTTACGACGAAAATTGACATTATCATTTCATTTGCTGAAAACACTAATGTGAACTGCTAAAAATCGTTATATATTGTCATCGTTATTTAAAAAATTGGATAATAAGTTTCAACTAATTACAGGCTAATGTATTTCCTAGTTTAATGTGTTTCTAATTAATTTGTTGATCAAATGAATGACGTTCAATCTATCACATACGTCTGTAATAAATTCTTATTTTAAGGTTTTTATTTCTTTTATCGAATTTTTTACTAACTATGGATTTTAATTGTATCATGAAGAATCAAATCTAATGATAATTACAAATTACAAGAGTACACTAAGAGTGTTTGAAATTATAGATGGATTTACAAAATATCGTAATTTTAGACTTATTTTTGAGTCACTAATAAAAAAAACCTCTATCATCGCCCGTAGTTTTCACGCATGCATCCATTTAGTCCTCCACTTGTTTCAAATGGGGAAACTTTTTACCCAACTCAACGGTGGAATATTTTAAAGCCCTTTCAGTTTGCGGTGCAAGTACTCAACCACTTGCTTTCAACGAGATGTTTTAATAGCCTGCCCTCTCTTGAGAGAGAAATCACGCAATTTTGTATCAGTGGTCTCCGACTCAAATCTCGGAACGAAATGGCATGCGCGCGTGCTTTTAAATATTTCCTGTTTTTATCAAAATTGCACGTCCTTTCTCTTTCCCTTAAATGCGTTTTTGGAGAGGGTTGTAAAGTTAACGGAAAAGTAGTAAAAGATAATGATCCTATTGTTTATTGCGTGAATTTAATGCTCTTTCTACCGATGTGCCATTGCTTATTAAAAATATATGCGTTTAGTTTTAGAGGCAGAACTGAGGAATGTTTTTCCTATTTGTTTAAGATAAATTTTATTTTTTCCATGCGCAATGATAAGGCAATTCAAATTCGTAATATTTAGTCTTGAATTATACATAAGTTCTAGAATCGAACTGGAATAAAAAAATTCTAGCTGCTAGAGGCTTCGTAGTATAAACGGCTTCAGAAAATTTCTGACAGTAGTCGAATTATCCTTCTTGGAACAAAGGAACAGTATGGTATTTTAGTTCATTTACTGGTAAATAGCTGGTTTTCAAATTTACGTACCTTCCACCGAACTGTATAAATTCTGTTTCTTAGTAAGTAGATGTATAAAAAAGGTATTCTAATGCACCGTTAGGCAATCCTTCCATATTTTCTGGTTGAATGACATTTGTAAGTTCAGTGAAAAATCTATGTCTAAAATGTTTACTATATTAAGAGTAACGTTCTGAATACAGGGCATGAAAAATGCGATCTACAGAAATGGCAGTTTTGATAAATATCTGCGATTACCAAAATGCGCTATTGTGAGAAAATGGATTAAGAAGACACCTTACTCCATCTCAGTCGGCCTTTTTTCACGATGAATTGCTTTGACAAAATCTGCTCTGTAAACTCGCAATAAATGAGATATTTAGAGTTTGTCCGTCAGCATTTGACCGCTTCTCAAATTCTAAAACTTACAACAGTTATATCTCATATGTCTCATCATTAATTCTACGTGAAGGAAAATGATGACTAAGTTTTATTTATCTACCTTTAAAACTTTAAGATAATAACTTAAGTTTTCAACATGTGAATCTTCGTGAAAAAGACATAACATAGTTCGTGTAGAGGGATTGATGCGACTGCTTAAGATAACTCCCTTCATAAACGCAGTGTATTTTTGTAAATAGTCGCTGACCTTTGAATAAATGCAATGAAAATTTTAGCAAAATTAATAGATTGAAAATTTCATCAGTTCTACTGAGATTGGATCACCGAAGGGAAATACAAGTAATATAAAAATGGAACCTGAGAGTTATAAACGGTCGAGGTTGTATATATAATATATGCTGCGCGGAATAGATAAAATTATCAATAACTTATGAAGCCATGAGCAAGTTCCTAGGAAGCAAGTTAAATTATAAACCATTCTTTTTAATTTTAGCATTCGTCCATTATTAGGATTACGCTGAAAATTTTAAGAAAATATTAATTACTCCCTTCGTCGCCGACGTGTTGCAATTCTATAAATAGTGTTTTCTGCTAAAAGACTAATCCCAGAGGGCTGCGCTAAATTGAGCAAGTCACAAAGTTTGAGAAAGAGAACCCCTTCTTGTTCCGGAGTAGTAGAATCGTCGTTGTGTCTGTTTCGGCAATTGAGACATTCCTAAGTTTTCGACCGTGAACTAGTGCTGCTTGAGCATTTCCGGCGTATGATAAAAAAACGTTCCAAAATTTCTCGGAACGAAGATGATACTTGTCTCGAGACGTTTCAAATATTCCCCCCTGCTTGGTACTGTCCTTAACTCGCGAGAAACCCACCCTTCCCTTTCCCCCTCAGGAGCCAACCCCAAATTTTCTGCCACAAATACCTCACCCCACAATTTTCATCATCCCCACCATTCTCGACAGAGGCAGGTTCAAAGAAGTAACATCCTCACCATCAGTGGCGTAACTAGCCCTTTCCCTACGAATGACGAAAATGTGCGGCTGGACGTTTCTTGACCCGAGAGACGAAAGCCGCAAATTTTTGTCGGAGATTTTTTTACGTGATTTTCTATGAGATTTTTTTTCGCGATCGAATGCCGAAAATATACATTTCCTTGCTCTCCCCATTTTATGACGGTCAAGGTTTCGCGAAATCGCGAAGTTTCGGGACCCAGCAAAGCGGGACATAGACCGTACCCTCGAAATCCGGGAGCAGTTACCCGGACCCCTCGTCTCACATTACCCCTCTTAGTGGTAAGGGACCTTGATCATTCCATTATTCATTCAGTCAGTTTTTGAAATAAATATTTGTTCCTTTCTCAAAACGTATGAACTAAGAATTGAATTCTTTGTCTTTTGAGCAGAATTTACAATTTTTAAACGAAATTCTTCGATAAATATTAACTTATATCTCTATTTCAGTATAAACATCAATATGGCAGTTTTTTCTGAATTAAATACGTTAATTATGACGGTAGAGCTTCGCTCAAAATTTTACAATTCTCAGAATAAAACGAGAAATTCAATTCGAAGTCTGCAATTTACGTGCAAGCAACAATTGTCCATATGGCTAATACATATATTCACTTCTGAATCAGTTTGCATTTTGTGTCCATAGAATACATAAAAGGAATAATATCGAATAAGAAATAATATCGTTGAAGGAATTTTGAAAATTAACTGGATATATGTGCATTAAAATATAACATGATAATTCCTAGCAGAAATGTTGTTTTCTTATTTTTCATTTTTACCCGAAGAAAATAAATTTTAAGGTAGACATAAAAGAAAACTTGAAAACAAGAGTATTAAGACATGTTTTGTGAGGGGTATCTTTGCTCCAACTCATGGTTTATAACTAGATTTGTATGCTTTTATAAGGTTGGGTCAAAGTTCCCCAATTTAAGATAACTTTGCCCCAAATAAAAAAAACGCTTTAACCGCTCTATATTCATTTTTATTAATTTTTAAGTTAGATAGGTTAGTTTCCAAGGAATCATGAACAGTTGGGCCAATGTTACCCCAGTTGGTGGTATGCAAAAGTCCAGTTAAATATTATTTGTTTGCAATTTATCATATTCTTCTTATCATTAAATCATGAATAAACAAAATATTTTTATGACTTTTGCGTGTACCAACAACTTGCATATAAGTGATAGGTATTAGAAATTTGCTGAAGAGTCAGGCAAATATTTTTCATTTTTTAACGCAGATCCTCTCGGTGTCACTTGATGCGAAGCTCAAGTTTGCAAACAGTTTTAACATTTTTCAGCTCCTAAACATCGAAGGATTGCGGTGGTAAAGAGATCGTGCTCAAAGCCATTAACGTCTCCGCAACCTTGTCCGTATGACTGACACTGTTGGACGCCGTAAACCCTGCTGAAAAAAAAAATTATAAAAACCGAGCAAGTTGACACTCTGCACGCATATACCAACCAACCCCTATGTCACGCATGTGCGGTTTTTTTAAGTGGGGTGGAGGAAGTGTGAGGGTTTTGGGCACACGAAAAACAAACCGGCCGCCCTTCCCCCACCCCTCCTTTAATTTAGGATGGATTTGGAGGGGAGGGGGAGTTCGCTTGCCGCCTGTTGCGATGACGTCACTGCGACGGCGTCTCCGAGTCGACACGACTGGTTAGCGTCGCCATGACACGGGGGCAGTTGCCACTGGTGACGGACTAAATAAAAAAATGCTTTTCTGACACGTGGCCGTTTTTTGAATCTTCATTAAAATTCGTTTCCTTTTTTGAAATGCGCTTCGCCTCTTCGCATTTTTTTCCTATTTTGCCCCCTGATGGAATACGTCATCGCATTCTTTTGTGGAGTCTACCCATTGCTTGATGTCCTCCCCTCGCGAAAAGCAATGGATGCGTCATCGAAAGAAATGATTGTATCCAATTCCACCAAGCAGGCTAATAATGGGCGATGCAAACTCTGTAGGGAAGAGCTTAGGGCAAACGGAAATAATTTTTGTTTCTCGATCTCATTGAAAATAAATCGAAAATGTTTCAGCATCGTTAAATAAAATGTTGGCACCCTTAATATCCAACGTACGTTTGTCCCAAATTAAAGTTAGGACTTGGCTCATAGTGTGCCAGTAGGACCTGAAATGCTTGGCATAAGTAAATGCTATTTCACCACACATCATGCCAGCTGCATTTTATGATGAATTACCTATGGCATATTTGTCGGCTGATTGCATATAAGCTTATAATGAAAACAATTTCTGTAGTAAAATACATTCTAAAACTTAATTTATATATTTTAGTTAAATGTTTCTCATAATTGGGGACAATAGGTTCCCCTCAGGAGAAAGTCCGCTTCGAGCTGGCGGAGCCCATAGTAATTATATAACAAACCTTTGAGTGTGATACAATAAGAGCAAATTATATCGCACTGTAATGGGGGAGTCAAAAAAATTACTTGGAAATATAGGATATTGACATAGTACCAAATTAACATTACTGGAACTTTTGTTAATTTTAACACGTCATATTAAAATCATTATCGTTAAGAAATAATTAAGTGCGAAATTGAGATTATTGGCACTGTTTTTAGTGACAACACAGCCCTTATCTAAAAAAATAAGTAAATATGTTGTTAAGGAGCTCTCGTCCTGGAAGTCGTAACTCATTTGCCAAAATTTTAGCTTTCATTTCGCGGGGATTAGAATCATATTGTTAGCGATTTTAACAGGAGCTTTCCTGCTCATTTATAGTTTTCTAATTCCCTTTAACGTGCATTCAATCCAAAATGAGGCCATCCGTCGTGCTAGTGAGGGTGAAGGTTGAGTTTTGCGTAGGTGTTCGCGTGATCAAGAGGCCATGGTGATTGGTTTTCCGGGGGAAGGGAATCCTGATTGGAGAAAGGGTCTTGGGAGTGAAGATTTAATGGAGGTCTTTAATAAAGATGGGGCATTAGTGTTAAAGCGATTGGGGTGCCAAAACCCGACCATCGGGAAGATATTTTTACAATCCGCATTCCTCTCACGCAATTGATGTTGGAGCTATTGGAGGAAGCGTCGGGTTTCATTTGGTCATTCATGCATGCTAAACGCTTCTGTTACTGGAGGGTCTGATTAGTGTGCTGGAAAATTTTCAGCTTATCTGTAGACGTAAACATTCAGCGCTATGAGAATGGACGGAGACTATTGTGCGGGATTAACTTCCTCTATTAATAAAATACGAAGATCCACGCTTGATGAAGAGGAATTTTTCCATATTAAAATGAGCACTTGCAATTTTCCACGATTATAAATTTTATTGCGACCTAGGTTTAAGTGTTACTACTTCATCTTTAAGGTGTTTAGGTAACATGGAAACCTAGATTAATCGGTCAGTGTGTTTTCAAGCTGTATTTTCAATATTCCTCTAGTTTTACAAATTCAGTTTTCATATTTATTCTTGTTCTCCGTATTGATCGAACAATCACTGAAAGACTGGGTTACATCTGTTTTGGCGGAGCTAATTCTGTTGGAGCCATTGTAGGAAGCGTCGGTTTTTATTTGGTCATTCATGCATGCTAAACGCTTCTGCTATTGGAGAGCAATGAGGGGGAGATAAATATGCTGGAAATGTTTCAACTTATTTATTGATGTAAACATTTTACTCTCTATGAACGGACGGAGACTCACGTTCCAGAGTAAATTCTTTCATTAATTATTTTATAATCGATTTCTTTTTCATGACCTCAGTTACGTAATAATTAATAGCGTCTTGAAGTATAGGTCTGGCAATCAAATGCAAAAATGTTTGCAGACGTTTCGATATATTTCTACTCTCTTCATGAAGGTTATGAATCATAATGGATACAAGTAATTAGTACATGAAAGTAAGGACGATTTTATTAAAGAAAAATTTTAAAAAATCGTTCATGCCTTCATGTATGTATATAATGTAATCATTGTCATTCATATCCCTGATGAAGGTATAAGAAATATATCGAAATGTCGGTAAACATTTTTTCCTTTCATTTCGAGAACTATACTTCAAGACGTTAGTAATCATAAATCTTTTGGTGCGTTTTTCAGCTTTTTTAGCATTCCTTTTGTTTCATCCGTTCAGTTTTAGTATTTATTATTTTTCCCCGCATTGATCGAACAATCACTGAAAGACTGAGGTATACATCTGTTTTAAATTGATTTCAATTGATTGAAGGGATTGGTTCCGGGCGTAAAATGGCCTAACCGATGGCTAGTGATCTATATTTTAGTCCCTTAAGCAGTATTCAAACGCTAATTCAATTTCATTATGACTTTTAATCACATTCCCTTCTTATTTCATGAGTTTATCTAGACTAGATTTCCACTTTTTATTGATTTTTTTTATTTTAGCATTTATAGGGACCTAGGAACTTAAAGTAGGTAAATTTATCGATTAATTCCTTTGGCTATGATAAATTTCCTTTCCCAAAGTAATAATAAATATTTACCGGAATTAGCTGGTCACGAAAATATTTTCATCAACGACATTGCAAGTCAAAACTAACAATTTTTACACCACAATCAACGCAGGAGCCTGTCGTAAATATTTAAGTACTACCCCATAGTCACGAATACATGTCTTTAGCAGCTCGAATCAATAGATACTTACTCCCAAAGCAGCATATGAGAGTTTTCTTAAGTGTGCCCGGTTTAACATGGGAATGGAAGTGTTATAGTGAACTTAGTCGTTGTGGGCTACACGCATAGAATGCATTTACAATTGTGAAATTGCTAACCCATTTAAGCATACAGTAGGTATATTTCACCAGTGCAGTGGCTAAAATTAAAGGGGTATTCGGCGCGCTTCAATAGGCGTGTGGCAGAGGGTGTTGGAACAACAGCCTTAAATGATTAAGAAAGAGAAATGTGCTTGCGCAGTTTCTGCGCTGAATTTTTGAATTCTTAAACATATAGAAGTCCATTTTAAGTTAGGAAAAATAACAAACTATTGTTTCTACAACTTACGAAACGAAGCTTAGTGTTTGACGATTGAAAAATTAAGTTGCATAAAGCAAAATCTTTTCCTTCTTTTTACTTGTGCCACGTTCCTTAAGCATTTTTTAAAGTTCTAAATTTCTCGGGGAAAAATGAATTCCTCTATCCATCAGTTCGGAAAAATCTCTTTCTTAATTTAATCCTTTCTGTCGAAAGAAAACTACAGTGTCTAATAGAAAGCTTCTCATGACTACTGATGGAAAATTTTTGATCTTGTATCCAATATTTTTTTTCTAATAACGCATCTGCTGTTTGGAACATCGAACGCAAATTTATTAAACAAAGTACGATCATAGAGAGTTCATGGATCATGTTCGGACTCTTTCCTCTTACTGTGGCCTTGGAACCTCATTGTTTCCTGCCCCTAGCAACCCTCCAAAAGAATCCCCTTTGGCCCTTGGGGGTTTCATTTTCCTGCCCGAAACCCCTAATATTCCCTTCCCTTTTCTTCCATTCTTATTTCTTCCGCCTTCTCCCACATCCCTTACAAACCTCTCTCGTCCCTCGGATTATTTTCCGGCAAGTTTCTTTCTTTACGCCCTTCCCTTCGTCTGTGTCGCACGATTGATGGGCTTGGTACGCTGTAAATATGTAATCGCCATTCGGAAACACGTTTATTTTCAAGGATTGCAAAGAAATAGTAAAGCTGTAGTTCTTTCCAACTATGGGGGAACGAGGAGGGATCGATGCTAACCGAAAGCCTCTGAGAAATTACAACATTATTTAAAACTATTGTCTAGTTTTGACATATAATGAATTTCAACCTAAACTTTCAATGACACCCAAATTTTAAGAGCCTAAATGATGTAAAATATATTTCCAGGTAAACATTTTCCCCCAGTTGCATGAGGGGGTTGCTCTTCAACCCCCTCTAATCCCCCCCAAACCATACTCCTAGTTATGCCAATGGTTCTTTCCATATCTAAATGTATTTTATTGGTCATTATCAGTTATTTGTTTTGGAAAAAGCTGTTTATTTTTTCACTTTACCTTTATATTTATTTTGTTTCTGGCTATTTCTCAACTTGCTCCGTCTGTGCGAAAAATCAACAGGTAAAATCATACTACCCCAGGTCCCCCGATATCCGGTCAAAATTGAGGTCGGTGGAAATTTGAGGACTATACCGGACAAGGTGGTGTGGACTGCCGAACATATGATGTCACAAGCAGTCCAAACCGTAGCGCACACTACCACAGACGAGGAGAAAAGCCCGAACTTTGACCACATAGAGGTGGTCGCTCTTGACTAATTTAAGAATACCGGGACTAGCCAAGGTGATATCATTACGGAGTCATCCGCCTCCATATAGATATCACCGTGGCTAGTCTCGGTACTCATAAATTAAATTGTTCATCATACAATTGATTTTTAACCCATTTCCCATTGTAGGATCGACTTGAATACTTGCACACTCGTTTATAAGGACAATACAATATTCACTTTTGAAATCTAGACATTTGAAATTTTGTTCCATTTAGCTCCAATTAATCAAATAAATTCCAATATGAAAAAAATAGTTTTAAAATTTTTCAACAGAAAGATATAGTTAATACTTTCCAGAGAACATGTGGCACAATTAGAAGAACTCTGAGAAAAAAAACGAGAAAAGAAACACAAATAACATTTTATAAAGCAATGGCTGTCCCTACTATGCTTTACGGATCAGAATGTGGGGTACCAAAAATAATGAATTAAGGCAGACTGAATAGTCGGAAATTAAATTTTTTAGAACAGTGAAAGGCTGAACAAGACTGGATAAATTAAGAAATACTCAAATAAGAGATAAACTGGGTGTCCAGGTAGTTACTAATTAATTAGAAGAATACAAACACAGATGGCAGGAACATACTTCGAATGCCAAATTTATATACTTCAAAAGAATTCCATAAACAGCAATGGAATATCATCCAATTGGCTAGGGAAGTGTTGAAAGACCAAGAAAAAGATGGTAATGTGGAGCCGGAACAGGATTAGTTGCACATCCTGGAAGGAGGAAGGAGAGGACACTATAGTTTTTATTTTTTAACAGGAACAGCTCTGGTTTAATTGATAATATGATTCACCACCAAAAAGTAGAACATTATGATAAGAAGGAAAATATGTTTTAAACATAGGTTATTCCATATATAGTATTAAATGTTCTAAAAAGTAAAAACTAAACTTTATGTTACTCGTATAGTAAAGCTTGATTGCTGACTAGGTTTAGATATTAATTTTCCGTGCAAATTGTTACTCACCTGTCAGGCTCATCTGCTCTCATTTCTAGTCCACCTAATAAGCTCCCACGATTTATTATATCCTGTTGATGAAATGCTTATTTTTTTCTTAAAGCGAATTTTATCAACCACTATTGCCATTGATAAAAATATTTTCAAATTCAAAATACATGATCAATATTACTTGACTAATATTTTCAGCAGATTTCCATATTTTGAGAGCATATCTAGCAAGCCACTGTACAAAATCAACATTTATATTATATTGGGCACACGTTTAGTGTAGTAATCAGTTTATTTGAACTTAAAATACATATTTATACATTTGTAATTGCTATTTCTGCATATAAATTTGAACCAAACCTAAAAAATACTGATGTTTAAATACAAATTCGTATAATAATAATATATTTTGAGGGGGTAATCGATAGCTTTCTGAAATATCACCCACTTACTCCTTGGTGACCTCAACCTCACCTATCCAAGCCAATTGTCGGGTAGAGTTATTCATCAATGTCAATATCTCAGATTATTAAAAAAAATGAATGACTCTACTTCACAATCATTGACATTTTCTGTAAAAAGAGTAATAAAAAAACTGATGGTGCTATTAGTGATAAAACACTCAAGCACGACGATAATGTGGAGATAAGAATTTTTAAAGACCCCTGGATAACCATTGCCATCTTCTCGCGACTGCTCGAGAGTGTTAATGCTTCTTTAGTCTTTAATGCCCTCTCGCGGCTCCTTCCGTAGGTACTCAGCGAGGGACCCTTTCTCGCCCGCTTAACTCTCTCTTGACATCACTTTCCATCTTGGAGCTCGGACGGAATGGAAAGAAGGGAATGGTAGGTTGGTGTGCAGAGAAGGGATACCGCATCGATATCGATTTTTCGATATTTAACGATACATAGAAAACTTTGAGTGGCGATTGGAAACTTCAGCTACCTCGTCCAGATTACGTTTGTTCTAGCGATCGCAGGAACCATCGTGCATTCACATTACGACGGTGAAACTGTGCTACCGTCTATAGCTGAAATCTAAAGTGAACGAGAAACTGACGGTTGGCGAAGCTGTTGAGGTATGTACGATTAAGATATTGTTGTGTTCAACGTGTATTTAACGTGTTAGGAGCGTAATGTGAATGCACGATGGTTCCTACGATCGCTATAACAATCGTAATCTGAACGAGGTAACCGAAGTTTTCACTTGTCACACGATGTTTTCCATGAATCTAATATAATTCTTCTTCTGACTATATTCGTCCTTGCTGGGACAACAACATTGAAAAATAAATGAAGCAATGGGCGCTTCGCAAACTTTTCGTCTTTCTCTTATCGCTTCCTCTTCCGGTTTTGCAGCGCCTAACCATCCTAAAGTGGCAACGTTCCTAACTAAGTGTACTATTTTCCAGACATGGGTTCGCACCACAAGTTCTGCTAACTATCGTTAGGACGATCGCTGGAACAATCGTAATCTGAAGGAGGCATAAATCAATTACTATACGTATTGATCGATATCGATGTCTTTATTTCTTACGATGCATCGAAAGCATCTATAGTGTCAAGTGAAAACCAATTTCACTCTACTATGTATGATTACTATGACTATACACCGATTCATAGTACTTGTGATCTAATAGAAATTGAAAAGTTTATCGGTCGTAAAAGTTAGTGTATGTCTTAGAGTAAAGTTTAGTTATTCGCCATAGACACTCGTACCTAAGGAATTGACGTTACATTTCCTCTGAAAAAAGTTAAATTATGGCATTTCACGATCTTAATTTAAATTTATGTTTTCCTGTCTTAAGTGTTATCCTTCCAAGTTATTTAAGCAAAACATGCCTCCTTTAAATGTGCGAGCTAATACTTACTTAAAAAACATATTTTTTAAAATCTTTTGTTTATTTTATTATCATTCCCTACTATTTTCAACTGAATCATATAATAGAATTTGCAATGCCCGCTTGCTTCCTGGCAATGAATCTCAAATATTTCATCTTAGAATGACGAAAAATATTCAATCGTATTGAGAAACATGAAAAAGTTATAAATTTGAAAAACAATTTCGGAATGGACTGGACTTGACCTCGTATCCTCCAAAACTTTTAGCCAAAACTATCGCCATCTATTGAGAAAATACAAAACATGCTAAAAATTTATATTTTTCGTATGTAAAATTTATTAATTAATTAGAAAATTTATCAAAAAACCTTCCCATTTTTTATTATTGAATATTTATTGTCATTTGAGGCTAGTACGTGTGCCAAAATTCCAAGTCCATCCGATAATGAGGAGTGGGTTAAAATTCAATTACGAGATTCCATTCATTGAAACAGAAAAATGAAGCAAGTAATGAAAAATCGTGTAAAAATCATTCGATGTTTTTCGTGCAGTGTGGCATCCCCAAGCAGGAACGCAAGGAGAAGAGGAGGGGTAGAAGGCTTTAAGGTTTCCGATGAAAGAGAGAGCGAAAGAGAAGTGGAGAGGAAGCACTCTGGTCTCTTACGCCTTGCCCACTTTACTAAGGGTGCTTCTTGGGCTCTGGATTTAGGGACGACGGCGGAGGAAGGGTAGGTTGCAAGAGGGCTGGGAGGGCGAGAAAGAACTGGGGACACGTGGCTGGCACAAGAGGGAGACTTCACGGGGGGTCGAGTGCATGCGGAAAACGCTGGAGACGACTCAATGTTTGATGGTCGAAAAAAATAGGTAAGGGGAGAGAATCTGACTTGAGGCTCAGCAAGTTTAGTAGTCCTTGAGCAGCTAGTGAGAAATGAGTGAGAATAGAAAAGGTTCCTTCTCCTATTTATTTCTTGCCAACTGTGATACAAAAATATAGAGATCCGTATTTTTTCGGTTTTTTTCATCTCTCTTATTTCTCAAATTTGATGGGAGGACTTTTTCATCGCTGTACCCATAGGCGGATTTGGGGGGGGGGCACGGAGGTACGTGCCCCCCCTCCCCCGACGCTTAAAAACTAAGCAAATTTTTTTATACTCTTATCATTACGTTCCTATTTTTTTCGTATTATGGAGTTTCAATCATTTAAGTTTATATTATGAATAAATTGCATGTTAACATAGAAAGAATATTTCGTTCATTAATTGTTGTATCTTGTCTTTAATCTCTAGTATGAGAAAATCTTTAGCCTGTCAGATTCTTATGTCCCCGCCAGAAAAAATCCTCGATCCGCCCCTGACTGTACCTTGTGTTTATCTTACATCTCACCAATTCTATCAATGGATTGTGACACCTTGTTAGAAAATATAACGGGCAGTGCCGTGAATTTTACGCGAGTACGAAATATTGTAATTATCCTATCTGGGAAAATTAAAATGACATTCTTTTCTATGCTTGAATCATTCTTATAAAATTTACTAGCTGACGCCAGATGGCCAAGTATTTTCAGATGGGTAATTTAAATAAATTTGATGTTCGAATATACGAAATATTTTATGAGATAAAAATATTCCACATGTTGAGTGTATTCGCGTAAAGGGTAAAACAAAATTTATCGTAAGTTCAATGGTTTGAGGCGTTACGTTATGTAACTTCTTCATGACTATTAGGAAAGAATATAAATTTACCAGTTCGATAACCATTTATTCACTTTCAACCGGTTTTTATAGAGTGCAGATGCCAGAAGATCAATATGGTTGCACTGTATCGAAACTGGTCGCAAGATAATAAATTATTATGGGAATAGCAAAGTTTTATTCTTTTGTGATAGTTATTTTAAGTTTTTTTAGCCAGTGACGTAGCCAGGGGGGATTCAGGGGCTCCGGACCCCCTCCGAAATATAAAAACTCAATTATTTTTCTTCGTAAAAGATAACAAAATACTGAAAAATCGTGAATTTACAATATATTTCTATAACAAATGAAGTTTTTTCGATTATGAATAGTGCTTAATTGAGTGAAGTGAAAAATTAGCTTAAAACTATACTTAGTACCCCATTTTTCGAAAAATTTCCTCCCTGGTCTTGGACCCCCTTCTAGGTTTTGGTTTTGGACCCCCCTCCGAACGATATTCCTGGCCACGCCCTTGCTTTTAGCCTTCATCATCGTTAATGGGGCTGTTAATAATATTCAATTTTACAATATATTTTGAGCATTAGGGTTTCCCACGTTAAGAGGAAACACACGAGACATTTCTTAAAGATATAAGATTCATATCTTAATTTGTGACAATTTATTACCACACAGTACGGAATCAAGTTGTATGCTGGTCAATCAATAGGATCAGAAAGATCGTACGTCAGAGCATGAGAGCGGAGGTGGAATACGGAAAGGGACTGGGGCACCAGTGTGCCTGAAATGCTGTGCAGGAGAGTGGGGTCTAATGGAAAAAGGATTACGGAGACCGAAGCCCCGTAGCTTGCCGGGTTGTTGCAGTTCAAAGATGTTCTCGGAACCTTTCGTGTCTCCCAACGTATCAACATCGTCGATCCGGTCTCTTGTTTAGAGCTCAGGGAAAATGTTATATATCCCTCACGCTGCATTTGTCCGCTGGTTGGGCACTAGGCAAAAAAGTCTGGTTATTCGATATGGTAATGGGATTCATGCCTCGTTTTCATCACTGTCATCAGCACGATCGTACACACTACCACGGCAATACGTAAAGGTTGTCTTATTCGTTTCATAGAGGCTTTATTCAGGGAGAATTTTTAATCGGTTTAAAATGAAATGTCCGTGCAAATTCATACTCCATATTTCCAAGTGAATATTAGCAATCACATTAAAAAGGAATGAAAATTTTTGAATGTGATTGAATATATCGTCGCAGATTTATATGGCGCTAATCATATTTCCTTATGAAATTCGGATCGCTCTGATGTCAGCGGCGACTTTTTTTGGTCCATTTTAATAAGAATAATTTCATTTAATGTTCTTGGAGTGAACTCCTTTGGAACATATTATGGTTTTCAGTTACAAGTGTGCGCAAGAATATAAATATGGGGATAAGCCAATCAGACAATTAGGAAACAAATGAGAGAAATTGTAATAGGAATTATTAACAATAGATATAAAGGAAACAAGGTTATCATTCAGCGATGCGAAAAAAGAGCTGAATTGCTTGTTCAAACACAAAAATGAACATTAGACACATCCATAATCATATAAATGAATTAACTCAGTCAGTAACAACGTAGAAAAAAACGGTAGTTCAGTCGCAGTAACTAAACTCAGTACTAATAACGAAACAACGTTGTCCTTCAAAAATGTGAAAAATTGAACTAAACTGCTTCTAGCACAACAAGATCATTAATCATACCAATAAACAGATAACTTAATTACATGAGTAACTGCCTGCATGGGTAAGTAGAAAGTGTGTGACAAACTTTCTCTTAAATATTTCCAGTGATTCTCTGTCTTTTACCAGTTTTAGCAAATATTTCCACGAAATGTACGGCGGGTGACAAAATATCAGTGGCCAAGTGTAGAATCCTAGCTATTGTAGTAATTGCGCTCACTATGCTGATGACAATTTTGCTGCCATGAAACTGCAAACGGCTGAACTGCTCTGCTCCAGTTGATAATGGAAGACTCTACGTTTCATAATGTCGTCAGTTACTACGGAATTATTTATATATTTATTCGGCGCTGTGGCGCCGCCAATTCGTTGTTAACAGAGTCCTCTATATTGCCATATAATAACTACGAAGTTTAGTGTTGAGGGAGCAATCTAGAGGACTCTGGTTGTTAAGTGGCACTATTCTGAACTAGGCGTCTCGCCACTTTCCGGGAATGCTATGACTATTTCCGCTTACGATCGCGCGGGTGCTCCTCGGCACAATAATTATGTGTACGGGGCATTAGGCTCGTATAGTGCTTAAACCATATACCTAAGCGTGCCCTCCAAGCCACTGGGCTCACTTTGAGCCTAATTAGACCGGAGAATCCTTTTGTAGCTTCCATGCACACTACGATGATAACAGGTATGCTTGATCTCTTATATTTTGATGAGAAATGGTAAAAATGTTAGCGCCTCTATAAACAGAATATAATTCAAAGCGTTTTTCGAAAATCTAATAAAAAAGGTTGATCACGAATTTGTCAAAAACGGCTGTTTTTCGTGTACACCATATTTTCGACAACACATTTTTCGGAGAGAAATGAACTCATCACACAGAAATTCTGTAATAAATCCGAAAATTTAAACGAAATTTTGTTTTAATGGCCAATTATTTGATTGTTGACTAATTTATAATTCTTGGTTATTTTTAATTTTTATTAATTATCAATTATTCTTGATAATATTGATTATTAAATGATATCAACTAATTCCTAATTCATAGCGATTTCAATATTTTGATAATTTTTATTCTTAATACTTTTTATATCTTAGCTATGTTACGTTGTACTACTATTTTCATTGAAAATTGAACATTGTGCTCTTTCATTTTAGAGAAAAAATTACCTCTCAGTGTAACGGTATCATTTTTATTTTATCTGTATTACTTTTTAATACGAGTAAGTAGACGAGTAATCGTAGTAAGTAGACTACTGTGAAGATTGTGGTGAGTATTCTTTCATTTTTCACGAGATAAACATTTTGGAATCCCTTAGTGCATATTTGTTTGAAGTCCATTTTGCTTTGAACATGACAATATGAATCCTAGTTTTTATCGTAACTTGAGATGCTCAAGATCATCAGAAGTCTGAGCAAGCGTTGAATGGTCCAGTTAGCGTTTCCTGTCACGGAGATGGGGCCCAAGTTTATCGTTTGATGTATTCATGATAGCCAGAAGTTTAGGGTTTCCGGAGTATGATCTCCTTGGATGAATGAGAATTGGGATTTATCTTACTCTGATGTACTTCAGAAGCGTGTAGTTTGCCTCACAGATTAGTTCCACAGCCATTAACTGATTCAAATTCAGACGCCATTCTCATTTACCCTCTCCAGCATATTCATAGTTTATGGTATCGCCCACGTCAATTACCGAAGAGAGGAAATGATGTTCGTAATACGTACCTGAGGCTAATTTCTTGTGGAAGCCTTTCGGTTGTCTACTTTTATGTATATCTAGTACTTCCTGCGTTTGGCCTAACTTCATGGAAAATATTATTTTATCCAACTTTCGTGGTCGCGTATAAACCTATAAAGCTATATTTCGATAAGGCGAAAATTTCAATGACAGTGTGAGGGATAAGTATTTTATTCGATAAGTATTAAAAGAAATATATTCTCTCAAACTGAAAATTTTCGGCCAAAATTGATGGAAAAAGAAGTGTTTGTGAATTCCACACGAGAAATTAGGATTTAATAATTTACGAGCCTATATCTTAGCTTCTAAATATATGTAATATTCCTGAAATTATTAACGGTAGTAATTTAATGCGGTAATTGAGTTGGATATTCTCGAGCTACTCCCTCTTCTACTAATAACAAATTTATCCCTAATGCCAAATCTCCGACCGGAAGACGAACCCTTACGTATACTATTAAAGATCCTTACCGAGAATTAAATGCTTCCATCGAAGTTAAATTCCTCCACCTATGATAATTGATAAGCATTTTTACGAATCTGATCATTCCAGCCAAGGACGTTTTGATATCTTAAGTGCCTACCTCCCATTGTGTTTTTATTGCGGATTATATATTTCTCATAATACTCCTTGACATTTGTATTATCCCACTAAATCATGACCAGGAAATGTGTATTGCCGTGGTAAAAATATTATTTTCCGCGTCAATTATACAAATAGATTTTGGAAACGTTAACCGCAATGTAATTTGTAGGTATTCATCATGATTTTGCTTATTTTTTCATGAATTTGCGAAAGACGATTTGTGATTATGATTTATAATGAATTATACTATATCTCCCATCATACTTCTTGATATATATATTGTTCCACAAAACCATTATCAGAAAATCTAAATTGCCAGGGTAAAATTTTCTGTTATTTCCGCGGAAATATCACTAATAGATTTCGGATACGTTAGTCTCAAAGCGGTAGGTATTTATAAAGATTCTGCTTATTACTCATCAAATCTGCTCATAAGTGCACATTTTATTTCAAGTGCGTGCAAGCTGAATTCAACTTCTCGTATGTCATGCGTCAATTATAGGAGTTAAAACGCATTATTTACGACGTCTCTGCTGTGTTTTAAAGGTCGATGTGCCACATCCAGAACGCATGGACGTTTAATAAGGATATTTATGTGGGATTTTAGGATGTGTGAACCAAGCCATCTTTTTTCTCTCTCTTCGTACGTAATAAGCCGTTCGGATGCAGCGGAAGCCGTTTCCTTTGTATGCACCATTATATCAAACCCCACAACGTCACGAGTGCAAAAACTAGAATGGTGTTCGCATGACTATTAAGGAATAACAGATCTTTCTGAATCCAATTGTGGGAGGAACTAGGACATGTTGAGTCCCGGGAATATTTCCCTCTCCGAAGCCATCCAAAGTAACGAGTTCAAAGGAGGAATTTAGCAAAGGTACTGAAACTGCATGTTTCGCTTTTGTGATGGAATAAACCGTCGTGCGTACACTATTGGTTTGGTGTCTTTGCTGTTGCCATGGCGTCGTACCTGAACCATATTCATACAATAATTTCAAGCGATTCACGCGTGATATAGCGGAATGTTCGACATGTTGAAATAAAAGGTAATTGCACAATTACCTGTGGAAAAGTGCATCGACGTATTAGTTCAACTTATTCATCCAATTTATTTCCCTGTTTACTTTATACTTTAACCGCGATAAACGTAGATTGTGCGTTCCTCCAGCCGTAATCATTTTTATGTTGTATCCAGAATGACCCGAAGCTTTTTTTTTTAGCTTGCATATGCATCGAATTATCTCTAAAATATCGTAAATACAGTTTTCCAATTTGGAAGATTGGTTAGAGAAACGAAGTGAATTTCATTTTAATACAGAATGTCGAAATACGAATTCTTAACTGTACTTTACTGACTGATGGCCGTGAAAAATAGGCTTTCTGATCTATATTTTGTTGACATTGCAAATGAAAATCCTTTCCTTAAAGCGGGTCTCAACTAGTCAAAGTAGAGGAAAAATTTTATAATGACGGACTTAAAAGGATATTTAAGCTGCTCTAATGTCCTTCATATCCTAAGAATTTCATGTACATTATTCGTAGATACGATATCTTAATACGTTTTGATCTATTTGTTAATGAACTAAGTAATTTAATCAAACCACTTTAGTTTCATAAAAATGGAGGCATGAAAGAAATGGAAACATATATTCAGCGAATCCGTATCGTAAATCCTCGGACATACATGTCAATGCTGAATGACATCAAAAATGCACATTTGAATTTTCGAGCATGCATAGTTCGCGTTGCACAAAATCTTTTTCTCTGAATATATAAAACTAGTATCTGTAGCCAGCTATAGCTGCTTGCCAATATCTATTAGTCTAAATCATAGTATCGAGCAATATCTGGGACAAAAAATACAGCAACTAAGTACAAATCTCGATAAGACTTATCCGATCCGAAGCTGCTATGGAGTACAACAGCTTCGATGCAATCCTAAAATTCGGACATCACGCAAACCAAAATTATTCTCTTGTTTCAATGCATCCTGGAGTACTTCAAGAGGACGTTCCCTTGCACAAGGTTCGAGTAGTGTTTTGACGGGAGACTGAGGGGGATGTAATCCGGAAACGAGCGGAAAGTGGCGTCCACTGCGCCCTCTATGGTTATTCGACGCGACGCGACGGGTGGTCACTGCGAGGCTGGGTTAATAGTATTTGCATCGCCCGACTGGCCCTTGGATTGTAGTTAGGCACTGAGGATTACTCCGTTTCAAACTGCTTGTGATATACCTGCTCAACGTTTTGATTTCTCAAAAGATATGTTTTTATTATAAACTAGGTTTTTGTGATAATAAATTTATTTTATCCATATTTTCATAAATTTCTTGAAGGAGTTTAATCCTCCGGTAAGAAGCGATTGTGTCTGCAATTTTACCAACAGTGATTCCATATAGGTAGTAATTGGGGACGAAGAAGTCTTACGCAAGTTTTTTTGGACAAATCCATTGTTACGAAGTCTTTTTCAATGAATGGTAATGAAAAATTGTAATATAGGAATCTCTCCCGTGGGGAAAGGCTAAATTGATTGCTTTTGGTTATTTTGAAATTGCATTCATAAGGGTACCTTAAAATACAAATCTATTGAATTATAAAATAGTTTAAATGAAGATATCTTTTAGATCACTTTATATCATTGAGATTTACATTTAAATGCCTAGTGAACATTAACTTCTAGCCTAAACTAGGTTGAGTAATATAGAAATAAAGCAGGCACTTTTTAATTCAATTATACCTTTTAACGCAACTTAACCAATTTGTTAAAATGATAAATTTTCTTTGAAATGCAATAAATAATGTCTAACTTAACCTATATAGCATGAGTTAACATGACAATTGAGTGTTACTAGCCGCATTTCCGATCCAAATCTTTAGCTCGCCTCTCGAATAAGGTTCATAAAAGCAAATGGTTGACAATATAAGAAAAGAACATTGGCTGCGTGGTTAGTTTATAGTTGAAGCTTTAGGTTACATTGCTTAGTAATGTATGATTTTACACTTTCCCGGCGAACAGAAAAAAATAAACTTCTCTCGGGTTTCCGCGCGGGTAAGATATACTAAGTGCGCTTTACATCTGTAAGATTTGCATTAAAATGCCGAATGAACATCTAGAAGAGTAGGAGCGCTTGCGGTGGGCATTATTCGTTCCGGAATCGCATTCAATCAAGTTTTTATTTAGGAACTAATCTAATGAAAGCAGAGAAAAAAATGTATTTCTAATGGAATATACATGATAATAAATTTATCTTCTACTTTTCTATCTGCCATAAGAATCGTCAGAAAAATAAATTGTGGGCAAGACACCTTCACATATTTTGAGCTATTTGTTAATGAACGATGTAATTGAAGAATGTCAAGTTAGTTTCGTGAGAATGGGAAAATGACACAATTGGAAACATTTGAATCCAGCAAATCCACATCGTAAATTATCCGAAAAAAATTTATTGCAGAATTAAATCAAAAGTTCATTTGAATATTCACGCATTAGTAGTTTGAACTTCACAAGAACGATTTCATGGCACTCTTAGAACATCTTATCCGCGCGAAAACCCGAGAAAATTTTATTTATTCTTTTGACTCTTTATTTGAGTCTCAGTACTAAAAATTTAATGAAAAACTTTTTTAACATTTAGATATAGCAGTAACAGCAAAGGTATGCTTATGAATTTTTACGAATTCCTTGTCATACGAAAAGTTTAAGTGGTTTTAAAAGCTTTAAGACAGGCAACACCAAGGCTCCAGGTACTTTTGTGGTGAAATAGAAGGAATTTTATTATTCAAGACCCCTTTTTTGGCATTAATACGAAAAAATAAAAATGTACTTTAAACGCACCAAACGTTCATGAGGATAAAATGAAATGGTTAACATCCACACACTTTTTTATTAACAAACTACCGACCCGGTTTCGACACGTAGTGTCATTATCAAGGTACCCATTTTGGCTTCCCAAGGTCTATATATACCGTCCAGCGGGGGGAAAGGTGGGGTGGAAAGGCTAGCAAGGGAGGGGGGGGACAGTTTGACTAAAAGGAGCGCAATAAGGAAGGTCTTTGGAGGAGGGGTTGGGAATAGGGATTACGTAAATTAGTGAAACGGTGAGGATGGAAGAGAAGTCATGACAACCAGGAGAGGAGCGGGTGTTGGCGAAGGTCAGAAATTAAAAACAGCTAAGAGCGGGCAGGAATTTTCAGGGATAAAAGAGGCGATTGGGTAAAATACACTTCATCGTTACAAAGATTATGCGGGCTATTAACAATTTCAAATTTCTCGTAAAAGTCTCGTAAAAGTTTTTGTTAGTAAAAAAGTGTGTGGAAGTTAACCATTTTATTTTATCCTCATGAATATTAAAAAATTCCACTATATATCGCCGGACACTGTGAATTATGCACCAAACGTTCTTTTAAGAATACGGTCCCCGGGTATTTAGTTACAGGTGGAAAAGATCCATACAGAAATATTCATCAAAATCTGAGACCCTAAGGGACAAATATTAGATGAATTGAGGTGATATGGCTCATTTGAAGGAGACCCCATTACGAGGTTTCTTCTGCAGAGGCAAATATCACTAAATGTATGTATTAATTAATCGTGTATTCTTATGGCTGAGAGAAGATGTAAATTATTATTTGAATTATAAACCAAACACTAAATTTCCATGCCCTTCGATAGTTGATACCTGTTCTGATACAGTAATGTCGGTAAAAAGTACAAATGGAATCTGTTTTAATAATAATCAAATAAGATCCTCAAGCAATGCATGCGTTGTTGATTAAGTGTGATTTATCTTTTATTTTCATTTTCTGCAGGTTTTCTGAAATACTGAGGACTTCAATCAGCAGACAGGCGTGGTAGAGCCGACGACTTTCAACAAAGTTTTTTGAGGGAAAGGTAAGTGAAATACTACTTACTTCTCCCAATCAGTTCAATATTTTTGCTGGTGGAGTAGGAAAAGTAATATTAGTGTTACAATTTGTCTACTTTAATTGTTTACAAGCAACATTAGACTCTCAAGTTGACGGAGCTTTTACCTGCGGAAGTGAAATATTGAAAATGAATTCTATAACCATATGACTTGTGGGAGCTAGTTCAGAATTTAATGCAAACGAGCACAAGATCATTAATTATTAATGAAAATATTCATTCCCGGCAACATTTATGCGATTAGTGCGTTCCTAAGACAATTTTTATTCTGAAATGAAAAAGTATTCTCTTCCACGGTATTATTTGTTTCAGCCTCACATGTGCTCAAGCTTTTATTCGGAGTATAAATTTGTCTGAGTCATTCTAAATAAAACTATGTACAGCTGTAATACAAGGTGAACATTTTTAACTTTATCATAAGAACTTTCCTGATTTAGATAACTAATTATAATTTTTATCTGACCTGCTATTATCATGACATGATCACGACAGTGCTGATGGAAAGGAAGATGACCATCGCTATATTGCTGTTTGTAAATGCATTTGCATCATTAATTGTTTTATCATACGAATATGAAGCCAAAACGTGCTTTTTTAGAAGCTTATAAGAAATAAATACATTTATGGTTCATCAAAGCCTACCTCAGCTTAAGTTTATGATAGTGAATAATTTTACAATTTTACATCGCGGTACTATCCAATATCATGCCTGAAAAAGCTTTTTTTATTGCACTGAATGTTCAGGATTGTCATTATATCGATGCTTCTGTCCAAATTTACGTTCTAAACAATTAAAACACCCGATGTAATAAATAAATAGAGTAGCATTCTGTTAATGAGGGCCCATGAATGAATTACAGAAGGTACATCAAAATTGGACTCAAGTTTTTATTCGTAGATAATTTTGCAATATTTATACTGAAGTTCTCTTCATTTTCATACCTGAAATAGCGCCTTTTAATGATCAGGATTGTCATTATATCGGTACTTCTTATCGAATGTACGTCGTTAATTTTTAAATCTCCGCAAATAAATATCGTAGCGTATTCTTGTTGGTATTGAATACGATGCATATGCAAACATTAAACAACTTATGGACAATTCTATTTACAACAAAAAATTTAATACCGCTGAACGAAAGCGTATTCTACTTATATCGGGGTTAAAGTATATCTGCGCTGTATCGTCCTTCGCGTAAATATTCACTCAGTCTTCAGTGGCTGCTGTTGACAGCGTTAGGGTTGGGGAGAGGACTGATGAAGGAAGAGAAAGATGTGGTAATGAGAAAAAAATGACCGATCTGCTTTCTCTGTGGAAAGGGAAGGACCATTGACCGACATCTTTCGCACGAATACATGAGGACTCTCGGGGAATCATTTTCTGGTAGCGAAGAGAAGATATGAGCATCAGTAGCTCATTTGTAGAAAATGAGGATGATGAAAATTATTTTTTTAATATATTTTTTAAACCCAAAAGCCCATTTAAACTCATGCCACTTCCATGGTTTTATTTGGTACGTAATGCCATGCAATGAGAGGTAAGCAAGTGGAATCAAACAACGGCTTATAACTCACGTCATTCATTATTTAAAATTTTCTTTTGTTGTTTTCAGTGAGTGACTGTGTTCTTGCCCCTCACCCCATAGTATCCACCACCATCATAGTATCCGGTATTTCATTATGATAATTTCCAAAGTAATGCATGAAACGAGTAACTTTGTTCGCAGTCACGCGCATCGGTGTAATTATTTCAAGCATGAAATTTGGTGTGAGAAATAATCAGCTTAGCCGGAGTTCGAACCCGGATTACTCGATTGCCGGTCAATAGTGCCATCTGTTAATAAACTTATTTCCCCACGTGTCTCCCACAAACAATGTGCGTGAATACCGTTTCCACTAATTTTAACTGTGAGGTTATACCCATATTCCATGGGCATAGTTAATTATCGGTCGTAATAGGGTGTATAATTATCTATAGTGCGGAGACAGGACATTAGGGCCTCTTTGTTGCGAAATATATTTTCCTCTATGGGACCAATAATTGCTACCACTGTGAAAGAGCATTATATGCTCCAGAAGACGGAAAAATTCGTAATGCAGTCTAACGTTATATGAAAAGCTGTATTTGGAGGAACAATTAAAAAGTCCCACAAACCGTCCCATGAAATGTTATTGTTCTGAGAATGCAATGAAAATTTTCCCGGGAAATGGATAACTCCCTTATGCTTCGCTACATAAACTCTGTATAACCTTTCAGATCTTTAAATCATATCATCAACGACGTATATATTAGGCTCTCGTAACGATGTAAAATACAGCAAAATAAGGTTCGAATATCTTTTTTTTTTCAATGCAAACGGATTCCACATCAGTCCTCAGGCTTCAAAAATGCATTGAATCCCTAGGATTTACGTTTATTATTGTGAAATTACTGCCGATCATTTCTTATGAAACTGCGGATATAAATGCCATGAATATTTTTGATATTTTTGGAGGTATATTGTTCACGCTATTGAATTTCTCGTGAAATCACGCTGCATTTTACACCATTACTCATTAGGTAGTAATGTATATCAGAAATTCTCGATCTCTTTCACCTTTATCTTTGCATTATCATCTCTGCTGAAGCTCCTGGATTTATGAGCATATTTATCATTTACTGCTCAGATAATTTGCTTGGATGATAGTCCTTTGATAAAAGATGTATATAACATTAGATTTTTCGAAGTGTCTACTGGTTAATAGGAAATTTCGTTGGGTAGCTAGGACAAACTAATAGTTTGATATCTGACTCTTCAAACTCTCTATGTGGTAATAAATCAGGATTACGTATTCTTCTGGTTATCCATTATTTTACTATCTTCTGATACGTATAATTCCTGTTATCATTGTGCCTCTACTATTTCCCAAACCAATTATTTCCTATTATCACTGCAGCATAACAAAATACTTCTGTTTGCAGATTGAAGTTCATCCCTCAATTTTATTCACTGTAAAATATAATTGTATATCCCCATAAATATGCATTTGTAGGCACTCTTTTTTAATAAAAAAATTTTAGGAGGTCGAATGCCTATCGCTAATTTTTTGTGGCATATTACTTGTTTTAAACTTACGCTATCTTCTTTAAATGCTCAGTGCATAAAATATAGGCCTTCGTCAAAACGTCGGGTGTCTCCAAAATTTGAAAAAATATGCCTTAGTTCTTTCTCAGAAATAATTTTTTTAAATATTTGAGATGCAGGTTAATGCTGAGTCTGGTTTATTCTGCATAAAATGAATGTTTCAAGATTATTGCGAAAGTTTTAATCGATTACTAACAGGCAAAAAAGACAAAATGTGATCGACCGAGCGGTAGTGATGCTTCAGGGACGCCGAATAAGCTCAAAATTTCATTAAGGTTTTCTTCTTTCTAAATATTTCCAGTCCTACGGGATTAGGTTTCCTTTCCTCATGAAAAAAAACTTATTTATTAACGGTATTCTCACTGCGAAACACAATTACATGCGGAGAGTTGAAACCAGAAGAAAAAGGGAATTGAGGACGTATTTGGGTTTTAGAAGGAAGATTGATGGTGAAAGGCTCAGTTAGGGTGAAAGAAGGGGCAATAGGCATTCTGTGATTTGCAGGGGAGTGAGTGAGGAATTGGAGAGTTTTCATCAGAGACGAATATATCTCTGCGTGCTAAACCTCCCGTTGGGCGCAGTTGATCCTACAGACACTGGGAGAAAGTTTTTTTTTATGTTTCTCAGTCGCTAGGCGAATTCATTTGATTATATTGGTAATTTTACATTTTCACATGCTCAATTTAGCCTCTCCGTTTATTTGAATTCGACGCTAACAAAGTTGAAAGTTTGAGGCGTTACTTTATGGAATTTATTCATATTGAATGAAAATGAAACTACGTTTTACCGCATAATATATTTATTAGATCACTACCATGGTTTCATAAATATTTTATGTTTAATTTTCTTTTCATTCAATTCGACGCTAACCACGGAAATTTGTTTGAGTTAGGCTGTTCAATAAATTGTAAGGCTACACTCAAAAGTCGTTTTTGTAATCAACTCATCGCAAAGGCTTACAGCTTTTTTTATCAATTATGTGTGTTACTTTCGAAAAATAATGATTCCAAGTCATTAGTACTCATCATTTATTGTAGAACATTGATACTATAATGATAATTACATTTAACTTATTATCGTGTTTACCTCGTGATCGTGGTTTTGATGGGGCATCGCAACCCCTGCTGGTCAATACTTTCGGGAAAATACGTGACGGTGTGGGTTTCGAAATATATCCTTCATGTCGGTGGGCTGGGTTTGGTAGGGGAAATAGGAGAGGGGGATAAGGATGAATGCCAGAAACCCAAGACATCTAAGTAGTTTTATATAGCATTAATTTTGGCATTTATTCCCTAAATTCATATTCGTGATCAAGATGAGGATTTAAAGATTTAGAGATTTTATGCCAAGTGTCACCGTTTGCTGAAGCCATGTTTAAAATAAATTTACTCGATCAACCTAGACGCGGAAATGGAGTTCAAGACTAGATATAGCGGCAATTTGTTCACTAAGCTTAAAGTGGCATTACTGGACTTAGGGAAGTCATTACCTGAGAATAGCTGAAGTCAGTTGGGTGGCTAGGAATTTCGTTCTGGGGGGGGGATTTTTGAACACCAGGGTACTAATTAGAGGGTTTTAAACTAATTTTAACACTTTTCATGATCGAAAAATCTTCTTTTGTCAAAGAAATCTTGTGTGAATTCATGATTTTTCAATATTTTGTTTTCTTTTATGAAGGAAAGTAATTGTGCCTTTATATTTGGGGGGACAGAGGTCCACACCCCCCGTACCTACCCTCTCGCTAGGCCACTGGCTGAATTCTCTCTTGAAGGTCATTAGTAAAAGTAAAGGAGGTGAATTTGTCTGACTTAAAATCCATCATAAGTTCTCTATAATCTCTCTTTTATTTTGATTCTGTGCTTTTACTGTGATTGAAGTTGCATGTCGGAAGGAGCCTAGTTCGTAGTAATTCATGTTACGTTTCACTAAAATTTTTATGATAAGGGCTAAATTGTGTAATATTTCGAGCTTGCTGCGTGAACGGCGATGAAATTTACATGAATTGCCATTTGAAAAATTCCCCTAGATTGTGAATCGAACCACAGGCCTTAGGCGTTTCGGCCGACTGCTCAGTTCACTATGCTATCCAGGATAGCGCAGGTTTGTGGCTATCATCCTGTTGTGGCTTCATTGAAGTCCTTTCTTCCCTGCGTTGCCATCCATAATGGTCCGTGAGGGCCTAGCATCTAGTAGCATGAGCCTAGGTACAATTACCTCGCATACATTGACCCTATGCAGATTCTTATGGAAAGCTTAAGGTCCAAGGTTCTATACTCGGCCCAGGGGAATTTCCCTTATGGCAATTCACGTAAAAGGCCTTGATTTTTTTTCGGTCGTATTAACCCTTTCAATCAGACATTATAACAGAAATATTATTTTAATTAATATGTGATCTTATACTAATATACTAATTTTAATGCCCCTAATATGTACAATTATTAGTACAAAACATAAATATGGAAGCTCTAGGTTATCCCTAAAATCAAAACCAGTGTGGATAACCGAATACCGCGCAAATATTTGTAAGAAAAAAGAATTAAATATTACAGTGATATATGAATCGCTAACTGCAGCTAACTAATAGGCATCAGGTCCAAGTTGGACGATTTTTTTTATATTTAAACTGTTGCTAGGTGCAAGGCTAAACGTTTCCTACTTAAAGGGAACATATCATGCTAATAACACCGAGCATATGTTTCCATAACATGTTTTCTTTTAGTAGGAATAGTCGAGTCTTTCACCTAGCAAAAACTTAACGACGAAAAAAGAAAAATTTTCCATCTTGGACATTATACTGTAAAATATTAGAAAAAGTGGATCAGGGGCGTAGCCAGGAATTTCTTAGGGGGGGGGTCCAAATCCAGGGGTGTTATTCTTTTTTAAAACAGGGTACTAAGAAATGGTTTTAAACTAATTTTAACACTTTTCATAATCGAAAAAACTTCATTTGTAATAGAAATATTTTGTAAATTCATGATTTTTTAAATATTTTGTTTTATTTTATGAATAAAAATTATTGGATTTTTATATTTTGGGGGGTTCGGACCCCCTGGACCAACCCCTGGCTACGCCACTGAAGTGGATCGCATTGCAATCACCGTGTCGCGGACATTTTTGAAAGCTAATCAAAATGCGACTGAAGTGGTTACAGAAATCAGTGGTAAAGAGAGGCAGTGGATGAGTTAAGCGAAAGACGGAAGGACGCGGAAACAAGCGAAAACATGTTGCCTTGGGCGAGTTGAAAAGGTCCACCGAGGATAGATAGACGGAGAGAAACGGCGAACAATTTATGGGTCACGTTATCTCCGCGGTCCGCCACAGACACCTATGAGCGTCATTTCGCCATGCGTTACACTGCAGATCCTGTGCGACAAGCGCGCGTCGCACTCGCCGGAGCTGCGAAAATAAAAAAACATAAGAATCACGAATTGCGACACGCAAGCTCCGCAAACAGCTGGCATTTTTACGGTGGTGGCAAGTCGAGGAAACAGTATTTTTTTCAAACAGAGATCGATGAAAAACACAGGCCACTGAACCGTTGCATTTTAAATTCATTTTATTCGGTAGCAACTCAAGGAGAAATTTGTCTACATTTTCCTCTCTCTTTAAAAAATATTAATTGGGAGGGATTTTATTCATAGCATTTTGATGGCTAAGTTCTGACAACACGTATCTCCAAAATAGCAACTTTTCAGGAGAGCTAAAAAACGATAAATTTCTTTTACTTGTACACTGAAATCAAAAACCAAAAGTTCATAAAACTGAAAAAGAAGCATTCCTTTGCAAACAAAGAGTTGGTTTTCGCTTGTATTTTATTTTTTAATGCCATTAAACTTTGTTCAAGTTACCTATCTAAAACCGGCCGAATTTGAGATACGTGTTGTTAGAACTTAGCCAACGATATGAACCATTCAGTCAATATAGCACTCATGGCCATTATCATACCTGAAAGATTGTGAACCAACTGTCTTTTTCAATTTGAAAGTACATGTGATAAACCAAAATAGTGGATAGCTCTGATGCCTTTATACTTCTTCCATAATACGGGATTTCGGTGGTATGTTAGGACTTTTTTGGCGTTTATTTTATTTTTCACCACGAATAAATGATATTATCGTGATACATGTTCGGTACATTAACCTTAATATGTAGATGACTTTATAAATCTTTCAAATATTCTGCCGGAATCGTCTCATGTGAAGCCAATGCCTAGAGAATCGTCACTCGCTCTAATTTTCTTCATGGTGTTTTATTCCATGATGTCAGATTAGAATAGCCAGTTATAGTATTGAAAATTGTAATTTTAGCTGTTATTAGAAGAGTTTTTCACCATCGTAAAGTCCACAATCAGGATATTGGATTAGAGCTGCTCTACACCCAGCTCTCTTAAGAGCAAAGGCCTTCATCAGCCAATTATGCGTCAATGATGTGGCGATTTTAATTTTCCCGTCTTCTTCTTAGGGTTATTATATGGCTTCTCTAATTACCACTCTACTTGAAACTTCATCCGTATTTACTCTGTCGATCCGTTTTATTTTCTTTACTCTCTTTCTGCACCACTTTCCAATGTTTCCATACTGGACCTCTCTGTCCCTGTCAAAAACCATGTATCGCTGCCACGAAGAAACATAATCAATACACACTTTTTTGCGTGCATCCAAAGCCACAAGCTCATCCATAATTTGTACAATGCCCTTTTCCGCATATTCCATCCTGCTTAACATTTTTTCCTTTCTTCGTCCATCCCCGTCTCCTCGTCTTTGGTTACAAAACTCAACTCTTAATGCTTTCATTTTTGTGCCTAACGTTGTTATTTCGGTCTTTTCTATTTTAAATATCCGATCCCTCTTCAAATCCCTTGGTGTTTAATCCCTGTCATTTTGTAGGTACATTGTGGAATACTGAGTCTTTCTCCGAGCATATATTAACACCTGAGCTATTTTCTGTATGTGTCTGCATTTGCACCAAAGTTCTTAGAAATATTTATCCGTTCATGAGCATATTTGCTTGTTCAAACCACGAAACGCTGCCTTCAGCTTAAAAATAATAACAGCGTTGCTATGATCGAGATTCTTTTGTTTTTCTTATGATCTACGCGACACTAGAATAGCTTAACTATTCTTAAATATAAGGGCGACCCGTTGAAGTGCGTTTTTAAATGCACTACTCATAAATTCGCTATCATCAGCAATCAATAATTTAAATCACGACTGCTCCCCGGTTTTATTTTCCTGAATACATTTAGTATGATCAAGGGGACATTAATATTGTATAAATTCCAAGTGATAATACATAGAGCATATTCTCCCTAAATCGGTGAAATTTTTAATGCACTGGTGTAAATACATCCATAAATTAAATGAGAATATTAATTATGATACAATAAAATTTAAATTAGTGATATGCGCATTCAATCACTAGTATATTAATGTATTCAGTCTTTTTATGAATTAATTATTCCTATTGATTTTTTTTCATCCCACCTTTCCATTGATCGCAGGTTATTTATGAGAGCAGCATTTATTGAGAAGGGGAAATACTTTGCTTAAAAAATGCTTGTACTACCTACGCAACCGCAAAGATTTTATCTCTTACGAGTTCCGGCCGTTCATTAAAAATGTTTTCCTTTCAACTGAAATAATCCTATGTATCGTCAAGAAAATATCCTGTGTGTAAGGAAATAGGTATCATATTCTTGATTCTATTATTAAGTTAATTTTATCGACGTGAATCATGGTGTTTTTGAATATTTTCAAGTTATTGGCTTAGCCTGAGAACTACATTCGGTGTACATCTTTAATCCGTGAAAGGTGGAAATGATTACTGTGGCTACTTTTTCAGCTTGAAACGTTGCACTAATTCTTTAAATTTTAGATTTAATTTTCTGTACTTAATATCACGCGGTTAATTAACTTTTCAAATGTTAACGAGTTTTTTATCACACAAATGAAATCAAAGGTGAAGGAATGAATTTATAAGGATTTTTATGGTTGATCAAAGAGATGGAAGCAGTCCTGTTAAATTTATTTTTGCTTGGTTCCAAGAACATCACCGGTCTATAATTCTATTTGGGCTACAGTTTAATATATCACCAATGCAGTGCAGGTTTTAGTTTCTATTAATTTATATTTCGAGATCTCGGATTATGCCCAAATTTTTTTCAGACTGCTGCACACCTCAAAATTTCTGGTTGTGCATTAAATGTAATACACTCTTATTTTAATTCCCTTTTTCGAAGAAGCAAAACTAAATGCTCATATTCTTCGTTGGTTTAGTCTTTCTCTATGCCCAGGCATAGTTTCCAATTTACCGAAATAAATTTCTGGCTAAAATTTAACATTCATGTAGCCCCACATATTATGCGTGGATAATACATTCTATCAGCTTAGCATTCACAAACATTTTTATTTAAATCAGCTGCGTGTGATTTTCCATTTTCGCCATAAATCCTCGTTTTCAAGATGCTATATTTCGTGCTGTGGTCAAGCCGTCCAGTTAATAATGTCATAACTCATTTCAGGGGCTGACTTTTAGAGTAAAGAAGTTGATTTATGGCTCTATCGAAATTTCCCGCGCGCGTGTCCATTCGTAATTACTCTGCTTGTTACACATGACGTGTCAGAGCAATTGTAACGAGTGAAGTGACCCTAGAGGCAAGTAGTTTTTTGCAACATCTCAAAATAATCTCTTCTCTCGAGATCCGAATGGGAACAAAACACTTCAATCGTGACACAAGTTACGCTTTAAGCTAAGCCTCGAACCCAGAAGTACGAAAAATGAAGGAAAAAAGACAGAAAATTAGCATGAGCCAATCAGAAGAAACCTGACAACTTTTGGCGCGAAACGGACGGCTAGATAAGAAGGCACCATTTTAGGATTGTCACGCCGGACGTGGAAGATGACAGTGGCAGCTATGGTAACGTCGGCCTACAAGCAAGTCACACGGTGGAAAACTTATGATGATTTCACCATTTATCTAAATACTTGTCCGTGAATTTTCGTTGTATTTCGCCTCTTTAAGCGTCTTTAAAAAAAAGTTACAAGCTTTCACAATTGAGAAGGGGAGAATCCAAGGAGTACAAGTGATTTTTCAAATCTAAATGTAGTTTCTAGGAACAAACATTTTGTAAGGGACACGAGCAAGGTAAACCAGATATTTCGTAGTGTATTTTATTTTACACTTCATGTCAGTACAGAACCGAGAATCTCTCGTATCCCTTGGCCAGCAAGTTTTTGTTTATTTCAAAGATGGCTATTCGGGCTTCCAGCCGGGTGGTCTCTCTCCATTCTGCCGACGTTTCGGAACTCCAGTCGTGATCCATCTTCAGGGCTGATGGTGAGTCGATATATTAGACTGAAGAGTATATGAACTGGCCAACTATGTTTATACATTTAACCAGACATCTTGGCATTGATTTGACTATGTATATTGGGATAGTGTTGCTATGAGAGCGCTTTGTTTTTTTGCACTCCATAGACCTCAGTTCAAATCCTAACGGTGGCGAGAATTTTTAATGGACCTTCCGGCACCAGTATTACACATCAATCTTCCTTTCCCACCCTTTACCATGGCGTAAATGGCCTAAACTGTCGCCTTATCTATATATTTATCGGATATGACCACTTAATTATTCTATTAGCAAATATTTTCCTTTTTTTACATTTTATTTTCTTCATGATCCCTACTCCATTTCTCATACTTTAGCAACTGTTACGAGGGCTTTCTACCCGTTACTGTCATTTATGGTAATGCATGCAGAACACACGGGATTATATACTAAAAAGGAAAAAGTACTATATCAAGGATGATAAATTTAGACTTTTAACTTTCAGTTTATGGCCTAATTAATCGTATTGAAAATTATTTTTCCCCGCGAATTTAACGGCAGAGGAACGTATATGTGCAGTAAACATGATCTATATCCTAGGCATATTTAGGAATAAATACAAAAGAATTGTATCTGAGGTCTGCGTGGTTGAATTTATCCTTGGTATACGTTTGGATTTCGTGTGGGTAATAATTTTTCGTTTTAAACATCCACTGTATAAATTGCTTAATTCCTGGCCAGACTCTGTATCTCATGAGAATAGTTATTTGTACCTATATTTATTACGTTTAACTGCATTTTTCTATGCTATTCACAATACAATATAACCCTTCTAAACCCTTATTAAATCAAAGTTCCGTGTTCAAAACAATCCCTACCTTGTAGATATTAATTGTGCGTTTTTAAAAGATTGCGCACAAACTATTTGAAAGATGAATCTGTGCCCACTGGATGTTATGACCGCAGCGTAAGCTCTTCACACATGCAGATAGCAAAATAGCCGTTGTAATAGTAATTTCATTAGTATCTCGTAATTTATTCGCAAATTCAACGGAAAATAAACGAACGTTATCGGAAGTTTTCCAATTAAAAGCTCTTGGTAGCCTATATCACCATTTAAGTGCTCTGAGTTTTTGAGTGAGTTCAAGTCATCTACCACTGCTGGAAACCGAATCCTTGTCCTTTTGGATGAAACACTAGCAGGATGGACTCTTCACCAACGCAAGTAGGTCGTGATAGCGCCCTACAGTACAGTATCTCGTAAATTATTCTCGCAGTAAACTGAAAATCCTCATTGGCCCCTAGGACAGATACACGATAAGTAGAAGGGAGAATGAGGTCCCAGTGTTGCGAGGAGACTGCTTTAAAATGTTAATTCTTTTCCCCTTCAACCGCTCCCTTAAAAACGGTTGAAAAAACTCGGGTTCTCTTCCTCCGGGGCGAACTGCAAAAACGTCCGTTTAAGAGGCGCAACCCACTTCCATTAGAACGGAACCACTTTAGGCATCCCAACGCCCAAGTCCGCTTAAGGGATCGACTCGAATAGAGCGAGTGGGCCAAGGGTTTTGGGTGATGTTTTTTTTTGCCGTTGTGAGATGCTGAGTACCATGGTTTAGGGAGGTAGTTTTGCGACCGCGCAGTTCGGAAAAGATAAACTTTTACCCAAATTTTGCCAAAAAAAAAGCTAGTGCACCCACAGCCGACATCCTTCTTGGCTAAAATAAATTATTTAGTGCACAGAATGAGGACAATTAGATCTTTATTTTTTATATGTTATACTTTTGATGAACACGATCGCTCTACCTAATATGATTTTTGCATGGCTATTGCTCTGCTTGTGGAAATATCTCGTCAAAACTCATTTTAGGCGGTGCACCGGAGGAGAATGACTTTGGGGAGAAGATAGTGATGAAATTTTTAAGTGCAGGATCATGACCCCTATTCATACACCTTGATGCACCTCCTCTCTTTTCATGAGGGGAGGGGTCTTCTGTTTCAGTTCAAGTCAAAATTCCTACTTTGATAAACGTAACATCCTTTTAGACTCCCTAAAAGAATGTATAATTTCAACCCAATGAACTTAAGAGAATTTTGTGGGAAGACTGATACATTTTCCTTGAGTAAATATGAAGTATTCAATATCTCAATGTGTTCAAGGTAAATAAATATAGGGTTGGACCTTACCCAGAGCCAGTATAGGGAAATTGTGATTTATGAATTTTTATGAACATTAAAAGTAGCTCATTTTTTACATTATTAATTGGTTTTAATTTTATTATTTTTCAATATAAACTGCTGCGGTCGTTCTAGGAATCATCTTTTGATTTATCGTGTTCAATATGCCGTCATAATAGTTCTGTGGAAAATGATGAAGATGTCATATCTGGTGTTTTATAGCTATAAGTTTAAAGGAAAACATACACCGGATTGGGAAAATTCCTCATCTAAACAGTTTTTCTAAATGCGCAAGGGGAAGGTAGACAGGAAGATCGGGAGGGAGTTATGAAAATTTTAAGAGCAGCATCTCTGCAGTTACCCCTCTGATAATCGCCACGATCCTCCATCTTGTATACGGCGGGGAAGGATTTCCTTCGATTCGATTTGAATGAAATTTTTCAGTTCAATAATTCAGTTCAATAATTCACTTTTCATCCTTTTATTCCCACTACTTTTATGAATAATTTCGCCTCGTTCAGATAAAGCCATTGACAGCAGCGGAGAAATCAAGGGTTTCGTCATGTGGTGCTACAGTAGAAAGATGAGGATCAACTGGATCGACCGCGTAAGTAATGAGGAAGTTCAAAGAGGAGTACGGAAGAGAAGAAGCCTCGTGGAAACATTGATAAGAAAACGAAATAACCTTATTGACTATATCCTGAGACATGAAGGCCTGATGAAGACAATCGTAGATGGAAAAGCAGATGACAAGATCGTAAAAGGAAGACTATGAATAAAATAAAAACAGGAGGTAAAGAAGGATATGAAAGAAAAGAAATACGTCGGTGTGTAATAATTAGCCGACCTGAATATTGAGTGGAGAGGTGCGTCAAACAAATCTTTTGATTATTGACAAGAAGTAATTAATCTTTGTGTGGAAGAATCTAAATACGATTTCTTTACCCATAAAATAAAAAGTTAATAGTCTGAATTTATCATCCTTGATATCGTACTTTTTTTCTTTTTAGAATGTAATCCCGTGTCCTGCGTGTATTACCAGCAATAAAGGTAACGGTTAGTAAACTCTCGTAAACGATAATACGTTGATAAAGCATGAAAAAATGGAGTAGGTATCATGAAGAAAATAAAATATAAAAAAGGAAAATATTTGCCAATAGAATTATTAAGTGGTCAGGTCAGGTAGATATATAGTTAAGGTGGAAGGGTGGGGAAGGAAGACTAATGTAAAACTTTAGTGTCAAATCCCTGGAAAATCCTCGCCACCGTCAGGATTAGATGCAGTAATGATGAAATTCTGCTTTTACCAATCAAAACGACTTTATAAAAATTCCCAACTTCAGAGTAATCAATGCTAATTAGGTATTTTTAAACTGTAATTCCACTCCAATGGCACAAAATATCAATATTTTTCTCTAAAAATTACTAGCCATCTTTCTTTAAAGTTCCTTTTTAATAAGAAAAGCTCTGGATTGCAGTAAAGCAAGCTCACTGCTCAGGGTCGGGATATTTCTCATCAAAACTCTTTTTAGGCAGTGCACCGTGGGAAGATGACGTAGGTATGGGGGAGGAGAGTGATGAAAAATTTAAGTGCAGGATCACGGAGTCGCCTCATTGATACGGGCCTTGATCCCCCCTGCTATATGGCGGGGAGGGTCTTTCATTTCCCGTGCATGCGTGAATATTTCCGTGAAGCGCGTATCCGAGGGCTTTTGGAGTGAAAGCAGTGTATGCCGCGATGCGCGGAATTCGGGGAAAGGATCGCGTGAAAGGGTTGAAGCCCTCTTACACTTCCCTCCCTCCATTCCTACTACTACTCTCTACGGGCGGGTCATAAAGGGTTTGAGTATGGAATGAGGAGACTCGTGGAGGCACTTGACGATACACGAGGAAAAGCGATGGAAGATAGCTAATGTCTAAATGGCGATTTAGTCGGAAGTAAAGTGTGAATGGGGAGTAATTAAATTAGGAAAATATAGATTTAGCTTTCTAAAAAACAAATTTTATTGTCGACTAGTCTCGCTACACTGTGTCGTCGTGATAGTCGACGGATTCACAGATTTCCGCTAAAACACGCTAGTAGGGCGACTAACTTAGTACACTCACAAATCACTTCACTTTTCGCTTCATCGTCTATATGCAATAAATTCACTTAGGGGTACACAAGGGGTGCACAAGTTGTGTTCACTTGCACTAGAGTCACAATGAAAGTTCACTGCACGTCGTAGTTTCCTTGTAGCTATATAGAACTTTCAGTTCCTGTGAACAATTACAGTACATACGTTGCCTGCTGTACTTGAAGAATAGATTTCCGTGTTCCATTTTAGCACAAATAAGCGTAAATACAATAGCGTAAAAAATCTATAAGAGTATATAAATACAACCGGAGTTCGATCATCCACAACGATCCGCCATAGTTAGTAGCACCCTTGGGTAAGGTGGGAGCTTAGTAGCCCTTAGTAACGATCTATGAATACCATTTTGCTAGTATGCTACTGCTTAGTAGCTTACTAAGAAATCTATGAATACGGCCGAGTGTGTCTAAACTATTCGACTATTAATTATGTGTAGTTATTAATCACTGTGACTATTAATCACTGTATACTCTTCAAGACTAGCTTACTTAAAGATGATGTAGGGTTTCAAAACTAGAGAAGCAAATTTTTACAACTGAAGTTAATTTGAATGAAACAAAGTTTTCATTTTCCTGTCCTAAAATAGAATCCCACAAATTAAAGGCCTCAACCAATCAGTGGAGAGTTATTTATTACTCAAGAAATGTGTCGGAATTTTTGGGTGTAAGAGGAATTCCTGCAAAGTTGAATTGTGGATGTTGAATAGATCTGTAAGCATTGTATACATCTATATAAATTACAAAAAGATATTACGTTCTCATATAGTTTCCAAAATACATGGTGTTTTTTACCATCTATTTTGTTTTAATTCGCCTCCGAAACCCTCGGAAGGCCGCAACCTTGTGATCCTTACTAAAGCCTGAATCACACGATCATTTTTTTTCGTCGTTTTTGAGTGATCACTCGGAAATGATCTCCGCGCGCAATTATTTTTCGCGATCACTCCAATGATGAGGATTCCCATCACTTTTTTCATGACTCATCTGGTCGATTTTTCCAACGCTGAAACCGTTACTGAAACACCATATCAGCCAATCGGAACGCACGCCCGCATGGAGCGATTGCAGCGCAACGTTTGACAATCGTGAGAATGACATAGGTAGACATAAACACGATGTATATTTTCGAGATGCAGGTCATATGAAAACGAGCTGTGACATCGGAAATGATGCGAAAGGCGACGGCGGGAGGGACCGTGTTATTCAGAAAAATGATCACACAAGCGATCACTTTTCCGGTCGCGAAAAGCGATCGCTCGAGTGATCACTAAGAGGGAAAAAACAAATGATCATGTGATTTAGGGTTAAGCATTTATTTCGGTACAGTGGTGATATTTTAAAGTAATTTCACTAAAGATAGAGGGCTACGATTTCTTTTATAGGGTGGCTGAATAAATTAAGATTTTTATGCAATCAGTTGACTTTCACTTTAGTATTATTTCTTTGGAAAAGAATTCAATCATCACTTTGTGAATAGTCTATGATTGGTTTGACTCTGCTTTCTGCTCAATTCTCCTATCAGCTAATCTTTCCTCTCCTGCGTGTTTCTCTTCTTTCATATCCTTCTTGACCTGCTCCAGATATTCTCTTCAAGGTCTTCATTATCCATGCTTGCTAACAGCTTTTCCCTCGACGATTGTCTTCATCATGCCATTATGTCTCATGATATGGTCTATAAGGTTGTCCCGTCATCTTATCAAGGATTCCACGAGGTTTCTTTTCTCGTACTCTTCTTAGGAATTCCTCATTTTTCCTACTCGGTCGATCCATTTGACCCTCATCATTTTTCTGTAGCATCAGAGTTCGATAGCCTCCAGCCTTGATTTATCCGCTGCTGGTAAGTTTTGATCTGTTTAATAATTTCACGATTTTCTGTTAGCCAACTATAGCATATTCTATTCCTCTAAATAAATATTTGCTTTTGTTGGATATTACTAATAAAATGTTGTGCCGATGTTTTGTGCACTTCTTTATTGAAGTCTATTAGTTATTTTTTTCAAATAATACATGGTTCAAGAAAATTTGGGAATGAATTGATGTACCAGGCCTCCAAAAAAATTTAAATTAGACCAGTGAAGACAATTGCGTCAATGTTACCACGAACGTTTCAGTTGGAAAAACGCAATTTTGAACGATACGTGAAGCCTTTTTTTCTGTTCTTGAAATTCTACTCATTTAGAGTTTTGGTCGTCAAAATTTCCTCAACTTTTGTTAAAACTCAGACTTGCAGCATGCTTTAAAGAATGCAGCTTTGTTATCGGAAAGTTTAGATAAAATGAAATTACCCAGAAACTGGCTCAATACTAGTCGCGTTTTTGAGGAAAAGTGATTCCTTTAGACGCTGCGTTTACCTTACTTAATGGTTGATATGGGTCCTGTTTATGCAAACCGCGTTAGGCTATATCATTTTGTTGGTGTGATGGTAATCTGTGAGAGAACTCAATTACAGGGTTTTCATTCCAGGAAGATGCATCTTAGAATTTAAAACCGGTCCATTAGGAAGGCAGGGCAAGGCACATTAGTATGATCAAGCGACTGATAACAGGGAATGGGATGCCATGTTCTTTGTGGTAAGAATGCGTTGGTGAAGGAATTCTCTTCAGAGGGTATATCTGTTGACTGAATCCATTTTCCCTGTTTAAGAATGAAATTGAGTTATTGGTGGGGACATTATCAGCCGCCTAGATGGTACCATGATGGGGGGTGGGGCATTAAACGGCACTAACGTCCAACAAACTCAGCTCATTTTCTGTTCGTTCATTTTTTTCGACAAGGCTCTTTAAAAGTACATTAAATGAATATCTAGATAAATAGATAATAGATAATAATAATAATAATAATAAATATAAATATAATAATAATAATAGATAATAGATAAATAGATAGATAATTCAACGGCCAGCATTTTTAATTTTTGCTATGGAACTGAGTAGATATTACCTAAATGTTGTCTTGACTATCGGTTCATTGCGAATGGAAACATAATTTTTCATTTTTAGTGTTGTTTTTAAAGCCCCTAACCTAAGCAACTGCTTTAAATATTTTTAATCTATAAATAGTGTCGGAACAAATGATATATTAATGCAGCCATATCTTAAATGCGGCCTAAATGACGAAAATACTTAGCTTATTGCATTTTTACTATTTATTTTAATTCTATTCCCGCTGTTTCGCAGAAATTAGTGAAATATTGATTTTATTTTTTTGCATAGATAGATCAAATTACGAGCTAGATTAGGACTTAGAAAGAATTTAATTCATCATGCAACATCTTTTACAAACTGAGTACCATCTTTTGAGGAAAATTTTCATTTAAAACAGTTACCAGCCTCTATCGAATGAACAATCACGAAACAAATAATGATATCAGGATATTCGATGACTGCCATACGCTGCTGAATCAATCATGTCGTACATGTTTCTTTCATCCGCTGCTAAAACATTTGTTCCAAAAAAAGCATTGTTGGGGAAAGTGGCGATTGAAATTGGAATGGAACGCGGAAATATTTATAACCCTTGTATTCGACGTCACTTCCTGACCGCGTCACCAGGGAAAACGGAATGTTTATTTTTCTTTTCAATAACAATTTCAAGAGAATACGACTGTTACAAGTTTTACCCGTCTCTCAATGTGTTGGCTCTCGACGAAGATGAAGTTTGGGAACTTAATTCGGTTACCGATTTGCATGTGTACATGAGTAAAAACTAGGCATCGATCTCATCATGTTATTTACACGGGTTACAAAGGGTGAAATTTTTCTTGAAAAAATCATTTGGCGTCAACAGTACTCGAATTTGGATCTCCAGTCATTATTATCATCACTCCATCTTCATAAACATCTAAAAACTACTTGGGTGCAGGGAAGTAGAATAAGCATGTGTTTGGAATGTAAAGGATTTAAACACACTATTGCAGATGAAAATTCAAGCCTTATGAATTAGAATGTGACTGCTCCCGTTAAGAGAAATAGAAAATTTATTATCATGATTGCCTATGCATTATTTATGTTTATTTTTGGTAGAAGCAGCACAAACTCCTTGTTACATTACTGCCTTCGCGGTTTTAAACGAGAAAAATTGATTATTCTATCGGCTTGCATGTAACCAACTCTGATAAATAGAATGGTTAGTTAGTCCAAAGTAGGTATTTAGGACTAGGGTAATACGAATGCCAAGTTGTTCAAAGAATATAATAATCATAAAATAAATCATATGATTAAATATAAATGTATAAATCACTTGATAATCATGTAATAATCACCCGATAAAAATTCCCCTTTCGATAAATATCACAATATATCGATCTGTGTATGAATCTTGATAACGGATATTTATCAGATAATATTTAACGGTATTATATCGTTTTATTTTTATCGGACGCAATGTTTTGATTTTTACTGTTGGGCACGATTTTCATCTGAAAGTCATGCATCGCCGGTTGTGAAACTTCAAATTGGATTATGCAGGGTTATCGTAAAAAATGGTGCGGTTTTGAATATGGCTTAAGTGAAAATGGAATTACATACAATTTATAGTAATTTATTTTTAATCTGCCGTGTCAAACAGTTTTTTTACACGATGAATAAAATTCAATTTAAGCGCCTTTTGTCGCTCGATAAATGTCGAAACGATACTCAGCTTCTATCCAAACATTAGGTCCCATTTCTTCGTTTATGGTTGTCAGTTGCTTCATCAATCCTGTTCATCATGTGTTTTAGGTCATGTATATAAATAGCGCTTTTGATGTTCTCCAGAAAGAAAAAAAATCGCATATTCCTATTAATTACGGAAAACGCATCATTCTTTTATGATATTCCTGTATTTTAACATCACGATTTCGAGGTGTCGGTGTAGAGGAAAATGGAATAATTGAAGTAGGTGGAGAGGAGCGACGAAGTACTGGACATGGTGGGTGAGGAGAGGCAGCTTTAAGATAAGGAGACGAGTAGAAAAGGATGGAGCGAGTAGTTAGCGGGAAGGGGAGGTTGAAAACAGAGTTAGAGGGGAGAATGTTGGGTAAAATAGGGAGAGGAAGGAAGAGAATAGGATTTTTAGATAGAATAAAAGGGAGTAGGCTTTATTGTGAATTGAAGAGGAATGTGCTTGATGGAAGGGGAGGCTGCCAGAGTGCTTCTTAAGTACACCATGTAATTTAAATTTACCGGGACTAGCCACGGTGATAACTTTACGAAATCACCCGCAATAAACAAATTTTGCAAGATAATATTCAAATGCGATAAATATACCAAAGAAAAAAGGTCTGTACGTATTAATAACGAACTTTACTCATATTTCTTATGTAAAGTTCGTTATTATGTTATGTTATGGCTCAGGGCCCATTCTAGGGCCTTATGGGCCCTGTGGAACAATATTCTCACCGTTTAAATGTTTCCTGGACGTCTTTTTAAAACAAAAATGAGCCAAATCGGTCCAGCCGTTCTCGAGTTTTAGCGAGACTGACGAACAGCAATTGATTTTCATACTCAAAGATTATTACACATCGGTACAAAGCACCACTTATTTTGAGAAATAGCTGCCGTATGCGTAGCATTTGCGTTTTCTGAAGTCCAACACCAACGAATGACGTAGTTAACACTGCACCAGCTACTCATAATGAAATGTGACGTCTTTACCCACAATTCCGCGTTCCTACTGTTTTCGCACCCATTCTAATTCCTCTACCCTTTATCATTAATTTTCACCAAAAATACTATTCAGTTTGGAAAATCAACCACTTAACACGCATAAATTGACGGAAAGAATTTTGTCTGCACAATTTCAGGAAAATAGTCATAAGCTTGTTTTACAGACACATATGCAAACAGACGTAATATAACGTTTCCCGCAGGTGTACGAATTTTCGCAAGAACGAAATATTAAGTCATTAGCACTCGAATGTTAAATAATTTTCCGAATTGTGATATCTCGCCCAATCCTAGGTGCTTCCACGTGTTTGGAGGGGAAGGGGTTTTTCCTTGCTGATGCAGGTGGTGGGGGAGAGGGGAGGGAAAGGTGGAGGGGGTGAGTTGTGTCGCATGGAGGGGGGAGGGGCGTTTTGGAGTTGTAGCCGCGTGGACCGCCGGGAGGAGGGGAAGTGGGGGGGAAGGGGTACCGCGAGCATAGGGAAGAAGAAGCCAGTGTGCGTTTTGAAGTCGGGAGCGGAGGTGCGGCAACTGCTGCTCCCGCTGAGAATTCGCTAGCGTAAAGACAAGTGCGTTCTCGTGAGGCGGTCTTCTCGATCTTCGACCGGCCTTGGGAGGTATTCGCTGTATACAACGGTCAAATACTGAATACCCTGACGCCTGTTGGTTTGCTGTTTGTTATTTGCTGCCCACCGGTCGGGGAGTCTGGTCAAATTCTATCACTGCACGTCGAAAATTGACAGCGTGACAGTGCTTCGCCAGCAGTATTTGTTCCTTGGAAGGTATTCCCATGTGAAAGGCAATTACCAACGGACAAAAACACCGTGTTGAATCTCCGTGTGGCCTGTTGGTTAGCTGTTTGTTAGTTGCTGTCAGCCGGTGATTGTGTCCAGTCATATTTTATAACTTCGCGAGGAGAATCAACATCGTAAGAGTGCATCGCCGGGCGGTCTTCCGCGGAAGGTATTCATGTACACAGCAGTTATCAACGGACAGAAACCCTTTCCATTATTCTACTAAATTCTATTACTGCGCGTCAGGAATTGACAACATAAGAGTGCTTCGCTAGGCGGTCTTTCATCCTCGGAAGGTATTCCTATCTACAAGGAAGTTATCAACGGAAAAACTACTGCTGAACATCTGATGGTTGGCAATTTATTTTGTTACCGATGGATCAGTGATTTAATTCATATTTTCTTACTGCACACGCAGAGATTTCACTAGATACGTGTGGTTCTGGCAGCGGTACCCGCTCTTGAGGCGGCTTATGGAGGAATTTACCGCATGTACGGGTATTAGCGGAGGCCATTACTATCTCGCTGAAACCTGTTGGTTGGCTGATTGTTTTGTTATTCAACAGTCAATGACTTGGGTGATGTTCTCAAAATATCTTTAATCTTCGCCTTTCTCAATCAAGGTTTTCTAATTCACCGGAGAAACTTCTTCCTCGAGTCAAACTACCTCTAATATATCAGCGCATTTATAATACATACCGGTGTTAGAATAAAACTCTTCCCGTATTCTCTTCAGAACTAATGTCTTCCACATGAAGCCAGTTGAACGTTTCTTCAATCTGTCTTCAATTGTTTGATAAGTGAAAACCTCAAATTGACTCCATTTAACCAACCTGAAGAGTTTAAAGTGCTGTGTCTACTCTTGTGAAAAAGAAAAATGCGGATCAGAATTATTTTTGAGGGTGCATCGAGGAACTGACAATTCCCTTTTTTATTACAATGTTTATTTTCAAGATCGAGTTCCGTGTCTAGCCATCAAGTCAAAGTGCCAAAAAATGCTGTACTCCTGTATCGTCGTAGAGGGCCATTTGTTTTGCTGAACTTCTTAGGAGTTTTCTTTGCTCGGGAGCAAATGTTGTCTCCCCAAATTCAGCATACTACTACACATGCCTTTAGTACATTCCATGCGTTTATCTAACCTTTGTGGCCATAGGTCTTCTCGAGGAAATCCAGGTAGCATTCAGTGCAAGCAGTAACTTTTTACGTCTTTGAAAGAGAGAAACTTATCATCACGAAAGTAATAGCGTGTGAGCTTCTTGTGAAACATCCCTCGATCAAGTGGTCGTTTTTGCTTTAGCCAAAATACCTGCATTTGCTTTTTCTCAACGAGCAAGCTAAGGATACCACTATTTCATCGTACAAACCTTTTATATTTCTCATTCGTAGGAAAGTATAAAGTGGTGGAGAGAATACAATTTCTCGCTCACAAACTGACTGACTCACAAAACTTCGTGTTACCGTATATGCACAGTGCATCTATGCTCCAGCGAGACTTGGCATGATTTTCTTGGCGTATTAAAAGTTGCCCTATCCCAGACACGTGTTTGCTTCAGTCTGAATATTGTGTGTATTCCCACCCAAGAGTCAAAAAAGGAAATAATTAGCCTGCTGTATTGTCCGCTTCGTCAAACAAGTCCTCAGTGCTTTTGATCCCAAGGAAGTTTATACATACAGTGGCGGAAAATAGTACATTCTCCCTTACTGACGTCACTTTATTTTAAAACAAACACCGACTGAGGGTGCCTTCAGACGACCCACGTGTGGTCGAAGCTTGAAGATGATGATTTCGAGTGCACTTCTCTTAAACCCCCTCGTGTTCCTTGTAAAAGGACTCTGGGATGTGATATAAGTGCTAGTGCCACTACCGAGTGTCCCTCAAGGGTTCGAGTGGTGAAAGGGGCCCGAATTTTTTCGGCTCTGGAGTGTTTCTCCGGAGCGGAAAGGTCTGCCTCCAACGTTGTGGCCCGTTTCACATTTCCACCTTTTCTCACGATCTTCCGAGAAAAAAAGTGTTTTTTCCCCCCTTCCACGTATGACTTGTGGGAGCGGTTAAGTCGTCTTGACAACAACACACCCAGCGCCGGAAGCGACAACAAATTGACGTAACATCTTCACGTGTTGTGTGAGCAGCGTCACGCTCCCGTGACAACAAAGGGTTGCCAAGCCGTGAGAAGATTTCAAGGTCCCTCCTCCCTTTTGATGCGTCGCTATCTCCTCTGGCGTTGTCTTCATTGAGTTTATCAGTGCACCATGCAGGAGCCTATTTTATTTAATGGTAGGCACACATTTGTAAGGTAGAAGTAAAATTTGCTGTGTAACTTAGGAGGAAAAAACGGTGATTAAAGTTTCGTCACTGATATTGATTTATTTTTTGAGGAATAAATCACAAATAATCTATAATAACATTTTTACGACTAATATTTATACTCAGTGGGTTCATAAACGATAAAAGAACTTCGGTACCGCCGGGACTCGAACCTGGTTCCTGTTCCCAGTGTCGGAATCCATTTCCTCGGCCGCCTAGGTATCCTAGTTGGTTATCCTATCAGGAGGCTCAGTTAAACTATCTTGCTCTTTTCTCCCGACAATTTTGAATAAAATATACCTTGTTCAAATTGTGTTACCACAAAAAACTTTTACAATTTCTACGTCTTGGTAAGAAATCACTAGTTATTCTGTAGAACGGTTAGCTACACAAAAAAGATGTTCAACAAATACTTGAATTTATCCTACAGAGTCTTATAATTCGTGATTTAGAAATTTTAAGGGTTTAAGTTGAAGGAAAATTTCTATAGAGCTAAATTACTGTGATTTTAGCCACCTTCATTTGCATACCATCCAGAGTTCAATGTTTTTACACTTGTGTACTGTTTTAAAACCGCCTAATTAGCCATTACTCAACCCAAATACGACCTACTGGGTTTATGGTGGTGTCTCTGCCTACGCCGTAGTCGTGATAGGAGAGCGGCGTTTATGCAGTTTTTCCCTCTCTTGCACATATCTCCCACGCATAACGCCGTGAATCACCTCGACAGCGTTGTGCATTTAGCGGAGCGTTGCATTGGATGACGCTGAGATAGTGCATCGTTGTTCCACTGCCATTCCTCAAGGCTGATATGACAGGGACTGCAAACTGATTGATCCATGAGCACGCGGTCGTCATAACGCTGCGTCCTACGTTGCTGTATTGTTTTTGCTATTCATCCTCTCCCTCCCGAGTTTGTGATTGCGGGCTGCAGTTAATTATCGCGAAGCCAGGGACAGGTAACGACTGCCTTTTAAGTGACGAGGTGTCCGTTCCCGCAAAATATCAGGACAGCAGTCCGTAACGTCGAATTGTTTTCGGCTCTGTGATCTGCACGGGTTGACATTTTCTACCCATAATTTCCAGCGAGATTTTCAATTAAATTCCATTTACGGCGAGAGGTATTTATCTGGAACTGTCTCGATTTTGGCTTCATATTTCCAGCTAGTTAATGAGATAATTGTGGATTTTTCGATCTCATATCTTGATTGCTGCCTACATGTTAATTTAGTGAAATAGCAAACCACGAATTCTCCAGCAAACTTTCTGCCTATTAGGATCGAATTAATGCAGAATTTTGCGAATTATCTCCTCTTTTGTATCTAGAAAGTGCACCTTTCGATCACAGTGCATTCATTGTGGCCGAAAATTTCCGTAATATTCGTGTAATTTTATTTTTTTTATCGTTATTAGAAAATAGTGGATAAATTAGAGAAAGGAAGATGATAATTACCATATTTACCCCATTTATTAGCTGCGAATATTGAAAGAATAGAACTATTTTAGAGCTTCCACCGTAGATCGTTAAACTTGCAAGCATATACTCATTTTATTGAATACTCATCGTTATTGGCATTAGTTGAAGTGCTATAAATCTTTTTTTATCTAATATTTTTTAACTTTAAACTCATCTTAACGATACATGGGCTTGCTATACCAAATTTCTTCTTGTACTCTTCTCCAATAGACGTGTTTTCAAAACAATAGGGACTTTTCTATCATCAGCAAACAATTTTTCATCCGTCAAATATTTCGTGAAATATATTGAATAGTTTTCTTGCAAAAGACGAATTAAGCTCTGAAATTGTGTGCGCGTCGAATAAAGATAACATAATTGTGAGTGCCTCTTAATCAACCCATTTTAACCGTGATTAAAATACCACTGTAAATTTGTTTTACGCGTGACCCTTTGTGGATCGACTTACCTCTCTGTATTTAATTGCTGTAATTGATTTAAAAAATCGCCACCGTCGTACGCTTGGGTAATACATTCCACCCCTCGCATTCGACGAATCGCTTCTAAGTGATTCTAATTAGTATTTTTTTTATTTCTTCGCCCTTCGCTGGACAGCCATTGCCCTGCCTTTCCCTTTCTCTCAGGCGTGAACTTCGCACCTCTACCAATTAGTACGGGCGAACATTCCATTTGGTCCCTCACGCACTCCTCAAAATCCACAAGTTTAACTCGCCATTCCACCCTTTAGTCACGTGACAGAGGGGGAAAATAGAAGGGGGAGCCGTAGCATACCTTCTTCCTCACTCTATCCTTTTGCATTTACTTTTCACAGTCACAAGTTTTCATCAGTAATTCGACACTTCCCATTTATAATTGAAATTTGTGTTATATTATCCATTCTGTTTATCACTTGCACGTATTTTGTTCCTTTCGCCATTTGCATTGAAACGTTTACTCCTTCTTAACTACTGAAATAGGTACATCTCCTTTACCCTTCATTTATTCTGGATCAATTTCAATTGTTTTTTTTTTGCTCAATTAAAGTTTTATAAAAATACTAGCCGAATCTATTAGTACAGATTATTATCGTTCAGTTCTAAGTTTTTGCATTAATTTGCACATTTAAGTTTTATAAAAAATTAGGCGAATCTATTCTTACCGATAATTATACTTCACTATTAATTTTTTTTCACTCAACAAATTTTTGCCTTGCGCCTCTAGGTCTGGTTTTAAGCAGACTGTGATACCAAATTGTTACTATTCTAAAACTTCTCAGTGTCTGTCGGCGTAAGTTCAAGGCTCCGTGAGTGAGTGCTCACTTTTGCTCTACACCAGGAAGCAAGGTCTTTTTAAGTCATCCACCCTTTCTCATCTGAGAAAATTCCCTTTTCTTAACCTTGACCGCTACCCTGTAATCTACACTAGCTAGCCGGTGTTACCATCTATGGCTTCATTCTAATCTAAGTTTCTTTTGAGCTCGTTCAAGTTTCATCTCCTAGGTTGAAACAAGTATTCATTTACTAATTTCATGTTTAGACAGTCATTGTGGTGGAATGGGAATATAATTTAAAATTAAGGTGGTTGTATAAATAGTAAAAGGTCCATAAACAGGATTTTTTTGAGTCAAAGACCCCCACGGTTACAATGTTGGTGAGTGAAGTTCCATCGAAGTAAACCAACCTCTCCATACTTTAAGCACCTTGATAGTTCGTTTTTTTCTTCAAGTAAACGCGAAAATAACGAAAGCAACAGCTGAAATAATTACGCTATAAGACCCGTTTTCCACTCTTGTAAACTGGGACGCATTTGCTGTGCTGGTTTAGGAGTAATTTATGGATATTCGTTCAACGAATTATGAAATAAAAGGTATAACAGGAAGTAAAAATAGCCAAGCTTTTAAAACATAATTTAAACTGGTCCTAAAAATAGGAAAAATTGACATTTTTTGCCCAGGAAGCAGAAGTCATTACTGGAAAATTTTTCAATTGGGATAAAAAGTTAAAATCAACTCTTGAAAGAAAGAAAATTTAATTAACGTGTCCATTATAGAGCACGAGTAATCGATAAAATAAATAGTTCATCCTATAAAATATCCGATAACAGGTCTCGCAAACAAGAAAAATTTGTATGAATTCGTATTACAGTAGGAGCAATTAGCAAAATTAAAATTTAAGCACAATAAAAAGTTCATAGACGAGTATTGAAACGAAGCTAAAAAAAAGGTTCCGTGGTATTATTGGACTCATTATTATAATGTATCATTCATTTTAAAATACATTATGAGTCATTTGTAAAATATAACCGTCATAACGAAAAAATATGATGCTGTGCCCAGGTCTTTCAAATGAGTAAAATTGACTAAAGTTGCCCGGAGAGTGAAGGACTCGTAATTTATAAATATAATTCGTCATCGCGAAAAGTACGGTAGAGGTAATTGGTGAAATAGTATTGTTGATTGTGGTAAAAGGTACCGTAACAGACCTTGCCTACATCCAAAGTTGCTGACATAGTTCAGCCATTATCCTTATCTGATACAATTTAATGCTGTACTGTTCCTCTTCCTTAAATCTACGTACCTTCCTACCTCAACACTCTACTCCAAGGAGACTGCCCAACGGTAGACCTTCTGTGACATCCCACCCCTGTCTTCTCCGGCCTCTTAATCATACCCTTTTACCCTTTCACTGCAGGCCTTCCCCTTGCTAGCTCCTGGCTCCGGCCCACGAATCCTATCTACCACCCCTGAAGATTCGACCAAACCCTACCCCCACGTGTGCAGCCAGGGTAGGCTCACCACGCTCCCCTTAAGCAGAGTAGCGGCACCCTTAGCATTTAGTATTCATCTCCCCGCCGGTCTCGAAGGGCGCATTCCGCGTTTATCCGACGCGTAACTCTCTCATCCACTCCCCTCTGTGAGATAGTGAGGGAATCCCCATAGCAACCGCACTCTCTTTCGCAGAATCCGTTTGCTGCCAAGTTCTAAACTCTTATTTTTTCCACACGTGCGTTACGTATCTACATTTTTCTCATTTCCTAATCTTTATCACGTTCTCGCTTGAATAAATATCAGGTTCTGTGTTCCGTAATTATTGCCATTAGTGCCCTACACCTTAGTTTCTCAGTAGTATCATTGAAGTTTGTCGAATTTCGGTAAAGCGTAGTAGTTTTCCCATCTCTTATTTTCGTCAGAATTGGTTATATTTCGCTAACCAGTAATTCCAAAAATCTCATGATTTAAATCCAGCATCCAATCCAAATAATTTATTTCGACTCAATCGTAACATTATTCTTTCCCCCACTACGCCGACTCATATTTCAAACTTCGGTTCCTATGTATCTTTACGTCAATTTTTACGATAATTTCTTGTCTTCTGAAGTTTAGTTTTTTTGGAAAATCTTTGCTTTTAATTTATAAACTTTATTTTTCTATTCATCCTCATGTCTTTTCAGCTCCTCTACTTCCCTCTAGTCTAACTCTCCGTAGCGGAAGACGTTGCGAATCTTTTAAACTGTTATTCTTTCTGTTGGAGTCGTTCTCTATCAAAGCTGATATAATTAAATTTGGCTTGCATCCTTCTTTTCTGTGCCAAATCATTTTGCGAATTTCTTCATACTTCTAGTATTTCCTTTCTGCCTTTATTTCATGCGTATAGCTTTCTTATTTATTTTCCAATCCCTTCTTAGTTTACTCACTCTATGGTTTATGTAACCCCTTTTTTCCTTACATAAATCTTTCATTTACATTTATCTCCCGATTTTTAGCTCATTATTTTTTCCTATACTTATATCTTTCTGTTTTCATATTTCTACTTCTTAATTTCATTTAAGCTATATTTCCCTCACAATATATTTCTATAATCCCTCCTTCCTTGCGGAACAATTTCCCGCGCTATACTTCATAACATCTGGCAGAGTGCGTTTTTTCTTCCGGGCCCATAACTTTAATCGCTTTATTGCTCGTGGCTACGCGGAGGCGACTGCTGTCCACGTGCCTGTCGCCCTACCAGCCCGCAGACTTTAAATTTCGACCCCTCTGCAAGAAGGGGGGGTTTGCCTGCGGTCTGTTTGGGATCGGAATTGGTCACCCTCTCCCCTCCGTGGTCACTGGGCCGTGCATCTATTTCGTGACGCTTGTGTGCGCGCTAGGAATAGAACGGGGATAGATATTGGCTAGGGACACCCCGCTGTGCATGAGGTCATCATTTCAACCTCACGTATACACTATATACATACACATCTTTTCCCTTCGGGAGATTGAAGCCTACATCTCTCCCAAGCAAGCAGCCATATCGGGCTTCCCTTTGGGATTTTTATGTCCGCTGAAACCTCGGGAGTATATACCTCTATCTTCCACTAAAAAAAATACTGATAAATCTCTTGCAGTTATAAGGTACACCCTTGAGATACCTCTCGTAATTTTGCACGACTAAGTTATTTAGGCGTGTAGCCTCCTCCTTCGTTTTGTAGTCCGGACTGGGAAATACATAAGACTTCGAGGAGCGTATTCTCATACTTATAATTCGGAATTAAACAATTGAGTGTACCCATCCTTTACTGACATAGTGACCTAAAATAATCTCATTTGGATTAAATTCGCGAAATCCTAGTAAAATATTTTCCGGGTCCAAATTGATATCAGTGAATAATACGTGGAAGTGCCGAGCCTCTATGCAGCAATTATCTGCTTTGTTGAACCATTCCATTAATTTTGAAGCTCATAACTGTGTAACTTCTACAGAGGTTATCAATTAGTCAAGGTATTTCTGGTACGCGATCCTTAAATCTATTAGCGATACGGCTATTGATTCCCCAGGCATTATCAAAGGAACTGCGTCAAACCTTCTATCGTAACACTTAGCGCCATTCAGCTGAGGGATAAATATGGTCTAGTATTTTTCATTTTTGATTGGGTTAGTTGTCTCTAAATTAAATAAAAATTGATCTCAGATTCATATTTTAGTGCAGAGAGCGATCAAATCACGTGAAGCCTCATAAAAATTCGTTCTCGTTTCCCAGGAAGCCTTTGAATGAACCGCGCTCTGATTTCCCTTCTAAAAACTCGGAATTTATAAACTTAGCTAATTATTAGCCATCTTAATCCTCAATATTATAGAATTGAATGAGGCCTTATAAATGCTAGTCGTAACAGTAATTTAAATCCTTGTATAATGAACGCAGTGTGAAGAAGGACAAGTGAAACCAAATGAGTGCTTCCTTCCTCTTAAAATTTGAGTGATTGAATAATCGTGATCTCCAAAAACTGAGTTTTCAATGTGTGAACAAACAGTTTCCATTTGAATCCCTTAAATAAAATATCTTTATAGTTAGTAAAATATCTTATTTACTCTTTGTTGGTTCAACGAAGTTCCTCTAATTACAAACGTGCTTTGTTTTCCCGAAAAAATTGCTGGCGTTGATTGCAAATATTAACATTTTAATCCTCTCTGTGATCAAGACTAAATGAGCAAGACTATTCGTATGCTGATATGGGTATCAATTAAAGTTCTTGAATTTTACCCCTGTAAGAATCCCAAAAAAAATTGTTCTTACATAATTTACCTAACGCTAATCTATCAATTGAAGCTCGTGAATCGTACTGCACTAAATATTCCAAAAAACATTGTTCTCACATAATTTATTTTATCTTGACATATTTGAACCCTCATTGAGTCCAGATCTGAGTTTAATATCCTAAATCCTTATTACGACATAAATACATTATTCTAGAAGCACGTATTCACGTGCTGATCTTCAATACATCTGAAGCTCTTGAATCGTACCCTCGTAAATATTCCAAAAATAATTGGTCTTACATAATTTACATTACCTTAGCGTATTTGAACCCTTATAGGGCCCAGATCTGAGTGAAACCTCCTGAAATTCTATGAATCATATGCACGTGAAACCTATCTGAAGTTTCTTCGATAAATTGCATACATTTTCCACTACTACTCCGTCTTCATTCACGAAAGGGTGCAATAGGTTACTACCAACCCTATACCTCATTTCCCTACCCCTTTCTGGCTTCTCCCCACGTTTTAGGGGCAGTTTAATTCCTCAATCACCCCCGTCTGTCGTTGGTTCGCCACTCCTTCCCCTGTTCTCTGTCACCCGGAATCCCGCGCGGGGGAGTATGGGACGAGCAGAAAAAAAATCACGCATAGGATGATTCATTCCGTTCCTCGCTCAGTCCGACCTCCGTGGTCGAAGGGGTCGGAGCGCCTCTGTTAGTCACTCCCGGGCAACTAGAGTGGTCATCGCCGCCGTCTGTCAGTCACTCACGCCGGACTCCTTTATTGAATTGTTCAAAGGGAGCTTTAGTTTTTTTTCTCCAGAGTTTCGAAGCATTCTTCACATATTTGAACCATCCTTGACATTTCGTTTGAACCGCATAAATTACTCAGTGTGGCTTTGTTTGAGTGCACCCCGCACTAAGTTACAGGAGTGTGAAACTCACCCATTTAGATTAGGGAGACGGTGGAAAGTTAAAGAAACGCCGCGATTGGTGAACTCACATCGAACTCGATTGAATTCTTCAAAGGGATCTTCCCTTTTTTTGTTCCGATATCGGAGAATTCTTCACGTATTTGAAGCATCTCTTACTTCTGCTTTAAACCAAATACGTCAATCAGTGACCTAGCCCTCAGTGTGGTGAGGGTAGAGCTCTACACGCAGCAGGTCACAGGCGTGTGATTCTCACCAATTCAGTGTCGGGAGCCAGTGCATTCTTTACGTATTTGAAGCATCCTTGACTTCTGTTCTGAACCCCTTCAATCCCTCATTGACACATCTCTCAAAGCGGTGAAGTTAGAGCTCACCCCGAAGCAAGTCACTAGAGTGTGAATCTTACCCATTCAGTGTAGGGAGCCAGATCCTTCTTTGGGTCACCTTCTTCTTCGAGGATTGTTGTGTGGGTGTGTCTGAAGGATTAAAGTGTGATTTAACCCTTTCAGTGACCTAAAAAGGAACTTCTTTATTCTCCAGGAAGTGAAATGATTTCTTGTGTGTGATAATATTATCGATAGAAATTTGACGCCAGTGCCATTCAATACTATTCAAGACTTCGGCTCCCTCGAAGGAAGTTAACCAATTTTCTAAGTGGATCAAATAATTCTTCAGATTTTGTGTCTTCAAAAGTTTGCTTACTTCAGTGCCATTCAATCCATTTTATTGTTCTGCACCCTCAGAGGGAAAAAGCAGAACTTCAGGACTAGCGAACATGACCCATCTTTCATTTAAGGTGTCTTTCAACGACTTCGCAGCCTTGATAACTCTAGCGGCTAATTTTCGCGTCTAATTTATCCGTTTCAAGAACGTTGATTGTGTTAAGTGCCAATCAGATAGTACTTATTGCATTTTATCGTGTTTTTTGGTGTCATGAAGAAGTTTCAATTCCCACGAAATTCGATTTTCGCATCCATGAACGAGAATACTTAAGGTATATCTCTTCTCGTGTGTTGCCAGTTCACATCAAATATCTTCCTTATAATTCTTCGATTCATATAAGTGTGTTTTATGTGAACTTATAGTAAATACCGGAAGACAAATAGTTTTCTAACAAGACTCATTTTAAAGCATGCATTGACGTTCTCTTTTGCAGGATTAATCTACTTAAAGAAGGTACTGAACTGATTTTGAGCAATCGAGTGATAATTGCCGTATTTTTCTGGTGAAGTAAGCTCTCCGACGGAATTTCTAGGAACTTGTCTTATCCCGCTAAATCGGAATTTCTGGAATCGGTTTAGCTCAGCTACTGGCAATAGCTTTAGCGTGACTGCTCTCAATTCCCACCGAAATTATTTCGTAGAATACGTGCTGAGTAACGCGTGTTGATTGCTGGACCCATCTTAGGGTTATCAGTTACTGGATAGTATACAAGTTCATCCAATTAGGTAGATTTTGTGGAAAGTAAAGACACCGAACTTCAATTATTTGCAACCTGTGCATCCTATGATAGGATATCAGAATTTATATATAGGGTGGGACGATTTTTAATGAAAGATTACCGAATTTTTTCGTGTAGATGCCACTCAGGCGAGTGAGATTTTGAATATTAAGGGCATTGATGTCTTCTCGCTTACATTCTGAATGTATTTTATCGGAATATTTATGGGCAATTAATTGATTTGAGAGAAATAAAGTCTTATTTCACAGGTCCATTGACATTTAGCAAGGTGCCCAACGAGAATACTCCTGAATTTTACCTACAGTATTACCAAGCGGCGATATTTTTTAGTAAACCTTTCGCCTTAATAACCTAAGTGGTCAAATATTTAGCCGTTAAATACCCCGAGACAGTCTTTTCACAGTAGTAGTTTTATTTATTGAATATGTATGCCTGTTAGTGCACATTGAGGAATAGATCGCGTGGTTTAAGCATCCCTACAAGACTTTTAACATTATCGGGTGGTGATATTATTTTATTTACGTTGACCTTAATATTAATATTGGTCGATTACTTCCCCATTTAGCACCCCCCGATGGTCTTATAACTTCAGGAAAATAATTTTCAGAGACTCTGTATGCTTTTAATTATTAATTAAAAGGGTTGGTCGTATGGTTAAGCTTCCCTGCAGGAGTCTTTTAAAGGTTTCATTCATCATCGCACGGTATCTTGGAGATTAACCGTGGGATAGGGCACCGTAAGCAGTGGATCATCTGTTTCCCTCTCCCCGCACGTGGAAGCTCTCCCCGTTTCGAACCCATTTATTTTTTCTCCAACTCCTTCACGCCCCTCATCCCACCGAGTGATTTGTTTGGCAACGTATACGACCACACTCCCCCAACTGCAACCCCCTCTTGTGCGCCCTTGGGGAACCTGTGAGGTAACGGAAGGTGCCTTCCCCCTCAACCAACACCTCTGTTTACAGCCATGCTCAGCCAGCGTACCTAACGCTGACAATCTCAGTTGGTAAAGAAGGCAGAAAACAACGCCTCTCAGTACTCAATGGTGAAGCAAAATCCTATCCCCGCTATTCCCTCTCAGCCTGCCTTTGGAATGTAACGAAATACGAAGTTTCAGGATTTTTCTCCCTACGAGTGTTCTAACTTCGAACGTTCTCTTTCCCTTACTGAGTATAGGAAACTGTTAAGTGCTTTCAACCGGCAGGATATTGTTATTGGTGATCTTTACAGAATTTAAATTGATAATCAACTGATTTAAGGGGAAGAAAACCTAGTTTCGTGCTCATTGACATTTAGCAAGGTGTCCATCGAGCAAACTTCTTAATTTTACCCTCAGTTATATATACTCAAATATCTTCCATATAATTCTTCGATACATCTAAGTGTGCGTTGTGTGAACTTATATTAAATAACGGAAGATAAATAGGTTTTTTTAGTTTTAGATTTTAAAGTATGCATTGACGTTTCGATTGAGTGGTGATATTTTTAATTCTGATCTGATCTTAAACTCTTCAGTGTTATCTACTAAGAGGCTAGTATTATTAGCGTATAATTTGATTTTAGACTAAGAATATTATAACTTATGTGAACGGAATTCATATTCCTGTCAGTGGAACTATTTTTTTGATGAATTTCTCACGAACTAAGCACACCTGATCGTGAGAAAGTGTATTCGGTTGTGTCCATGGACTTAACCTGGATTTGAACACAGTTTTCTCGTTCATGACTCCGCAATTCATCGATCAGGTCACCGAAAATTCGCCTCTTTTCAACAATTGGGGTCAGTGAGTGAAATATTGACCCTGTGAACACTTTCTAAGGCGATGGAGTAAATCGCCTTGGTTGAGAAAAATCGTTATCTTTTCAACAATCAAAATTAAGGTAAATAAACTCTCCCCTTACGAGAAGTGTTCCTCTGATGACCTGAAAACCACTACGTTTTCTGCCAGTCTACGTATTTGTGCGACGTATGTAGCGAGAGGAAGGTGAACGTATTTCCTCTGCTCAAGTTCTCTTCAAGTCACAAGTGAAAGAAGAAAGAAAAGAAAGTTTTTTCCACCCAACTTGAGTGATCCGTATCCCAAAACCCTCTCGCCTTATTTATTTACTTGCAACGATGACGTCAGTTTTATCGTGACAAGAGAAGACACTTTGAGAAGGCACTCTCCGAAGTTTTTGTGCTACCCCACCCTTCCTTTCTCGCCTTTTCTCTTTGCCACGACGAAAAAGAGTGACGCAGGATATCCGCGCCGGACATCGTTTGGCTCTCGACCAGTTCCCGTGAGGTGGCAACCCTTTCGGCCAATGACTTTTTTGGAGAGTCGGCTTTGTGCCCTTGCCAATTTAGTGGACCATTTCGCCTCCCTTGAGGATCCTCAACCCTCTCGTTTGGAGTTCATGAAGTGGGAGTCAATCTTTTCACCAAAGAGAAGAGACGACGTGGAATAGTTTGGTATCTTTCCGAAGAGGATCCCATCCCCTTCCTTATTCATCACTAAGTGAGAAGAATAGCCATCGCAGAAGCTGATGGCAGTGAATTTCTTGGCAGGGATTAAAAATTCGTGTACGAGTGGATAGGAAATTTGAGATAGAGTGTATTCACAGATTATCAAATCTAGGTTTTAAGAAAATCTCTAGTCCAAATCAGAAGATTCTGGGTGATCGCAGAAGGTTGTGGCAGCAAAATAAGTTGAGAACCTACTCGACTTGTGAAGGCAAATTGGTTTGATTAGTGTCGATAAATGGCATACGAGAAAGTACAGCTGTATACGTGAACGAGATAAAATTCCCAGTTAAAATCTTTCATTTTCAAAATTTTACCGTGGTGATTGAGTTTAAAAATTTACTTATTTACGTATTTTCAGTCAAAAATATCTCCTCGAAGCATCAATCCGAGGTTTTTTAGGTAGCTTGAAACGGTTTTCTTATTGTGAAAATATCATTATATTGCGAAAAGAAGTTGTTACCGAGTGAAGCAATTCAACCTCTTAGTCCTGAATTTTTATTAGGACTGGAATTGTTTAATGGGGATCTTACCGTGATTTTCCGCACATAGAATTCACTTTTTCAGTCTGTGAACGATACTTTCATTAATCCTTTAGGCAATTCTCGCTCGAGGTAAGCTCTCCTTAGCCTTGAATGCTTTAATTAACATCGATTGGGTAGTGTTGCCAAGTGTTACGCTCCCATTGTTTGCGAGGAAGGTCGGTTGGGACACTTACTTTTTTTAACCTTCGGAACGGAGTGACATTGAAAGTCTTTCGCCAGGTCAATTTATATTTGCATCAGACTCTCTTCACCTTTCGAGCCTCCGCCACATATTAACTACTTCTGCGGAGGAGGCTACCGCGTTGCTTACCTACCCTCCCGGACTCAAAATTGCGCCTGTAAGAGATTTCGTTCCAGTCTAATTGCATTCCCCTTTGCCGGAGTACTCCTGGAGAGTATTCGCGGCGCTCCAGAATCCACTTTTGTGCGCTAACTTGATCCTGTGTGGCTTGGTTACAGGAAGGTGAATCATTCCTTTATTTTTTAATAAGAAGGATTCCCTTATAAGAGCGCTGCTCCCTGGATTTTGCAGTTTGCCCAAGCTAGTTTATTGGAGAATTTTTCATTCCCACCGAATTTGCTTCGAGCATTATTGAATGTGAAGTATTCAAGATCTATTGCCATTTGCGTGCGAGATAAATTCTCGGGAAATATCATCCTTGGAAAGCGTCAAAAGATCCAAGTTTGTGTTGAGTGAACTTTACTGAGTTTTTTTAATTCACTTATTCTCAATAAATTGGATAAGATATCTAATATTATCCTCGTTGACGGTAGAATTCATCCATTTTCCTAGAATCTTTTTCCAATGGATGGTAGATTAAACTTTAATTTGAAAAATTTCGTATGAGAAACTTAGGGTATTCATTGGTTTGAGAAGAGTTTCACTGAATTCTTTCATTCAACATCATCTGGTAACCATAGTATAGGTCGTCAATACATCTCTTATACGCGCCACAAGATATATGAAGTTTTTACTGACCTATTTTGGATAGAATGTGGGTCTCAAAACATCATTAAAAAATCTGTGAAGGTGATATTTTTTGACAAAAGAAATTATAGGAATATTAAAGACTGTGTTTGTAACCCATTTTGCTCGTACGTGAAGGTATATTCTCTTGGTCCTCTTCATTTATAACTCTTGGAGATTGAGCAAAGCGAATGGAAAAACCGTCGTGCGAATCAAATGCGTGATTCCTATTTTATTCTCCAAGTGAAATCCGTCATCTACGATTCTTCGACAATTGAATGCGACTCTGCGTAACGAGCAGGGTTAAACTTTTTGCACGAAGAGGCGTGCTCCAGGCGAGAGGGTTGAAATAAAGTCGAACGGTCGGTGGTGGCAAAAAAAAAAAAAAGGTCGCTGTAAATGAACCAAAAGAGAATTCCATGGACGTATATGTAAGGATCGAATAAAGGAAAACAAACTGGTAGAAAAAAATAACTTGGCTTGGGGAAAATAGATGTTGTCTGAGGTTTCGTTAGCGAGAAAGTGAGCAACGGAAGGTGGTGAGGTTTTTTTTTCTCTCTCTCTCTCTCTCGGGGGTGAAGCAGACAATTGACTGTCGGAGTGCGGCGTGGCATTTCCAATGTATTTAAAGGGGGAGGTAAAAAAATATATGTATATGCGTGTGGATGTTAGCGTCCGTTTGCCGTTTTGGTAGTTTCCCGGAGCAACCACGCCATACCGTGGGTGTTCATTCTCTTTACATTCCTATCCCCCTCATCCCTCATTCCCTGTTGTTCTTTCCGCACGAAATGTCGGCAGAATGAGGGAATGTGAATGAGGGAAGGCTGTGCGGAATAAAAAATAGAGGAAAATTAAAAGTGCGTCGGGTGGTTTTCGAAAAAAAAATTGTTTTTAATCACGTACGTGGTGAGCGAACTGTGGTGGATTTTCGAACGCCCGCTCGCGTGAACTTGGCGGAAGTTGGATCAGTTGTCGGAAGTTCACGCGCTTCCTACAGCAAGGACGCACGCAAAACCGGTCTTGTAGCTTAGCGCACACGTCTTTCAACAATATATAGCTCACATTCCCAGCGTCCTGTGCTGATCACTGATAATTATAGAGGAATCAGTGCTGAGGCATAAAGAGGTTTCAACTTGAAGTATACTACACCAACGTCGCTAAATCATAATCAGAATTCGTCTTTAATAATATTCCTGTCGATTGAGTATTTCAACATAAGATAATATTTCCCAAAGCTGTGTTATAGCCACTATTACCTACTCCTCAAACTGGAAAGTAGCGTTTCGTTCAATTAACGAATTCGAACGAGCCATTCGAAGTTCAATTCGAACGAAGCATTAATGATAACTTTATTCAGAAATATACTTTCAACTGTAACCATCTTTAACATGTGACCGCATTGTTGCCATACTATTGCTGGTTGATTGAAGTGTAATTGAATCAATTCAGATACTTTTTCAAATTTCACTTTCTATTCATATCGGACTTGTGAATGAAGTTGCAATCCTATGGTAAAAATAGTCCTCAAAGTTTGGTGAAAATAAATTCTGCATATAGACAGGACAAGGGGTTGCACCCAACTGTGAAGCTCTTCATTTTTTTATACTCCGCTAAAGAAATAGTAATTAACAATAATTCGATAATTAGGCGTCAGCAGCTACTATCTGCCAAATCAATGTGAAGGAGTGTATCATTCCTTTGTTTTCCATATAAGTTACTGGTCGTAAACTGTAATTTCAGGTAATTTAGTGTCTAGATTAATCAAACCTGCGGGTATAATCGTTTTCTGTTGATTTTTCTACCGTAATTTTTTTCCGTAATAGGAAATTTTCGGAGAATGCACAAAAAAGAGGGTTATTATTTTTAAATTACGTAGTTAATTGTTCAGCATACATTCCGTCTTCATCGTAATATAGCGTGATGCGGTGATTCTGAGACAAGATAATTTAGCGACAGAAGCCTCGTATTATTTTCGTTTTTTACTGATGAAATAATCCAAAATGACTGCAGTGGGGAAACAGATTTTCCCATCTTTTTTTCCAATTGTGTTGAGGTTTGGAAAAATCTCCCGTCAAATTCCATAAGTGATTCTTCTCGACTTTGGGGCATTTGGTGTTTTGTGTGTAGTAGTGCAGCTTTGGTTGTTTTTTTTGGTCGTGTGTTGATAAAAATCTCGTAATAGGTGTGTTCCTCATGTATCATAAAATGTTGTGTCGTAAATCAGATAGTGATCCTTCCGATTCCGATTTATGATTGCATCCTCCGCTGGAGATTTTTCGGAGTCTCCGCCACGAGCCAGGCTGTCCGAAACTTCCTCCTCGCCAAACCTGTAATTAAACCAAGTTCATTATTGCATAGCAACGTCCATCCCTTTCACCCAGGGTGTAATTCAACCTTGGCCTTCCCTGGCAACGGCCAAATTGGGAACTTGATCACATTCATAAGGGATAGAGCTGTGCTTGAAGAGGAGAAAACTCCCACGAAGCTAAATGTATTAAAGGTACTTCTTCATTTTTAGCCCTTGTCATGCAAACTGGCACCTTTTGACTGAATAACTTCGTGGAGAAAAAAACATTTTGTGATCCTCGATTATTCTTTTCGAGTCAAGTTGCATTTGATGAAATTTTAATGTGATTTTTTATCTCAAAATTCGAAAAGATAATTCTGTGACGCAGAAAATCTCGTTTACGCAGATTTTATGAGACGATCATACATCGGTTTTTAGATACTCCAAGATTCCTTGATAGGAAATAGTGTGCGTGAGTGTGTACAAATATTTATACGTTATGTATTGATGTATGTTTTAATATCACCTTCGAATACTTTGTGCCGTTGTGATTTTATTGGTTTTCTCTGCAATAAGTCTTCCCTGGGCCTTCAAGGTGGATGAAAGTGAAAAATCAAGGTATTTCAATGCCTCACGTTTCGTCTTAAGGTGTTATCAGAGATAATATACTGAGGTTCCATTTATTTTGATTCCCCTTAGGGATAGCAGTGTGCTTGTTTTATCGTCGTCTCTGAGGGATATATTTGAACTGATAAATATAGGACTCTCAAGCTGTTCCATAAAGACCAATTAGTGAGTTTTTAAGACGGAAAAACTTTTGAGTCGTTGGTATATGCCAAGATCTTTTCTTCCAGACTGCTTAAAGTGCAAAATTTAAGACCTACTGTGAATACGTGTATCACTCATCGTTATTGCTGTGCTTTATGTGCAAAACTCCTAAAATAGGTAGTGTGTGCCGGAAAAAGTCAGTAGGAAAACGTTAGCGACTCCAGTAGTCTCTTGGACACGGTTCGAATTTAGCGCGCCGAGGTTGGATTATTACGTCATGCACGACGGTGACGTCACGGGTAGCCGCCGCGGCGGGGCCGACGGAGGCGGCAGTGTCGAGGCCGGAGGTGGAGGATGGCACTGGGACCCAAGTGGAGCGTGGGGCAGAGCTGGAAGCGGCCGAGGTGAGCAGTTTGAAATGCGAGAGGAGGAAGATTATTAAATGTTTCCGACCCCTTGGATTCCCACTCTATTTTTCCCGTCCTATGTCCTACCAGTTGCATGTTGAATGTCTGCTCCATTTTGTTTTTGGCTCCTTCCTTTGATCATCAACTTCTCCAGATGCACCAGCCCTTAGTCTTACGTGACCTTTTTAGGTTTCACAATGGGAAAAATTTCCTTCCTAAGGGTCATTATGGTATTAACTAAAGGATTAAGTTTTAAAAATGCATTGAAAAAATTCAAATTAGACTTCAAAAAGGCATAATTGGAACTGGCGGCATTCAAAGCCAAAATATTTTGGGTGGTGTGCGGGTTACCTCCGGTAGGGCTTTGTTGATTATTCTGCATTGCAAAGTCACATTAGTCTGCAGAAAGGTCTCTCGGGTTTTACGCCGGGTAAGCCTCCATGTCTCCCGACGCGTAGTGACGTTTCGAAGAGCGACTTCCTCTTCGTCCTCCGAGGTTCTTCTGAATGAGAAATAGAATGCGGCCGAGAGAATTATTCAGAAGATCCCCGGAGGATGAAGAGGAAGTGGTATGGAGGTACCACTTACCCGATGGTGCATGAAGCTTAGTATAGCTTACCCGATGGAAAACCCGGGAAACCTTTGTGCATTTGATACGGCGCGCCGCGAGAATCTGAGGTCTTTCATCACGTAAGTCATTTGAAAGATAAGTTTTAAATTTCATTTATGTAATCATGAGCGTCGTTGTATTCATTTTTTATTACCACAAGGGCCTATTTTAGTATAAATTCTCCTTCTAAGGAGTTTGTTTTCCAATTCCGACTGCATTTTTGCTAAAACTATATTTTGCTGTTCCCTTGGAAACGGATAATATCATTCGAATTTGAAAAAAATATCTGGCAACGTATCTGCTGTTTACATTATCGCTGACTTGTGCCGCGTAATGTCACTTGCTCTGTTTCTTTACTTTAGACATCACACTCCCGGGTTCTCTACAATATTCTTTCATGGAAGGCTAATCGGGTTTTCCACCGAATTTTGACATTACAATTACTATGAGTGAAATTTTATTGCATTTCAATTTATAATGGTGTAATAGTAGCTGAAGCAATCTTATCGTGGAAATTATGGTACAATTAACCTGGTGGTAAACCAAATAGCCATCCTTGGCGCACTTTTCTAAGATTGCACAAGATAATAGAACGATATTCCTATTTTTGCGGATGTAGTGGCATGGTTTATAGTTCATTCGTTTATTTTTCCTACTTTTCTTTATATATTCAAGTAAACAATTTATTAATTCTTGAAGCAGCCCAATACGATGAAGTCGTGAGTACGTTAGTCACGTTATCATTTTCTCCATTGGTTCGCGTTATTTATACTTTGAGGTCTTGGCTACATAATTTAAACGGCTTTTCGTGATTATATTTTGGTTTAAAAAACGAGCGCGATGACAAGGATAATTAATATTTTGTATATTGCAAGGCACTGTATACTGAAAGGCTACAAGAAATACAATTGATTTCAGATAAATGATGCTTAAGCTATATGTGTATCTTCTGTTGACATGATTTTGTTAATTAGGTAATGTTTATAGATTATAGTGCGCATCCATACAATGAATGTTTTACGGAGACGGTCACCAAATATCATTCCAAGATGATTTCTGTAGATGGCAGATTGAAAGCTCACATCATGGTGTTCAGGGCGTAGGGATAATACTAATTTTTTTAACATCACCTTTCTATAGTAGTTATTTATTCGCATACCACAGAAAACAGGTCACATTAGCCTTTATAATTTAGTTTTTTTTAACAAGCTAACAATTACACACGGAAGAACAGTCATGCCCTCTAATCTACCCAGGCGGGACGCGAAACCGTGACCTCTTGTTTTACAGGCGAGGACTTTACCCTGCCGCTACCTAGGCCTGCAAATATAAATTCATTTATTTAATTAATTTTTACATTAAAAGTTTAAGGAAATCAGTCACACAACCCTATTTTATTATGGTTCACTGTTTGATGTTGGTTAATCTTTTTAACTGCAGATTTATGATGCGTATCGTGCATTAGGTATAGAGAGTACGGAAGCTGTATTAAAAGTCTCGGGTATTTTTCTCGGCTTGCCCTAGTTTACATTTGCTTCTGAACCGCCTCTCATCCCCTTGTTTTCCCGAGCTTTCCACGTCGCAGATATTGCAGTAGAGAGCCCTACACTCCCTTAATTCCCTTTGAAGCCTGCGTTTGCACTGCATACCTGCAGCAGAGGAGAGATAGTTGGAATTAAATTGCACGCCATTATTCTTTTAATGTGAAATTCGTTGCCAAGTAATTGTTTTCTTAATTTAGAGTAGTATTTAAAAGGGATGAAAATATTTCCATCACCTGTTGTTTTTTTATTCTCATTTAATATGCCCTCTCTATATTAGCATTGCTGAATAATTTTTCAAGAGAGGTATTAGGTGTAAATAACCCTAGGTGAGAAAAAATGGGTTCTCGATAGACAAGAAGAATATGAGTACATCGGGACTAGCTACGGTGATATGTTTACGGAATCACCCGCATTTTACAATTGTGCGAAATTTATACAGAGAAAAAAAAACATTCACCTTTACCAGGATCCTGGTAAAAGGCGAATTTCCCTTGAATTCAAATATACATTGTTTAATAGTAGATGAAAACAATCGTATCGTGGAGATTATGGTAGGTTTTATGGTATTTTATGGGATTATGGTAGGTGAAGCCTGGCAGTAAACGAGACAGCCATGTTTGACGCAATTTTCTAGGATAGCACGAGATAATCGAACGATGTTCCTATTTTTTGGGATGGAATAGCATGGTTAATAGTTCATTCTTTTATTTTTCAGCTTTTCTCGATGTTTCATTACAAACGATTTTTTTCTGTCTGGAATTTCCATAATGTAAGACTTTCGTTTGATCATGTGAAAACCTCAAGATTCTTTCTAAAAATGCTATGAAAGCATTTTTATAGTGACGTGTTGATGTAATAGTTTATGAAGAAGATACCTTGAAGAGGATACCTTGCGAATGGAGTGATCAAGGTAGACTTTTAAGCAGCACACTTATAGTGTTTTCTGATAAATTAATCCACGACAACCGCAGCTTTGTGCTTAACTATCAACCGGGTTGCTCTAAAGTTTTGCTATCAGTCACGACGTTAAATCAAATTTTATTTACTTGCAGCGATACTCAAAATAACTTACATAAATATAAGAGATATCCAATCTTTTATCTGTTGAGAAAATTTAATCCATAGCGTTTATTTATCGCACTGCTATGTGAAAAATATGGTATCATTACAAATTATTTAAATTAACTTTTAATATCTTTGATTTTTTTAAACCCTAAAAATAATATTTTCGCTCTCTTTTTATCTTGAAAACTTTCAAAGCAAAATGCTGGAATAGTTATAAAGGAGCAAAGTTTTAAAGCCATTAAATCTTTAATGTTTTATTGCCAGTAAAAACTTATAAATTTGTGTATTTTGTCAATGTGTTCCACGTATGAAGTTTTGCTTTCTTTCATGCAAAAAGTTACACATTACGAGCATTTCATTTCTTGTTTGAATAAAATGGGTACTTTAAATTGTGGACGCGACATCTTAAGCGACCTTTAACTTGTTGGGACATTGGATTTATCTTATTTTCGTCGTCATATCCAGAATATCCGGAAATTCGCTGCCTGTTGCTTCGCGAGCTCTGATGATGCGTCTACGTGAGTCTCTGGAATCTATTCGAATGTCGAAATCAAATAGAAAGGCAGTCAAATCCAATTTCATATTCAACGAATGCCCAATGCCGGAGTAATAGCATCAGTAGAGTCGCGAACGAGCATTTTTAGCCAACTCTCTAAGGCAGATAATGCGAATTATGGACGTCACTTTTTTCCATCGGAAGCTATGGAAGTGATGGATGACAATCCCGAGTAGAATAATTTACTTAATCGAAAAGTTAGCATTCCGTGACAATTTTGCGAAAGACTTATGGATCGTAAAGACTAGTCTATTTGTGTACGAAATTTTGAATCCACTTTAACTTGCCGTAGGAGTTATAAGTTCAAAATTAAATAAGTCGTCATGGGCCTACTATTTGAAACCCACAATGGGGAAAGAATTAGATTTAATGGCTTTCCACACAACACAGAACGGTGCATTTGACTTTAAAAATAAGGCTTTGAGTTATTCTAAACCATGACAAGAGGTTACAGCAAACATTAAACAACGCCATTCTTCATGTAACACATATTGTATATAAATTGTCTACTCTTATGAAACGATTTATTGATGACTAGTTCCAATACATAGTATCGTTTTTAAAATTTTGTATTGTTGGAAACTACTCATCATTAGACTGTTTTATGATATTGGTAATTTGTAAATAAATCTGTTGTACACGATGGAGCAGTTTCACCCTATGGAACTTAGTACCTTCGTTATGTGCTTCGTCTTTTTCATTTTTACCTTACACTGGTTCTCCTTTTGTAAGATTATATTGATAGAGATTGTTCTTTGCAGCCCATTAGACACAATCAAAGACCATTCACCCAGTTGTGACCTGTGTAAACCACAAAGTTATTCCGCTCTTTACAATAAAGAATTAAATTTACACTGGCACAAAGACTAGATACTTACGCAGTGAAACGACACTATTTGGGCTGCTGATTGAACTCTGTTCATATTCATTCTTCAGAAATTTCATTAATATTTATGACATTTCCATTCTTTATAGAGTTGTAAGTTAAAGAATTAAGAAATAGAGCCAAACTGGGTTAAAAATTAATGCTCGGAAATTAAAATCTATCAAAAGGTCTACTTGTCTCTAATCGTAAATTGTACTCACAAAAAATTATATAATTATGAAACACAGGTGCGAAAACAGGACAAATATTCGTGTCATTTTCTTCTTTTATCCACTCTATTCCGGGATTTGCTTTCAGAAAATTCTCTCGACCTATCCAATTCCCTTTCATTTGAGGGGGTGAAGAAACTTTTGCAGCTTTACTCAACCTTTTTTCCGTCGACTCCCACACCAGATATAATGCAAAGGGTTCCATTTTTGGTGAAATTTGTATTTTTTTTCGGTCGCAAAAAGAGTCGCCGAAAAATCCTGGCCCATCACGTCCCACGCACCGAAGGCACTCTTGGGTCGCTAATGCGAGGAGGAGACCCTTTCTCGTGGAAAGAAAGAAAAGAGAAAAGTTTTTCCCGTGCGGAAGTAAGGGTGAAAAATACGAACACCTATTCAATATACACATGCCTATGTAATATGCACACATATTTACGGAAGTATATGCTGAATTGGAGCATGTACCCTTTCTTCTTTCCGTGAAAAAAGGGGACAATTCGAGGAATAGGGTCGAAAAAAAATTCTCAGCTCCCATTCTGTGTTCTGATGTTTTTTTTATTTTTATCTCCCTAATCCATGCCAAGCTATTCTTCTCCTTTAATTTAAATACTTCATTTTTTCTGATATAAATGTGTAGAGTAATATTTTATTGATATATTTCTAATGGTTTGTAACGCTTATGCACACAATACTAAAAAAAAGTGACATAGATATATCTCTGCCGTCAGTTCGATACCCGCTTGAAAATCGTGACATAAATAGTTACCTATACCAAAAACATTGATAGTTTGAGGCCTTATGGGGTAAAATTGTTTCATGTTAAATGAAAACATATGTAAATTTCACATATTATTTTAGTAACAACCAGTTTCTGTATCTGTATTTGAACCTGACGAGCTCTAAATCTATCTATTATGCTCTACCTGTATCCTGTATTTGTACCTGGCTATGTCGCACAGGGACGAAACTGGTTGTTACTAAAATGACATGTGAAATTTATTTATTTATTAATATATTTAAGTTTTTATTAAATTATGCTACCAATTTTTATTTGCTAGAAGAATTCTAAAGAAATCATTCTATTCATAAATATATATTGACGATTTTATTCTAATTTTCGAAACGGTTGCAAATGCGATCTCCAGCATTGTTAACGGTGAAATGAGCGAGGCTTTTTGCCTATCCTTTTAAACGACATACCATTTTTCGCTATTCGAACCGCGTAAGGACACAATTATGGAACACACGAGACAAAACTATGTCTCTTTATCAATCGACTACTGAATGAAGAGAATTCTTATAAACTCCTTCGTTCATGAATGAATAATTCAAGCCCTACAATACTCGTTTAATGTATACATACTTGTATTATAGGCTAATATAACAAATACTGGTATGCTGAATTGGATCATGTTAATTTTCTTCTATCCAGGAAAAAACGGTACAATTCAAGGAATAGGGTCGAAAAAAAACTTTTCAGCCACCATCCTCAGTGCTCTGATGCTGTTATATTCACTTTTTAATTCTAAAACACATGCCATGCTATTCTTTTCCTTTTATTCAACTCATACATTTATTCTGAGAGACGCTTGTGAAGTAATCATATTTTTGTGCGTGGTTGATGTCAAAATACCAGTATTGAGGAGGCTGGTTCACTGGTATGATGGAGCCATTAGAAAAATTCTGAAGACGACGATATTCTACACCTCATGAAGGTTATTCGGGATTTCCACCGGGTAAGGTTCTCCATAATTGCCGACGTTTCGATAAATGAGTCGTCCACCGTCATGAGAGCATGTTCCTTTTGATCAAAACGTTTGCCGTGATGGATGAAGAGGAACTTACCCGGTCGAAACGTAGAATAACCTTCCACGATACAATAAGACGGTAAAGTCTGCGACCATAGCCTTAAATAATGTGGCTATCAACCCTAGAACTCGGCGAAAAACCTGAAATCTCTTCTTACAGTCAATTCGTCAGGGAAACCTAGATCTTATTATATGTTTTTCAAAACTTCGATGTTAGCCCGACATGTCTGTGTTTGCTATCGTTGAATAACCTTCTACAAAGATTGAATGCGATAAAAAACGTTTCTTCTCGTGATGGTAAGGTGAGAGGAAATTTTTAAATTTCTTATTTATATTTTTGTGCTCTCAGGATTTCAAATTACCGCGATGGGGATCCATTTTTTGGGACAGAAGGAAGAAGACCCAGTCCGGAATGGGACATAAAAACCCTCTGGCCGTTGAAATGCGTGGCTGCTAATCTCTTCAAGGGTTCTCTCCTCCCACCCATTGCCGTGGGAAAAATTCCACCACCCTTGGCTCCTGAATGCAATTAGCGATCGAGGAATTCCCATGGCTCTGTTTAATTGCGGGGTCCTTCCCCTTGGTTACATTTTAACCATCTTAATTTCCCCGGTTATAATGTGTATCCCACATCCAGAAACATGGTGCCATCTTCAACGTTACTTTCCAACCCTTCCGCTATCTTCGTCGTGCTTTTAATTTTCAGGTTGCCGTCTCACTTAACGCAGAGGTTTTGATTTAATTATGTACCTTTGATTTGGTTTCTTTAAAACGAATGTCTGCTCCATATGTATTACCTTTAAGTCGAATTTTTACATGATCTACAATTTCATCTGATAATAAAAATGTCCTATTCTTACCATAAAAACTTTGAAGAGATTCCCCAAAATGCATGCATGGCATGCATGGCTTGAATACATACTGAATTATTGAATATCCAATCTTTTAGATATGAAACAGTTTCGCATCACATATCATGAGTAACACCTCTGTGATTGCAAGTAATGTTGTGTATTCACGATAACGATTTTTTAACTTCCTCATTCAATTCACTTTTTCACCAACAGGTAAATAAATTGCTCCGTCATCGGTTTTGCGTACTATCGCACTCAATCTCTCTCTTTACTCGGAAAATATAAACTGTGGAAAAGAATTGTGTCAAGAAACTTTACCCTGGATAGCTGCTGCCAATAGGAGGCAAAGGCAAATGCCGGCGAAGTATTCGAAGTCATCAGATGTCCAAAGAATCCGTCAACTTGTCAAACTCACGGTCAATCGGAGGGCATAGCCCAAAGTTTCTGTTGTTTAAAAATGGCATGTTTTCGACCTAAATATCGTTGGTAAATTGGGCTCATACTGGCATCAGCTATCCAGGATAAAACAATTCGTGGCACAACTTTCTTCCACCCTGTATATTCGCTTCGGTTGCGATCTGATACTTCCTTTCCTATATCAATTCTATAATAAACTAAAGCACAGAAAATTATGAATGCATTCAAAATTACCTGATCATGTACCAGGTGAGAGCCACGATTATTAATACTACTACGATTAATTACTCGTATAAACCCGGAGGAAGAGGTTACCATGGATATGAAATAGCTAATGGTAGAATATTTCTACTTCATCACCCAATTAGCTTATTTTCCTAAATTATGCGTAAATGGCTTGGGCGAGATATTATTTTAAATGCAACCGTACACAATCTCCCTTCATTTGGAACCTATTTTCTTCGGGGAGTGAATGCAAACTGTTCGGGCCGCGGTGATTGAAGTTCCTTCGCCAATTGTTCCCTTTTTCGAGTGCTTGTTATACTTTTCCGCTCGCCCGGCGGAAGGAGCGTTTCTTTTCCTGTTATTTCGTGCCCAATCCCCCGCGCACATACGTAAACGTCCAAGGGCCATTGTCCGCGTGATTTCCTCTATTTTCTCCTTCACTCTCCGACCGCAATTTATCCTTCAATTGTCTCCGGCCGCGATCGCAATTCCACCTAGCGGCCCACATTCCAATCCCCTCGGAAAACCCTCTACTTCCCTCTTAAACAGACTTCTTTTGTTTCTGGGCAGCACGGATCATTCCACGGGCAACCGATCGGGGTTTTCAGTCTTCCACATTTTTCCTAGCGGTGAGAGAGAGAAATCGCCTCGCCTCCATATCTCATTTCACATACAGTCTCCATTATCTTTTGTCCATTTTTCCCCTTCATTTAAGGCTATATGAGAATGTGGATAGCAAGGATGTGGAAATTTTATTTCCTCTTCGATCGGTTCTCGAGGAAATTTTTCTTTCAACTGGAAATTCATGTGATGGTTACCAATAGTAATTAGCATGGTTTCCGCATCTAATTAGCTAGATATTCCTCACAAATCTTCTTTATTGCTACGATGAGTAACCCTTGTCCTCGGGAAATTAGACAATGAATACGTGCAGCTCCCTAAATTGTATTCGATTTTATTTCACTAGAAACTGATAGTCATCATGGTGACTTGGGATTTGGCAAGGACTACAACTCGGCAAATTGAAAAAATCAATTTCGATCATTAGGATCATGATCTGAGCATTGCATGATATTTTTTTATTATTTGATTCGGTTTAATTAGGAAGGCATTTCGTTTTCTAAATATTTTCCTCGGACCCAAATATGGGTTCTTGATTGAGCTATAATAGATCGAGTTTTAATCGTTTTGAAAATAAAACGGATTAACCGTGCAAATCGATTCTTAAAATATTTTTGATAATTTATCTGATGTTTTTTTCCAATTTTTGTTGCATAGCTTTCATTGATAGTTCCACTTGAAGCTCTATGAATGTTAGAGACGAAAGGATTAACATAGTCTCAATCACTCTCAAAGAACCACTCCAAGAGTCGTTCCCTAATCATTGCCTAATAGTTCCTACGCATTACGACAACTCTTCATAAAATTTGTAAAATGGTACAATATATTGTGAAACTCAATTGGCAAGTGAATTTTTAAATACTTATTATGCTTTTTTTAAGCTGAATTCGTTTCCATTTATTTGCTCCAGGTGTTATAAAAACTTTGCCGTTTGGGACCCAGTTACTGAAAGCTAAAATCACGGGGACCTCGCCGTAGAAAAAACTAACTGGGTATTCAAGAAGTAATTTACTTGGCGCGACTTTAAGGATCAGCATTGCAGACCTTAATCTCGCCAAGTCCAGTACGAGAGTGCGTTTGTGAGACTGAGGAAATGAAAAATATTTCCAGCTTACTCTTACGATCTGGGATTCGATCTCAAGGAGCAACGACCAGTCGCAATGGAAAACCGAAAAAGTTTAATCATTTTCCGAATGTGGGTGAGGAAATCTTTTTTTTTTTTACTGCTTTTTCCTTCATTTTTAAGCGGCATACCTAAGATGTGTATGAAATTGGCTTTCTGTATCTCAAAAGGATAGTCCCTGAGCAGATACAAAGTTAAATTACAGTCTCTCAATATTGAATGAGGTAAGCATTCACATAATAAATTAATCGTGATCAGCCGTCTTAAATTATTTTTTTTACATTACCGCTTTGACTGAAATAGCATTTTTAAAGCATACAGTACCTTTCTCCGTTATTATCACTCAACAACTTTTGAAATCGTTTACTTTCAACTTGTTTAAGGTTTACTTGGTAAATCAATAAGTAGTTACTCATTTACGGCTATAAACATTTATAGCTATAAATCTGAAGTCAATAGACTGCAAACCAGTCTTGCATAACACCATAAAATTAGGCATATTTATGTACTTTCTCAAGGACTACTTATAATTGGCATTTATTTTTTTAACTGGTACGTAGGGACCCCATTCCCTGATTCTCCATTTGCATGTCGTAGGGTACAGGGTTTTGATAAGTCCTTTTTTTTAAGGAAATTCGCTTAAATAAGACGACTGGGATATTTTATTCGATTGGCTGAATAAATAAAGTTTATGATTCATTCAATCAATATTTTTTATGCTTCGTTTTTTGTCATGATGTTTCATCATCACTGGTCAACAATTGGTTTGACGCAGCTCTCCAATCAATTATACTCTCAGCAAATCTTCCCCCCCCCCCCCCCCACGTATGTCTTCCCTTTTACATCCTTCATTACCTGCTCCATTTATTTCATTCGAAGCCTTGCTTTTCCTTTCTTGCCATCTACTTCTTCTCCCTCGCATTTTGTCTTCACCAGACCATCATATCTCAAGATATGGTCAGATATGGTAAGGTTGTTCCGTCTTCTCATCAACTGCTGAAAATCTCTTAAGTTTAACTGGATTCAACTATCAACTTCTGTAACACGTATATCAAATTTCCTCGACACCTCGTAAAATCAGAACAGTAAAAATTGATAATTTCCGTGATACATGCAACTAACTTATTTGAATTTTGAATGCGATACATTCTAATCGTATTATGTTGTGTGTTGCCCGCTTACAGTACATGCTTTTTTCCTTTCCATTATTTTTTGTAAATGCATATGTTGAGATAAAGAATTGTACGGAGGGCAATATTTTTTTCTGTTAAAAAGGCACGATGGTCTTCGATTTAGTAGTCGCAATACTTAACTAATTAATTTTTCATTTGGCTTCGGATCGTAGGTAAGTGGCAGAGTACGTTTCAAAGTTACTTTTTGCATTCATCATAAGAGAAACAAAATAACTCTCTTCATAATCATGCCGTTGTCGCTACAGTCTTAGTTGGGAATCAGCAATGAGCCACGGAAATGATTACCTACAGCGATGGCTCCAGACACTCTCCCGTCGTCTCATTAAGGCCCAAAAACCCACCGCGGTACTACATAATAATCCTCGCGGTAGGGGTTCTCTCGGCAGCGTGAGGCCTTTCATTATGACCTGGTCGTCGTAGGCGCTGGGTTTTCCCGTTGCAATTGGCCTCGCTCCGATTTTCAGATGGATAGTGTCCCTGCGAACGGTCGGAAGAATAATTAGAAAAAGAATGAGACAACGCCGAGTAGAGAATTGATGTGAAAGATTATTTGAGAGAATGATTGTGGTGACGGTAATATTTCCGGAAAATGATTCCTGTTTTTTATTCAAATAGTTCCGCTGTCACGATAGCAAAAAAGTACTCAGATCTATTTCACTTTTAAAACGTCTAAAATTCACTGTTATTCACAAAACTGTAATAATATAGCATACAAAATTAAATAACAGCTCTGTTTTTCTATGATGAAAGTTTGTTTAATGAGTTCTGCACTTATTCTGCTATGGTGGATGGTTTATTGGCTAAGTGCGTCTTAGATGGATGGCTCTTAGACAGAAAAGGATAATTTGTGTACTTGGTGTGCGTTAAGGTATTTCAAGGAGACCATTTTTATTAATTATACCTATCTAAAGTCGTTGCAGCGGTAATTGCTGCTCTCTGAGAGAAAATGCCAAAAACTGAGTCTATGAAATACTTGGTCCTTATTATTCGGACGGATAAGTAATGTTTAGGATTCATTGGTCTAGAAGCGGCGGCAGTCACGAAATAACTAAATCTTAAATACTTGATTTCTTAATACCCTGTGTCACTTTCTACTATCCCGTATTGTCGGAAAATATTACAATAAAAATCATGCATTTTCGTTTAATTGAATAGGTAATCTTCTTAAATGTTCTTGGGGTCCTTTTAAAATATATTAAGCGTATTTCATTCTCCCAAGAAGAAGATCTATTCGTCCATAATAGATTTAAAGGAAGATTTATATCATGTTCCGCGCAAGTATAAATACTTATATCAATTGTTATAAAAGTTACGCAGTGAGTGATGATTTTTCTTCGCTTTCCTCCTGGGATTTCATAGGATAAACACTTTACGTCTTCAACTTTTCAGAATTATTTCTTTAAATTTGCTACGCTCAAATATGAAACTAAGAACTGGTTCAATTTAATGCTGTTATATTAAATGGTTATGCCTGTTAATTACGCATGTGGTTACTTCATTACTTGCATCAATATAAATATGTAAAAAAATGTAATGAACATTTGTTTTCTTAGCTTCTAAGAAATACCCAAGAGCGATTTAATATGGCATTCTTCTCGATTATTTGACTTGATAAAAACAGCTTGATATTAAACATACTGAAAATGAACCACCAAACATGAAAACACCGTGAAAATATTGTATATACTATGTTAGATGTTTTTTGAGTGAATTTGATATCAGCAAGGTAGGCTTTTACAAAATAATCACTTCATCAAATTGTTCTTGAAAAAAACAGCTTGATATTAAACATATTAAACATGAACCACCAAACATACAAACACCGTGAAAATATTGTATATACGATGTTAAATGTTTTTTGAGTGAATTTGACATCAGCAAGGTAGGCTTTTACAAAATAATCACTTCATCAAATTGTTTCTAACTGAGTTCTGGATATAAAAAATAATATTTTAAAAAGAATATTGAGAGAAATTATTTTATGGTTTACTCTATAAGTTGTGCTTAGATTAACTCTCTTGCAATTTTTCATCAAAATATTTTCGTAAAAATAAAGATTTTCAGGCCAACTTAAGACTTTGAGGCAAGCCTTCGTAAGTCGCACGCATTGTGTGACTCACACTCGGGAAACTTCTTCCATTTGCAGTCTCTAACAATGCTCATTTAAAGCCTTCTTATTCGAAACGAATGTCTTCTGGCCTTTTGTATCTTTCCTTTTGCTCTGAGAGTTTAACCCTGAGGTCGCCGAGCAGCCTATTGTCCGAATATGTCTTTTCATCGTGCGGCTTCCTCATAGCTGTTGACCGCGACCTTTATAGCTGCCCAAGCCAAGTTGTGAATAAGCAGTCCTCTTAAAAAGTTTTTTCTTCTCTTGGCGTAGGGAGGATAAAAGTGTAAATTATTGTCATGAAATATATGTTTTTTTGTAATATATTTAATGCATGTATTTCTACGTAAGATGTGTGTTCATAATTAAGATATGAGGCTTCACTAAGGTGGCTTAATAGTTGTTATCTACACTGGTTTGAGGAATACTTTGCCGACCCACTCATATTCTTTGAATTTACTGCCTTAATCAAAGCATTTTGAATGAATTAATCAAACTCCGTTTTTCCACAAAATATTTTATCAAAACACGACCAAGGTTTTAACGGTTATTGTCATTTTCTTAATATGATAAAAAAAGAAAATGATGTTAACCGTCGTAACCATGGTCATGATTTGATAAAAAATTCTCTGGAAAAACAAATTTTAATTTATTCATTTAAAATATTCAGCAAATCCGGCAAAGTATCTCCGGAAACCACCAACTTTAATCAAAGCATCAAATTATTATTAATTTTTCGAATTTACTGCTTCATTAGTTTTTACACGAATACCTAAGACATATGATACCGACGTCATTTTATATTTATTAGCTGCGCTATAGATATTGCTTTTGGCACGACAGTGAATGGAAAATGATGAAAATATACCTCATAGTTGGTATTTACTGTCATTGCAGAGGATTCAAGGTAAAATTTTGCCTTGCTAGCGCCGTGTTCTTTAATTCATTCGAGTAGGTACGTTGCTGGTAGATTAGCATACGTAAATTAAAAATTCAGATTTATTAAGCTAGAAATTTCAGCAGCTAATTTTGAAACTCACTCAAAATATAAGCAATCGTTGTTGAATAGGTTCTAAAATATTTTACTCGGTTTTCTATACGCTCTTAGCGCTTTTGAACAAGCATCTATTTAGCCCAACGTATCATCTGTAGTTATTGCATATCATTGCAACTGGGTGTACATCCATATTTTCGGGCGCTACAGTGTTTTCTTATAAGCGCTTTCGGATCACATACACGATCTCACTCTAACTTGTAAATGAATCGAAATCATCGGTCATATTTTCATATCCACAGTACAAATGTTAGCACCAGTTAATTTACGTTAAACCGACAAGCTTTTCCACCACAAAGCCTGTTTTAACAGGGTGCGTGAGTTTCTAACGCTTGAGCCATATACGAGTAATAGCGGTTTGCAAACACCAGTAGTCACTCATAACCTCAGTCCTTTGGGTGAGGAAAGGAAAATTCTTGGAAAATATTCACATAGTGGCTAAACAGGCAACAATCCCGTATAAAAACATTTTGCATTGTGTACTTTATTCTATATACTTATTTATACATAATATTATATATCCGTAAAGTTAAGAGAATTCAACCAGCTTCAGGTCATATCGCATTACTTCATTCTTTCAGTAAGACAATGAATATTCTTCTTGCTCGGACTTCTGAAGTAGATCTCCGATTAATGCCATTTTTAGTTGATATTTTTACTAATTCTCCGTTATCGAATTTAAACTGAAAGAGGATTATTCATGTAATTTTATTTAATTGGGTTTGTATTTTTTTCTTCCATATTGAAAATATTTTTAAAATGTTGGCCGTGCTTTTATTATAATAGAGGTTCTAGTTACATCTCATGCCTTTACGCCTTCGTCTTCCTGTTAGTTCTATCTAAAAATTATTTCTAGAATGGTTTCTTCCACATCGTTAATAGGATCTTCTTTGTCCGATGGACTAAGTCTATCCGCCTAGGTACTTAATCTGCGTATTTTTGGTCTACTTTCTCTCTTTGTCTCGGGTTCTATTGGACTGTAATCTTATCTCCCTTTTCGTTCAAATTTCCGCTTCTACAGCTCGGAGTAGAAGTACGGATGACTTGAATTCTTTCCGGTAACTGCTTAAATCGTTGTAATCTTTGATCACGAACTGCTTCAACTCTAAAACTTCTTTTATCATATATTCCTTCTCCACTCCGATGTTCATTCATTAACACAAGGCATCCTACTTCCCTAAGTTTAACAAATGCATTCTTTCATGAGATACCAATTAGGTTTCCTTTTATTAAAATTATCTATCGCTATAATTTGCCTTGACGAACACTTCTACATTTCTGAATTTATATCCTACGCTTTCTCTGCATCAGTTGCCTTTCTTAGATTTCTCTCTATGTTAAATAACCATCGTCTGCAAAAATAAATATTTTATGCCTGCAAACACAATCAATAACTCTTAACCTCTTTCCATAGATGATACCCTTATTTCCCTGTTTGGAAAAAAGCAGAACTAAAAATGATCTATTTTTATAAATTTTAGGCAATAAAAATAATTTGAGATCCATTAATTGCTAGTTATCTCTACTCTTTGAGAAAAAGAAATTCTTTTGTTTCTAAGAAATAAACGAAAAAGAATGGAAATTTATATTATATCTCTCCTACTCTTGTACTAATGGCATACTTTCTCAAACCTGTTATGAAGGTATCTTATCTAAAATAATGATAACTCACGACTAAAGGAAAGGTTAACTTGTTATCGAGATCAAAGATGAAGAAAATATTTTGTAGCAGTACTTAGGCACAAAATGAAAATGCTCCATATATTTATTCCATTAACTACTTGAACAAATTTTATTTTCAATGCAATGTGCTTGAATTTCTCATTAACGATACAAAATTTTATCTGATATCGCATTTCAAATTTCAAATTCTCTGGCATTATAAATTAGTATCAATTTACTTTCTACTCCTTTAAATTGGGAGGCCTAAATATTACTTTTCGTCATCCAAACCGGCACCTAAATTTATTCCTAATAAAATATTAGGATTTAATTTGAGGCAAAAAATACTTTTCTATAAAAAGCATTTTAGTTGTTTTCCAAAACACATGATTTCAGTGAAAGGGAACAATCAGGAATTTATTTTGTATTGACAAAAGATTCTAATTTTGTAAAACCAAAATAAATGTAAGGAAGTATCAAAAAGGACGCTATAATACGCGATTTTAGTCTGAATTCCAAGGGCCTTTAGTGGCAAAAGCTGTAGTTAAATCAAGGCTGATTCATGCTATTTATTTCTATAGTGATTCTTTAATACAATTTAAAAAGAACAAAAAAAGTATATGTATACAACTTAAAACATATAAAATAATGTCAGAAATAGTTACATTTGACAGAGAATGCTAACTTATTTCAAATATGTATGTATTTTAATACGGGAAATATATATATTTCAAAAGCATGTAGTTTCGATATAGATTTCCTGTGGTCGCGAGCGTCTTACTGAATATTCTCTTCGGTGCGATTTTAAATTCTTTTTGCGATTCTCTGCCGTAGCCCAATAATGCGAAGCATTATGTTTCGTCTGGGTGTTATTTTTTCCACTCCTGTTTCAATTTGCGCCAGCAGATGTGTGCTGCCAACGCAGAGCGCGGGTTTTCTCTCCTCTCCTTCCCCTTATACTCCACGTGTCGTCGTGAGCGTAGACGGCGTCAGATAGGGTTCTAGCCCTGCGACGCGCGAGGTGATTTCTGGGGCATCGCAAAAGGACCCGCCGCCGCCCGAAGGCATTCGCTATCTCGCCTTCGTGATAGCACGTACTGATGGTCGTAATCCCGACCCTCCCGGCAACGATACATCGATTTTATCTTTGCATAGAGTATCTGCACTGATGTTTTTAAAGACTCTGCAGTCTGCTAGCTCTCAGAAGCATCGATCGAAACGTGGTACAGTTGAAAAACGCGTAAGTAAGAATATAAACGTAAGTAAGTAAAATAACGCATAAATGTAAGATTCACAGAACGTTTTGGGCGATTATTGCTGGGTTGTTATTTTTCAATAATTATTATTTTTTATATAGTTTTTGAATCATTATTACTATTATTATAAATATTATTCTTTATATTGTTATCAAGTCGATAATCGAAGGAGAGGAGGGAGAAAAGAAAGACAATTGAAGGCTGCGAAGGCATTACGTAGGACAAGCATTAAAATATAATAATTCCTAAGTAGGAATGGATTTCTCCGGATTATTGACTTTTGATGGTGATGGTTTAAAAGGGAATCATTTCATAGCGGATATAATGAGGATTGCTACGATTAAATAATATTGCATTAAAAATGTAGATTAATGGTTGAACTATGATTAAATATTTGAGCAAGAGTCTGTCGAACTGAGACATCGCACTCAATGGCGCGTAGACTTGGACGTTTGGAAATAAGGGTGGTAAAATTAAAGGCCTTTGAAGTGTGGTTGTGAAGGAGAATAAAAATATATATGGAAAGATAAATTAGAATGTGCGATGTCGTGGAAAACTTTTGAGAAAAGCGGAGAATGCTACAGGTCACCCAAGAAATGAACTATATCGGGCAATTATAGGGAGGGGAATGTATATTGAATTAAGGAATATAGCGAATATTGACAATAATCGATTTATTATTATCAATATTACCTCTATATAATAATATTATTATCGATCGACTATTATCACTCTCTCCAATTAAATTGGCCTCAGATTGAGAGATATGTTTGATAATTTAATATTTAAATAACTTGATTTTCAGGTAATATCAAAGTGTAAAACAAAATTGAGTGAGATGGACAGAAAAAGTGGAAATTATTTATCCCTTGATTACCCCAGACAGCCCCGGCTATAAGGCACATACCCGCTTGGTGATCATAAATTTGATATTACTGTCCCATAATCGTACTCCCGTAAAACCACTTGTGGATTTAATATCCAATGCAAAATATTCCGCGGAAAATTAGCCACCTTGGTGGGATTTCGCTGTTACCCACTCTCTCCATATTACTGATACAGATTCTAAACACGTCCAAAGGTCCGAATTTACGATGGTGGGAATTGCAGGAGACGAGGGCATTGTGTGAGGAGGTGGCCGATCACGGCGTTTTCGATGCATTGGGAGTGAGAGGAGAGGCGTCCAGACGCATTGGCGTCTCTGCAGCGACGCCGGCGTCGTCGTCATGGTTGCACGGCTCGGCACGGAGGGGCGGTCGAACTCCCACCCCTTACCCCTCTTCCTCTCCGAGCCTCATTCGACTGGGAAAACTATAAAGGGTTGGAAGGGGGTTGCGCGAATAGCAGAAGATAGACGGAGTGGACTGAGAGATTGTAGCGATGAGGTCATTCACTTGAACCTAATATCGTAATTGGTTGAATTGATTCGTTAGATGGAATGGATAAAAAAAGATACTTTGAATATATATTTACTTCATCAACTAATTTTCTCGTGAGTTTAAAATAAGAAGGCGACGCTAAAGTTTTCGCCCAAGTTTTCATGAGTTGGATAAGTCCTCAGAGTTCTAGTTTATCAACTCTATGGGAGAACCTTCGATATGAAATGGTGATTGATAATGCTCTGGGGGCCTTATACTATTTTATTTTTGAATGAAATGCGTTGGCATGAATTTTAGATGAAATATCGTATAATTTTTTGTATTTTAATCTTCTGCTTTTGTAGATCTTGAATTATTTTTTACTTTTATACCTCAATAGCACAATCAACATATAGTTATCAGGTATTTTTGGACTGTGGAAAAATATTCTGGCATGCTTTCGTCTGAAAACTTTTCAACTGATGCCTCAATTTATTCACAAAGTGAAAAATCCATTTTAAAAGCCTTTTCCGTTCCAATACGATTCCTCCAACAACACTCTATTCACCATGAACTAGTGAATTAATTTTAGATGATAGAGGAAGGTGGTATAGTTTTCTGTATTTTTATTTGCTGCTTTTATAGATTGTACGTTATTTTGTATTATTTGTTCTCAATAATACAAAGTTATAACTAACTTTTCTACAGTCTAAAAATGCTAGTAACTTATCTTAAGCAAGTATTTTTGAACTGAAGAAAAGTAAAGCTTGCTTTCTCTCAAACCTTTTCACATTATGTCTCAATATATTCGGTGACAATTCTGCTTTTATAGATTTATTATATTTTAAAGATTCGATTTCTGCTTTTATAGATGTGTAGTACGTTTTTTTCCTATTATATCTCTATATCTATCTGAAAATATCGTGCGCAAGTATTGTTGGACTGTAGAAAAATATTCTAGTTTGCTTTCCTCTGAGAAATTTTCTCTTAAGGTCTCAATTTAAGGGTCGAAGTTTTAAATTTAGTTTTAAGTGCTTGCACGCTCCTCACTGAGCACAATTATTGATACACTGGAGGGCAGGTTTTGATATGTATCGAATCCTTCTCTGTACTTTCCACTATTGATCTAACTCCACGAGCCCTATTCGTTGTCTTCTTTCTTTTCTGTTACCTCATGGCTGGGGAAATACCGATCCCTGCATGTTTAGCTTCTCTCTTCCTGGATTCCCAATTCTTTCCCTCTTCCCCATACCGCTACCCCTTTGTACTCTTCCTTCTCCCCGATGAGAGATTCACCGCTGGACCCTTACCCCTTACGTCTTTTTTTTTCTTTTTCCGCCTCGTGTTCCCTGAGAAAATGCAATCCTTTAAGACCTGTACCGTACCTCAACGCCCCAAAAAAATATTGATCCAAACTCTGTTTTCTTCTTCCCGAAAAGCTGGATCAGCCTTGCAGAACTTTTCTTGTTTACTTTACTCACTCTTCATCCATTTTGGAGTAGGTGCTGTGAGGATAATGACCGCAATCAATGCTCGGATATGATTTTCTCTGTTTAAAGTTATAAGTATTACCCGGAATTCGGTGTCCTCAGAAGGGTTATTTGAGCATAGTTTATTTCTTTTCCTCTTCTAATATTAATTGACTCTCCACAAAATACTAGTGACGGAAACACTCGGGAACGACTGTTACAGAAACTTATACTATTATCTTGGTGTTTACTTCGTATGCTGGTTTATTCACGGTTCATAAAATATTCTTAAATATAGTTATAGGTTAAGAAGACGCAACTTACTATTTCGAACAGTCTTATCGCGTCTTTTTTGCAACGAATAATTAGGTTATACCCGTATTAATTATCTTACCATTTTGAGTGTAAACAAGTGGACTTTTTTAACATTTGCATTTATCATTAATGTATAATTTTTTTATAAGTTAAAATTGTGAGTAAAAAAATGTTTGTTCCAGCAATTTTTTTACGAAGATCTATTCTCTGTAGCAAGTAAAAATTTGAGATGTTGCATTAATTTTATACCGATATTATGTCGCGATTGAGTAGGGCCGAGATGAAGACATGTCTTCTTTTAAAATGAAAACTGTTTGGGTGTACCATGATTTTTTTCTGAAAAAAATCGAAAAACATCTAGCAAAGAAGTTTTCTGTCTCTGTAAGGCCTTATGGTTTCGACCGTTAGTTCCAGACATTCGCGCAGTATTATTTTTTAAGTGTTTTTTTATTATTCAGTGGATCCATTTTTTCCACGATACTCCTCTCCGTCGCCTGGCTATTCCGCGGAGTCGTACCCTTTCCTGCTGCATGTTATGGTTACCGTACGAAGATGGGTTAAGTACCAAAGAGGCGTAACTAAGCCGCGTTCCAATTGCTTTCTGGAAACTGTAATCAGTTTTGAGGAGGAATTGAAATTTAAATACGGAATTAGCTCAGATTTATTGTTCATTTTAATCGCTTTTCATAAAACGTTACTAAAATGTTCTAAGAGGCTAAGAGGACCCGTCCCACTTTTTCAGCTGATCGCCTTTTGCCTTTCTTACGCAATGAATTTCTTGTTTAAAGCTTGCGTTATCATCTCAAAATTTTCAGAGCATTTAGACAGTATCTTTCCAACACTTTATCTGAAATGTAAAAAATTTAAATTTGACCGAATATGCCGTGGTTTAGCGAAGGTGACTGGACTTTTTTCCTAGATGCACACCTTAAAAAAATGAAAAATAGTGGCGTATAACATGATTTCCATCTGAAACAATCTAAAGACATCTTTCGAAGAAACTATTCTGTATTTAAAAAACATCAGGGTTTCCATCGTTAGCTCCAGGAAATCTAGGGGTATTACTTTTTGTGTGTTTTTAATACACAATGAAGACAATTTTTCCATGATCCTCCACTTTGTCTAGCCATATGATCTCGTTCCCTTCTTGCGTAAGTTATGGGTGCATCGGTTGTTATGCAGTATGAAATGGAAATATTAACAAAGAGACCTAGCTACAGTTACTTCCTAAAAGTTGTACCCATGTACGATCATCAGTTTCAACTTGAAGACTAATTCTGGTTATATGTGTGGTTGCATTTACTTTCCATATATGTTAAAGAAATAACTTCTTATACTAAGAGGATTCATCACTACTTTTCATCTGGTCGATTACTTTCTTTTTCTGCAACGAATCATTAACTAAATACTTACTTTCTCAGCTTAAAATTTTTAATGTTCTCGTTATCATTTACCCGTACTTGGAAAGTAAGAATTTTTCCAAGTAAAAGTTTACAAATTCAAGAAACTTTAAATTTTCTACGTAAATTGGTAAATACATTTTTTCCTTCAAAGCAATCTTCTATATTCGAAAAAGGCTATTCGGGCTTCCAGCCGGGTGGTCTTCCTCCATTCTGCCAACGTTTCGGACCCCGACTCGTGTTCGTGGGTGCCCGAATAGCCTTTTTCGAATATATTCGCCGGGAAAGCATCAGATTTTACTTCAGTCTTCTATCTTACCTCTGATCATTTCATTATTAAGGCATACGTGTTGAACGAGTAATATTCAAGAGAAAAAGAGTTCGTCCTCTTAAAAAGTACTCTAATTGGGTTTACCACGATTTCTTTCTCAAATTATTGACAATCTTCTTTCGGAAAAACTTGTCTGCATCTAGGACCTTAAGGAGTCGAACGTTAGTTCCAGGAATTCACGTCGTGTTATTTTCAGCGTGTATTTTATTATTCAATGGAGCTATTTTTTTCACCGTCGCCCGGCCATTCGGTGGAGTCGTATCCTCTCCTTCTGCTGCACGTTTTTCCTTTTCCTCTCGGGATCGTTTTCGTGCATCCCACGCGAGCTCTTCCCTCGATCCGCAACGGCTCTTGAGCGTGTATGTGATTGCAACCGGGGTCGGTTGGCGTCCCACTTCGCGAAGCCGCGCCGTGCCGCGTCCTCGGGAAGAGCGCCAATGGACGCCGGGTAAAAATAAACACACCTTTCGAGACGTTGCGACGGCTTTGGGTCCTTCTTCGGAGGAGGGAATGGTGGTGAAAAAAATAGCCGAATTCCAGCACCGAGCGGAAATTTTTTTTCTCGTCCTGTAATGCCGAAAAATATTTCGAAATCTCAATACGTAATACACATAACAATTTTTAGGTTATCTTGGCATATCTTTCAATTCGCGAAACCCGCAGGTGTTCCTCCGTTTACGTATATTTCTATATTGCATTATATATATTTGATATGTGTAAAAATGGTAATCGAAAGAGGAATTTTTATTCATAAATTATGTATAAATTTCCAGCACTCAGCGTAATTTTTATGGAAACGATATAACATTTGAAATTGCACTCATATGCAGGGTGTTCCAGAAAGAATCTGCCATTTTCATGAGGTGGTAAGGAAGACAATTTTAGGAACTTTTTTTCCATAAACATAAGGTCGTAACTCCTTAGCTACTGAGCTATGGCAATGCAAGCATTTATTGTATGCACTTTGCTGTTTTCATGAAAACTGTTTTTCATGGGTATCCAGTCTTTTCGACATTTTATTCAATACTCTTCATTTTTAAGGGTATTAAATAAGTGAGGTTGGATGAAAATATGCGATTAATTATTGTCTTAAATAGTTAATCTCAAAATATGTAAGATTAAGCAATCGTATTGTTGATGCCCACTCAAAGCTGTCGTTTAATGAAGCTCAAATATTAATTCAATCTAAATTAATATTAATCATTAAAATGGCAGTATATTTCATTTTCGTTCACAATCTTCAATTGGCGAACTAATTTGCTAAAAACAGAATAATTCAACTTAGTTTAATTTTTCATAGATGCAGTATTCGTCTATTACAAAATTTCTGACTGCAAATCGTTTATCTCGTAGATCGCAGTTTGCTGTTTTTCCCCCTTGGAGTCCTTAGCCATTACTGTTTTTTGGTGAGCGTCGGTAAAATGCCGATTTGTTTTTTTTTTAGCGCGACCCGCGCATGTTCGGGATCTCGTCTCTCACTTCACGACGCCACACACATCACTCGGAAAGAACTACGGAACTCGTTCGACTTTTCGACTCGCCTTATTTCTCTCACGTTTCAGGGGCAGGTCAACTCCAAATCGATTGACCCCATTGCCAGGGGCATTGCGGAAGTATCTGTCCTCCCGTCCGCTAATTTTAATCCATTTATCGTGTTATGTTTTCTCTGATGAAAACGATCGGGTTTCATTCACGAGTTTCATCTGTTTTGAGCAAGAGAAATGTAGTAAGAATTTATTTTTTCAACTTATCCTATATTCTTTCCAAGGTTGAACACCATTCGTGCAGTTCATCTCATAGGGATATCTATGTGTACATATTCGTTGACTAAGTTTGCCTTCGACATGGATAGTAATAACATAGTACGTATCTTGACGTTTACATTAGTCAATTTGAAAACGCGGAATTTATATGACGAAAATACCACTATATGGTGTTAGGGTTTGATATTTCTCCCTGAATTTCGACCAACCCTGGTGTATGCTAGAAGTCATTTATCTTATATTTTGATGGCTATCACGAGATGCTATAATTGGCATAATGAAGAACGCGAAAAAATATTTGATGAATGTACCAATGTGTGACATAGAGTACCGAGTTTCAAACTGAAATATCACTAGTCCTATATATATTACACGCATTTTTCCTGTCTTCGCACTTTTTCTGTAATTGAGAATGTGGTAGTTCATTTTACCGCTTATTATACTTATTAATCTAGCGACCAGCGTTAACAATATTAGTCTTGAATCTGAGCGTAATTCCATTTTTTTAACCAATGTTATTTTCTGAAAAAAGATACATGAAGAGTGGTTTTTTTTCCTGCAAAATGTTTACTTGACAAATTTTTTGGTTCTTAATCGGAGCACTTTTGTCTCTTAATGACGGCAAAATAAAAGGCGCAAATTTCCGCATTAAACTGTTGCTAAATTGATATATTGGTTCCATTCACTATGGAATGCTACTGCAGGAAACGCTTTTTTATAAAATAAAAAAGAAACGCTTTTGCATGTTTTCATAATTTTCTATGCGAATAGTTTATCTTGAAAGCTTTTATATACAAATTCCGTTTTCTTCAGTTATGAGTAAATATGGTTGTTCTCATTGACAAGGAATTTATAAAAAAGCCAACTACCTCCACAATGTTTTTTTCGAAACAGCTACTTGCTCTTACTTGCTATTTCGTGCATTTATTCCAGAATTCTTTTTAGATGAAGGACATTACTTTTCTTTCATTTGTATTTCTACTCCCGTTATTTTGTGAAAAGTTTCACTAAAAACGCATTATAAAGTCAACAAAATCCATTTTTGTCTTTAAATCTTAGTCTCCTTTTTAGTTGGAGGTCGCATAATGCCTTTGGCATTTATTCTGCATGCCATTATCCTGTGCCAATCGATTTATGGTAAATATGGAAGTATCGTCATCCAGTTTTCAATGCCTCCACTTTATTCCGCGAGTACTTAATTTATCGTGACAATACCGGTCCAATTGCATGCATTGAAGCTTTACTGCAGTTCCATTACCGGATCAGTTCTTAAGAGTTTTTCTTTCGGTTGAGCCATCGACTCCTTGAAGCTAATGGATTCTATATTTTTTGAAAGGTACTTGGCAAGCATATTCATCAAAGTCCGGGAGGAAGATGAAGTGGTTACGCTAGAGGTTCGGATGAATAGCTGCCTTTCCACTTTCGGCAACAAAGCCTGTCATGGCTCTCTATAGCGTTCACCCAATAGCTTTATCGGCATTGTATTTCGGAATGGAAAAGAATGGTTCGTAGATGGCTATAGAATTTATCATCCATCCATATTCACATTTGATTAACGAAATACCTGAATATATATATTTTATCTGTCAATTCATTTCTCGACGCCAACCCTCGTAATACAATTCTGTAGTCATTCCTAATTCTTCCAATATCATAGAGGAATTTCGTAGATTTATCTTTGTACAAAGTGAAAGTTTGAGTGAGTTTCGTAAAGCTTTCTGCGATGTGTGTTTCCTCAGTGAAATCATATTCTATTTTATTTTCCTCCATATCTTTTTCGTAAGCTATAGATGGAAAAGAATATCTTGTTTTACTGTCCGGAAACAGTCTTTTAATCAATAGTAAAAGTCTATTGTGCTTGCTTCTAAGTAGCTTAAATCCTCTTGGTATTAAAGTTTTCGACTGTGGGGGCATTTATTTTTTTTTTTTAACCTTCTTAAGGTCATGAAGACTTCTAACTTCCATGGTTGGTTGGATTAAATTAGCTTTACTGATTACAGACCTGCAATTGATGTAGAAACTTGTTTTCATCTTCTCTTTTCAAATCTGTCATTGCTTCAACTTCGGATCGTCCTGTGTCTTCTAAATTACTTCATTTTAATTACAATATACTTGCTTTGTGATATTATTTTCATTTTTGAGATATGCTATAATCTGCAATAAATTCATTCCTAGGCATGATTTTTTTCTGGCTTAAATTTTAATTAAAAATTTTGTCTTGTAATGTCGACTTTCATCTATTATTTCCCACATGTATTTTGGTGGCGATATTTTTGTATTAATGCGTAGTACACGAAGGTTTATGGAAAGAATGATTGCTAATTGAAGTAATGCATCATAAATTTACTTTTATATTTCTCATAATTGATTAATTTCTCATAACTCCTGCCTTAGGTTCATTTTTGACCTTTGCAGGGACGTCCACATCCCACCATATTATGAGCAATTTATGGCTCAACGTCAAATACCGTAGAGAATACCTCCTGGGATCCTTTTTGTTTATTCCGTTAAAAAAAATATCGATCTATCTGCGTGATTTGTTCCTTAGTTGTCCCTCTGTCTCTACAATGTACACTAGGTCTGATTCTAATATGTTACATTTCCCTGGGAATCGCACTACTGTTTATAGTAAATCTTTTCTTGTTACTACTTGTCGTACATGGAACAGGATGCCAACTATGTTACAAGTTGTATGTCTGTTAAAACTATTAAACTAAAATGTTATGATTATTTCCTGTTTCGGCAATAGCATAAGTTGCTTTTATTTTTTTTCAAATTTGTGCTCTGGTTATTATGGTTCTTTTTTTTCTATAGCATTTTTTTTACTTGTTTTGCTAAGAATACGTGACTATTGTTTGTGTTAGTATCCAATTCGGCCGGGTACATAGCTCCATTTGCCGTTTTTTACTTATGCTACATTTCATGCATTTGCTATGTTTGGTAATGTCATATAACGGAATAACATTATGCATAGAAATTTTAAAATTTTCAGTTTATCATCATTATAATCATCTATCTTGTATTTAATGAGCTAGCCAACTGTCATTTATTTATGTAACTTATTATTATTTTTGTTCTAATGGTTTTTTTCATTTCTGAACAATAAATATTTTTTATGTATTTATAAAAATTAATTATGAATAGGCAAATTTTTGAAAATTTTTTTTTTTCACCACGTGTAAGTTCGAAACCAAGGGCGGAATATTGTTAGGACCCATAAACCTGGGATACACAATTGTTGTTGTATGTTTTATATGAAAAAAGCTGCGTGCGGTTATGCTCCAAAATTAGGAGGATTAAAAAAATATTAAAATGATTAAACGATTTTAATTCCTCCTGGTGAATTATATTGATGAATTCTTCTCCGGTTTTCAACCAGGTTAACTCAATTTTCGAAAGAATTTGGAGACAAGTTGTCTTCCGAAACGTCGGTCTGTACGGTATAGTTAAATTGGTTGAAAAACCGAAAAGAATTCATCAATTGAAATTATTACTCCGTCTGGTAGGTAGTGCATACGTAATGGTGTATTTTGTAACTAAACAAAATCAAAATAACGTGGGTGTGTGGGTATACATTTTTGGTATGTTAGTAAGCGACATGTAACGCCCCTATATGTGCATTTCTGATGTCGATCTTAGTGAAGGGCTCAAAAGTGCTAGACAATTTCACCTCCCATGTTCATTTAGGGAACACAAACTGTGGCCGATAAGCTGAGATCGCGTGACGTCTCGTTCTATTAATGGTTAGTTAGGTGTATAGGCTAGTCATTACTCGGGTTCTGTAATGAAAACAAGATACTCGGGTCCTGGCGGCGCACTTACCTTCTCACGGATGACTTATGTGTCATTTCGCCACAGCTCGTTTTTTTCTTGAGTTATATTACTATTACACTACCATGGTGGCTACAGGAATGTACAGGCTTCGATATAACTTATCTGAACGTCTTCCTTCACGTACGAGTGCTTAAGTCTGTACTATTTGGTCCGTAGTAACTTTCAAATATGTTACGCTTTTCCACGCAGGTTCGTATTATTTACGTGTTTCAGAACTTAATTAATCTTCACTGAAAATTTGAAATGTACCGGATGCTAGATACTTTATAATGAAGCGTCAGAGAAATTTAAAATTCTACCATTCTCTGTTATTTTTGTCTTCACTTCGTTAGATATGTGACATATGATTTTCAATGTGACTAATTTTATAACTAATTGTATATTTAACGTATTGAAGAAAAGTTATATCATGCGAAAATTATTTTTTTAATTTTTCTTTCTTTAATTCCTTAGTTTGGGTTTATTACTGATCCGTTGTGTGGCCTTCATGCTTGGCACGGGAGCCAGTTCAGGGTACGAGATATTCTTGAGTATTAGTTCTTAATTTCACAAGATGGAGGTACCCAACTAATGAGTAGTAACTCGGAGAATCGCCTGAATTCGAAAGGTTTTGTAAAACAGCGATACCTTATCCCTAAATGAAACTAAGAAAATGTTTCCAGCTACATTGGGAAGTAACTCCGAGGATTTTGATCCAGATTGAAGCGAACATGCAGCTGCAATATATTTTTCCAAAGGTCCAGTTTTTTAGGATTCGACCGTTATTTGAATGAAGAACCACTCAATTCTGAAGTGGAAGTTCGAGCTATTGAAAATTAACTGTACTCTCTTTATAGCCTCCTGCATTTTTCAATTTGAAAACGCATTCTCATCGGAAATATTGGCATAGGCCTGTCCGGCTTTAATTGATCCAATACGTGGAGTACGTTGATCATCGTGCCATTGTATTGAGTTCAGTTGGACCAAGCGATCGTGGAAGTAGAAAAACTAATTTTCTAGCGGGAGCGCTCTCTTACAAAAAGAGGCCTAAAAGGTTAAAAGCATGACAGAAAAGTGAGCTCGGAAGAGATCGTATCAGCTTCGTCAAAAAATTACGAATGATAATTAAAGGGCTATAGGTCTAAATAGAATGTCATCCTTCGTTATCCTACATTTTTTCGGTCGCATTTTTTTTTATTTATGTTGGAAACTTGTCGTGTATAAAGGTCGTAAAATTATCTGAAAGACACCTCTTCGAGAAAAATAATTGACTTTTACTTTTGTAATTTAGTTTCAAACTAATGTTAGGAGTTTCAAACTCTATTCATCGTACATTATCTGCAATTTCTTTAGTCTTTTTAAAAACTCATTGTGCATGGTAAAAGTATGCATGATATAAAAAATGATAGTAAAGTTCTTCAAAATCATCACTTGCCGCGACGTTGGCTTCCCTGAATTCTATGCACCACAGCAGAACGAATTTATGCCTTTGGAATACTGCATCACTTTAAATCAATGTTATTGTTCCAACGAACATTATGGGCTCGGAATTAATTTTCACATAATGATGGAAAACTTTATTCCAGTTTCATGATATTCCATAAAGTTATGTCATTGCATTAATAATTCAACGATTTTTTTAAAACAAGCAGAAAGGGTCAATGTTTTTAACATTTGCCATTACACACAGATAAATGCGCCACAAACAGGCACAGAGGGTTGAGCGTTCAGGAGATACGGCTCTGATTTGAATACGCCATTTATGACGCATAGATATTTGTAAAATTGTGTGACACAAATGTATTTACAGAAAAATATCCGGAGACAGAAAGGAGAAATGCAATGTACTGGAGCCTTCCATTTCTTCCTATCCCTATCTAGTTTCTTTAGCCCGCTGATGGTCTTCCTTATTATCCCCTATTACTTTCCCATAGGTGTGAACCCCTGGTCCCCTAATGGCGAAGGGACCAACGACAAATGACTGGCACTATGCGAGTGTCGTCTGCCAACACAGGTCGTTCTCGGGGTCTGTAGCTTCAGTTTTCCTTCAGTCACATTCATCACGAGATCATTCTGTACTATGAAATGGCCTATCTGCTAGTTCCGGCACCTCTCTTCCCATATTCTTCAGCACCCCGTATTGGCTCATCTTATCTTCAATAACATCATCACCATCACTGGTCAACAATCCTAAGAGTGGTTTGACGCAGCTCTCCACTCAATTCTCGTATCAGCCAATCTTTCCACACCTACGTATCTCTTCTCTTCCACATCATTCTCTACCAGTTCCATATATATCGTTCGAGGTCTTCTTTTCCGTTCTTGTCATTTACTTGTCCCTCGACGATTATCTTCATCACGCCATCATGTCTCAAGATATAGCTTATAACATTATTCCATCTTCTTACGAAAGTTTTAATGAGGCTTCTCTTCACTCCTTCTCTTCTCAGGGCTTCCTCATTACTTACTCGGTATATCCATTTTAACCCCATCATTCTTCTACCATTGACATAGTTTCCGAAAAACATGAGAACCATCATTCTTCTCCAACATTTAATTTGATTATAACATTCGGCACTGATGGCATTGGCCTAATGATGACAACTCTAAAATAACAGGTGTTAAAGAGCAAATAAAGGCGTCGGGAAAGATATAGCAGCTTAATAAAGGTATAAAATTGAAAACATATGCGAGTTTTTAATGGTACGCCGGTAGTATAATAAAATTAAACCAATCTTCTGATTGCCGATTGTTGATTATGATGAGAATTTTTCGTAATGTTTGGGTTAAAGTAGTCGTAGGCCTACCTTTCCGAATATCCTCTTGCTACGCACGGATCCAAATAACATCGACGAGCCTAGTCGAGCCACCTCCTGGATATTTCTGGTCTCCTTGCTATGCTGTCGTCTCCTCTCCTTACCCTTGGCAGCCCTGTCTGCCCCGAAGCTTTACCTCCACAACGCTGCATTCCTTGAGGGTGACTGCAACCGGAGATAAGCGTAATTAAGACGCGTTTGTTCCTTGGAGGGCATCCGTAGGTACGTGTATCGCTGTGACTTTTGTAAATTAGATGGATCTTTTCCCTGAATTCTATTCCTAATTATCGTATGAAAAGAAGTTAATTAGCTTCTTTCACTCGTACACTGATTGCGCTATATGTCTTTTCGATTGAGGATTTCAATGCAGTTCCAACTGAGTAGAATATGAATCTAGCAGCCGGGAACTCAAATTATATTTATTAACATTCTCAATTCCCTCGCTTTTGCATGTTAAAAATTTCTTCTTTCAATATTTTAACTCTTCAATGGACATAATTACAGAATATACTTAAAAAATATCAGCTAATAATTATAATCTTGTGTAAAATCGGATAATTTTACTCCTTTTCCCTTTGATTAAGCTTAAATTACGTTCTTGCGCTATATGCACTCGAGAATGTTAATAAATCTTTAGCATTTCATAGGAATACGGATAGGTAGGTACGTAAAGAGTTGAAAAGTTGCACACTTACTCGTAACAATTTCTCCAGGAAGTTTTGTTTTTTATGAATTGCTTGTTTATGCAAAAATTTGATTTAATTTTTCCTGATCCTGGTAAAAAAGAAACCGCCTGAAACGATTAAGTATTTTGTCTTCTTATCAGCATCAAACCCTGCAACGCATGCATGGGGACGTATGCCACAAGTAATTGTTTTTATATTACTCATTGAATAATTGATTCTGCTCTATCTAAAGATGCGTGCCATATTATTTAGCGACCATACTGATACTGCGAACGTTTTTTTTTCTGAATGAAACCGTTTAGCAATGGTATGGAATTCTTAAAGCCTGTGCTTAATCAAGTATAACTCCAGTATAACCGAAAATATATATAGTGCCACTCCAGTGCAACTTAATGTGTAAACTAAGTCAAATTAGTTTGTTTTTAAGTACATTTTCATAATCCATCTTAAAATATAAACTAAATATGGTGATTTCCACACTATAATATGAAACTCCACTACCGACCATGGTTTCGACACTATATGTAATTTTTGAGGTTTGAAATTACATGAAATTTCGAAACCATGGTCTTAAGTATACCCGCAATGCACAAATTGTACCATAAATCCACAAGAAAAAAATCATTCGTCAATCATTCATCCTGGTCAAGGCGAATGATTTTTTCCCTGTGGAGTTTTCGCACAATTCGTGCAACACGGGTGACTCCCGTTAAAATTATCACTGTAGCTAGTCCCGGCAGGGGCGCACCTAGGAATTAAGGCTGAGGGGGTTGAGGTGCAAATAATACCGGGGTGTGTGGGAGTATGGAATACCCACCAGGATAAGCGGTAGGTACGATATTAATAAATTGTGGAATTTTAAGATAAATGGTTCAAAAATGGTGAGTTTTACGGCTTTCTGAGGGATATTTTATTAATCCTTACAGTATTATATCAGAAATATCAATCCAATTAAGTAAAATGGATTAAACTTAAAAATTTCTCTGAGCTCTCGGGCGGAGGGGGGGGGGTTTATACTCCAAACTCCCCCCCTCGCTGCGCCACTGAGTCCCGGTATACTTAAAATTAGTCAACAGCGAATACCTCTATGTGTTTTAGATCCGGGCCTTGCTCTCCAGCTATGGCACTGTGCACACGATTTGGACTGCTTGTAGCATCATAGCTCAGCAGTCCATAACACCTTGTCCGGTTGTGTCCATAAGTATCCCAGGGTTGAATGACGCCTCGGTAGCTTAACTGGCTAAAGCTCTCGACCGGAAGTCTGGGGATCCGGGTTCGTATCCTGGTCAAGGCGAATGATTTTTTTCTCTATCTTTTCAATGTTTTCAATGATTTTTCCCTGGATTTTTCGAAACCATGGTCGACAGTGGAGTTTTGTATCAAGTGGAAGTATGGAAATTACCATTTTAGTTCATATTTTATCATGGATATATCGTATTTCCACCATTTGAAGCCTAAAACGATTTCATAAAACAATTTCGTTAGATTTCCAGTCAAGTAGAAGTCACGTGTCTAAAGTCGGTGGCTAATCATAAAGGTGCAGTGTGCAGTGCCCGCCGCATCAGCCGCATATCAAACCTGAAAGAGAAGCTAATTCCTTTTCAGATCAGTTCCTCGGCCTCATGTCACCGTCTGTCGGGAGCAATAAATTTTTCCTCATTAGCTCCGCATTCTACTTCTGACTTCTGCCGCCAGGGTACTTCGCCAGCCTCATCGCTTTCTAGGCTTTTAAGCTCTGCATCGACTGTTGCCATTCGTTAATTTCAGCTTTATATGCACCAGCTCGCTCGCAGTCTTCGCCACGCTGCCTCGTTAGTCCTTCCCCGATCTCGTCTGGATAGGAGCCAAATTAGGGGAGCGAGTCGTGGGAATCAGCCGCTATTCAATTTGGCGGGACGCTTGGAAAAATTTCCGAAAGAGGGGGTTGGATACCCTCACTTATTTTGGCGGGCTCCCACCGAGATACGCGGAGCCGGTAGAAATCGCGCGCCCTTAATGATTTGAACCGCGGAAAGCTTGACAGCTAATCATAGGTTTCAGCTCGGTCTAATTTCCGGCACACGATAAGTGCCCCCCTTCACCAAAGCCGGATGGAGGGCTGGAAATATGTGGGCTTCATTTAAAAAACATCTTGGTGACTATGGTTGGGGATAAATAAATAATGAAGGGATGCAGTCCATTTTCCTGGATAAGAATTCTTTTCATAAACTTGCTCACCGCAATAACTAAATGAAATATTGATCCTGCCTGCCTGTTGCTTCTGAAATAGACTTTCTTGATGTTATTAGCCTCTCATTTTATAAAGTTCTCATAAACTCGCTTTCTTGTTTTTCATCACGTCTGGGTCAAATCTTGCAACTCAATTTTAACACACTTTCCGATTAGCTATCAAGCTGAAATTTTCAGGACTACTCAATATCAGTTGACAATGCAATATTCTAAAACTTTTACTATAATTTTTGCTTCATCTCGATTGCTATTCAGAATTTAAAGTTAAATATAGAGATTAGTTCAAAAATGGCCAACAAAATCCGATGGTGGCGCTGCAACTATTTAAAAAAACGAGGACGATAGAGCCATATCAACAAATTAGTTTATATCAAAGTTCATTGAAAAGTTAATGGAACAAAAAATTACTAACACAAGAAGAGAGAGCTAAAACAAAGATGGGGGCCAGATAATTTAGGAAGTATACAATGTAATTTTTGGCAAATCAAATTGTCCATAGATTGCGTACATATTAGCAGTTCCATGCTGGAAAATGGGTTCTTGGAATTTCTTTTAAACTCAATATTATCTTTTGCTTCGCAATTATAAGTTAGTGAAATTATACTAGAGTATGAATTTCTCCTAATAATATATATGTTAAGCAGTTGAATGGATAAATGTGTTTAAATATTTAAAAATCTATGTAAAAACGATTTTTATAAAAATGTATTTTTATTTTGTATTATTTCGTAGATGAGAATTTTTTTTCACTCTACTTGCTAACCGTTCTACCGAAAGAAAGTATTTATCCTGCCTGCTTGTACTTTTTTGAAAAATTCTTTTTTAAGCTTATTATTAGCCTTGACTTTTAAGACATAATAAATGGAATTCAGATTCAACTTTCTGTCGCTATTCTCTTAGCTCTTGTCCCCTAATTGGCTATTTGAATATAATTTCTATCTAATATATATATACAATTTTGATAGGAAACTAATGTAAATAACTGAGTAATAAGTTGAATCAGTTAAATTCAGTCAATCAACTCGGTCTGTTTAAAAACTATTGATACTTGACACTGCGTGTAAAAAGCAGTTATTGTAAATCACCTCTAACAAATGAACACTTCGGATTCAAAGGGAGTGGAAAAGATTTTAAGAAGGTGAAATAGTTTTATCAAATAAAATTTTTCAGGAGGTTTATGCAAATCTCTCCAGAAATAATCTAATATGCGGGTGAGTTGGAATACATTTGCTTACCCACATTTGGCAAGTATCTAACACTCGGATTGTGGCTCACTTCACGTGATATTCAGCCATCAATGATTGCCACAGAGCTAGATCATCGGTTCTGCTTGCCTTGGAAACGCTCCCATTGACTTAGCATGTTCCATATCTCATAAGTTAAACGTTCTATTCTTCCCTAAATCTCAGCCAAGACACATTATCCGTCCCTTATTCCCTGTTGTAAAACTCTCAACCAAATGTATGTTGCCCATGATATTAGCAAGAATTTATTGCCCTATCATTAATTTGAATAAATGTTAAAATTATCAATGCTAGAGTAAGTGGATTTACTAATGGTTGTACTAAACCATTTGGAATACATTCAATTATTTATTCATCATTTCGCGGATACTAAATATCCTTAATATGCTTTCTGAATATTAAGTACTCTCAACCACCGCTGCTCTTTTTAATTATTATATTATATAAGGAATGTAATCTTGCCTACTTACACATAAAGGCATAGAGATACTGTATCTAACACTAACACTCTAATTCCTATCCCTCGTTGTGTTCCTTATAAATTGTACTTAGGCTTATCAATGTTATCATGAAAACGTAAGGAAAATTGGTATCAATATCATTTTGTGGCGCAATAATTTGCATCTCATATTTTCTGAATAATTCTGTAGCGAAAAATGAGCTTTTCACGAATTCATGTCCCAAATAATAGCTATATCATCCCCATATTTCGTCTTGCCACCGTTTTCCATATTTTCTAGAGGTTTATGTGGCAATAATAGACTGAACCGAAATTCGCTTCTCTTCATCCATTCCTGGGAAATATATTACCCAATAATTTTGCTGGAAATTGTTTTCCTAACCCCTTTTGTCGTCTCAACCTGGCGTTATATGAGTTACTTACTCCCCTTATTAAATTTGTCTGAGCGTAAGCAATCGCAACTCGTGCGTTTGGATTAAGATCCGCTCCCGATAATGCTTTTCGATATTGTGGACCAAGTTTACTCATGAGTTCCTATTTACGTCTGCGTATGATTAGGATTAAATGCTAATGATTTTATCGGCTCCCAACATTTTTTCACCGTAAATTTGAGTCTATGATCAGTTCGTGAAACTAGTAGTTTATTTCGTTGATTTTAGCAGTAGTTGGGAAAGGATTTTTTGATTTCAAAAATAGAATATCATAACGTTTTAATAGAGGAGGCAAGTTGAGAAATATGTCGGGAAGGGGCTCGATTTTTATAATAAGGCATGTTTTATATTTTGCACGGTTGTAATGTGGCTTTGTTGTTTATTTTGTATTTTGAAAGAGGTCCGGTTGTTTTAAAGATGCCCGTCAGATTTGAAGGTTCCTTGAAGACGAGTGAACGAACGAACGAATCTGGAGGCAGAAGCTTTGTCCGTAAGGTGGGGGAAAAAGCCTTTGAGCGTACTCCGAATTGTGACAACGCCCGGAAAAAAAGGTCGCGCAGATGGCAATTGCGAGACATGCAAAATTCATTTAAATAAAATATAATATCTTCGAGAAAATATTCGTTAGTGTTATTTTGTGGCACATCAACATGCAGTTTTATCAATGTTACTCTCATGATATTAATTTTTAACTGCATAACTAGTCCTGGTTATTTATTTGAAAGTTTATTTGCTGAATTATGATAAATTTGAGCAATTATCTACCTCAAAGCCGATATTTCGACACGTGGCGCATTTTGGCGGATAGGCAAAAGCTAATATATAGGCCAAGGCACTAAGAGGATTAATGGTAATAACGATGATAAAAACTCTCACAACACGGGACCATTACGCGAAGGATTACCCGATGATGACACATGAACTAGTTGTACGAGTGAATACTAAAGTGAATATCTGAGGCTTGTCGCTAAAAGGAACAATGTCAAAAATTTAAACTTCGGTAGTTATATTTCCGTATAAATATTGGGAACTATGTGTCTAAAAAGGGCCAATATAAAAAAAAATTGGAAAACAGTTATTGGGCCAGTGTCATATCACAGTATTGAACACTAAAAAAATTAATCTGCAAAAAATGAAATAAAACATAGAAAAAACGTAGTTGCAGAAGGGATTTAAGGCAATCATTTTCTGAAAATTCCAAGTAGACAACATTTTTAGCTTCAGTTTAAAATAAGGTTGATGTATTTTTTTTTCTTTCCCGGCGAATGAAACTGGTAAATTTTCTCGGGTTTTCCGCCGGGTGAGTTGCTTATTGGCCGATTTTACTATAGCTACCTATGCTATCGTCTTCAGGGCATGACTTGAAAAAAAACAACTGTTACATAGGCTACGCTTTATGCAGAGTGATTGTCGACGAGTTCACTTTGTGGAAGTCCATGGATAGTAATAATTGAAACTTAAGTAATTTTCCGCACTTTTTCATTCTTTCTCGACCGGTTTCAATGCTTTCGCATCATTTTCAAGAGACAGCTCTTAAAAATGATGCTTAAATATTGAAACCGGCCGAGTTAGATAAAAAAAAGTGTGGAAAATTACTATAGCTGCTTCAATTTTTATCACTCTAGTATCGTCACCAGTTCTCTATTTCTTCTTGGATAGTGTAATTAAATTCATGACTCTCTGACTCATGAAATCTCTGATAGATCTTGAAGATGATGCGTAACATTGAAACCGGGCGAGAAAGATTTTTAAAAAGTGTGGAAAATTACTACAGCTGTTTCAACTATTACCACGCTATAAGCCCCACCTAGAAACCAGCACTACGAGGATAATGATAAATATATAAATCAAGAATATAAGGCAGAAAAATTAGAGCGAGTCAATCAGAAGGAATCTGACGAATTTTGGCGCGAAAGAGACCGCTACATATGAAGAAAGATTAAGAGCCTTACTTGCGAATAGACTGCCCGGTGGCGATACCGAGAACTCCTCACGCGCTACATAGGAAGACACCATTTTCGGATAGTAATTCCCGGAAGACAATGGCAGAGGTAGCTATCGGAAATTCGGTCTACTAGAAACTCACCCGGTGGAAAACCCGAAGAGATTTCACAAATAAGGTTGAGTTTTTTATTTTAATTTAAGACTGCTCTCCTGAAAAGTAAGAGATTTTGTTGTTGGCCCTTATAGCACCAAACCACAGTTAAATACTACACTCTTTGCATTTTTCATTATACACTAGGCATGAGTTTAGGTGTTCTTAAGATGCTGGCAAAGTCCTCTTAGCTTTCTCCAACAGGGATCTTCCCCTCTTTCTTATGCCGGCATCTTCGCCCCCACAAGTAAGGTGCTCCAGAAAAGAAGAACCCTTGAGCTGCTCGCCTCCCTAATCCCCACCCACACTCTCCTCCTTGAGTGAAAAATACTCCGAGCCTCTCAGTCGACGTCGCCTTCGCTACCTGTTGCCACGGAAGTCCAAGACTTGTTCTTTTCTTCTCAACCCCCTCACAGTCTACTCCCCATATATATCCCTATACTCCATCTCGCTTTCATTCAGTGGTGAATGGGCTTGAAAGAGCCCTGGGATATCCAGTTTGCACTAGATTAAAAACCACTGCTATGACAGAAAAGTATTTTATGTTATTATAATGTCGTTGTTTCCTAGAAAATAATGTCTTTTATGTGAAATCGGACAGTTCATCGGGTGAAGGTCTCCATTGATGTCTACATTTCGAAAACTGAGTTGCTTTTCACCTCACCTTAAAAGGAAGGGAAGGAGGAGAATAGGATTAATTAATTTATTTATTTATCTATTTCCATCTCCCCATAAATGTAAGGCCTTTACAACAGGGATTCAACAGCAATTAACAATAAAGGATAATTAGTAACGCTCATGTCCTGGGTAGATGCAACTTGCGACTCGAACCCGCGACCTTCTGTCTCGCAGACGAGGACTTTACCCCGCCGCCACCGAGGCCAGCAATTTAAAGATATAATGAAAGAGAGTAGGCCTTATCATGAATTGAAGAGGGAACTCCATGAAGGGAGGGTGTACTGCCAGAACACCTTATAAATACTCCGCGCATATCTACATCCACCGGTAAAATACCTTGATAATGGTCAATTTCAGATCTACGGTATGGATTTGTTAAGGGTCTGGATATTTTTTTTTTAGCCTCGACAAATAACAGATTTTTCTGTCAAAATGTGTGAGTTTATTTGATAAACTTCTTTTGGGTTATGGAGCCATCCTCATCAATATGCAAACAGCAAAGTTGTTATTAATTAATTTCAATTATTATGGCAGAATGAACTAATTATCATCAAATTCATTGCTGATGCGTTTATCACGACAACAGCCATACCGTGATAGAGAATGCATTGAATTGTTGGATCTTGCATTTCTATGAGATATATATTATTATCGAATCTCAAAAACTGTATATATACTTCAAATCCTAATGGCTAACAAAGCAATTTACACAAACACGGGTATGCAAATTTTTGTCAATCTTCACGTTACGATTCATGTTTAACACCGCGTAAACTTGTATTCCTATGATTGCCGCGCTAATCAATAAGTGCTCCATTTTAAATCCATGCGCATATTTTTTAATTCTATTTTGATGGACGAAATCCTTCACTGATGAATCAAATATTTTCAGGGTTTTCCGTGGATTTTCAGCTCTTTTATGGTCTATTTTATCTTAAAGATGAACTAATTTTTCTTTCACTGCAAACCATATTCCAAGAAGTAAATATTTTAAAGCCTTATTTATTGTTTCTGAGTTACATGAAAAATTTGTCGCGAATCCTTTAAATGGTTAGTGGTATTTAAGTTCCAATTCGAATCGGAAAACTTCAAATAATCTAGTCAGAGTAGGTCATCTGGAGGTGAACGAGGTCTTTACCCTGAGCGCAAACAAAAGGGATCCAGAACTGAATGAGATATGAGGGAACTGCTGTTAGCCAGAGGAGAGATGGCACTAGAGAAGTCAGAAAGAGGGAGGTCAAAGGCCTTACAGTACTGGCGAAAGCCTAGGACGCAGTGAAGGAGATGATTTGGCGACTGGAAAAGTCAATTCTCTAAAAATCGGTATTCATAGGTGGAGTGATACCATTTGTCTGTTGGTCGAAGTGCCACGGGTTCAAAATCCGGACCTTCGGATATTCTATAGCATAAATACTCATAAGGTGAGGTGGCCCAGGAGAGGAACTGATCCCACTGCCTTCGTCAAGTGAATCACACACGCCAGACGTTTTGCTGAGATTTAACCTCACCTGTTTACAAGCCTATGCCTCGGACAGTCACTTATCTTGCTTCTTTTCTCACATCTGGTATTAGTTTATGAAATTCCCGCCATTTATAAATGATTTCTCTATCCATTTTCAAAGAAAAACTTATTAATTATTACCCAGAGAGAAGTTATGCCATTAAATTATATTCATTTTAATGGTTTGCTATCATATATTTTCTGAAGTTTTTTCTCATTTTTCCCTTCCTCTTGTTCGTTTTTGTATGTTCTCATTGTTTTGTTGGGGTAATTTTTGCTTCATTGTGTTTTTTTGCTTTAGTTATTTGGGCAGATATTGTTTTATATATTTGTATTCGCTTTTATTAGGAATACCACAGCATTAATTGACTTTCATTCATTCGTTCCTTCAGACCTTAGGGTAAAATTACTGAGTGAAGTATTAAAGAAAGTGCTCGGCTCTTTTTATTGAAAACAGTCCTTGGTTCGAAGCTGATAGATAATTTCAGTGTTTTTTTAATTTTCACCAAGGAGGTAATAACACTAATTTTTACGATACCTCTTCATTATTATGATAAGATATTGTTTATTTCTCTGTGTTAAATGCAAACAAAGGCATATACAATATGTAAGGAGCTTAAAGTAATCTAGACGGCGACCTGTGTTTAGGTTACCATCATTATGTAATAACCTTCCGTGCGTTGGTTTATGAATAGTAGAAAAAGAATAAAAAAATATTTTTTTTCAATAATATTTTCGGCTAAATATATTATGCAATTAATCAAATTTTATTTAACAAAGTATTTCTTCAATTTCAGGATAAGTATCATTAAATTTGCTTCTTATCAGAATTATAGTCTGTAATTATTTCTTGTGCAGCACAATTTTAAGAGGCCCATTTGCAGCCTTCGTAAACCACCAAAAAACAGTCGTCAATGCTAGTAGCGGCTTAAGGAACAGAACTGCCTCCACCACTCAGTGTGAAATTTACTCGCTTGAGAGTCTTTTTGAGATCTATCTTCAACTACTAAAATCAACCTTCGGGTAAAACACGGTGTTATACATAAAATAACCAATCTTGATAATTTAAAACAGCTATCAGTTCCGATGAGAAAGCTTTTTCAAATATCATTTTTTAATTCACATATTTAAATTAATCGTCCTACAGAGTCTGTTTTTTCTGCAATTATTCTTTAACTTTCAGCTTAAATCTAAACAAATTCAATATTAAGTATATTTATATTTTATTGTGTATCCAGTGTAGAGAATTTATAATTGATGCTTAGTTACTTAGCGTACTGAATAAAAATTTTTCCATCGAAATTAGATTGTATTTAAACTCATTACAGCTTTTATGAGCGACCTTTTGCAAACTGCTGAACATGAAGAAATACCTTTCTCAACTGCTTTATATTTTGCTATAAAATCTTATTTGTTGAATATTTATAAGGTTAGCTATTTACTTAATAGTTTTTATACTTCATACTTTTTGACCAACGTTTCGCCATTAGCTGAAAACATCTTCAGGGCCGTAGGAAATTTCATATATTTTTATAGAAATCCGATGTCGAGTGAAAGTCTTGATTCACCACCGTCACTAAAGTCGTTCATAAATAACCTTAATTGTCCCTCCGAGAAGGAAAAAAGTTGTAATTGATCGCATAAATTACCTGTGGCCACTCAATCAAAGCCGCTTAAAAGATTAATCAGAGTGATCTCCCTCCGACTGTTCCAAACTTGAGCGTCTCCTGGGAAGTTTCGGAGTCGGAGCCATTCTTATAATTCCGCCCACTCGATAATCGGTGAGAAGGATGGTAGAAGTTCTTTGGAAAGCGAATAGCGGAACGCGGTAAGCGGGAAACCCCCGCGGGAGATGTGGGAGTAGGTCGCCCGAACGATGATGTGTCTTTTAACCCTTAAAGAGTTGTGGGGAACATTTCCCACGCATTCTAGCCACTCCGTTTTATTTGGCTTCCAGCGAATTTGTCGCAGCTCTCTCGAGGAGGGAAAAGGTTGCTAGTTCACCAACCTCGCTCTAAACGTCATTTGCTTTTCTCTGCAGGGAAGTTAGTCTCCTACCTGGCCTATCCCAAAGGAAAATTCAGAATCTATGGCTATGAATTCAAATTCATGGAATAAGGGTACATATTTGCTATGCTTGGAAACAGCGTTTCCAGATGTGATTTAACACTAATGCCATAATTCTAATGACACTTATTTGTCATAGTTACCCATGCTTTTTCATTACAACTATAATTTTCATCAATATTCTTGTACTAATAATAAAAACCTATGTATAATAATATCAATATAATTCTATTAATGCACTGGCATATTGATATTTTCTAAAAATAACATGCATTCTTCGATACTATTATTAGTTTAAATCATCGCTATTGTGACATACTTTGGACCGATCTCCCCATCGTCTCATAACTTTTGTATATTTTGCAATGAAATCAGGTATCTAACTTAAAATTTAACGACGTCAGTTTTCGCATCTTTTACAACATTGTAGTAATTTTCAATTTCTGTAGATCTTACAAAAAACTTTTTAAAGGAAAAAGTAACAGTTTTTAGCATAGGTTGATATATTTGACTTCCGTAATTAACTTTGATTGTACTCTAGTACGTACAGTTTAATGAAGCTGTTACACCAGGAAACCTAATTTCAGCATTTCAATCTTCATTTATTGCTCTCTTGAAGCCTGATGGACCTGTATGCACTTAAGTCGTTTAGTTCAGTGAAGTATCCCATTGGCACCATGAATTTCTATAAATTGGCAAAATTAATACGTCTTACGAATGGATAATCGACGCCCTAATCTCCCGTGAGGGGAAGTTATTTATCGTCCATCGCTAACTCAAGTGTGAATCATTGGTCTGTTTTGAGTGAGGATAGTCGCTATCGAAGTGCTTTAATCCGATCCGCGGTGACTCTGCACTGCTCAAGCCATATTTCTCATTCCTTTTTTCCCGGAACTTCTCATTCCTACAGTGCTCCATGCTAGCTGATTGCATTCTCTTCTATTTCCGTACTCCTTGGTGTCATTTCTCGAGTGCACGGCCTAATATAGCGCCTCGGATGTATTTTTAGGCAGTCAGCTTGCGCCGTTGTTCTCGAATATATAAGGATTATTACTGCTCATTTCCGGACCTCTTTCGGTGCTTTAATTTTTCACCGTGTAATATATCAAAATTGATAAGAGAGAGAAGGAAAGAATAGAGGCATTTGAAGTATAGTGTAACAGGAAATATTAATATTAAAACAAAACTAATCTGTCTTATTATTTTATATACTTATATATTATAATAACATATATTATATATTACTTTTCGTGAAAAGTTAGTAAAAGAATATTATATTTCCTAAATTTAATGTCCACAGGCTATGATTCGTCATGTCCGTGGACGGTCCCACATAGATTTCGGAATGGGTGTTCATTGTATAAACAAACTTCACTAAATAATTTATTATAAAAGCTATCATTAAACAAGTAGCAACAATATAAACATTCCACAATAGTCTTTTTGGGTTGCTTTTATTTCATGATATTTTTTATGTGTCCTCCCCCTGAATCCGCCTCTGGTCTTACCCTAAAAAGTAATGCCCGTGGACACACAGGAAAAAGGGGGAATTATTCATTGGAGATGGTGGCAGCCCTGAACAACCAGTGTTTAGCGCACAAGATTTTCATCTATATTGGGTTGTTTGAGTTTTTACTTGGTTTAGTGAATGTTTTAACGCCGGAAGAAAAAATTTAGTTCCTTTTGTTGAAAGATCCAAGATCATCAGTCCTATCCATGGACAAATAAAAAGAAGTAACTCTGCACCTTTTACTAATATTTACAATTAACATGTCTTTTACGACTCTAAGATGCAATTTCAACAGTGTCGTAACCTATAGTCAGTCCCAACTATTACTTAATTTAGAGGAAATAGTCATATCCGTGGACATTATATCCGTGACCTCTGCTTCCCGCGGATATGACAGATGGTAACGGAATTGATATTACACAGGACTAGTTACAGTATGTCCAATGAAAATTAAAATAAACTTTTTCAGGTGATTAAACACAATATTCCTCTTCTGTCGTGTCTTTGGACGTATATATTGTGTCCATAAATATTACGAGAGTAAAAATTCAAAAAACAGCAAATATTACTTACGATCTCTGCCACTTACGTCATTGGCTTGTATGATTGACAAACTGTAATAACACAATTTTTGTTCTTACATAAACAAAAATTTAATTTTTTTAAATTTGCCTGTAGAAAATGTACGTTTTTTGGAGAATGGCCCGATTATCCCCGTTAAGTACTAACTAACATGGTCACGATGATCTCAATAATATGAGCTTGAGTTGTTAATTTAGTACGTAATTTTCGAACCTTTTTTCTGCTTTCACTATTTTTACCACGATACCCGAGTTACCTTAGCTTACTAAATCGTGGAAATTTCCCGATTAAATTTTCTTCCTACGTTTATATTTTATTTTTAAACTACTGAATATTTTAAATTTAAAATAATACAAAATTTGGAATCAGTTTGAGACGGTTGAGTGCCTTATTTCAACAAAATTACTTTAATATTTTCATTAATATTTCAAAGCATGCGTTTCAAATTTTCTGCTCCATTAGTTTAAAATAAATTGGCGATTTATTTCAAATCAATCTGAGAATATTAGTGAGGGCTTCTAACAACTTTCTTATCACCAATTTTTTCTTATCTTCCGGTGATATTCATGGAATTTCAAGAAAAATTTTCTCTGGTGCTAAAAATATGCATCTAGTAAATTATTATTTAAATTATTTCATTATCCATTCTCCTAATAATTTCATCCTGATTTAATTAGTATATAGTTTTAATTTTATATGTTAATTATTATAATAAATAATTATTAAATTAAAAGATCATTATTAATATATGTTAATATAATATATAAATAACGGCAGATTTTTTAGGTTTAAGTAAATCGCATTAGTGATAGCTGCGTGAATCAATCTATTCATTCTCCTATAGTATTTCAAAAACTAAGATTTTGTATACTGAAGCTAAACAAAATCCCCATCCTGGTATGAGATTAAACTAGGTGAAGCATTACATATTTGCAATGCTCTTAAGAGTTCCCGGAATTTTATCACCCAGCGGGCGACTCGGCGAGTTGTAATGGGTTTGATTAATTTTTTCTTCCTCCCCCGCCTTTCAGCTTGAAATGACGCTGGCCTCCGCCTCTTGACTTGTCGCTTGGATTTTACGATCCTAAACCTTTTCGAGAGTTGCCGTTAAGAATAAAAAAAACATTTTAACTGCTCGACTTAGGACCATTTAACGACCTACCTTCCCGTTTCAATTTTTTGCTAATCATTCGGATGATAAATCGCAAAGAGTTTGCGGCAGGGTGAAGAGACCGGTAGGAGAAACTTTACTTTAGGGGGAGCAGAGTTGTACGAGGTTCATACTTTGAAGGGGTAGTTTGCTAGAGCTACCACCCCCGGCGAGTACCCTATATATATATTTCCTTTATGTTCCATACCCAACACTGTTTTTTTGGGTATCCAACTCGCATCCCAATTATCCCTGTCACATTCACGGAGTGTGCCATTCATTCGCGCCAAGTTTATCCCCCAAGTTAGTCACCCCAGGTCTTAGGGTGGACTTTTAATTCCCTTTAAGCCCTAAGTGCATTGGTAACTTATACACTCCATTCCCACACCTGCCTCCTCCCTGCTTTTTCTCTTCGATATCTCCACGTACCAACTTCGTAATCCACTTCCATAGCCTAGTTCCGTGCCATGCATTTCAATTTTACATTTCAACTCCAGTTAATTCATTTTAAGCAATTAATCGTACAAATAGGATTGCTCGACTTGCTGAGAATGGCATAATGTACTCCTCGTTCATAAAAATATTTTTTTACGCATAAACGTCCTGTACCGGCTAACGTAGGTTTACGAATTGTGAGTATGGAGAATGTTTTTACACAAGGTGACTACTTTGTTGTGTTCTCCCTCAGGGCCCCAAATGATCAGCATCGAGCCTAGTACAGCGGTTGGATTTTTTTTCTTTATCTAAGTATTTTATTCAGAATGGAATGCTTGTAGTTTTTAGGAGATTGCGGAATGTATGGAGTTAATCTTTTGACTCATTTTCTTTTACGTACTGTAATTGAAAATCAAGTTTTTAGCTGAAAAATCCCTTAACTTCCTCTAAGTCAATCATAAATATTCCATTTATAATTAGTGATAACGATAATAACAAATAGTTACAATCATAATGCTATTATTTATTGATGTGTAAGTTTAAATATAATGCCATGCTCAATTCGAATCGCGTAAAGGGCTGGATATTTATTTGAATAACTCCTCCTTTTCTGAATGTTTTTTTTATTTTGCACCGATGGAAATAAGTATACATAGGTGTCAGGACATCTGCTGTCCTGTTATATTATTAGACTTCTATGTCAAACTACAATGAGTACATTTCCGATTTTGGTATAGTACATTTCCATGTAGGTACAAAAATTGTGTCTGTGTACCATCAGTAATCTTCGTCAACGTTTCACTCGGCACCATGAAAGTTTTAATATTTGAACTTATTTAATATGATTTTATTTATTTATATCTCTATTTATTTTTTATATTATTTATTTCAAGTGTGTTCTGAATTTATGCCTAAATATGAAGAATTCCAGCTTGGCGGTTGTTTGTTCAAGTTTAATCGTACGAATTGTCAGAAAATGAATTGTCAATATTCTGCTCATTGGTAACACTGAGACATAAGAAGAGAAGCTGAGGAGCATTTTACCCTTTTCTCGCCCTTATTTTGTTTTTTTTTTCGTGTTCAGTGTCATTTAAGTTATGAATATGAGTTCTATTATTAAGTTTTTCACAAACTTTGGTAAAAAAAAGTATTCACTAACTTCGTTCTTTCTAATTTTTATCCATTCATAAAGTATACGAGTCACAAAAAATTTTAATTACAGTCAATACATTACGTATCTAGCAAAATGTTATCACTTGCAATTTTTGGAACCAGTTTTCTGACTTTGGCCGTGTCCAAATGCCGTAGTTCGTGGATTTATTCGCAGAGGTAGCATACTTCACTACTTCAGCCTTGTTCATGACCTCTCAAAAGCTTCGAAATGACGTGTCTCCGAATATTGAGGCCGCTATCTCGACTGTAGGCACGTAGCAACCATAGGAACAGGTTTGATGATTACCAACTTGAGTACTTGCGTATGGCAGACACTGAGGATTCTTTACCACAAGTTGCTGTTACGTTGGGTAAAACCGTTACGTGGTTAGAAAACATGATTTAATGAAATGAATTACGGGCAGTGAAATTATTTTTACGTTGCGTGACATTCATAAAGGCTACAATAACAGCAATACACAACGAAAACACTTCAATAACAAACTATCAATAACTTAAGACAAATAAACGGTTTCATGACCATTAAGGGATTACACTTTTATTCAAATATCGATTCTATATATCTCCAAAGCTTGCGCTACAAACCTCAGCACTAATAAAAATTTTCCACTAATATCCCTGCTGGTGACTTGTACCAGATGTACCAAATGTACCAGAAAATCACTTTTAAGGACATTTTTACTATTAGGCTCTCCGTTTATTTTATAATTGTATCTTTTCGGGATGGTTGAATTATTTTTTAGTCTTTCCTCGGAATGAGATTTGAATGGTAGATGTTTTTTTTTCTTTTTAAATCAATTTCTTGAATTCGATTTTTGAAAACTGTTTTTCGTGCCTCGTCCAGTGAAGCACCATAGATTGATTTTTGGAATCAATTTTTCTTTGTTTTATTTCCTTATGGCTGCGATTGAGCGACTCAAATGGTCATAATCCATGGCATATGCAAACGGCACATTCAAATCTGTTATACTCCTTTAGGTGGGCTCTTAATCCATCGAATAGGCTATCAACATTTTCCGTTAGTGCTAATGGCAAAACATTGCTAAGCAAACATGGAGAATACCAATAGTCGTTCGTTAATATTTTCGATAACCTAACGACGTCGCCAATAAGACATGCTATCGCCTTGGGGAAAGGCCCCTACCGGCGGGATTCAAACTCATGACTTTTAGGTTAGCAGATGGTAGCATTGTTCGGCTGCCACCTGGACTGGGGAAATAGTTGGGGAGATAGCAAATACAACATGCTGGTATGGGGACAATATAATATTTAGTTATGATAATTATAATAGAAAACGTATAGAATAAAAATAGTATCTGCGAATAATAGCTGCGAATTATAAGAATTATAAGTCGCAATAATGTATAGCATTGCAGGGAAGCAGAATAATATATAGCATTGCATTGAAGAGCACATTTGCATGATAGGATGGGCTCCTTGATTTTCACTAATTCGAATTTTCAGGATCATTGCTTGCAGTTTTTTGATTAAGTGGATTTTTGATTAAGGTCCGAGCACCATCCAAAATCGTGAAAATATAACGCCACAAAACCTAAAAATCATGTTAAAGTGCAACAAAAATTTGAAGCCCCAATAGCTTATTCGGCAAAAAGCAAGGAGCCGTAGTGATAGGCTAAAACAATACACCTATGCACGGATTAAATTTTGCTTTCAATGAATTTGTATTATCAAAGCTTTGCTGTTTTTATATTGGCATTACTATGCGCAATTTTCCACGATCAGGTATATAATTTATAGCTGTAATTCATTTTATAACCGTGGAAAATTGTAATTATATATTTCAATTTAGAAAAACGTCAATTCAATACGCCTGAATCTTCGTATATTATACTTTGCTGTTTGCATTTGTGTCGCCGCCGCTGTGCGGTCACTCAAACCCAAGTGGTAATTTAGTCAGGCGCAGGGAACAACGACCGATTAAGCCTCAGGCGGCACACATGCTTGAGCTCACTGCTTGGGAGTGATTGAGGACGAGGCGCAGAACTTCATCATGCTCACACAGGGGAGAAGTTAAAGAGTCAGAAAGACAAACCATTAGGAACAGGGAAGGGCGCTGCCTCCAGTAGACTGCATCAGGAAACGAAGTTGGATAAATGGGGTCGTTTACATAGGCCCGAAATAGCAATTCATTGCAATAATCAGGTATAATCTTTACCGTAGAGATACGTATTGCCTCATTTACTCCGGCCCGATTTCTCAATCGAATTTAAAACGTTCGCCTTAAGAGGCATCATTCGCCTTTATAGACTCAATTCCAATTCATATCTTCGTGCTTGCTTGGAAGAAAATGCTATGATCTAGGATTTATTTTGAATATTACTCAATAAGAAAGAAACTGGAGACGCAAAGTGAAGGAATTTTTGCACTCTTTATTAGTATTTCAGGTTTATAAATCACGAAACTTTGATAAGCAATCTATTTTTATTAATAGATGAACATATGTAATAATAGACATTCATATTTAGCTGTAAGAATGAATTTTTCGGGAATCGTCATAATTTTAATATTGAAGTAGGTACTTCCAGGATCACGTATTGTATTGAGAATGTTTGTTTCTATTAGCTAAGGTTACTGATCATGTATTGTAAATTATTGTGACTCCTTGTAAATTTAGGAAAATACAACATTTGTCGTCGATCATAAAAAATACTTAATTTGTCTTTAGAGATGAAATTAAAATTCCTTATTTTTCTTGCCTTTCTTTAATAGTATTGAAAACCTGTTAGATCATGGATAGTTTATGGTTACGGCTCAATAACAAGGCAGCAGAAGACGCTAAATCAACTTAATTTTGCACTTTTTGAAAGGCCATTAGATCTTAAATCAGAATGATTGTGGTTTGCAAGTAACTTCCAAATCTTTAAAGAAGATAATTTCAATAATCATTTATGTCTCCGAGCTAAAACAGCGAGGTACTCCGTATTGTCGGCAAAAAGAATTATATTCTGCGCTTTTTTAACACCTTTTCAATTAAGAAAAATTTCATAACAGTACACTCTTCATACAAATTCATCTTTCTTCTTTATAGATATATTTCACAGCCCATTTTTCTTGATCATGAGGAAGGATAGGGAAACATAGTAAGTTTGTTTTTATGACTGTTGCTCAATTTGTAGGTAGGAGAAGACGTAACAGCTAAAAGTTGAACTCTTTCTCAGAGTCTGTCAATTTTGACAATGGAAACATTTATGACTGTATGCTCTTTTCCTGAATATAGGAAAAAAGCTTTGATTTACTTACTGTGTACACATTTTTATTGCGATTTAATATTAAACTTGAAATCTTAGAATAGATTTTCTCTCACGAATAGTGCCAGTACCGCGATATCGCTCCTCCTGCAATGTTACTCTTGGATACTGATAGTTCACTAATCACTCAATTGTCAATATTCATTTTATTTTAACAGTAAATATTTTCTTTGAATTATAAAAATTAACTCATATTACCAAATATTCGTCAAACATTACATTAAAAAGGTGAAATGACATTTAATAAAGATTCCCTAAAGTTTTTGAATATGAACCTTGAGTTGTTTTTTAGACCAAATTTTTCCCCAACCTTCTGCAAAATCAGCGAAAATCCGTCGGCAATTTCAGTGTGGTACCTAGAAACTCGGTTGGCACTCGAAGGGTTAACATTGAAGTACTTCCAGGGCTGTTAAATTAGATCAAACCAATGAGTGAATTTGTTTGTTCGAGCTATGGACGCGAGCTACGATATATTGTCACTTTGCACGCAAAGAGTTGAAAGAAATGTCGGGCCAACTGGAGGGGATTGACCCTTCCATTCTTCATAATGCTCTTGCTACTGACTGCAAGTGACATGCTGCGAGTGACATGTTGCAAAAGAAAAATGACTTTATTCCTCGTAGCTCATCAAGCCAAAGTGCTGGCTGCTTTTTTTTTTTGTTTCGCCATAAAGTTGTGTATTTCTCAGGTATTTTTCTTCTCGTAAAGAGCATACCTTCTTCGGAGTTAGGCAACCGATTTACCACAGCCCAATCCTCTAGCGCCAATTCTATTCATTCTTTTTTATTACTCTCAGAAATACATGTTCTTATAATCTGGGCTAATTTTTCGCTTATCGTTATTTGTTTGTTATCCTATTTGACCACATAGGTACCATTTTTCAAGGGGAAATATAAGGTAGGGGACCCTCCCGAAATGGAAAAAATGAATTAAGCTGAATAAATACAAGCATAATACGCGTATGAAAATGGTGGTACAAAGTCAACACCTTTTTAAAACAATAGTGGTTTAAGAATCGACCAACTTTTTTTATTTTTATTCACTTTCTCAATTTATCCATCAAAAACTAATTTGAAACGTTTATTGTGATTGCTAATAACTTATTATTGGTATTGTTCCCCAAAAATATGTTATTTATCTTCACCACTGCCATATTTAAGGGGTTATTTTGTTTTTGGTCGCATTTATCCGTTAAAAAAGGTTTTCTTAGGCGTATTATCATCGTCGTCCTTACACGAGTTATATTTGTTTTATTTAAGTGGGATAAATATTTATCGTATTGCAAATGAGATTACAAATGGAACTCTGCCTTTGCATAATTTAACGAACGAGGATCAATAATGACAAATTTTACTTGCTCGAAGGGCTTACTAACCTTGCTCATACTGGTTATGTTTAGTCACAAATTTAAAGACTCATTTCATTTCATGCTGTCTTTTTTTCACTGTCGGTTTATAAATACCTGCGTAACTTATTATAATGACTGTTACCTGAAATATAGGAATATTTTTTGTGGTGCAAATAAGTAAACAATAAAACCAATTCATCCGTAATACTTACCCGGGTAATTTATGGTAATTAAATGTACTTACTTGTGGGGCCTTCAAATATTATTACTTTCCGATTCATTTTAGTCACTAATGAATGGACCAATATTATTTCTCCATTTCTTCTTTCAACTAATAGTTTATCCTTATTATTGTCTTGTGTTCTTTCATATCATGGGAAATTGTCCCTACGCATTAGGCCTCCAGTAGGAAAACCAGCCGTCCCTATCAATTATTGTTTTCAAGCTTCCATTGAGATTCCATTTTCTTCCCATCGGATCTGCTGCGGAGAATATTGGAACTAAAGAAGAAGCCATAATTCCAAATCGCGGAGCTCACCATCGAGTTGAACAAACTTTCTCTTCACGTTTTCTTTCCCTCTTCTATTCTACATGCTTCACGTCGTATCTCTTACTGACTATTTACTCCCATAAGGCCTTCCCGCATCTGCTGCAAAAATTTTTTCCTCCGTTCACTTGTTTTCAAGAGACCATTGGTGGGATCATTACGATTCTTCCGTCTTTTCTGTTTGCATTTGCGCGTTCTCTTGCGAATCTCAGACGGATGAAACAAAAAAAAAACTAGGGAGAACTTTGCATGAAGATTTCTTCCTAACCGCTATTCTCTTTTTTTTCTTCTTAAGTTCAACTCCCCCATTATCCCTTTTCTTCCTCTTCGCCATCTTCCAGGAAAATTTTTCGGGCGTTTTTCTCTCATTGATTTCGTTTGTTCAGTGTTTTGCTATCTTTTGCCAATAGTTCTCTTTTTCCATTCTTCTTCCATTTTTTTCCTTTTCCTGCGACTTTGGAAAACTTCCAGTGTCCCTGGAATGAATCCCGCGGAGAAAAAAACTGTCCCAACGTAAGGTGATTCATGACCCTTCTTTAGTTGGAATGAACTCTTGGTCATTTCCTCTTATTTTTTTCGAAATCTGGCATTTCATTCAATGTTTTCCTTTTTTCGATTTCTGCCAAAATATCTCGTTGAGATTACCGTGACTGTTTGTCACATAGTACCACAAATCAGCTAAAGCCTTTGGCTTTTCCAATTGTGAACGAATGTTTGGTATTTGTTTCCATGGTACGCTCACAGCATTTTGGGACCGTTTTGAGTGGACCTTCGAAATTACATATTTTAAAATATTTTTCTTCATTTTTACCTGATTGACTTAATTGATTCATGTGACCAATGAAATAAGTTTTTGCGATGGGTTCTAATTATTTACATAATAATTTTAAACTGGGCTTCAATGGAGCTCTCGTGTTACGGTATCTCCAGTAAATAATTGATTATTAAAATAGAGTTATTAGGGGTAGATTTCTAGCTTCCATGGGTGCGATATTTTTCCTTTCCATAACAGCGCTAGGATTGTAATGCAGGTCACATAAACGAGTTGATATGAAAAGAAATGTGCCACGGAGAGGCGAGTATATATTAGTTCTTTCGGGTTGTATTCGATGATTATTCGTCTTGACAGCCTGTTTTGCCCGCGTTATATGTACATCATAGGTCATGACGCAGATAAGGAGGCCGAATACTGGATAAATAGCAATTTAGATACCTGGAGAATTGCGTGTAACGCCTGCGAAACATGTCGCCATCTCTTGTGAACAAGCATAGAATATAACCCGTAACACTGAAGGGTATACATTATTTCCTTTTACTGGGGAGTGGAGGTTAGCCCAGAACGTAGTGCAATGCTTTCAAATAGGTTTTTTCTTTATCTAGCATTATCAATCTACAATGACCTTGTATTCGATTTGGCTTTATTTAAAATCATCCCATATTCCATCAAATTGATATTATTTTTACTGAAGAAAAAATGTACAAGATTTGGCAGATGCGTAATATTTAAAAGAATTTAAAATATGTAGGCAAAACTTTTGGTTGAGATATTTTTATTATCAAGTGCTAAGGCTGATGCTGAGTTTATTTTCATGCAGGATTCCGATAAATTAAGTGTGGCTTTCTTTCCGTGCAATATTTATTCACAATATCCGTTTTATTCATTTAATAAATGTTATGTCTCCTATTTTTTCCCCAGTTTCCAACTACACATTCACGCATTTTGGCACGGTGCTCATCGTACACCACTCCCATTCCCCGCTTTTTATTTGGATCTCTTCATTTGGAAGGAATTCAGCTGTAATTCTAGCATGACATTGCCCTTGAGGAATAAACTGAATGGGCTCATAGAAAAAATCCACTTTCATTTCACCCGAACCATGGAGATATTATAATCTGGCTTCCTCTCGCGTCTTTTGTGCGATTATTTGTTTGCCAAAACCTCGGACGGTTGAGTTAGGGATCTTTTAAAAACTAAACTGAGCCAAGAGATATCTTAAGAGCTGCACATTGTGAAATTTAATGAGGCTTTTTTCAGAATATTTCTGCTCGCTTCTGTTGTCCATGTTCAATGTCTTGAAAAAAGGTCACACATCGAAATATTCATGTCATATTCACAATTTATTAATGGTATACTCTCTCTTAGTACTGCAACTAAAGAGCATTATATACCATGACAGTATTACAGATTTGTGAGAATGCAATCCAAAAATGGTGGTGTAGCGCAGTAGGAAATTACGATGCTCGAAGAAAAATCCTAGCAAATAATATTTTGGAACGATGCATTAAGTATTAATTGAAAATTGCTTATTCGGCGCAGAGTATTCATTAAATAATCTTTCGTATTTCACTCGTTAATTGAACTTAATGCTGAGCATGACAGCGCATTGGAGAAATTTACCTACTATGGATTTCCATTGCCATTCTTGTGGGTTTTAGAAACGGAATCCATTTGCAACCTATTAATTGAGTAGTTATTTGAACTTGTAACGATTAATTTTTACGAAAATTGATTTTTAATTTTAATTTGTTCCTTACGGAGAAAGAGGAATCGTTAATTTTGTTGTAACCGTTACCTACTTGTAATCAACGATTACTTTACTTATTTCACTGATTTACCTAAGCCTACAGATAACCTGGAAGCCCTGAGTACCATGATTTGCTCTTTTAGGTTCACTCTCCCATGTATTGTAGTCTCTTCATGATGGTTGCCAAATATGACACCTCTTTTGTAGCTACAGGAGATATAATTGTATGTGTCGCCAGTGAAATTGCAATGTTAGCAATTTTTATGACTCATTTTTTCCACATTTTGCTCCACTTTTCGCGAGTTACTAGGTGGCATTGGAGTGGACAATCCTATAGGAGATAATTGTTATTATGACTGTTATTTTACTTATTGATTTACTAATTTAAATCAGTAATTTCTTCTCGCAATTGCTTACTTTTTTTGCGAATCAACCGTTATTGAGCCCTGATACTGTTTTCAGTATTTTACCAATACTATAAACTGATTTTAAATATTTTGATATAGATATAGTAAATTTTGAACAAATGGCCTTGGGAGAGATTATCTAGACAATAATGCATATCAATCGATGAAGCTTTTAGCAGAAGCAAGGAAATAATGAATGCTTTCAAATATTCTTTTGAAGATCATGGCGATTATTTCCCGTGCAATATGCTGTCTGTTAATGCATCCGATGAATATGCCATTTCGTCAAATTAGCCTTTCTTTGGCCAAAGCTTTATCCCCTGGAGCAATTCTGTGAGATTTTACTCCTGAATTCCCAATATCCTAATGTGCACTCCCCATTTTCCTCTCATACCCTTAACCCTCTTTAGCTTTCTTCTACCTGGGAAGGGAAAATAGGGGTGTAAGGGTCGGATTTTTGGCTTTGCCCGGGCCCGGGTTCAATAACCGGCAGTGGAAAGTATTTTTATGATCTGCCTGAGTCCTTCCTGAGCGCTTTGTTTAGGGAACTTTAAGGATAGCACTCCTTTCGCCAACTATGATACCGTAACAGGGATGCCGACTTACAAAAAATATTTGGGGGCCCAAACCGGGGTCTTATCCCGGAAAATCTTAGGAGTAGTGAGTTTTAAGTTTTTTAAGCATTTTAGAAGAGTCATATCATATACGATAGAAACCTGATAACTCGAATCTCAATATTTGGGGACTCCGGGGAAAATCGACAAGCCTGGCACATTTTTTCCTCACACCCATTACGAATTTTTGAGGGGGCTCGGGCCCCCTCAGGCCCCATTGAGTCGGCGCCACTGTTCCGTAGTCTCTTTGTCCATTCATCAAGAGCTTGCTAATGATTACGTCGGTTTCTCTCTACTCTTCCTAACATTTCCCTCCATACGCAAATGAGCTAAGCTATTGCTCGCTTCCTTCAAATACCATACCATGTTTTAACGTGTGCTAAGCCCATTGGGCTTCCACCACCATCTAGCGATGTGCGGTATTTTTAAAGGAGCTGATTTTATTACAATATTTTTTAATATAACGATATTCCGATCGGTATATTGCCAAAGTGTTTTGTTTTGTCATTGGTATATGCTGGGATACATGTGTATTATTTTATAATGTTTATAATTATAAAAAGTAGCTGTTTTATGTATCGCATGCATAAATATTCTATTGTTTATCCTGCCATTTTTATGCAGTCATACGAACTAGCTATCCACGTACTCTAGCTATCCTACGTAAATCCAATATTTTAGGGCATATAAACTTTCGTTTTTTTGCAATATATCTGGTGGGTAGGAAATAACACCGAAAATTGCGCTCTATGGACATTGAAGCAGATCGTTATGTATTGATATAACGGAAATATATACTGAATATATCGATACATATCGCACACTCCTATGATAATGTCATTGCTACTTCTCATTACCACAGATATCACCAACACCACTCGTCTTGAGATTCAATGAGTTGTTTACATGCGTCGCCTTGGCATTGGATGAGCGCCTCTAAACATCGCATTACCATTCTGCGTGCTTACATATATCGCACTCGTCTATTTGCTTGGAAAATAGTCTAGAATTGAAGTAGGGTCCCATCGTAATCCCTTGCAATTTTGAGTGCGCTCTTAAATTTCCTCGAGGAAGGCAGGTTCGTTTTTATCGCAGGAAAATTTACATTCCTTTGGCGAGGATTTTTAATGGGTGGATGGAGAATAATCCGCCATTTACAATTGAAGCATGTCTCCTCCGGATATCTATCGAGCCAAATTGGGGACCATTTGCATTTTATGAGGCTTCAGAAGTGAAGATGTCGTGCTTACACGATATTTAGCGTTTTGGTCGACTACACCCATGGCACAGGCTCAAGTACAAACTGGATGAAGCGTAAGAAAATTTTTGTGTCGGAAATATTTTAGAGCTGAAAATATTATACCTTTATTTGATATTATCTCTCTATATATTTAAGGAATTTAATACTGAATTAATTACTTTAAAATAATTAATAACGATATAGTCAGTTTGAGGAATTACGATTAATAATTCTTTGGAGGTTTCGTTTTTTTTTTTTTTTTTTAGTATTAACGCCTCTTATTTTTCAGTTACCGAATGTACAATATCTTTTGCTATGGAATTATTTTTTCTACTCTGTATCATCAATACAGGATGCGATTATGTTGATGAAGACTTGTGGAATTAATGTTCTCTATTACCTTTTTTGTCTTTATTTATCCGGATATTAAAAACTCCGTGGAAGCATACTTTATTATTTCAGTTTTTTAATTGTCTCATCGACCTTCTGCTTCTCTGTTTCATGATAACTGCCTTCATATTTATAATTCCGTATGTAAGTAGTGCATGTTAGGTCTTTGGAAAACATTTACTTTAAAAAACGATATGTGGCTGTAGATTTTCTAAATTACATCTTTGGGAGAAGCCAATATCAATATATTACAACCTATAGAAACAAGAACAACCCTGTGTTATTTTACGTTTTAATGAATACGAATGGCAATATTTATAATGGGAAGTCATCGCAACCGTGGCCATGTCCTCATGCATAAGTTAGTAAATTTAGATTATTGCACTTATATTTCTCCTGATTTTCCTCATTTTATAAAGTTTTCATAAACTTGCTTTGTTTTGTTGTCATCTTGTCCGGGACGAATCTTGCAACTCAACTTTACCCATTTACCGAGTAGCTATCAAGCTGAAATGTCCAAAATAATTCATAACCAGGTGAAAATGCAATATTCTAGCGCTTTTATTTTGATTTTAACTTTATCTCGATTATTATTCAGAACGTAAAATTAAATATGGAGATTAGTTCTAAAAGTGACTATGAAAATCCAATGGCAGACTGGGATCATGTTAAGGAACGAGAATGATAGACATTAATAACAACAAATTTATTTGCACTCAAGTTTCATTTAAAAATTGATTGTAATAATATTTGCTTGTGTTCTTTTTTGGTTGGCCATTCAATTTTTATTTTTTACAAAATTTATTTTTATTTTGTTGTACAAAAATTTACTTGTGTTCTTCTTTGGTTGGTCATTAAATTTTTATATTTAATAAAAAATTATTTTGATTTTGCATTACTACATTTTAACCCAATATCTGTGGATCAGTAAGTTAAATGGAATTTCTTTTGAAAATCTGACGAGCTAATAAAGCAATTATTTCCACTGGCGTTGTCGATCCGTAGACGCGATATTGCAGATGACCGCCGCCGGGTTAGCTTTCTCATCCGTTTCTCGCAGACGGCCAAATGAAGCGCCGTGGCGCCAGCAGTGGTGACTCACGCGCTCTCTCCGAGAACAAAAGAAGCGAGAAGGCCGCTTCTGGCCGTCCTCTGTCTCCGACGTCGCCGCCGCCACGGTGATTTAAGCACAAAATACCCGTTCGTTCCCCTCTGGCAGCGAATGGAACGAGTCCAGACTATTGGAGGCCGTTCAACGCACACGACTTTGTATAAAGCCTGCGTCGGGTTTGCGCCGAAAGGGTACGTTTACAAAAACCCCTTACTAAACTCATACATACTACTATTGGCGAAGTAATTTTGTGCATTCGAGTTTAAAAACGGATACTAAATAAGGGAAAGGGACACAGATAAGTCAATAGGTTCAATCGCCAACGTTTTGCCTGATACGGAATGACAATTAAAACACGGTATGGTCATGTTGGATAAGCGAAGGAGTGGAAGGAAGAGAATATAATTATGATTTTGTTCTCTCCCGGAGTACGATACTGATGAAATCTTCCCGGGTTTTCCACCGAGTGAATTGCTTGTACGCCGCCGTTTTGATGGCTGCCTCTGCCTCACCAAAGAATCGGTGCCGGCGGTGTTAAGCCTGTGGTGGTCCTCGCCTGCCAAACCGAAGGTCGTGGGTTCGAGTCCCTGCTGGGTAGGAAGCCCCTGTCCAGGGAATGGTTGTGTGATAGTCGTTGTTATATGTTATTTCCCCCTATGTAAAAGCCCTTAAATGAGCTGTTTTCGGGCAGATGAAAATAAATAAATATAATTTTTTTATAGAATGGAAGGAAGTATTCTTATCATGAATTGAAGAGAAGAAGTAGTCCAAGTCCACAGGCCGGGGTAAGCGAAATTCCCCATGTAAACCTACCTTTTCCGGTAGAGTAAAAAATAATTATAAATTATCGGATTCCCACCAATGGGTATATTATTAAATGGCGCACATTTCTTGTTGTTATTGAATGTTAGCTGATAGTAGGATCAATAGTAAAAGCTTCGGCCGAACGCTAAGACCACACTGTCACACTATATCCACATCAACAACTCGTCGTCGTGACCCCGAAGCTATGTATGCATTAGTGATGGGTCGATCATGAACGATTCGATCAAAAAGATTGAATCACTAGGTGAATCAAATGACTCATGATTCATTTCGTTAAACAAGTCGATCATCAATCATCAATCACTCCGACTTCCGGTTTCATATCAATCATCTCGGTTTCCGGTTTGATTCAAAATTTGGAACGACCGATGCTTAATCTCTTTTCGTCAGGGCAGAAATAGTTGTGATAAAATTAAATACTATGTTATGAAGAACTGAATACTTGTGTAATCTTTTTCTTAAATGTTTTCCAGCAGTTATCAGAATTAATAACACCAATACACGTAAAAAGAAAATATTAAGATGACTCCTGTAGGAGAACGTTAAGAAGTAGAAGTTAAAGCTGGTTATATTTTATTGTGCCGTTCATAAAATTATCCTGCAGATCAGATTCATGCATAGTGTGTGGTGTATTTTGTGTTATATTTTGATCAACTATAGTTAGAAATTATTTTATTAGTGTTAAGAAACTGTGGCAGTTTCGCCTTCCCAAATATTTTCATGACACTACTTCCTTCATTTTTGCAATCTAATTTACTTATCTAGGAATTCACAATCAAAATAGTATATGAAATGATAATATGGATAGCAATCAGCGTTACCAATGCTCTTCGCAGATGAGGCAATATTTATTCGATTATTCAAAGTGATTTATTACATCCATTGATTGAGTCTTTTCGATCATGATTCCTTTTGAGTCTTTTCGATCATGATTCCTTTTGAGTCTTTTCAATCATGACTCCTTTGAGTCTTTTCGATCTTGATTCCTTTGAGTCTTTTCGATCTTGATTCATTTGAGTCTTTTCGATCATAGTGATTGAATCAATTGATTGAATCACTTATGTGACTCGAGTCAAAATGATTGAATCACTAAAATGATCGACTTTGCCCATCACTAGTATGCATGATGGACCAATGTTTCGGCGCAATAATAATTTAATAGATTAATTAGCAAATTAAATATAACTAAAAGTCTCTCGAACATAAGAATGAAAATTTAATGTTTCGAGTATCCAAAGATTTTTTAGAATTCACATCCGAAAATTATACAAATACTCTATGAAATGGTCAGATGACCAGGTAGGAAGGTATCGACAGGAGGCGACCGACAATGGAGGTAATTTACGCCGTAGAGAAGGGTAGGGAAGAAAGAGTGGAGAGAGTCCAGGCATAAGCATTAGCCTGCTCTTAACGGAAGGCGTCCAGAGGACTACAGTTGAAAGTGCCGTCCATAAATCCCTCAAGCAGGGATCGGATATTCTCTGAGAAATCTCCACTCCCGCCGGATTTTGAACCCGAGTTGACTGGGTAGGAAACCAACACTCTATCCTTAGACTGAATGTCGACGAGTTGACTTCGTGGAAGTCCATAGATAGTAATAATTGAAACAGCTGTAGTAATTTTCCACTTTTCTTATATCTCGTCCGTTTTCAATGCTTACGCATCATTTTAAAGATACAGCTCTAAAATATGATGCTCAAGTATTGAAACCGGCTGAGTAAGATTTAAAAAAGTGTGGAAAATTACTCCTGCTGTTTCAATTATTACTGCTCTATTATCCTCACCATGGCGCTATTTCTTCTTGGATAGTGTAAATAAATGAATTAGATCGAGTCTCATTAGTGATTGCCTACTTCTTAAAAATTCTCATTTATGAATGGAAGGTTGTAAATATAACAAAAAGAAGGCGTCCAGGCACTGGCGACCGTTCCATCTTACCCCACACCCCTTTGTACAGAGTAGACGCGACGTCGGGTCTGCGAAAAGGATGCGCTAGAACTACCGCCACAACAAAGCCATTCATAATGACCTTATGCGTCAAAACCTTTGGATAACATGTTCGCCATTCGAGTAATATTGTGGGCACAACAATAATACATAGTACAATAGGAATACATTAAGGATATTTTTCCAGAAGAGCCAGGAATGTCATACCGGTGAACTTAATCGATTCCTCTATTTCCTAAAATCTTTAAACAAAATCGAAATGACAATATTCTCATCTCTTTGCTATTTTCATTATTATTATACTCATTGGAACCTAACAATACTAATAAATACTCAAAATATGTACTTTAATATGAACTTTTTAAAAAGTAGTTACTTTGCTTTTCTCAATTTTTAAATTACTGATTGATGTTTGTTATTCATAGATGTTACATTTTGAAATATTTTATTGACTTGTGGAACGGTTCTTTATAAAACGGTTGAGCCACATCTTACTGGAAACAATGGTTTTATCTTGAATTTTTATCGCTTCCATAAAATGTTGCATTTTTAACAAATATATACCCCCCTTCCCCTCTTATATTTTATGTTATGTTAATCCTTTACAAAATGGGGGGGTGAACAGTGTATTCATCCCTTAAAAACTTTTCCTTTAGCTACCATATCATATGCCATAAAAAGCGAAGAAAAATGTTTTTTTTTAATGTTTAAAAAAATTTTTTTTTTTTTTTTTCAATTTTCACCCCCCAAATCTTTTCAACCCCAGTCAAGTTTGTCTCTCTCTTGACCCTAATAGCCTTAAAACGTCAGATTTTTCAATCAGAAGCAGATAACATTAGTAAAAGTCCCTTGAAAATGGATACGTTTAGATAAGGGGTTGTTTTCTCCAATTTAGGGGTTGCTCGTAAAATAGAGGGTGATAGAAAAAAACGGAGGTCATTTTGGGATTCAGCGACCAAAAATTAGCCGTAAACACCCTAAATTGTCGCCAGGCATTTTTTTAACTTTTTTTGCAGAGCAGTGATATTCTAAATTTATTTTTTGCAATTGATGCAGCCGTTTATAGTCTTTATAGTATAGTATAGTTTATATTTATTATTAATTTAGTTGTACGCAGGATTGGAGGGATAGGAAAACTCAGTTCGGATTTGTATTAGAGAAACTTTAAGAGAAAATCAATTCTAGGTTCAGGAAAAGTTTAAAATAGATACGAGCTACAATGCCAGATCATGGAAAGCGATAACCACAAAGAGGGAGAAAGGGCTATAACTGCGTTCCAGGTTTTTGGTTGCAAGTTGTGCTGACACCTGGTCATTTTTATTTTTAGCCTGTATTAATTGCCTTCGTTATTTAATTGGGGAAACGGTATGGCAACACTAATAGTATTATTTTCCTTAACCATTTAATTGCGGTAATTAATACCAATAGAGTTTTTTTCGAGCATTGAACTCAGAGTAGTGTTTCTTGGCAACCTACTCGTTGTGTCTCGGGGCGTTATTTTAAAGCCTATGAGTAATGTAGGTACTCTAATTGTAACGTCTGAGTAAGCCCATGGGTTGATGGACTCCGTGTTTATTCGAGGCTCCCAGGTTTCATATTCCATAATTAAAGTAGGCAATGTATTACCAAGTTTGAAATCGAGTACATTCCAGATACATCTATCTGCCCCTACGTTAAAGGTATGTCATTTTACATTTCAATTGCTGAATTTTATAAGTTTATTTTACGAACTTTAGCTCCACGCATAGTCGTAATTGACATAACCAAATAATCATCACTTTGTCTGAGTTTTTCGTTTTTTTCGTAGCACTATTAATATTTTTGTATGAACACTTTTTTGGTGCCATCTAAACTGTATGATACTAGTTATGAGAGTGACTTTGAATGCCAGAGTTGCATGGAAAAAATTATCATTTCAGGTAACGGGGAGTTTTCCTTACTTCGTGCTAAATTTTATCGGAAGTAATATGTGTAATTTGAAAACGTATTCGCATACTTATAGGTTCTTTTCTTCGAAAAACATGTGGGTTTTCAACCATACATAGTGCGGGCCGAGCCTTTTTTCGCAATTTTTTTCAAAAAAAATGCGTACAATATTCCCAAAAGTAACAGTATTTATCATTCCTACACAGAGAGCTTTTCTATCCAGCCGAGCCTTGCAATAAAAATTAAGATTATTAAATTACATTGAAATCTAAAGTTTGAAGTATGCTTTAAATCTGGCAACGTTCCAACCTGAGTGGACGTGAGAGAAAAGGATGCATTGTTGTTGGAATGGATGGATGGACCAAAGGACGCGGAGGAGAATAGGCGGAGACAGAGAAAGATGGAGATTAAGGAGTGGAATGGAGGTGGGGGAGTATCAGCGATGACGGTCCCTTTGACTTGGCCAGATGGATTGCGTGCGTGCGAGAGTGTCGCCCCTGGCGGTGGTTTTTTGACGCACAGAAGATGGGATTGGACGAGGTCCGGTCTCAACATAAGATATATTACATCCGTGTACGCATTGAGATGAAAAGAGCCGAGTACGATATTAATCTAGTCGTTATATACATTAACTATTAGTCGGTAAATAGCAATAAGTTATTATGAATATTTCATTGATGTTCTTTTGTGCATCTAATCTCGACTTAAAAAATATTTGATTCACAACTGGACATTTTGTAAAAATTTTATGCATGTTTTAATGCCTAAATATTCTGTTCGTTGAGACATTGAGTCCTTCTAACAATTAATTTTCCTTATAATATCTCAATTAGTTTCCTTATGAGCAGTGGTATGATTTTCCTTTATTTTCGTGAGATTTAGTTTTTGCTCCGTAATTCGAGAGATAAACAAAACCTTTCGATAGAAAAATCCCTATAGTACCCGAAAATATAAATTATACACCAATTATAAGACTATGATCTAACTTCAGCAAGGTTAACATTGGTTAAAAATATTTTTTCTCAAAATGCTGTTTGATTAATGTTTCAATGTGTCAAATCAAATTGCTACACCAAATGCAAATTCTTATAGATGACCAGATAAAAAATTAACTAAATTCTCCGAAATCGTTCCACTAAAATAAATTTTTTGTTCGTTTTATGCACATTTTAATATTTTCGCATTAAAAAAACGGTGCCTTCAACCATTCAATATATTATTCTATTTCAGTACCAAATTGTCGTAGAGACATGATGCCTGGCATATTTTAAAGCTGAAACTTTGCGTTAGACATTGAAAGTGTAAAATTTCATAAAATGCCCTATCCTGTAATTTTTATATTTAAGTGTTAAAAATGTGTTAATTAACTTTTCTCTAATACTCCATCTCAGCCCAAATCTTTATTTTATAATGTTGACACACATGCCTTTCAATTTCATATATAAAATTCACTGGCAGCTCGTAAATGTCTTCTTTTACACTTTGGATTTTTATGTGTATATATTTCCTGAGTCCACCATAGCCCTCACGTATTCCTTTCCTTTTCTTGCTTATTCTCATTCGCCGTTCTCCGTACCGTATACCCTATACTTCCTATCCTTTCCCCGCTATTCCTTACCCTTTATTACACTTTCCAGAAAGGCCTTGTTTTCCCTTCCTCGCCAATTGTTTGCCCTGAATGAGTTATATACGGTTCCCGACTAAGGGCTCGGTTACAATTAGGCGTTATTGGCTCAGGATATTGACTCACGACAAGTATCAAAGGAGCGAGTTCGGATATATTAGGCGCACACATATCAGTCGTAGCAGGGCGTCCTGCTGGACTTGCGCACTTGAGTTGCCATACCACTGAGGCGCAGGAGTGGCGGGCGGCGCCGGAAAGAACTAAGACGGCGAGATTCTCTCATCGATGAACCAAACGTGAAGGACTTGTATGAGAATTTTTTGGGAAAAATATCCCTAGATCTTGTATGAAATAACTGTATATGAGTGCAAAAGTGAAGAGGCCATTAGGTCCTCCGAGAACTAAAAATTTGAAGAGTAACTAAGTGACGATAGTTTCAAATCTCATAATTCCAGTACTTTTCGGCCCATATTAGAACCTAGTTTTTAAGCTTTTGTTGATTCTTTGATTTTTTTGTGTCCAAAAAGGCGGAATTCTCTCGTCAACGATTCTAACGTGAATAATTTAAATGATAATTTATGGGGTTGAATATCTATAGAGCTTGTCGCATAGAATATTTGTGTATGAGTTCAAAATGAAGAAAACATTTGGTCCTCTGAGAAAAATACATTTTTAAAGTATGCGTTATGATAGTTTCCCTAGCATTTTCAAACCTCAAATTTCCAGTGCCTTTAGAGCCACATTAGAAGCCAATTTTCCAGTCTTTGTTGATTCTCTATAGGTACCTATTATCTGAACCACAATACTCTTATTTTCTTCCTTTATGAGAATACCTCACCACAGAAACGAATCAAAGAAGGAGGTATTTTTAGATGGAAAAGTATCTACATATTATTATTCAAACATACCTAGGGTATTAATACTCTAATAGTGTGTACAAATTGTTCCTTCCATAGAAATATCGATATCGCCAAACAGGGGCAGATGCTGATATTGGTAACTTCAGTTCCGATTTTTTACACTGGGTGAGTCCGCTGAGAGATTTGTGCTTCGATTTCCGGTGAGGTGTCAGGACACCACAGTTGAAATATTTTCAGTATTTTCCATATACTTAGTTGTATTGACAGGCATTTTCTTCATATATTTTGCTAATATTCTAAAATTTCGTCATTTATATAATGGAATGAATATTTTTTACAGTATTAATATACGTTTTATATATTTATATACTTTTTGCATGATTCTTTTGCCTTTCTATACCTACATACCTCCATATTTAATTCGTTCCTCTGATGAAGTGCATTCGCAAGCTAGGAAAAGACTATTCAGAAATTTGATAAAATGATTTCATAAAAAACTGGAAGATTGACTCCTACTGATATTAGAATGGTACTAAAAATATGAGCTTAATCGGTCAAATTAGTTCTGAAATATGAGCTTAGGCAAGTTTTGTGGTTTTTTTCGAATGAAATGATAGCACTTAAGGTCAAATGTCCATCGAGGCTCGTCTAATCTGTAAAAATTCTCCAAAATTGTTTGATAGTACACCTGGGACAGTTGACGTGGTGACTTCTTACGCTCATCTCCATTACAGGTGTGGCTCACAATAAGTCGCGCAACGTGAGTGAAATTGTTGTGAAAGGGGCTTCAAACAAAAAGGATTTTCGTTGGTAGATTTACCAGAAATTGGACGCCGGCAGTGGAAACGGATATGGGCTCCAAAAAGTATCATCACCGTTAGTCAACAATCCTAAGATTGGTTTGACGCTCTCCATTTCTCTCTCCTATCCGCTAGTCTCTTCATAGCTACATATTTATTCTCTTTTACATCCTTTATAACCTGTCCTATGTAACTCATGTATGTAACTCCAAAAAGTATAGAAATTCAAATGCTATGACTATCCGTACCGTAGCACTGGATAGAACAACAGTGACTTTGTCCACAGCCACGCGCACAAGTGCAAAGTTATATGTACCAGGGATTAAATCCTCCGTAAAGAAAGTATATGGTTTATCCGAGATTCGAACCCGGATCTTCCGATTGCCGTCAGGTGTGCCGGCAATCGGGAGAATCGGTTTCGAATCCCGGCTTAGCCAAATGATTTTGTGAACGGAAGGATTTTCGCGGGTACAAATAGTAGGGTATAAAATTCTGGTGATGGGAACGGACCGAAAAAGTATAGATGCATATTCCAAAACTATACATACCATAATACTGATTAGAACAAGTCACGATGCAAGCACTTAGGCGCTCAGATGCAAAGCTATATATACCAAGGATGAGATTCGCCATGAAAAAAATCATAAGGCTTAGCCGGGATTCGAACCAAGATCTCTCAATTGCTAGCCAGGTATGCCGATAATCGGCAATCGGGAGATCCGGGTTCGAATCCCATTTTTCCCCGGCGAATTTCATTGTTAGTGCATACAAGGAGGAGAAAAATTATGCCGCGAAATTTTAACCTAGGGTAGCTCATGCCAACTCTATGACTAATGACAAGGACATGGCTACAGCAGTTTTAGCCATGTGCTCTGATTTGCCACGAATTTGCTCTGTTGCCGGAAGCTCTGACACAAATCATGAGTTCGAATGCTTTGCCTGCATTTACCGTTGCCTTTGTACAGAGCATCCATTAAGAGCAGAGAGTTTCCACCCAGGATGAAACTTTACTCCCGAGAACGAGACTAAATTAATCCAAACTCCGCTGCTCATAGTTAAGTTTCGATCCCAGAAGTTGAGTGGAGGGGGAGAAGAGGGAATAGTTTCGACCCATTACGTGTGGCATAGCTACGTGTAGAGAGGTTAAAGCATTGAGCTTAAAATAGAATGAAAAGTTTGCGTTAGTTAGTTAGTGGTAAAATATCATGCCTCATGCATCTAATGGCGGTAGGCCAAACCTCAACTCCATTCAACCATACATCCTACTCGGTGTGTGGGTCGAAACTAAACCGTTCGAAGTTGAAGCGCGTGGACCGTCCGGTGCGAAACATTATCTGCGTTTCCTTTCGTCCTAGAGTTTTACATTAGTTTCGACCCGAAGTAGTTTTTAACTTCGATTTCGTTTCGATCCTGAGTATAGCTCCCCGGGTTTAAATCAATATCGTTTAGTTTCTACATTTCACTCCCGGGAACGAAACTATTGAAATTTTACTGGTTTTTACTTTCGTTTAGTTTCTACTGCCATCTTTGAGCGCAAGTGTGACCACCAGATCTAGTTCAAATTTTGCTAGGTGTTAGGAAATGGATACTCGTGAGGTGTAGTTTTTGTTTCATCCACCAATACTCAGTACCTTTCGAGATATTTGCGACGGAATGTAACAGGAAAACGCCCAAATCTATGCAAACCCACGTTACAACAATACCAAATTACAAAAAATTATATCACCGTCAGTGATCTTCATCCTAGAAATGACGTATTGTCGTGCTGCTTGTTGCACATAATATTAGGCGTTTTCTGGTTCTTTCGTCGTGAATAAAAGTATTGAGCATCGGCGGCTGAAATCAAAACTACATCTCATATGCATCCATTTCCTATCACCTAGAAAAATTTGAACGAGATCTAGTGGTGACACTTGGGGGACTTTCCTTGTGACTCCTTTTTTTATTTCTAGTGCCGCTGCATTTTTACGGTGTGCAAACCCCTTCGCGTGCTTCCTCGTCGTTCTTCCTTCAATTTCCTTCATGCCCGTGAAAAGTTTTCGCCCTCTTCCTAAATGTTTGGACAGGGGGTGCGGCGCGGGTGATATAGCGTTTGCCGGCCACAACCCTCCTCCCTTGCCGCTTTATTTATTTACTTTTTCCGCCGTCCCACCCTTTTCCCCATTTTCATCCCCCTGTGCGTCTTGTGTGTCGCTGAACACCCTTCAGGAAGAAACTGCATCCCCCTCTGCGCTTTGGCGAGGGGCGAACCCTCTTCAGTTATGTTATGGGATGGAAGAAGATTTGAGTGCTGTGTGATCATTTCTAAACATCTTCTAGACCACCTTTTTTACATACGCCCATGGTTATTGCATAAAATGTAAAAAAAAATATATTTTGTATCCATGCTGTTTTTAAATAAGACACTTTTTCCTCACCTATGATCATCGGAATCCATATTGACAGTGTCTACTGTACAGGTAGATTTCGAAGCTCATAAATGAATGTTTCCACATTGTAATACAGGCTTCTAAGTTCTTATATCTCTTTATATAGGTCTTAAATTTAATGATTCAATTCTGTATTATGCCACTTCTGAAAAATGGAGTTGTTATTCACGTATGCCTAAAATATTAATTCATTATAAAATGGGTTACTCTTTGTTTTTGCTTGATTCCATTGTTATAAGTTAAGAGGCTGCATTTTTGAACGATATAAAAATAAATTCCATTTCTCCAAAGGCGTCATCAGTGAATCAGATAGTCAAATTGAAGGCTATATATGCCGCAAAATATTTTTGGGACCATATTTGTCGGTAACTCGTCATCTTTAATTCATATTAGGTAGTACTTTTATCAATTCTGAATGTTTCAACAGCCGTTTCATGTTTGAAATGGTTTTTAAAGGTTTATTTATGAAGGTTAAACTTAGATTTATGGCCAAATAACTTAGGATTTTCTCTCTCCCACGTATGGTGGGGAAGTAGGGCTTCCGAGGTATTCGTATAGGTGTTCCGAGGCTACAGAATTACTTGGTAAGAATGTTTTATTTTTAATCGCCTATTTGAGGAGTTTGATCAGCGTTGGCTCTACTTTAAGATGTTAAATACACTCTTTACTACAGGGAGATGTGTCTTTACTCAAAGTTTTCCTTTTATAGTCAATATAATGTTTGTCATTCCAAATGCATGAAAGAAGAAAGCGTAGTCTTATTCTTAAATAATCTTGCTTGAAATTTCAGTCCCGACCAGCTCTTAAACAGAGAGAAGAGATTTTAGTGTCTGTACAAGATAAGATGCAGAATCCACAAGCAAACTTTACGTCGTGAGTTTAAATAACTTTTTTGGGTTAAGAGCCGTGAAAAGTTTTTCGTTGGTTGTGCGTGGCCGCAGAAGATAAAAGCAATCCTGGAGAGTTTTTATTCTTCTTAATAAAGCACCGCTCTCGTTTGGGTGAAATCATTGTTTGTTTTTGCGCTTCTGTGTACTTTTCATGGCCGGCTTTCTACGGAAGGTTTTAATGAGAGGAAGCGCTTGCCCTCTAGGTCTCCTAGTCTACTGTTTTGCATTCAGTCAACTTTCTCTCTTCTGATGACATTTTTTTCGACTATCGTCAAGCACATTTCATGTGACATTTTGCGCCAGCTGCAAACCTTTCTGTAGTGTACGGATGTAAATAAATAGTTGAAAAGCTTTTACCTACGTGAAAGGTTCTTTTTTTCATTAGTTAATCGGATTATTTTTACCACGGGTTAGTGGTCGTCCCTTGGTTACGCCGTCTCTAACTACATCTAACTATTGGTCTATAACTCTGAATATATCGAAGTTCATCTTCTTTGTGCATTTTTTCCTCCAGTGATTTCGGATGGAAAAATAATGAGTAAGCCACAAACCTGTCGTTCTCTCTTCGTTAACTTAAAGCGCCTGTGCTAAAAATGGCTTTCAATGAATGGCGATTCAGTAATGCTTGGAAAAATGGCCCTGCAATGCAATCTGAATATTTAATGCTCCTAAATTTAAATCTTAAATTTCTTAATGACTGTTTTAATAATTTATGGTATATTGGTTTTCTTTCGTGTCTCCGTATTAGCCTAAAATCAGACTGGCATAAAAAATTGTATTTTATGATAGTGATAAATTCATTGATGTTCTTAAAAAATGAATAATATCACCACATCTTTAGACAATATTATTTCTAAATTATGATAGCATAAATTCGCTTAGGTGTATATTTTTAATGACAATCATACAATGGTTCTGTTGGGGCATTTAGTAATTCTAATGAATTATTTTCTTACTTATATAATACTTAACATTTTTGGATGCAACACTCCTTTCCATTTCTTATTTACTCATAGCTTGTCTAAGTTTATTTGCTCCATCGTCACACTGGTGATGAAGTACAGTCATTTTTATTTCTTTTAGCTTTCAAGACGAGAAAACTCTGACTTTTGCTCCGTAACCCGCGAGATAAATACAATCTCTTGAAGTAAAAATGCCTTTGGTGGGCGAATGAGTAAAGAAGAGACGCTTTCAGGAGATGTTTGTTCAGACCTTGCGTTTGTATTCGCACAATCCCTCCACGTAGTCACCCAAAAATCTTTCTGACGCCGTCGACTCGGCTTTTTCAGCTCAGATTCTTCATGACTCGGCTTTATTCTGTTTGCGTCAAAAATAGCACCCCTGAAGTTTCTATTTGAGCTTGAACTCGCGTCTGTGGGCTCCTCAGAAGTCACCCGCTCTCGTTGCGTGTGATATCTCAGTGTCACACTTCTTCAGAGGTTAGTAAACATATGGTGACTGGATTCATTGCAGGCTATTCGTAATTATTGTTATATTTGGCCTTATTTAAGGACCCTAGAGGCCAAGGGGGATAAGTGCATTATTTTATTTTTGGAGATAAATACAGAATAGTGGTTGGTGGGGTGCAAAATACTGCAGTGGTAAAGTGAATCACTGATAAGCACGTACATGTAAATTCAGTGATTTGCATACGTATTTCTTTGTTGAAACAATATTGTGTACCCCACCAACCATGTTATGCAATTATAACATTTAAAAATGCACTTATCCCCCTACGCTTGTAGGGTCCTCATTTCATCTATTTAAATAGCAATTGCTACTTTTACACCACTTGGAAATTTTTACAAATAAGTAGTTGATAGTGTATACCTAGCCCCTTCTTTGCTAAAACATGCTCTAGTTCCAGTGATAAAATCATCTTAATATTTTTTATTCCTATGGTTTTTTGTGAAAAAAATCGATTGTGACCATAAATGTTATTTTTACATCCATATTCGAATGCTTACTTTTGGTCATCACGTGGAATTCATAGTGAAAGAAATCACGATGTCGATGTGGCAGCAAAGTTAATATGCACACAACTACCCTGTAGATAAATGTATGATTGGCTGGGAACGGTATCTAATTTTTGTCACAGCTTTCAACACCGGTACGCTATATCATATTAGGGATTGCTAAATATGTAAACATAATGATTTATTTAATTTTCACTTCCGTTGCCCTGAAGACAGCACAATCAGTCAGCACAATTTACGACGGAGCTCTCTACGAGTAATACTGGACCATCACCAGCACCCATGCCTTCAATAAGGGTAACTTACACATGGGCTCTATCCCACGACTCTGCGTTTGGCAAGTGTTTACTTCAAACCACCGCCAACTAGACCTACTAGATTAATATATTATAAAATAATATTAGTGAGAGAACTGCGCAAAACATATCTTGTGATAGTTGGCAACATATAATCATTATGATGATGTTAATTGGTGATGGTGGTTAAATTATGATAATTTTATTACATGGTAGAAATCATTCAATTGCGATTTTTTTACACGTTTGTGCGCGTTTAAAATAAATCACTCATGGTGGACCCAAATAGGGGAGCAATATTTTTTTGAAATACAAGACTGAATTACTATTGCGGAATGAAATTGATATGGTTATATCATAACAAAATAATTTAACTTGGCATAACTTTGGAGTTGAAAACTCAAAAGGAGAGTACGTTAGTGCACAGCATATTGACTTGACTTAATGCAGTCTTCATCATCATAAGTCAACAATCCTAACATTGGTTAGACGCAGCTCTCCATCCGCAAGCCTTTTCATATCGTCTTGAAGTTGGGAAACTCTTTACCCCTCGCGCAGAAATGACGAGTATCGCTAGTGATGAACTCTTGATTCCAAATAGCGCAATGATGAGTGTAGCTCGTCATAAGACTTTCATAATTTTAGTTCTATTTAGGGAAACAACATTAATATTTTGTATCTCTTTTTATCAGAAATTTTAACCGCCTCATAAATGACACCTTAAGTTTTAATCATTCCAGTCTACTTCCTTAATGATTGCAACACCCTCTCCATTTCTATACGGCTTATAAATAATTACGCTACAACAATAATAACACTATCTTCAAATTTTAACATATTAAGCCATTGGTAATGTACATAAAGAACTCATATTTCATGACACGAGGTGCATTGGAAGGAATAAATTGATTTTATAGGAGTTTCGGTAGCTGTGTTCTCGATGTTCTTACGGGAAGAGGGTTCGTTCGCGAACAATATGAAACAACAATCACTTTTGATTTCACTGCTCTACGCTGATTACAATCTGTAAATATCATTCCATTAACTACTATTCCATTTATAAGGAACCACAGAATAAATAAATAGAGGATGGGAGCACGATATTCAGAAAGGAATTATAGTGGAAGGGTTTAAATTAAATTTGAATTTAAGCAGTTGCAAAGATGACATTGCTGTCTGTCGTGAGACATAATAACTATAGAAAGTCCTCTAAAATCGATTTCAGGACTGATGCATGGTTTGCGCTATGATAGAAGGAGCATATCATTAGCTTTTATGATTCATAAGCAAGTCATGTTTCACCGAGGTCAGCTTTTATGAACATGGCTAAAGTCATATCGCAGGGTTGAATGTAAGGAATAGCGCTGAATAAGAAGTTCTCTTTGTCACCGACTTCGTCCACTGTGGAATTCCTCTTTGCGAAAAAAAAATCATTCCTCTTTCTCCTCATTTTTTCTGCGCATCCCTCCCTTCATTTTTTTCTGGTATTATTCTTTTCACAAAGCCTTTCATACCCGTTTCCTATGACTCCATCTCCGTGACCACGAAACCTCTTTGCCAGCCTCTTTTCTTTCTTTTCATTTTCCCTAAGCCTCCTCCCTTATATGAGTTCTCATTTCTTTCCTCCTCTCTTTCATCATCGCCTTCCTTTGAGACTCTCATCATTATTCTTCTCTATGTATCTCTCCTCATCCTTCTTTCGTCACTTCTAATCGCTTTGCGCTCATATCACGTATTGATTTATGCACCCGCATTGTCATGACCAAATGGTCATGGCCTCCAAACTATAGCCCGCCGGCTACTTACGGCCAGTCATATAATTTCATCCGAAAACAAATCCCAGTGTGTAGGTTACAATTGGCTCATCTAACCTGGAACCTGATTTTAATGAAATTTTATAAAACGACATAATAATAGGTCACGCCTATTTGGTTGAATAAAACTAAAGGCAGGGACTAAATTTAGTTTACCCTGACTTTTTCTAGCAAGATGTTTTCATTTTTTCCATTTTCACACACTATTTTTTTAGGAAATTAAATAACTGGCACTGATTTTTTTTTTGTTCCTTCGGCCCGCATAAATATGGAAAATATTTATTGTGGCCCTCACATAGAAAAGTTTGGAGACCCCTGGTCTTGACTCTGGAAGAAATGATTGTTTGAGTTGCCTTACGTATGGTGTGAGCTATGTCTAACACGAACTTTTGGTGAATGCAGTTATAGAATCCCATCATGACGGGGTTGGTTGGTATTTTGAGGGTCCAAAAATGTTATTTTCAACTACCTCTCAATATTATTCTGAATTAATTGTTATTTCGCTCGTATAAGTTCTAATTTCTTCTCAACTGTCTTTCATCGTCGCCTTCCTTTGATACCCTAATCATTATTCTTAATTCTGCAACTCTTTTTATTCTTCTTTCATCACTTCTTATCCCTTTACACCCAACGTATTGATTCATGCATCCTCATGGCCTTGTCTCTGGAAGAAATAATTGTTCCAGATGTCTCAGATTTGGTATGGGCTTTGTCTACCATGCACTTTAGATCCACGAAGTTTCATAGCTATAGCCTCCCGTAAGGACGGCGTTAGTTGGAATTCGGATTGGTCAGATGCGTTATTTTCATCTTCCTCTCATTAATATTTCCAGTAAATTGTCATTTTTTATTTAATGCATTCCTTGAAATGGATTCAGACGCGGGTCTTTAATTAGCGGGGATTCATTGGTTAATATTAGTTTTTTTTATTCATCAAAAGCTTTCAGCTGATGTTCACGAAGACGAATCATGAAATAAATCTATTATGCGACATATAATTTTGTTAAACTCGGAATTATTCATTCATCATTAATTTATGGGCGAGAAAAACTTCATACTAATTCAATTTTGTTTTGCATTTACATTGCATTAGCAAAAGCCATCACCATGGAAAATAATATTCACATTGAGCCTGAACTGAGCTAAACAAATGAAGTGAGTTCATAGCCAAGCGAGGTAACGTCAAATACTCCAGATTAATACTAACCGCCTGTACTATAGGTAAAATTACGTTTTTTTAATAAATTTCTTATATATCCCTTGCGTGACTGTTCGGGGTAAGTCAGTTACCCCAAACTATGTTAATGTTGTTTAATTGTTTCTATTTTTATTTTGTCCCTTTTATATCTTTGCATCTGGGCTCAACCACTTTGTCGTTATTTAGGCAAAAAACGATTTTTTTGCATTTGAGTTGTTTCTGAAAACTTCAATTTTTATTGGTGGGGTAACTCAGTGGGCGGTATGAAAAAAACTTGCTTTTTATACGTTTGCAGGGACAAACGTTGATTTCAATGAGTTTATTATATTATAACTTCAATAACGCCCATATTCTAAATGATGGAACATTTTGTGCTTGTTTTTTTATAGCATGTTAGTCAATGAACAGTTACGATAGCAAAATATGAAAGATTCCTTCCATTTCGCACAAAATCAATTAAAAACCCTAAATGTAGCCTACAATCTATCTATAAATTATACAAATAAAGATATTATATTATTTAACAAAAACTATGGTGTTGAATTACAGGAAAGATTAAAATACATCTTATAATTTATAAATTATAAATGGGTACCTGGTGTCCCCCACACAGTCGTTCGCGTAAGTTTTCTAGGCACAGCCACAGATTTAAATAAATGAAAGATCGTACACTTTACCACAAAAGTTTTGAGAAAAATGTCCACAAATTGAATTGATTGAGATTCTACAAATGTTTAAAAAAAATAAAAGATCGTAGCACTTTTCCACAACATTTGTGGACATTTTTCTCAAAAATGTTGTGGAAAAGTTCTACGACCTTTTATTTATTTAAATATTTCTAACTTCCAGCAATTGAAGCCTGAATCTGTTGAACCTATACAGTCACGGATAGGATATTTTTACAAAAGATCATGAAAGCAAAGGCTTTGTTAAGCGCCAATTTTACATAGAGTATCCATTTTCATTGTCTCGAAATGTCAAAAGAAAGGGAGCTGTATGGGGATTAATATGCTTAAATTATCACAAAAATTTATTCAGTATGTGTAGCTCTACGTGTAAGAAGTTTCCTGGATACTCGATCTTTCTTCCCATCTTCCCATTCCAGTTTCTGGTCTCTTTTGTTCCGCTCCGTGTTAATATGACCTCCCCTTTGCCATTATCATTCTCACAGTTATTACGATATTCAATTTTCTCTTCTTAATTTGCTCCCTGAAAATCTCTTGGTCACATCTCTTTCATCTATCTCTTCTCCCACACCAGTTTGAATCTTCAGTCCATCGTCACTATTTCCCAACTCTACATATTCTAGCTGAGGCTTTTTTTGAATTTACTACCTGTTATATATATGGATATTCTTTAGACAAAGGTTGGAATTAAGTTGTTTTTCTTTTCCAGTGACAAATTTAAAATATTGTCTAGTGTATGCCTTATGGCTTCAAGTTTCACCTCGATGAAATTTTTAACATTCATTTTTTTTATTTTGGCTGTCATCTACAACTTTTACACCTAATTTACCTTTGTAACTAGCAATTATTGTTAGCGTAACAATACATATCCCCGGCTAAGTTCTAGCAACGCGTATCTCAAATTCGGCCGGTTTGAGACAGGTATCTTAAACAAAGTGTAATAACATTTAAAAAATAAAATAAAAAACAACTCTTTGTTTGCCAATGAATGCTTCTTTTTCAGTTTTATGAACTTTTGGTATTTAATTTCGGTGTACAAGTAAAAAAATTAATCGTTTTTTTTGCTCTCCTGAAAAGTTGGTATTTTTGAGATACATCTTCTTGGAACGTAGTCATCGATATTACTTCCGTACTTGCGCAAGGGGAGCAATCCAATCACTTGTAGCGTTCTACTTTTAGATATAGTTAAATACACCAAGAATGTAATTCGCCACGGAAAAATCATTTGGCTCAGCCGAGATTCGAACATTTCTCCCAATTTTCGGTCAGGTATGCTACGAGTTACTCCACCAAGTCATCTTCTCTCAAGGCGAATATCAGACCATGCGCATTACTGCGTTCGAAGTCACTTGTTCTGCAGAGTATTTGCACGAATGGTGGGCGTTGAAGGAGGACGAGACTTAACTTTTTCGTTTTTAATGTGGGTGAGGACAAAAATACTCACTGGATACTCGATTTCTCTTCTCATTCCAGTTGCTGGCCTCTTTTGTTCGTTGCCGTGTTAATATAACCTCCCCTTTCCCATTCTCATCCTTCGAGTTCTTACGCTCTTCAATTTTCTCTTCTTAATTCACTCCCTGAACACCTCTAGGTCACCTCTATTTCATCTGTCTCTTCTCCCATACCAGTTGGCATCTTCTGTCCATCTTCATCATTTCCCAACTCTACCTATTTTAGCTCAGACTTTTTGTATTTTACCATCCGTAGGTATTTTCTACATGCCTAGTTCGGAATTAAGTTTTTTTACTACGACAAATTAAAAATTTCTTTTGTCTACATCTAACGACGTCAAGTTTCACCTCGATGAAATTGTTAAAATTCATTCTTTAACATATATTTGAAGTCTTGTACAACTTTTACACTTAATTTACCTTTGTAACTAGCAATTATGTTAGCGTAATATCTTAGGCGGAAGAAAATGCCTGTATATTGTTCGTGTGCGTTTGAAAGTGGTCGCGAGGAACCAAAATTGCTGTTGAAGATTACCTAGTGCTTAATATTGCCGTGCCGCGTCGTCTGCGATGGTGTCATTCCACAAAATATTCTTTGGAATAGTACAGGATATCCATTTTTGGAATGCCTAGCAGCGACGTTTTATTTCCTTGTCCATTTTACTGCTGTTTTTAAATATAAAAATTACCTTCACAATTATTTTGAAATACGATACTACTTAGCCTTCACCCCAAATGAGTTAGTTTTAATTGTTAGCTACCATAAATGTTTATTTTACTGTTAATAATTATTTTCTTTCTACGTTTTTTACTATAAATGAGTAAGGGTATGAGTGAAATGAGGATTTATTCAGGGGCGCGTTTAACGTTTTACCTTGCTACATTTAATTTCGCTTGTATGCATTAATATCCTCGTCCGTTAAAAAATCGTTAATTTTAACCATTTTATTTTTAGTCCAAATTATTCCGTCACATTTAATGGCACTTTCCACTTTCCTCATTCACGGTGGGTCATTTCATCAAATAGCGTTTTTTAATGTAACACGCGTGAAAAGAACAATTAAGCGAAGCAATTTTCGAGGTGACTTTGGTAAACTGGTTACCATTTCTACATTGCCCACTGTTGGTGATGGGAAAATTACAGAATCGTAACGTGTGACAGATACCTAATTCGTGGAATTTTTTAACAATTGCGTTTAAAACGTCTATGATTTTAAACGAAAAAGTTTCACTACGTGACACAAGAAACTTTATGACGGCCATATGTAAAATTATGATTTTCTTTTGTTTACTTTCGCCAGATTCCAAGACTTTTTCATTACCTAGGGCTTCTTTACATGCGTATATTACGTAATCATAGCTTATTGCTCTGATATTTTTCAATTTTATCGTGCCTTCCTCTTAGACCAAAAAATTTAAATAACATTTTAACCAAGATCAATTGGTTAGTTAAAAATCAATTACACAGCGTATAAAGCGTACCGTCGTGCTGCAATAAAAGTCAAGTACTATATAAAACTGTTAATAACAAACCCGTTTAATATGTCTTGTTATTTTTAGTGTCGTGGCCCGGAGGATGCATTCATGAGATTTCACAAAGTCTACGTTTAAAATCCTTATAAATATATTATTGAAGACGCTTTCTCTATTTAAATATGCACGATTAAAGTTTGATTTACAATGTTTATTTTACTTCCCTTTCCTACCCTCTATTCCTGGTAAATATCAGTTGGAAATAAACACAAATAAAACCAATATTTTAGTATGCAGCAGAGGAGAAGAAGTCAAGACTAACACCAAAATAGGGAAGCAAACACTGGTAGAGGTGGATGAATTCTGTTATTTGGGAAGCAGGATAACTAGCGACGGGAGAAGCAAGAAATAAAGTATCAGCAGGATAGCACAAGCGAAGAGAGCATTCCACCAAAAGAGAGACCTGCTTACAGCGGGAAACTTAAATATGGAAGTAAGTTTATTTATAAGAACCTGCGTTTGGAGTATGCTCCTATACGCAAGTGAGGTATGGACAATGACAGCAGCGGAAAAAGCAAGGATAGAGGCCTTCAAAATGTGTGGTACAGAAGAATTATGAGGATAAAATGGATCGACTGAGTTAGTAGTGAGGAAGGCCTAAGAAGAGTAGGAGAGGAGAGAAGCCTCATGAAATCCTTAATAAGAAGACGGGATAACCTTATAGGCCATGTATTGAGACATGATGGCCTGATGAAGGCAATCGTCGAGGGGCAAGTGGATGGCAAGACCTCTAACAAAATATGCGGAACAGGTAAAGAAGGATGTGAAAGAGGAGAAATACGTAGGTGTTAAAAGATTAGCTGGTTGGAGAATTGAGTGGAAAGCTGCGTCAAACCAATCTTAGGATTTTTGACCATTTATGATGATGACCCTCTAATCCGTTACATAAATTGAACACAAAGGATAGCGATACGATTCTTCAAAAATTTCCATTAGAGAATATTTAAAAGAGCGTTACTCAGCATTGTTTAGATTTAGTTTGGAGCCAATTGGATCTCGAAAGTTACGTTCCAAGCTTAGATTGCATGAGCAAGTATGAACAAATATCTTTCTGGCTGACAAGTAGAACATCATTACTTAATTTCTGATCGGACAGAATCAATCAAATAAAAAGACATGTTCTGCCGAATAGATAGTATTATGTATATGTATTCCTTTTCCCACGAACAGAAGGGCCTTAATGAATTGTAGGTCGAACTCAGTGAGTGAAATACGAGTATCTGTTGATCCGTACTCAGCATCATTTTTATTTTCGTATAGTCTAAAGGGCCAGGTCTTAGGCCATTCGAATAAAACATGTGCTAATGCATAAATTCATGTAATTCTACAAAATCACATTTTCGGTTTTTAGTCGTTTCGGAGGTAAATATTTAACCTACAGGTATTTTATGCACTTCAATTGAAGTAAATTAAATTCTAATCGATGTAATTCACTATACTTTACATTACAGGACAAGTACTTCAGCCAATATTTTGCTTTAAACATGTCTATATCTAAAAATACCGTTTGCAGAAAATGGTCTGTTTTTGAAGTGGCAAAGGTAATTAATTAAAGAAATAATAAAGGGAATTATTCCATGCACAGAACTGATACTGGTATCGTTTTGTTGAAAATATATTTATCTTTAAAAATTTTTAAAAGTAATTGCCCCAGACAACTCATAATTCGGGGAAAGCAAAACTAAATATTCAAAACGACTCGGAGTGACAAATCTGGATTTTTTTATACAAGCACTGGTCCTAACAATGTATCAAAAAACTTTGACTTTATGAATTTATTCATTAGGTCCCACTTTTTTAGTTAAGATTCCTGTGTTTGTCTCCACGGGAAGTACTACATGTGGAGGACTTTTCTTTGCTGGGCCTAAATCCACCTTCTTATTTACCTTTCCCCTGTATCCTGTATTCCCGGTGCTTCGCCCTTCCACAGTCCCACCCCCCCTAATCCCGTCACGTGAATCCAGTCATAATGCGGTCCCAGATTTTATATCCCGCCTCGAAAAGAATACTCTTCAGGACTAATCTCAGGTCGTCCCACCAGTTACACTGCGACCCTTCCTCAACTCAGACTCCAGAATCAACTCTATCCTCACCATTTTCAACGGTTTATTTATCTTCCATTTGAATTTCATGGAATGTGGAAAAGTTCATGAGGGATACATATTATGATTAAGACATAAAATTATCGCTTACATCGTTATGCAAATGTCGTAGAAGTCGCATATAGGTTGATAAGTGATATAGTACATATAAGGGTTTACATAAAAATTATCTCTAAGATCATAATTAAAATGTTTAAGAACACGCATATAGATTGATGAGTGAAACATTTTGTGATATAGACACAAAATGAGCACTAAGATCGTAACGAAAATGTTTAAGAAGACGTATCACTGTCTTCAGCCAGCTTTCATTTTGCCACGTAGTAAACATCGAACTGGTTTTTTGTGGGAAACTCCCGGGATTTGGTGACTTGTATCCTGTAATAAGTTGTTTGCATAATTTATGGACTTTTCGGTAAGCTTACTATTTACGATACATGTATAATCGTTAAATATTTTACTCTGATGTGAGTGAATAAGGAAAAAGATGGTCTAGATTCCTTGAGGACAGAAACAATACTCATTAGTAAAATTTCTACACAAAGGCAGGCATGGTGAGTTTTGAATGCCTATAAATTTTATAAATAATTGAGCACAGGCGTGTATATAACGGGCAATGGGGTAGCATTTAGGAAGGAAATGAACTCCATTTACGTGTTTTAATGAGGACCAAATGAAAATGTTTTGTATTGACAAAATAAATGAGTAGCCGTTTTCTGTTGAAGATGAGGAAAACACCAAAAAGTTCTCTTTAAGATCAGTTTACTTGTTATCTTGTGACCTTTGTAATTTATTAACTCAGCGTTGAGATTTGATTCCCTCAAAAATTGAGACAATAGAGAATATAATAATGAGGATCAGTCTTCCTTTTAAGCTGCTAGGCCATGTTGCAGTAATTTGACACGCCATATCTTTCGGAGAAGTAATAGTTGCGCAGCTATTGTTTTACCTTCTTTTGTCCTAAACTTATTTCTAATATCTCTACTCTAATTAGCTAGATTAAGATCTGAATATCTGTTGAATTACGTTCAAGATTTAGTATCTATTCTCATCGAGCATCGAAAAAATTTGTTTTCTTAACAATAAAGAACAATGAGCTTTCTTAGCAAGAATATTAAATTCATTTGAAGCATGAAAGATAATGACATTTTTATTCGCTTTCTTAAAACTATTCTTCGGCGTTTTTTTTTTTTTTGCACGATAATGACCTCTATATATGAAGGCAGATGTAGCCATTCTCGAATTGCCATGCCCTGAAGATCATGGCAGAGGCATTAATCGAAACGTCGGCCTGCAATCAACTCACCCGGTGGAAAATCTTAGAATGCTTCAATAGAAACATATTTCCGATGATTTCTGATTTTCGGGTTAATTCCGCGTCGACTCATTTTTGGAGGACGACAGTTTCGGGCGTGTTCCAACTTCCGTCTTCGGATCCAAATCGGGAGGACGGGAGCTGGAACGCGCCCGAAACTTTCGTCCGCCAAAAATGAGTCGACGAGGAATTAAAATGAAGATCAATCATCAATTTCATCACCGCGGAAGCCTCCGTAATAATTTTAAACATATTTCTGTTTCCAACCGATAGAATCTTACAGCCTTGTGTTGGAATTGCCCATTTCAGACTTGAACTTAGATGGTCTGAGGTTAGAATTGAAGGCCATATTCTTCTCTGTGGCACTTTTTCGCCTTCTGTTTCTCTCTCTCTCTCTCTCTTTCTTACGAGGTCTCTTCGTAATCCCTTGCGCAGCCCTTCAAATCCTACTTCCATCCTTTGCTTCATCTATTTGGCTTCCTTCTTCCCGTCTTCTCTTCTTGTATTTCCACACAGTTCATTAAATTCTATCTCTTTCTTTCCTCTTATCTCTTCCTCCCTCCCTTACTTTCCCATCGTCTCCCTTCCGGTTTTACGTCGCAGACTTTCACTTGGTCATATATTCTTTTCCCAGTCCGAGCCTTAAGCCTCCCAACCCCACGAGCAGAGTTACTTATTCCCTCTTTATTGCCGGACCTTTTTCAACTTGAACTTATTACGACCCCCAAAAACTTTCACTCGCTATCTTCCTCCCTCGGCATTGCAAACTGTGTTGTCAGCAAACAGCCTCTCTCCCTCTCTCGAGCTTAATGAGAAAGATGATCTGTCTTTCGTTGAGCGTCTGACCAGCTTCTCTCTCTCGCTCTTTGACGTACTTCCTTCGTCATTTTGCCCGAGGAGGTTGCGAAAACAAATATATTTTAGCTGTGAGAGAATTTAATATCACGGCAAGGAGTTAGATGGGTGCTTGTGCCAATTAAATATGTATACGACTCCAGCACTTAGATCTAAATTGGTCCATTCGAATGACTTCCTGAAGACGTTCCTGCTAATAAATTGCCTCAACTTGATGTGATATTGTTTTCAGCGTCAATCCAAAGCGATAAGTATTTCTTTATATGTTTAATTCCAACCTTTATTTATTTCCTATGCTCATTCTAATTCACTGTAGGCATTGAACAATTTTTTGTTTGCATAATGTTGTTAGCATCCTTGGGACTCTAATATACTTTGGGCAATGCGTGGGTATCAGTGAGATGACGAAATGTTGGTAGAACTATTTATTTCTTCCCGCACATAAGTAGCAGTGTTACATTAACTGATATATTTATTTGTAACCTTTATTTTATTTATGCTCTATGCTCATGTTAGTGTCGGCATTGAGCTATTTTTGTTGGTATAATTTTTTGTATGCACAATTTTGTTGCATAATAACTCTTACAGACATTGTGTAATGTACGGGTATCGATTTGATGACGTTTTGCACTCTTTTCTCTGCCTGCATATTAGTAGACAATTTGCATTTCAAACATTTTTGTGTACCAAATATTTTAGTTTATAATCGTTCAAAATCAAGAAAAATATTTTGAACGAAGTTGGCTATTGCACCAAGAGGAAATAAAAACAACTCAGGTATATTGATATTTTTTATTGCACGACTTCCAACTTGTATTAAAAGTCTTGAAATAATGAAATTAATTTTGTTTATGTTTACACATCAGTCTTCATTTCGTGGAAATATATTTCAGTCATAATTAGATATCCAGACTTTTTCACCAAATTATAATTAGTACAGTACGTTTCACCGCTAAACGGCATCCACAGGTACATTTAGTTTACTAAATTATTTACAGGTTTCAGTGTTAACCAAAATAATGGACTATTTTATATGATTATGGATAAAATACTCTAAGTAATACTTACGGTTAGCTTTAAACATGAGTGTGTTTACCATCTGACTGATTGCATTTGCCCTTTTTTCTGTTCTTTCGCAGATGTTTACCCGGCCTTCCTCCTTCCAGAGACAGAAAACAGACTCCAAAGGACCAAGATCTATCAGCAATCTGTCACGTTGGTAGCACGCATGTGGCCCGAGGTGAGAAAAACCGATTATTTCCTGGTAACAGTGTTTTCTTGGAACCAATTGAATCTTCCACGAATTTCACGTCCGAATTAGTTCCATGTACGCGATATTGAGCTTCCCAAAAAATTCCCACGTCTTCACTGTCATAATAACCCTCTATATTACTCATAAGTATGATAGATATGATATTGAACCCCTGATATTTTTATACGACCAGGCGCGTGGCATACTTTATCCTCGATATGTGTATATATGATAACACTTGATTGTTGTTAAACTTTATCTTTATTTATAAAATTTAGTTTAAGGTAGTACATTAATAGGTGTTACATAAATATTTTTTCAATCATGTTCATTTGTTATTTTCTAAAAAAATCTCTGGCCTTAATGCTGAGATACAATTGACTATGACGCAGAAAATATACATTTCTGATTTAAATTGGTCTTCATATCTTGTTGATTTTAATATCTCCTTGGAGGTCAATCTGCTCCATTGAAAGCGTTACTGGTGCATATTAATTTAACTGGCAACTAATTTTCATAACTCACGAATGTTCATTTAAGTTCCTTTAGTAAAGTTTTTAGCCTTATCGTACGTTTTAAATCATTTACTTTATATTCTACCAATACTTATGAACCCTGTAATCCGCATTCTGAATGATCTTTAATTGGTGCATGTAAAGGATATGTTTTAATGCAAGGGAAAAGTGTCTGGAGGGATATCGTGAAGCGGTTACCGGCAAAATGTGTGATTAACTTCAATTAACTTATTTTATTCCCTGCCATCGGCTTAAATTTGTATTGATATATATGTAGCTTAATCTTGAGGGTAAAAAATAGTGAAAACAATTTGAAAATTATTTTTATTTCTCTATTTCTCAGTTAAAGTGCCGGAAAAATTGCCAGGAGAATAAGTTGAATTTACTTTTCATTATTGGATTAAAAGTTTATAAATATAATCGACAGGTTCCACCAAACGCTTGTACGCTCAAATAAGGTTACTGGTGATGATTTCGACATTTATGCAAGTTGAACTTTTTTATTGACGTGTTCCTTCTATTGAAGTGGAATATAATGCGAAGAGCGTAATAATGCCTTTGTCTGAAATTAATCGCGGAACTGGTTCTTAAGAAAACATACTGTGGAGCAGCGATAGAACCATTGTCATTGGAACAGTAAATAAATGTTCAAAAAGATTGAAGGCATATGAAATATCAAGAAATAAAATTTCAAAACCACAGTGCCGATCAATGGTCTAACGGTCAGTATTACATTGAAGTCAATTAATAAAATCCCCCACCCCCCCCCATTGGTTTACTCGTCCGCTGGAATTCCGATATTCCGCACGTTATTCCGCTATTCCAATGCCGCCTAGGTTTTAAGAAGGCAGTGGCTATTTCCAATTGTTGCGCTTTTCCGCTCGTCCGCATCCCGCTGATTTCCGCTTTCCGTTTTCCGCAGCGTATTCCCTCCGCGGTTGCTAAGGTAACAAATTTCAATCATATTGTGTTTTGTTGCGATATTATTTATTATTGCGATTCGCGATTTTGTGCTTACCTACAACGTTTAAATACTTGAAAACCATTCTTGCAATATTCAGATAAACTATTTTCTGAATTTTCGTGGAGAGATCGTCACGAAAACAACTCGTCCAAAAGAAAACATCTCACAAAGTAAGTTCGCTCAAACAAAGTTGATATCTTCTACGGTTTAGTTACAAGTCATCATCTTTCCGTGCCAATTTTTACATCTTTGGCCATTTTCGAACCTAATCATAGCTATTTCGATACTTCAAATGTGTTTACTTGATTTTTAATTTGTCTTTTGGTCTTATCTTTGGAATTTCAAGGATAGTTGTATCGCAGCTACGGAGGCAGAGTCCATTTATTTTATTTATTGAGCATAATCCGTTTATATTTTCCATTTTCGACCGTGTATTTTACTCCTATCATGTTTACATTGGAAAAATCTGAAATAAATATGAATATGAAATATTTTATCTCGTTTGTATCCCGCTTTTTTGATAAATTATGTGAATGGATTTCAAGTGAAGTAAACAATTTTTAATTTGTCTGATAGTCCCTTTTTTCTGTAATCTTATTCTCCAATAATTAATAGCATTGTCTGATAAAATTTTGTGTTGTTTGCAAAGCCCCACCTATTTTGCTTTGTCTTAAGCTGTTAAAGGTGAGTATAACTACCAAAAAACACTAAAACCGTGAATAGTTTTATAGGACTAGCCGAAGTTTATTTTATTTTTCAAAGCTTTCGAAGCCATCATTTGTAATACGGAGAATACATGTATGGTACAATTTCCCATGTACCAAAACGTTACTCTCCATGCCCCATTTCGAACAGAGATTCAATTTATATGTTCCTGATAGTATTGCTGTTTTCTTAGGTTATCAGTCGTGGGAAAAATTTGGGTATTTTATCAATGATTTTCTTACTTATCCATTTCGTACAGAATTGGATAGGTGTTGCCTGAGGTACGGACTAGCCTTTTATTTTGAATAATTTTTTAGCTTAAACTTTTTCTCCAAATATCAATTGTATATTATCAAATTAATGGCTTCTTTATACGTCTTCTTCACGTTAATGCAGCTTAGTAAAACCTGTAGTTAATCATGCATAAAATTTCCCATTTGTTTCTATCTCATCAAAAAAAAACTTCGAAAAAAGCAACTTCAGTGGATATATCTAATTTTTCGTTTGTGACTTCTTTGACTAGCCTCTCTTTAAATGGGGAAGCTAGACGGAGATCATTGAAATAATATTTGGATTTATTCTTAAGAAATGAGGGATATTTTTACCTTGCCTCCAATGACCACTCTGTTTGAAACGTATTTTCTACAATGCAATAGCAGTATATGCTGCTTAGTTAAATCATTATCACATATATTTTAGAAAACTATCATATATTAATTGAGCTTGGTTTCACCGTCAACCATTTTTGAGATTTAAGACATAGTTAAAGCTTGTACTTCACGGTTGAATAGTTGAGGGGAGTATACTATGTCCTCTGTATTCTTTACTTCTAAAACCACTTCTAACGGCAGTGACCGTACTCTTTTATATGCTATGTATCAAGTTCCCTACATGTAAGGAGCATCCCTTTCTAGCCTTCTAAATCTCTTTTTCAATTTTCATCTATTAATGCTTGCCTAAAAGCGTATCAGACGAAAATCTTTGCATACCAACCCCACGAGTCTCAATAGCCTCTTGAAAATATTGATCATTCGTCGAATGTATACCACCTGTTGCATCTTCGGTCTGATTTGCCTCGAATAATTTAAGCACCGAAGAACTTTTTTTTACATGAAATAAGATTATCGTTTCTAATTGATGGATTGGCTGAGTAATTAACGACTGAGGAATTATTGTCGTTTTTATGCTATCCCTGTTTGCAAATAGTCCTTTCGTTGGGAAGTAAGGAATTTTGAAGCATTAGTCAAAGGCAACTCTGGCATTCCAGCATTCCTTGATGATATTTCTTGCACCGCAAATACCAAATTTTCTACATGATTCCATTAAAGTTATTGAGATAGCAGAGTATCAAAATAGTCATAGTTTTTCTTTGTTATCAAAATATCTTGTCTTTAATTGAAAAAAAATACAGGCATGTAATTCTGTTTTACCTGTTGACGCTGGATTTCTTTATGGATGTGTGTAGTTAGGTAAAAATGTGAACATCTTAGCACTAATAGGCTCCGTAAGAACTACATATCGTGATTTATTTACGATATTGGGACTCCATTACCATTTCATTTTCTTCTGATTACCCAATAAATATTTATCCGTCAGTATTTTATAAGCATATATTTTGTCAATAATTAATGGCCTTCCTTTTATGTTTGCGTTTTGATTCTTAGCCTTCCATAAGTCGCAACTGATCTGACAAATACCGCAAGAAAGTTTTATTTTTATGCATTTTTTCAGTCACTATGCGAAAAATTCAAGTGGATCTCTTCATAAGTGTGACTTTTAACGTTCTTTCTTCGGCCTTATTAAATACTTGGAGCCTCACCACGGGAAGTTTTTATTGTTTGAATCTATAAAGCCCAATGCGTCCTCACTCTTCACGAGTTTGAAGACGTGGATTTTTAATAGGACTAAATTATTGTTTATTAATCCTACTTGTAGCCATTTACTTTTCACACTTTGCTGAAAGTAATGCATAGTGGTGTTCTATAATCTTTATGGTGTGCTGTAAATGCAAGCTAGATTTTTGGGGGCGCATATAACGTGTCGTTAAGTGAGTTTAAAGGCAACGATGATAGGCATCAGGGCATTATGAGAGTGTAAGCTATCACTGGTTTTGGTATTTATTGCTATAAATTATCATTTTTATAAACAAGGTTGTCAGATAATTACGTTTTTTCCACCTTACACCTTAACTCCGTGGTTCAAATATTGCGCCTCGTGAGAGGTTCATATATCACGGTATATGTAATTATCTAATTCAAATAATGCATCTACTACAATAAAACAATTACAATTTTTCTTAAACTTAGTGTGTATCATTAAATTCAAAAATTTTTCCCTTTAAGAGTTCAAGAAACCGAAAACCAAGTCACATTTTGTTTTGGCGTTGTAATCTCACCAACTTCTATCAGTCTTATATTTCACCCCCAAAATTTTTTTCATCACGGACTTGGTTTCTGTGAATTGTCAATTATGCAATTGGATCTTCTGTCAATATGAATCGATATCTTATATTAAAATTATTTTGATCACGAAATGAGTATGACTATTTCTGTACAGTTAAAGTTTGCCGATTGAGTAATTTGGAAAATGACTAATTTTTCGTCAGTGAGGCGGTATGGTCGTAAATCGTTGTGTTCAAAGGGAATCTTTCATTGGGTGGTAACTTATCTATAAATTCCTCTTCTACACAGAAATCTATTTATGATCGTTCCTAGTGCTGTTTGTTTTGGAGTTAACTGCCGTTTATGCTTGCAAGCGTAAACATCATGCCGAATTTACCGTCTGATCGGTAAAGTCAATTTCACATGGGATATGCTACCGTTGATGACTAGCTAATGACTTAAAACATTATTTACGATGCTGCATGTCCTTCTGCTGCGTATAAATTCTTCGTAAGAGAACCCTCTACCTGAATGTAACCACCATGATCTAAAAAAAAAAGTTGGTGTCTGTTTACAATGGAAATTGTTCTTTGTATTTCACTGAAATTCAAGCGTATCGAGGCAGCAGATTTGAAAATCTGATATAGTCTTTTAAATAATCATGCTCCCAATTCCACATTTCCTAACGACTAAAACTTCAAGCATTTATTATTAGGTTTCTTAAATTCTGCCCTGTCTTAGTTAAATTCTAATGCTAAAAAAGTTAATTCGATCCATTGAAAAATAGGAGCATTGATAATGGTTTCATATGTGTCGTCCTTCGAAGAAAGTTTATTTTTTTCGCATAAGTAAGGAGGTAATTTTTTTCTTTGGACTCGTTAAATTGAATATCTGTTCCTTGTTTTATTACTATAAAAAAGTCGCTCATAAATATTACTTGTTGTTGGTGTCGGTGACAGTAAAAAAACTTAAATATGACAGAAGAAATAAATGTTAACGGTTCATTTCTTTAAAAAATGAGATCAACTTTCGGGAAAAGCATGGACAATACAATTAATCGAGATAAAAACCATCTTTTGTCAAAAAAATTATCATTTGTTCAAAAATGACCGATAGAAGCGAACTTCCAGATAGCCTTAAATTCAATATGGCGTAAAATAATTTATCATTTTGAGTTAAAGACAGGTACTTCATTAAGCTAAAAAAACTTAAATTGAAAAGATAAAATTTGTTTAAGTTGAAATATATAAACGCAAACCCAACTGAGTCAAATACCGTACTAGATTTCAAAAATAAAATTGAAATAATTATTTAATTTCCTTGGTTTTAATTACTAGAAAGTTTCCAGCACGCTGGAGTCCATTAGTCTACGGTAAGTTCTTTTAGTCGAAGATTCCATTATCACTCCTGAAAAACCAGAATACATTGTTTATTGGATTTTAATTGAAATTTTTGGTTCCATTTTATTATTCGCTACAAAGTTTCGCAACCATGATAATTTATTTCACTTTAACTCAAGATAATGATTAAATTTTTTATTTAAAATATAGAATGGAATTTTTTGACTTGATGAAGAAATTTAGTCTACTTTTCTTTTAGTGGTCATGAATTTATCTCCCAACAAATTTTTAAATTGTGATTTCATTTTTGCGTTGCCTTTTGACCATATAGGACGAGGGCACGCCTCCACCCATGTCTGCTACTTCGGGGACTTATCCTGGCGGCAGCGGACTGCTAGGGGGCGTGGACGATGCTTCGGCGGCGGCTGCAGCGGCCGCTGGGGGCGGAGGCGTCAGGGGCGGCTTCCAGTGGGGCCGTTGGCGCATTTCCGAAGATCAGCTGCCATTGGCCGTTGGCGCGCTCGCCGGAGGGGCGCTGCTTATTCTCGCCATTGCCGCAGTCGCTTTGTGGCGCTGCTGCACGTTGTCGCCGCGCAACGCCAAGGCATCATACTGTGAGTAAAATGAGAACTTCGTGTAATTGCTTTCTGTCGTGTGAATTAATGTTGGCGGAAAATTTGAAAATCCTGAACAGGTATACTCTGAGAAGTTCTTGTGTTTATCTACAGGTGTCGTTCGAAAAACTTCGTTTAAATTGCATTCTGATATTTCTTCATCCTTTATTACTTCCTTCTCGTGCCTTTTGTCCGTGTGAGTGAATACTGTATGCGAAATTGGAAAATTTCTGAGTAAGAATACTTCCAAGTGTTCCTCTTTTTTTCACAGCTTAAGTTCGCAAAAACTGCAGCTATAAGTAAACCGTGATTAGCAATCACATTAAGGTTTCTTGGATGAATATCCGTTACATATACCACTACATTCTTCTTTTTTAGCTATATTACAAAATAGAAGTGATACACGTAATAGGTATTCATTAAAAAAAACCTTAAAAGTGAATACCACATAGTTAATAATGATATAGTTAAATTTAGGCGATCACATTGTTTCCCTTGTGCAAGGAACTTAAAGTAAGATGTCACTTGTTTCACGAAAATTAGGATTAGCATGTATTCAGCATTCCACAACATAAGAAAAAATGCGTTAGCAGACATATTCCCTAATTTTTCCCTCCTCGGATGTATGTCCTCTGCTTTACAGAAATGGTTTTTGTTCGACTACTGAACTGGGGTCCGGGCACCCTGTTCCCTTATGAGGTTAAAACCCCTCATCTACCTGCTGATAGGAGGATCCTCTTTTTATGCTCAAAAGTATATTTGTTCTCCCCTGCGGAGTCGTGGTTCATTGGCTTTGCAAAATCAGTTTAAGAATGAATGGATCGCAGATGGTAGCTGTTTCTGTCCGGCACGGTTCCCAAATCATTAATATTTCCACAGCGATTCACCCATTGAAAAGCTTCAATCGTAACTCTTTTAAGTGTTGGAGGAAAACATTTTTCGTACATGGAACTAAGAGCGATGTAGTTCATATCGAACTGAAGAAACATTCATACGAGAATAAGGCCTATCAATGTAAAAATTAGCATTGGCATTATGTATTTTATGTGAATCTATCACTACATTTAGTGTTGATAATAAGTCATTATTATTACTCTGCACCATTTGCTGAAAAGTGAAATCATACATGCGTAAGTATTAACTTTATAATATTTTACTTGTCTCTAAACTCTTTTGTGAGCATTATTTGCGGGCTCTGATTAGGTTCTCTAAAGGCATTGAAAGATACTGTGTTCCCTAATGATATTCCTTGCCATCTCATACATATGATTTAAACCAAACACTACCCATGTACGAGATTTTAAGACTCGCATGTGAAAATTAGGTAGATATGTCCTTCCGTAATTACAAATGCGCTGTATTAAGTTTCAAATCCTAGTAAAGGCGGATTTTATTTTTACCATATGGCATAAGTTGAGTACCGTAAGTAATTATGATATTCCAAAACAATTGATGACTTTTGATATTTTTTATATCCTGGAGATATCCCTTCGATAGTGATGAATTCACGTTAATGTGGTATTATTGATGAGACTTCAGAGAAGAATGCCTTATTATTTCACTCCATGATATATGATAAATTTAGAAAGAAATTAGATTATGTGAGGGAAAAAATGGGAAAAAGTCATTGCAGAGCAAAATCAATTTTACATTATAAATATGAAAGGATAGAATGTGTGCATTTGCGTACAGTTACCGCGGAAAGTTTTCTAACCCAGGTGAGGTAGTTAGATGGTTCCAGCAAATTACTCTTAATAGAAATAGGATGGCCTCTGGAATAATAAAAAAAATCCGGAATAGTTCAATATTTTCTTTCCTCCCTTCTTTGTACCCTACACTTCAAACATTTTTCCGCAATCATTCCTGTAACTCTACTCACTGGATGGAGATGGACTGCATCCCATCGAAAATTAGAGCCAACGCACCCAATTAAGCTCCAACTATTTTTTGCTATCGAATTACGTGTTATCGTGTGCCCACCCTGGGGCAATCTTATCCACTAGGCTTTACATAGCGACTTGTCTTTATATTCTTAATAACCTGTCCTATGTAACTTTTTTCGGGGCCGTCCCTTGCCCTCCTTCCGTTCCACTTGTCCCTCTACGATTTTTTTTCTCAGGTCATCATGCCTCATAATGTGGCCAACAAAGCTGTCCCATCTTCTACTAATGGATTTTAGGAGACTTCACTTTTCCCCCTCTCTTCCTATCACTTCCTCATAACTTACGCGGTCGATCCATTTTATCTTTTTTAGGGTGGTTTCCTATCTTTTTATTGCCTAAATCGAAAGTTTAATACTCCTGGAGTACGTATTTCACGCTTTTAGATTTTTAAAGGACGACATCTATTTTTCGCGAATAAATGAAAAGTGAAAATTTCCAAGCGCGCGAAAACGCGACGCGTAAGTAGGAATGATGGGAAAAGCCCGTGTGACGTCATTCTGGTTCCCGCTGCCGCCGTTTTAGACCACCTTGGTGCGAGGCTATGAGCGCCAACACGATGCAGGCTGCTAGCAGGTAGCGGAGTACCTGCTAGCAGGTAGCGCTTGGCTTAAATAAGGATTATTAATACCCTATAAAACGAAGGAAACTTTCCGAACTTAGGCTGTTTTAATAGGTGATTATTAAGAGATGTTTCCCTGAGCTCTGTGCCCCATGCATGCATTGGTAATCTCAGACGATGTATAACTCCTGACTACTCAAATAGGATCTAGGTCCCTGTGACGTCACGTGGAGTGGCATCGCATGGCCGCCAATCTGGCCTTTTTCAAATGAGGTTATAATTGACCATCAACATTCATCTAAACTGGGATTTCCAAAACCAAATAATTCATATATTATGAACACACGAATGTTGGGTAACGAATCGCAATCAATGCCTTTCGTTTTCTTTGGTGAAGGGAACTACCCTATTCTTCAGCAGCACCACATTTCGAATGCCTCCACTCTTGACCTTTCTGCGGTTGTCAACATACAAGCCTCGCTTCCATAGAGAAACATTTTGCATATCGATGGCTAAGTTCTAACAACACCTATCTTAAAAATAGCAAATTTTCAGGAGTGCAAAATAAACTATTTATGTTTTTGATTGCAGACTGAAATTAGGAACCAAAAATTCTTAAAACTAAAAAAGTAGCATAAATTTGCGAACAAAGAGTGCTATTTTGTTTGAATTTAATTTCTTTTAATTTTTCATCACACTTTGTCTAAGATACATGTCTCAATCCGTCTAAATTTTGAGGTACGTGTTATTAGAACTTAGCCATCGATATGTAGCATTTGATTAATTGTTTTATCACTTCTATGTTTGTACTCTTAGTTGTAAGTAGATTTTTCTTTTTTTAGAAGTAGATTTTTCTTTTTTTAGATAGCACTCCTCCAGCTTGCTATTCTATTTCTTTCTTGCTTCGCCCATCATTGGAAATTCGGCTTCCTAGGAAACAAAACTCGTTCAACTCTTTAATCTTTTGTTTTCCTACTTTAATATCTGTCCTAGCCTCCTCTTTTTTGCTCCATACTAATATCATAGTCTTCCTTGTATTGATTCTCAGCTGATTTCTGTCCACTATCCTATGTCTTTATGAAAGTCTATGTATCCTATCTATTATGAGAGTCTTCTTCAAATCATTCTCTGCCTCGGCTATGACTGCTATGTGGTCAACAAAATGCAGCATAAAATTTATTTCTCGTGGAAATCGGTACCCAATGCCTTCTCTTTGATTTTATTGATGGCTTTCTCGATGTTAACATTTAAAAAATACGGTGAAAGGGTACACCCTTGTCTCAATCCTTTTCCGTTTCTTGCTTTTCCACAGTTGGGTCCAGATTTTTAAATCGCAGGTATTTAATTTTAATACAAAATGTACACATTTCTATGATCATTGTGGAGTACTCCAAATTCTATCAAAATTCTAAACATTGAAATTTATTCCAAGTTCAAAAGATATTCTCCAATTCTACAAATGCTATGAAATTCGGTTAATACTTTATGGCCATCAGGAGCCTTGGAATATATAAAATTCGCCGGCCTCGGTGGTGGCAAGGTATAGTCCTCTCCCGCCAAACAAGAGGTCGCGGGTTTGAATCCCACCTGGGTAAGTTTCCCCTATTCAGGGCATTGTTGTTCGTGTACGTTTAATTGTTAAATTTGTGGAATTTCACGATATAAAGTGGCCAATATGACCTATATTCCGTGGTTTGGGAATTAAATATAAATAAAAAAAGCATGTCATGGCCCCTGAAAGACGTTTTATGCATTCGGATTAGGCCATTGGAGAGAAATATATAATATAATATCCAAACTACAACAACATGCAAACATGAAGATGACGGGCGACTTTTATTCGCAGAAACTAAGTCTATATCGCCTTGCTCTGTGGGTGCACATCGTAAATTTATGTTTAAATCTTAATTGCGTGATTCACTAAATATAATAAGGCATTCGTGAGAAGTGGTGAAGTTGTGGAACCTTGTTCAACTCGTACAATAAAGACACAAACTTTCGTTTGATAGGTTGACCGCAGGAAATATTTTCCGTCTCCGCAATGGCAATGAAGTTGAATCAGGAACGTTGAAAAAAAGAAGACAGTTTCAACAATACCATCTTGTTTATTGAGTGTGCCTTATATAAGCTGCGGGCTTTCAATTCATAAAGAAAAACACTTTTAGAAAATCCTATTAAGGAGTGCTCGTTGTAGTTTTCTTTTAATTTGAGCTCGTCTTTTCAATTCCTCACTTTTTCAAACATCATCCTCACATTGTAGTCAACCTTTTTTATCATTCCAAAGCGAATATAAAAAAAGTACTACCAGGAATTTGAAAGAAACCCCGGATGATGAAATGGTGGTGATGGTGTGGTTACCGACTTAATTACATCCTCACCGAATAATTTGATGACAGACACTTCCATCGTGGCGGTGACAATCGCCGGCGACAAGGCGCGGACGTTTGAGAAAATGACACGAATTCTGAGCTCAATGAAGCAGGGGGAAAAAAATTTTCCTTGTTTTTTTTATTTTCATTTTTTCCGTCGTCCTTTTCTTCGAGATTGTCTCGGAATCTTTTGTGCTGCGTTCCAGATTCTTTTCCTTTTTTTTTCCTTCTCGAAAGCTTTTTAAGGGGAAGGATATTATCGACGACTCGGGTTTTTTTTTTCTTTTCGGTCGGGGACCAAAGGCAGGGTACGGGCAAAATTACGGAAATGAGCGGAAAGAAGGACCGTTTTTGGGGGAAAGTAATGAAGGGAAGGATGAGGTTACTTGGGTGGAATAAAGGAGTGGGAATCATTTAAGAAACTGGAATTACGGAGCGTGGGAGTTCGATTGAAGGATTTTCTTTAATTTAAGTTGCTATCTACCATCATTTTAACTTGTCCAATTTGAATAATATCGGACTAATTATACCCCAATTTATTTTCCATATATTTTAGCCATGTTGTTTTGAAAACAGTTTGACACCCTAGGTCAATGGAGCCGATTGCTTCATACGCTGTAGACTATTTTTTTTTTTTTTTTTTTTTTTTTAAAAAAGTGGTAATTCGTTCCGTTATAAAAGGAACTTTGCCCCTTCCTCTGGAATATTATCGTACTAAATGTTCTGATAGGGTAATTGTTTTTAACCATGTTTGAAATATTAAATTTAAATTAATTTTCTTAAAAACACTTTTGTGCATCATTTATTAGTCTGTTGTACGTTAAATGTTTTGATTGCTCAAAATTATTACTAAGTACTGCTTATACTAGCCATGTTGTTTTGAAATCAGTTTGACACCCTAAGTATGTGAAGCCAATTGATTTGTATGGTGTGGATTTTTTTTGTGTAAAAGGTTCCGCAATTAATCATTTGATCCTCATCATTCTTCTGTAGCACCACATAGAGATTCTTCTAATAATTTCTTTCTTGATTCTCCCGTCGCTAGCTTCCCTGCTTCCAGTCCTGCTTCCCAAATGACAGAATTTATCCACCTCCGCAAGTTATTCTTCCCTATCTTTTTGTTAGTCTTGTCTGCTTATCTTTTTCTGCATACTAATATAATGGCTTTCCTTGTGCTTATTTTCACTTTATATCTACTCCCTAAAGTTATATTGTTATACTATTTATTTAAATAGTTTCATCACAAAGTGTACAGGTTCATATGGAGTGCCTATATACTCTATTGCTTTGGTAAAGAGGAGGCAGTAATTTTTGAATGAGTGGAGTCACGTTTTATTATTATATTATTAAATTAGTGTCACCTCAAAGTGTTTGACTCGCGTACTATCCTCTGGTGGAACGGACATTTCAGTGTAATAGGAAGCGAGAGGGTTGAAGGGGAGGTTTCGAGATAGGGTTTTGCTGTCGAGGGTGAGATAGGAGGGGTACGCTGTGTGAAGACGGATGGTTTGGCGTGAGAGCGGGGAGTTGGGACAGAATGAATAAGAGATGGCGCCGGGAAGGGAATAAGAAAGTGGGCAGAGCTTATATTGAGGGCGGAAGGAGTGAGGGTCCGGAGACGAAGGAAGGTTTGCATGCATGCATAGACACGCCTGTGCAAACTCACCCAAATATTCAATGGGCCATATCCTGAGCTTTGACGATTCTAGTCTTCTATCTCATGTTTGGAAGGGTTATTTGAACATTAGGTTATCCCAATAAATTAGATCTTTAAATATTAACGATAATATTCTTGTATTGCTAGCAGAATTTCAATGCCTGGTTATATGATTTTAAGTTTAAGTTTTGCGAGGCGCACCTGCGCAAATTAACCCAAATATTCAATGGGGTATATTCCTAGCTTTGAGGATTCTTACCTTCTTTTTTGTGTATGAAAGGGTTAGTTGAGTATAAGGGTATCCCAACAGAGTAAATTTTTTAATAATTACTGTTAATATTCATGTACATATTTGCTAGCAAGGTTTTAATGGCTGGTTATATGATTTTTATTTCAAATTTTGTGGATCATGAAAAACGTGCCTAACTAATTCTTCAATTTTTAAAACATGATTTCAGGCTTAAATGTGTGTGAAAGCTTTCCACTGTGAAAAATGAAATAATATACTTCATAAGTTTCACAGTCATATTTGAAAAAGCACGACTCGGATTTCATAACACAGATTCATCGTCAGATCTGACCTGGCGATGTAAATATTTTATGGAACCCGCGTCGTGCTTTTTCAAGTACATAAGTGAACCCTTACAAATTTACCACCACTACAAAGTTGTAGGCCACCAATTAAACAAAAGTTATTCTTAAATACCTTGCTTTATAGAAAATTTCAAGAATACTCATTTTAAGTTCACGACTGTATGATCTGATTAACGCTAACTATGCATGAGAAAAGTCGGCTTTTCTAATTCAGGGTAATAGCCGACTAACACACATTCTAAGTTACGGCAGTATTCATAGCTCGTTTTAATGCTTATTATCCTAAAGTCGAAACTGGTTTTTAAATAAAGTTCCACCTTGACTAATGGAGCTATTAACTTGGTGGTACAAAAAGGTGCACCCTTGATGCAATATATTACACTTAAATTCTGCGCACTGCCCGGTCGCGTAAATAACATCTGCTTAAGAACTTTTCTATGCCTACGTACATTCTTAGAGGCAAAATCTAGCATTTTTATTATTTTGATCAAAAAATAATGCCGGTATCATTTTTAATTGTTAATAAAACTAGCGCGTTGGTTGATTTTCGTTTCTTTTATTGCTGTTAATAATGAACTCAAAACATTCTGATTATTTCAAATTATTGAGCAATTTATTCACCATTTTTTATTCAGTTGAATCGATAAATTAGCTTTGATGAAGCCTTAACTGATTCATTGTTTTCTCTCGCCCTCTCTTTGTGCTCAAAAAATCAACAAACAAACGTTTCCAGTTTTAACCCTCCCATTAGACTAGTATTCAAATTTATGTACGAATATATCATGTTTGCATTATTTTTCATTTTTATGCCATTTAGTTTGGCTCAGTACCAATATTCGTTTTTGATTGACCGGTCATATGTATATTTTTAATTAAATATATCATTAATCTCAAATATTTGAACACCAATGCATGTTCTTTTTTCTTTGAAAATGAAAAAATAATACTATATTTTATGATATTGTCTATCTTTGTCCTCGATTCTCTTATTTGTGCGGTATTGAACGTTATAATTACTTTAATTTCTTATTGTCTATTGAGAACACAAAATAAATTTTTAAATATCATTTATTTTACCAATGCATGAAAACATTGAAACACGTTGATATATATATATCGAGTAAAATTCATGTTGAAAGTGGTAACTGTAATCGAAATTCAATTTCAATGTGCTAGTTTTTCAATATTCGCTATGAACATAATTAGCTACATTTTTTCACCGTCTTTTTCGTTGAAACACCGGAATAATTGAAACTTATTTCTTTAAATTCATTTTAATTTCTATATTCAATCATTTATTTCATTCAAAACTTTATATCTTAAAAGTTACAAAATTAATAAAGAGTACCAGATTTTTTATTCGTTGAGAGAGTAGGTCAGTCAATATTTTTGTTGTCTATCCTTAAAAAGGAAGCGGCATTTAATAGTCTATCATAACTTCTGGCCTCCACAGGTCAATAATAAATCCGTTTATGAAGGCTTGAATAACTTTTTTGTTTTTGAAAGCGGTTAAAATTTTTCTCCAGCCATATATGTGTCATTGGCATTTATGTCTACCCCAAAACTTCAATGAAGTCTTCAAAATAATCCAAATTTCGTGAAAATATTATGTATATCTTGGCTTTTAAAACGTTTTGCGAGAGCAGTGATGCAAAACAAGGGTAGTTTCTGTTGAGGGAAACTGTGGTATTATAAAAAATAGTAGTAATAGATTAAATTGAGACTGTATGAAAAGTACTAAACATGAGAAAGACATTACAAAATCCTGGAAACCTCTGGAAAATGTGTCATGCTATCACTGGAACACAAAAACCTAAAATAAAATACAAACGCTTTCTGTTCACTCTTATCAATCGTTATTCCCTAAAACTGCTTTTCATAGTGATCTTCCCCTACCAACATTTAGGTTGAATGGCTGTGTAATTGGGTGAGATTGAAACCATAAATTATTAATTTATAGATAAACGTTATGGCTTTATTCAGAGCAATCGTTTTGAAAGATTATGTACAAGATTTGATGGTAAAATGGCATGAACTGTGAGGTGGAGGGATATAGGGGTTGCCGAAGAGGGCGTTGGTTTTTGACTCCTTCCAAGCGAATGAAAGTGAAAGGCCCTCCTTTCAATAAGAAGAAGACTTCGAAACATCCGCGGGACTTAGCAGAAGTTTTCTGTGGGCGTATTTCAAAGATATTTTTTTTCTTTATCCTCCACCGCGAATTTTCTTGGATTCTGGCCATGAAACCTACCGAGGGGTAGGCTATTGAGGTTAAAATTTGAGGCCAGCAAAGAGAATTTTTGGGATTGCAAGGAGTGAATGAAGGTGGATACAATATTCTTACCTTAGCCATTTAAGATGTGATAAAGCGTTTATGTATCTCCATGACAAAGTTGGATTATAATTTTATTTTTTTATTTTATATGACTGAATCGGTTCTTGTTTAAACTTATTTTTGCTGAAACGTGAGCGATATTTAATGCACCTTTTATTTTGTAAACTTTCCATTCGAGCTTCGGGTATAACGCATTGAAAATATGCCGAAAGTGCAATAGTATTCCCGTTCCGTTTACTTTTAACTAGAAAGATGGTGTTTTATAGGTTATTTCTACATATTATAAAGCTACAGTGAGATCTCTTCTTAAATTATGATGTAATTGAACGTTTGTTTGCTTAAAATTATGTAATTTATAAAACCTTAAAACTATTAAAACTCCAAATTTTTTGGCGCTTTGAGTTGACTAATAATATAAAAATGACATTAAATACGGAATAATTCTTCCGTTGGTAAAAAATGATATTACAGGTATCGATAGATATGTACTTCATTTTGGATGGACGCATTTTTTCTCTTTACCAGTCTTTTTCTTGATGCATTACCAGTTTAAAAGGATCGCTTATCAAATCGATCGTGAAATATTAGTGGGCATATACAGTAAACTTTTGTGAAAATATTCCTTCGCGTCAATTTTGAACATTTCACTCCTGTATTTTCTCTCATATAATTTGGTCTGTACAGGGTTATCAAAAAAGATTGGTATGGGTTTGATAGTGGTTTAAATTAAAACAGAATTATTACTGTTTATCTTTTTTATTATTTTTAGTAATTAACAGTTTTTATACATTATTTAAAAAGTTCAATGGGTGCGCCTTTAGTCGCTCGACAAGAGAAACCCGGTGTAACCCTTCTCCAAACTAAAGGCGTCAAGGGGACCACGGCTTAACGTCCCATCCGACGGACAGAATGCTGCACTTGAAGTGCCCTCCTCAAGGAATTCAATCGGGATCGGGCCTAAAAATCTCAGCCACCCCATCTTTGTTGTCTTTTATGAATGACTGAGAGCGCCTTATTATTTCATGATAACCCTTTATTTTATACGTAGGCGAATGTGGGAAAGGGCGTACTCTATTTAGCCAGAAAATTTCAAGATGCTAGCGTTAGTTTTAAACGAGATGTAGGTCACATTTAAAGGGTAAATATGGATGGTTGATTAGAATTTGTGTGTCCTTATACGTATCTCTTATTCAAGGAAGTCAGTAAATAGCTTTGGTCATTTGCCGAAGTATACCCAAGATGAAACAGAAAGTCTTGAAAAAATCCCCTTTACTGCAGTGTAAGATGGGAACCATTCGTTTTGAAACCACAGGCCTACGTCCACATTCGTCAGTTGAATTCGAATAAATCCCAGAATAATTTATCGCGTTTCTTCCTACAATGTATTGTGCCATTTTCATGATAGAATCCAAGCTTGCTTTGCTTTTACTTCAAGCTGATAATTATCTTGCAATCTAATAGATCTTGAATTCACCTTGTTAGTGTTATTTTTCTGCATGCTTTTTGGCTGTTAAAATGTAATTAAATACTTTAAGCTGATTTATGAATATTTTGGGAGACATTCACATTGTTAAGCGTCCCACTTGCGATTTTTTAATCATTTTTGATAATCACCCGGTAATTTATAGAACATACATTGATAGATCCTAAATTTCGTTCTTCTTTAACTTAATTTTTGTAGTAGTAGTAGATCCTTTGTCGTGTTCATACCTTATCTTCAATTTGACCAAAACAAGAACCGTATTCACTTCCACCCGGTTTTTGACCTACATTCCTCGCTTATACATTTTAGGGAATGCACTATTTTACCCGTAGTTATGTCATGTACCTGTTTCGTGATGAAAAGTGAACCGATTAATGTAAAATTTTGAGTTTACCTCATATTTTATCAAAAGTGATTTTTCTCGTGTTTTATGCAAAATTTTATATCAAAAACCCCATGAATTTTATAATAAACTCAGGTTATACTCATTTAAGAGAGCTGCTGGCTCTTTTTCAATATGGTTATGGTTTTAGCAGTTATGCGGCCATACTTGACTTCATAACATAACATACATTTAGCTTCTATTTTTGGCCGAGACATTGCGTAACGCGTTCATCCTAAAAAAGTAAAATAGTTGATGAAAAACTTCTGCGGAGTTCGCTGAAATGCATATTAGTTAACTATAGACATATTTTTCCGAGCAAAACGGTTTTGGCCCCACCGAGTTGGAAGTGTCTCCCAAGGGCTTTTGGGACCCTTTTTTCCACGTGCTGCACAGAAATGTAATTCCTTCACTTATGTGTGAAGGATGTACATTGTACGACTTGAATATCACTCGCATAATTTTGCGTTTTGTTGGATGAGATAAACTATTGTGGGAAATAGTCCCGTGACTAAACTATTTATGATTCTGAACGGTCATGCATATTAGATATTATACATGCATATTTCAGATTTTCCGGGTTCTTCTATCCCAGTTGAGATTCTTTACTAAAAATCAGTGAAAATTTCCGCCTTTTTATAAAATATCATTTTGTTTAACCTTGCCTATCGAATTTAATTGATCTAAATAATAGTTTTTTTATGCTACATTGACTACAAGTGGAATATTACCGGTTTTTTCGTATATAACCCTCAATAGGAAAATCATTTTTATCAAATTTACATTTTTTTAGACGCCTTTCCTCAATAGCAGGCTCATTCCGACGCGTCGCCGGGTTTCTTTTCAACCCTTCCTTCATATCGAAAATAACCAACTATTGTAAGCTGTCTGTCTCCTCCTGTAACTAATCTTCCAGTCTTTGCGATAGAACACTGAGTTGCTTATCGTCCGCTTTCTTCACATAATGATGGCGAAGTATCTCCTGCTATGCAACGACAATGCTACTAATGACAGGTTAAAGTGAAGATAACTGCAAATTTGCGGTCATATATGAGTTATATCCCAGATCACTGCGAGGCTTCTCTTTTCAAATATATTGGACAAAGAAAAAAGATACTTCTCAAAACTAATTTTGCGAGTATTACTAACATTTATAAGATCGGGAAATTTTAGAGAAAGGATGCGCATTTTTCTTCTCATCGAAACATGTCTTAAGAGACAAACTCCAATCCTCGCCATTCCTCTTGCGGGGCCCAGAAAATTAACCAATCAAGGAAGATCAACCTCGCCTTCATTCGGAATGTAAAGCATACATAATGGTAAATTAGAATTTATCCCTAATTCCCCGTCATGTCTACTGCAGTTTTCTAAGTAGAAGAATGAGTTTATAGTTATAGCGGAATGATGTTCTTCAAGCTTTGGTAAAACGAAATTAATCATTTCACTGGGATAATATTTTTAATAAAAATATCCATTAAAATTGGAGTTTCATGATGTCCTACGCCCGACTTGTGGACGCCTAAAGTAACTCAATAAACTAAACATTTTTGAACAAAAATATTCGCTCTAATTTGAATTTCATGACCCCCAACACCCGACTTGTGGACGCCTACAGATACTCAATAAAATAAACATTTTTTAGCAAAAATATTCGCTCAAATTTGAATTTCAAGACGCCCAACGCCCGGCTTGTGGACGCCTACATTTACTCAATAAACTAAACATTTTTAGCAAAAATATTCGTTCAAATTTTAATTTCAAGACGCTCAACGCCCGACTTGTAGACGCCTACAAAATAGTAAGTGATGAAACGAGAATGCGCACTTAACCCGAAAACCTTACTGGTTGTTCATTTCAACGCCAAGAAAGCCTTCGTAAGAAAATTTCCACGTAGCCCTTGACCTTCGCAGTGTATATCTCGGGGTTGCAGTCCACGGGCGGTAAAAAATTATGCATCCATAGCCTTGAGGTACTCCTCCTCGAGTGTCCTCGGAAAAGGTGAAGTGGCAGCGGCAGACGTAGCGAGTGGGACGTAGAGGAAGCCGTGAGGTAGGCTGGGGTGCAGTGAGACGTAAATAAGAGGCACTGATATGAGTCGAGAGAGCTGGGCTTCGTGAGGAAGATGAGCCTCGCAGTCCATGAAAGCCTTGTGCCAGCAGAAATTATATGCCGTGGACCCAGACACGTGGAGCTCAGTGATGCTGTTCGAGTTATGGTAAAATTAAATCACTTAGTAAACTAGGTTAACGTTTTTAACAAAAATATCCATTGAAATTGGTATTTCAAATTCGGTAAATCATTATCATCAATATTCTCAACAAACATCAATCCTGACATAGGTGGATATGGAGGGAACCGCACGAACTCTTATAAAATAGACGAAATTTTAAATACGTTATCATTACATTCGAATTGATTTGTGTAATCAGTAATTGAGTTAAATGTATAGGGTACTTGTTTTTCTTCCCCACGTAAATTCAGGTATCTAAAGTTTAATCCTTAGTAAGATAAAAAATGAAGGTAGCGAACCGAGATGATATTATGCAAAAGTTAGAAAATCATTAAGGCCACGGAGATATAATGCAATGCGATGATGAAAATAATCCGTACTGATTTACCCGATTTTTATCAAAAGTTAATTATAAAAAATAAAAGCTGTCTAAAGGTAACATGAAAGAATATTGTCGTTATTTCATGTATTTAACATATTAATACTTGCACATTAATATCATTTAAATTAAAATAAACATAATATTTTTGTAGTAATTGCTGTATATTGTGTTTAATCTCAAATATGAGAAGACATTTTGCCTTTCAGACCCTTGTCCCCCCTCAAACCCCCAGAAAAAAAACCTGGATCCGCCCTTGAATCCTAAGATAAGGGGACAGCTTCCCCCTTCTGCCCCTCGCTGGGTACGCCCATGAGTAGACAAGCCCACCCATCTTCGGCTATGTTTTACATACTACCCAGTAAGCTACCTCGATAGGTATCTAGTGGGAGGAGCTAGGACGCCGACCATATATGAGAGAATACTTAAAACATTTGATGTTCGTTCTAAGAGATTTGACTGCCAGAGTTGGACCCAATATTTGTTGTAATCCTATTTTGTTTGGGAGGAATTCTTATATCTATCTATGCTATTTCGGCTAAATATCTAACTAATTCCGTAATTTCTGTCGGACCTAAAAATATAAAAATGCGAATAATTTTGTACGTGTGCCTGTGTTATGTATCGACAGTTTCCCACGTTTAGTATGAAGAGGAAAAACATTTCAAGAATTACCGGCCTGTACAACCTTATGGTCCCAATGGTCATTACGGTGGACATAAAATAATTTAAGTAAATGCATGTATACCTGGTATTTATGCTACATTTAATCATCATATAGATTATATAAAATAAGTATGTACTGAAAATATTTTTTCGACAGTTACACATTAATTTGATCTGAAAAGGTGAAACGTAGTTATGGAACTCAGATACGGCAAGCCATGCATAGAATTAATTGCATCTCCCACGCGTAAAATCCGTCGTAATTGTGGCTGCGTTATCACGTTATGGATGGCTGAAAAAACAGAGAATCACTTGGTGTATCGGCTTGCTAACACGAGTAAAAACCCGCCAATATCGGAGGCACTTAACCGGTAATTCCGTTCCGTCATACACCGGGAATGTAAAAGCTCTTTAATAGCGATTTCCTCGGCGAGATCGTGACGACATAATCGTCGATGAAAAGTTCCGTCGGCTGCGGCGGCGATGGAAATCATTAATTCATTAAATAGCAAACTCTCGTTGTCAGCGTGGATGGAGTGGTGAGGGTAGGGAGAGGAGGATTCTGGAAGTTAGGTAAGGGGGTGGGGAGATTTGTATGGGGCTGGTTTAATAGGGTGTGCGGTGGCGCCGCGTGGTGGGAGATTATGGAGTAGGGGCGGGAGGAATTTGTGGCGTGGTGGATAACAGGGCTACGTTTGCCAAACTGTGCCCTCCTCCCCTTCCCTACCTCATAAGCCTGGATTGAGGTCGGACCCCATAAGCTTAGAATTACAAGGCTATTTGTATACATTTCCGGAAGTTTTTTTTCGTAGGCCTTCCCTGTTTTCTCCATTTAAAATCATTCAGTCTCTGTGAAATTTCGAAGTCAACCGCGTGAACGGCGGTGAAATATACATAAATTGCCATGAGAAATGAGCCTTGGTACTATTGCTAAGAAAATTCAGGAACCTGGATAGCGTAGTGGTTTGCGCATGTGGCCCGGAAAGCCAAAGGTTTGTGATTCGATTCCCGGTCCGGAGGAATCTTTTCTCATAGCAATTCGTATACGTTCAGTCTCTTATTGATCATTGATGGTATACAGCTTGGAGAATTATTGTGTCGCGAAATTTTAACCCCAGTAGGAACTACAACCAATGAGGGCTCAGGGGAGCCCTTCGAGGATACAACACACCGGGGCCGGGAACCAAGCTCATGGCTTATACGCCCAAACACCCGGGGAGGGGAAGGAAAGGAAGGAAAAAGGATAGAGGCGCCGCCGCGATAGGAGCCCGTCGACGCCTCTGGGAAAGGAAAGGGAAGGAAGGGACGGGACGAGGGAACGACACCTCAACGCTATAGAAGCCCTACTATTAGCGAAAGCTAAGAAGGGGGCCCTACTATTAGCGAAACCAAGCTTACGCAATTAATGTGCCAGCGATTTTAGTGGGTTTTCCTATAAGAAAGAAAAATCCATCGATCAAATCGCTAGATAATAAGTAGGAACTACAATCACCATTTATTTTTATATCGAAAACGCACCATTTTTAAACTGCAGAAAGTTAAACTAAGCGCTCCGATTGGCCTTTTGAGATTGCCCTGTTGCCACATCTCCATTTTAAAGCATACAGTCTATAATTAATGACTGTAGGTATGCAGGGTGGAGGAAAATGGTGTAAAGAAGTTACTGGTGATGTTTAGGTCAAAAACGCACCAATTTTGAACTACAGAAACTTCTAAACAAGCGCTCCAATTGGCCGCAAGTTTGCACAGTTGCAATATCTCCATTTAAAATCATTCAGTCTATAGTTGATTATTGTAGGTATAGAGTGGAGGTATAGGGTGGAGAAAAATTTTTTCACGAAATTTTAACCCTGGATAGCTCACGCCAGTTGGAACCAAAAGTACTGGTGATTTTTATGCCGAAAACGCAAAACTTTTTAAGCACAGGAACTTTGACTGAAGCGCTCCGATTTACCGCGACTTTGCTATGTTGCCAAATGCTCTGGACGACTCATGGCATCTATGTCTTTGGCGGATACAGTGGATCGCGATGTTCCCAAGGCATTGGGCAACAGAGCAAGCTCCCGGTCAAAAGGATCACTTATTGTTATCTCAAAGTTTCTGTAGTTTAAAAATGATGCGTTTCCGACCTTACGTCATTGGTAATTTTTGTTTTTTACGGTCTCAGCTAACAAGGGTTATAATTTCGTGACAATTTTTCTCCAGGTTGTAGGTATATTTCTCAGTGCTTTTGAGCTTACTACCTTTTATTCATTTATTTTCACAAATATAATTATTCTGTGTTCATAACGCTCTAAAGAGTTCCCAATTTATTTTTTCCACTATAATGTTATCATCGCGTTCTGTAATCTTACTTCACTCTACCATTACTCAATCATTCACTTTATCATCTTATTATCAGGCTTTTTGTGACAGTTGACGAATATTCATGAGTTATTTTGGTATTTATTTTCCATTGTTCAAGTATATCCACTTCAAAAAGGCACTAACGAATCAATGAGAATTTGAGTTAACTTGAAAGCGAAGCAAGTTATTACTAAAGAAATTTATGAATATAAATTTAAAATATTCTTGATATTGCAGGTAAAGTCAACTATTCTTGTAAATTCTCAGCAAATTCAGTGCATATAATTTATTGATGAATAAACGTGTTTTTTCTGCTTCATATTTTCTCGGGTCTCTCTTTTAAAAGGTACTAAGGATAGTGAAATAGAATGTAAAAAAAACTCTTTTCGTAGTTTTTCTTTGTAGTTTAAGATTTTCACATAGTTACGCCAAAAGCCGTCCAAGTCTTTTAGAATGACATATTAAAATCACGAATCGCATATTTTAATCTCAACTTTTCGCCGCTTTTACGTATTTAGAATCGTCTACCTTGATAAGTCGTCTCAGCGCAAATGACAAAGCTTCTTAAGGGATAACGAGCCTTGATTGCATTAGTCGAGACTCAGCAAACCGTTAAGAGAGCGAGACTCTCCCTACCGATTTTCATTACCAAGTTTAATTTTTTTATGCTGAACTTGAGTCAGCTTTTTGTGCTCGTCACGGACCATTCCGTCCGAAAAAAAATCATTTCTGCTGGCTCTCGTAAATACGTACGGAATTTTTCGTGCTTTCGTCGTTTTCTGGCTGCTTCATTACCTTGGCAACGGACCTCGAGCTTCGAAATATCGAACGAAAAAGCTGATGATGTTTGACTTCATCGTATTCAAAGATTCAAAATGTATACACATTCGGAAAATTTTTCCTACCCTATTGAAATTTTCTGTTATATTTACCTCTCTGTCTATATTTCATTTTTATCTGCATGCCATCACGCAAGCCACCGCAATAGGAGCGATTTTTGAGAGATCTGATTGCATTTGATCAACCTAGTAATGTTGACGCCCTTAAGCGTTAGGGGAAAAAACGAGCTGCTTTATCTAAAGGCTCGGCATTTTTTTCTTTTGCTTTATTATTTTCGAGGAACCTAATGCTAAAATGTGGTTCTAAGATTACGTTTTCTGTATATCACCATTCCTCATAGCCCAAGCGAGCTAATCCTATACCCTAGTCTCCGAGTCTCCTGCTGCCCTCGGCGTATTGCCTATAAAAGCTGCTTTTAGGGGTGACAATCGAATTACGTAGTATACCTTTAATAGACTCAGATAAGATGATAATAATTTTGATTAAATTTTGGTACCAACCTGACAAGTATATCTTAGTTTAATCGCTGTCGTGATTTCATCTACGAAAGAGAAAATAATTATCAGCAGTATTTTATAAAGCAGGAAATAGAATTCATTAAAAATGTCTTGTTTGAAATCAAAGTTTTTTCGAGTCAGATGCACCTTCTCAAATTGCATACAATAGTTGATAACAGTTTGGGTTTTGTTAAAGACTACTTGGAAATTTCGCAGAAAATTCACTATCATATAGCATCTTGTCTGTCGGCATTAGGAAGGTATTTGTAAAAAAAATCAAGTCAAAATAATATCTTTTGCTATCTTCTTTTGAAAAAAAGATGATAAAAGCTGTTTCATGCTGTGATTTCCACTCCTCGGCACTCTTTTTACTTCCAATTTTCTTTTAACATTTGGGAATCCCTTTTCTCGTAATAAAGCCCTTTGCCTTTCATTTTGCCTATTAATTCGGTCGTCTGCATCACATTGATCCTAATTATCTGCCTCATCCAGTTACTCCGTAAACTCCTACTTTTTTGAGTCTCTTCCTTTCCACAATCCACAGCTCCCACAATCAGAGGTGGATTAATATTAAGAATGCCTGGACTTCATACCTCTATAGAGTGTTCAACTTTGGATTTTTCATTCCTAATGACTTTTTCGGACTTAATTCATTTATGTGCAATTTTTTTCGTGTAAATATACAAATTCTAAAAAATATGTAGCTTGACATAATTTTTTTAAATAAATTACGAAGTTATTCTGATGCATTTTTATGTACAGGATTTAGTTCGTAAAATATTCACCTGTGATTGTTACGGTAAGTCGATCATTGCATTGTATTTTATTTAAATATGGGTTGAGCGCAAATGATAAGTTAGCAATGAGTATTTTGACGCTAATTTTCGGCTTACAAAGTCAAAATTAATCGTGAAATGATTTTTTCCGGGATTTATAAATCTAGACGTCAGTGAAAGTCAAGTAACATTTCTCGGGCTTCCTATTGCTAGGATGCTGCCCCCGGTTGATCAGTTCATTCAGTGCATTATCATTTAACTAAACGGGTATCTGGGAGGATTTCCTTCGGAAAAACAATTGAACGACTGTGTATGCACGTGAAACATGCGATGAAATTCCTGCGTATGTGCATATTTTACGGGATAAAAACTTCCGTCTGAGAACCTCATTAATGATAACAATTTTTATGTTGCCCAGTGTGTATTACTAGTTACAGGAATAACTGACGCCTCAGTCATCTTCTCATTACCTAGTAAATGATCAATCATCAAAAAATAACATGTAGGCAAAATTTTCATTTGAATTTGCTACTTACTACACTCGCGGTATTTTTCATCCATTTTTGCCAACACAGCAATGAATGATGCCATAAGGGTGAGCAGGAGGGACTAATTGTATATTCACTATCAGTAAGTTTGGCTTGCATATAAAAGGGTACAGATCACCACGAACTAAGCCACAGGGGTGCGAATGTTACCTATTCAAGTTGTGTGGGGGAGTATTTCTTTCCTTGGGGCAACTCAACCGAGGATTTTATCTGGGGATGTTAAAGGACTTCATCCGGATTTAACGTGAAAATCCACCATAATTAGCTCACTACACAGCAAGCCACCATGCTTCCCTAAAATCTGGTGAAACTGTCGGCAGCTGTCATAAAGTCGGGCTGAAGTAAAAAAATATCTTTCTCAGCCATTCTTGTAATTCTTTAGTTCGTTAAAGCTTGTCTTTTGGAAATAACTCTTTTACTACCTTTTTTTTTAATGTTTCAATATTCAACTGATCAATGTATTTTATCTTAATCATACTTCAGAGGTTTTTGAATGTTTCCGCTCCTCTTTGTAGCTGCCAAACTTTAAACTAAAGACTTAAAAATAAGTACAAATATAAAATCTGGTTCAGTCAATCAAATTCTATTCTGTTCGAACTATGCCATTTTATTAATGATTTATTAATTAACGTTCAAACGCGGTGCAAAGTTCTAGTTTATTGCATTTTTTTGCGAATGATGGTAACGCGTTGTTATGTTAAGCCATTTTTTACAAATATTTAGTATGCACTGTCTAGAAATCTTGTGCGTAGTCTGTAGACTGGGTTATAGGTTTTAACCTGTATTGTATTATAATAACGAACATTTTCGGACTAATCTTAATTCGTTATTGCTATTCGGAAAATGTATTACCTCCAGCTACCTTATAAGATACCTAGAAAATTTTTCTAAGGATACTAAAACCTCTTGGGCCCATTCCTTTGCTATGTGCCTCGGTTTATTACAGTAGACCCCTCGACTCCATAGCAGAATATTCGCCAGTCTTTTATTTTAGCTTGCACACTAAAGTTTCTAGTCTTCAGCTCAACTCTTGTTAGTCTATTCAAACTTTTTCATCACCCTCCTTTAATAAAAATGGTTTTTACTGTAGATAATATTCCTGGCAGGAAGAAACTTGAACAAATATGAGAGAGAGGAGTGTCATTGCCTTCAAGTTAGATTTTCATCTCAATTGCCCCGCAAAGACGCGAAAGATAAGTTCGCACGACGTACAGCGTTGATTAAAAAAGGGCGAGTAGTGTTCAAATTGTTTCCTCGGTGGAGCAAAAAATATAGTAAAGTTATATGAAGAACTCGGTAGCGGTACTCCATGCAGACTGAATGCGCTGAAAACTTATCTCACGAGACTCAAATGCGCATGGTGGAAATTATGAATCTTGCGTCATAAAGAGAGCAAAGTAAGAAGTAAGTTCAATAGAATGAATATCACAAAATGCTTCCCCAGTGATGCAATGCTATTTAACTGAGCTAAAAATTAAAAAGTAGTGCATTTAAAAACACTGCGGATTACTTATAATCATTTTTTTTCATTCTTAATAGTTGTTAACAGAATAGAAACAGAGTTGGTGCTTGTTTGTCTTGGAACAAAAATTCCTTTTCAGCCGAGTTTCGTATCAAAACGTTTTTTTTTCTCAGCTAAATAACAAATGCTTTACAAAATACCATTAAAATACTGTGTGTTACAGCATTATTCATGAAGATATGAAATAAGTCCGCAAATATATGCATAAGAAGTAAGATTTATACGCCGAATAAGGAGTGTCTGCAAGTGCCTATTTATTAGACTAACAAAATAATATTCTGTATTGTGACTGCAAACGCGGATTTCGAATTGAAATGAGAAAGTGAGCTACATAATAAGAAGTGTCAGCGAATATGTACTTTTGTGATAGCCCAAAAAAATAAGAACAAGATAAATTTTGAAATCGGTTTCCTTGCTACATTCCTATAAAGTTCCAATCATTGAATTGACAATAATTAACGAGTAGCGTAATTGTAACTAATACCATACTCAAATAGACAAACGATGTCCAATTTAGAAGCTCTATTTATCCACATGAGTGAAGGTTTCTTTATATTTTACCATTTTAAAATGTCTTGTAAAATTTGAAAGTATTTGCTCATACGGTACATGACCATTACCTTCGATAACTATTCTGTATCGTGATTGCAGATGTTGATTTCAAATATTGTTAGGACCATGAGCATTGTCAGTGAATAATTACCTATATTATGGATTAAAGAAATGTGAATACTATGCATTTTGAAATTGATACCTTTGCTACATTCATAAAAAATTTTAATCATCGAATTGAAAATAATTAACAAGTAGCGTAACAGTAACTAGTATAGCACACAAATAGACAAATGAGGTCCAATTTAGGTGCTCTAGTATTGAAATCTGATTGATGGGTCCTATAAAATTTAATCATTTTCAAATGCGTCCGAAATGTCTAGTGATATTTGAATGGATTTTCTCGTATGCTATTCTGTATCGTTAGTAATAATAATAATATCAGTGAAATAATATTCTGTATCGTGATGGGTTTCTAAAATATTTTACCATTTCCAAATGCTTTCAGAATGCCTCGTCAAATTTGAAAGTATTTGCTCATATGTTACATGACCATTACCTTCGATATCTATTCTCTGAATTGGGCTGCAGATGTGGATTTCCAATTAAAATGGGAACGCTAACCATCTCGAGCTCCGCTGGTCACGTCCATGCCATTCAATCAGATCCCTATACATCCTGCGCTCCAACCGAGGCAACTCCATTCCCAAATGTTTATCGGGAGTTCCTCGGTCAATGGCAGGGTCATGGAATGAAGCTCCGCGTATACACGTATATATATTTTTACCCCTCTTAGTCCACCTCGTTCCGGTCTTGCATTCTCCTTTTCAGTCTTTTCATTGGCTGAGCACGAAATGCCATTGGCTGGCTGTTCGTGAAAAGAACTTGGAACGGGCCGGATAGCAGAATTTTATTGGCTTCTGCCGTGCGTTTTCTGTACCCTGCTGCTTCGCAACCAATATCCTATGCTTTACTCCTCATTTATAACATGTCTCTCACATAACTAGCGTAAAGGAATTAAATACTGAAATAATTCTTTTCGACATTTAAAAATAAATAGAGTACGATAGGGTCCGTTGTTATGCAACTCCGATAAGGCTTGCTATGTATAGAAATAATTGCATCACGCAATCTATCGTAATTGTGGTTGCGTTATCGCATTATACATGGCCAAAAAAGAGAATCACTTGGTGTATATATAATGTATTTATTTTTGGTTTTGTGAAAATAACTTGGAACTGGGCAGATAGCGGAATTTTATTGGCTTCCGCCGTACTTTTTCTGTTCTCTGCTGCTTAGTAACCATTATTCTATACTTTACTCCTCATTTCTAACGTCTCTCTCCATCCATATATAATTATTTTCTTGTGTGCACAATGATGTTCCTTTGTACAATATTTGTTCCTTTGTACACATAAGGCTCATGTATTAACCATCGAGTTTCTGCAATATAATACAGTTCTTTTTTTAGCTCTGATATCATTGAAATTTTGATTTAATTAACCTTTCGGAAAGCAAGCTGAAAAAGCTCGAGGGTAAATGCTAATGGCCAGATAGGTCTTTTGTACTGTTTTCATTGAAAAAAATACAACTTTTCTCGTGCAGACAACAATTATATCTGTGTACATGAAGTGAAAAAACTGATTTTCAATCTTCATAAAAACATACATTTATCAAAAATAATTCTTTGTCGAGTAAAAAGTTTAATTTATGGAATTAGTAACATACTTTTTAATGTTAAAAATACAGAAATACAGACAGGACCAATTAATAACAAAATAATAATAATTCAATTATACATAAATTAAATAGAAGAGACAAGAATTTTGGCGAATCTGTTTTGCAAAGGTTGGTTTCCTGATTGTAATTATTATTAATTTATTATAAAGCTATGTTCCATTGAATTTTTTTATTTTATATTTTCTTATAGTAAAAAACATTGTAATATTCATATATAGTCTCGTATATCAATTTAATGTAATCATTATAATCAATTCGTAACCCTTAAGAAGACATAAATAATTATATCGAAATCTTGGCAAATAATTTTTCATATCATTCTTGGACCAATACTCCAAGACGTTAACTGACATTAAAAAATTGAGGTCAGTAAATAGTTTCTTTCATTTCTGGATCATAAAATCTGTTACTAAAATCCTAAGACATAATTTACGTTGATACTTCCGGAGAGTAAGTGTAGCTTAAACTCCCTCGTTGGAAGCGAAGACCGTTCGAACGTAGCCAATCTAGATCTTCTCGTAGTGTCTCTTATAATAAGCTTATGACTCAAAAGAGTCCACCCGTTGGGGAATCTTATTCAATGGGATAAGTCGGAGCATGGGAAAAAATGGAATGGTTCGGTCACAGGAAAGGCGGGCTGGAAGAAATAGAGGAACGAGCATCAACTTATTTTCTTAAATATTTCCTGCATTACATTCTTATCATACACCTGCTGATTTACACTATAGGTGTAGCTATAGTGTAAAACTGATTTTTAATGCTATTTTTTTTTGTTTTTACCAGTTATGGCATGCAATTGCTTAATAAGTTATTGCTCTTATGACCTCGTGGGTGAATAAGCACGAGTGATATTTTTATTTTTTTTAACAACTTCTGCCGTCTATTTGCCGAAGTTAATAGCACTGAAATAAAATGAAAAATTTCCTTTCCACCTTAATTTCATTTGTCCAACTTATTTTCACGGCGCAATCAACTAATATTATTGTAAACGTCGGACTAGAATGATTTAAAGTTAAGAAGTGAAGCCCATTTGATCCGAACCAGTCAATATCACCTCCCTTCCTCTTGTTGGGCGAGCATAAAGCATGGAGTCCACTCGTTTGCGATTCCTATTCAATTGGGTAGAAATCGTAGGATTGAGCACCGGCTCAAAGAAAATAGATTAGTCACAGAATAAGAATTTTGGTAGTGTAAAAAATTAGCTTATTTACTCCTATATTTTCTGAATTCGATACTTAGGTGCAAGCTGTTTTACAGTATCGTTGTAGCTAAGTTTCATTGCAAGTATTGACACGAAATATCTTTAAAATTGTTGCTCTCGTTACACTGATGTGTATTAGTACTAAATATTTTGCTCTTCTTTTGGTCATAACATCTGTCAGTACATCCGAGTACGTACTATTTCCTTCGAAAATTACCATTCGTGAAAAAGAAGTTAAGAAGCATAGCCCATTCAAACCAAGCCAATCTAAATCGCCTCTTGCTTCTTGTAGAGCAAGCACAACCCTAGGAGTCCATTAGTTCGGGAATTCTATTTAATAGGGCAGAGGCCGTGGGATTGGGCGCTGGCTAAAAGAAAATGGATAGGGTATATAATAAAAATATTGGTAGGGTGAAAAATTACTTTAATATTTCCTGCATTCATTGATCTTTATATGTAAGATCTTTTAAATTACCAGTAAAGCTAAGTTTCATAGCCAGAAATGTCGAGTAATAATTTTAAATTTTTTGTTATTATTACACAGATGTGGATTAGTACCTATTATTATGCTCATCTCTCGCCTAAAAAATCTGTCAAAACATCCAAGTATGTACGATTTCCTTCGAAAATTACTATTAGTATAAAGAATTTAAGTAACTTCATTAAAAATTCACTATTTCCTGCATTAAATTCCTGTAATGTGCCTGTTTTTTACATTACAACTGTGGCTTTGTGAATGTTATGACATGCAGTTGCTTTTAAAGTTATTGCTCGTAAGACCTGATTGCGGATAAGTAAGTGTGGCATATTTATGATATTAACTACAGGAAGCTAAGCCCATTCAAACCATATCAATCTTGTTCTTTCGTAGAGTAGGCCAAGGAGACCACTAGTTTGGAATTACTATAATATAGGGTAGAGGTCGTAGGATAGGGTGCTTGATAAATGAAATTGGATAGGGCACAGAATAGGAATATTGATAGTGAAGACAACTAGCTCATTTACTTCAATATTTTCTGCATTCAATACTTCACAGATGCAATTTTTTTATACCATCGATGTGGCTAAGTTTCTTAGTCATTAATGACAGGTACTGGCTTTAAAATTACTCTTCTCATTGTACATTTGTGGATTGGTACTATTTTTCTCATCCCTTGACTATAACATTGGTCAGTACTTAACAAATGGTAATTTACGAAGTAAATAGTCATTACGAATGGTAATTTTCGACGAGAATATTACAAGTATGTACTAGTATGTCGTTCGAAAATTACAATTCGGAAAAAAAATCAAAAAGCAAAGCGAAAGCAAAGCGAAAGCAAACCAAACCAATCTTGCTCTTTTGTAGAGCTAGCATAACCCACTCGTTTGGGATTCCTATTCAAAACGGTAGAAGTCGTTGGATAGGGGGCTGGCTAAATGGGTGTGGGTAGGGCTCAGAATAGGAGGAAGGTAGTGTATTGGGTTGCGGCAGTCAGGTCCGCAAAGGTGCAGTGATGGGTAGGGGGAGGCATACGGGGTTGGTTGGAAGGATGAAAGACGAGGTAGTTTGGTAAGGAGGAGCAGGAGGCTGTGGGGGGGTTGGAGGAGGGAACTGTCGGAAATTGATGAGAAAGGGGAGTTCTTCGTCTGAAGTGGTCTCACAAGGAGGGTGGATGGGATACTGAGAGCAAGGGCTGCTGCCTTGAATAGGGTTGGTTTTCGGGATCCACACGAAGGAAAAGCCATCTTGAAGGCTGCTGAGAGTCGTCGTATTTTCGATATTTGGTTCTGAACTGAGCTGAGTTTCGCTAGGAAACCCCTAGCTTTCAGCGTGATAAAAATACTTTTGAGGCTGAATACTTTCATGGATAGTTTGAGGCGCGAAGACGTTTTAATAATTTTCAATCCAATGACAAAATTGCTTTCACTTTGAATCCAAAAACCTCCTACATTTGCAAAAAAACTTCAATACAAATCTACGAGTATAAGACACGACCTCCGGCGTTACTTTGTGGAACTACTTCATCATAAAATAAAATAAAAATACTTTTTTCTATCCCACACTTTATTTTAAATAGCACGACCAGGTTTTCTGCATATCATGCTGTCATCAGGCCTGATGATAGCATCACACCTGATGATAGCATGATATACAGAAACCCTATTTAAAATAAAGTGTTGAATAGAACAAAGTATTTTTATTTTATTTTACAAATATACGATGTTTTTCAATTCAAAATAAAAATTTTAACCTGGACTCTTTTTTGGAATTTTTTTATAAATCAAATAAAAATCAGAAACATTTTTAGAAATTGGCCCGAGATAAAATTATAAATGGTATTTGGCTATGCACGGAGCCGCGTTTAAGTAGAGAAACCCTTGTTTTGGGCGTGATAAAACTACTTTTAAACTAAAACTTTAAATCGATAGGTTGAGGCGTAACTTGATTAAATTTCTTCATGCTGAATCTAAACCCCTTGTTTTTATAAAAAAAAAATATACACTAGAATCGTCACTGTGCGACATCATCTTCAGGTGCAAATTTGCAACTGACGATGTCTCACAACAACGACGAAACTGGTCGATATTAAAATTATATATGTGATATGTACAAGGTTTTTTAATTCAACGTTAAAATTTAAACCTGAGCTGGCGATACATTTTTATAAAGTGGTATATTTTTGCATATCGCCATCAATGTAAAAGTAAACTTAGGCGTAAAAATAAGGGATAAAATTAAAATTCATGTTTAATATACAAGAAAATAATGATATTGATCATTTCAATTGGGAATCATTCGAGGAAATAGAAAACTCATTATTCATTGACAGAATCAACATTGGAGTCCAGATAAAGTTCTTCGGCACTTTTATGTAAACGTCTTATTAGATGAATGAGAGAGTGGAGTGTGTTAATGTGTTATCAGTTAAGTGAAATACCTATGGTTAGTTGCTCTGTATTTGAACACATGGGAAAAAATAAGAAAGAGCGGGGAGCAATTTATCGTAAGCTGATAACTTTGAAAAGAATGGAAGAAAGGCGAGAGATATTGATCGGAGATGCAATCAGGTAAAATGCCATTTTTGACAAATACATTCGGGAGGAAAGAAGTGGAGAGGAAGCCGATAAATGGGATTCCTTTGAAAGGGTTAGTTATCGTGATCAGGATATCGTAAAAATCCGTGTGAAAGGCTACTAAGGCTCGTCGCAAATTATGTTTCCCAAACAAAGATGAGCCCTCTCATCAAATTTTCACCAAGTTTTTATTCCATAGCCTTTAAATATTAGCCGCAGAGTATCAGTGATGATTAGTAGTGGTGAAACTAGTTAAAAATAATAAGTTTCATCGCCGTAAAATTAACACGGCAGGATTATAAATAGGGGAAATTTGATGTAATAATAGCCTTTCAAAAATCATGATTTCTATACGATAAGAAAGTCTCTGCGTAAAACCACATTTTGGACGGGAAGAAAGTTATTTGCCGCATTTCTTGGCGTGGTGTCAAATGAACTACGTGGCTGAAATTAGGAAAGCATTTTATACGTTTCTGCTTAAATCATGATTTTCACTAACTAAATAAGGTTAAAAATCTCTTACATTAATTATAAAAAGTGTTATTATATTTTCATTCAGTCATCAGATAACAACAAGCCTAATATTCCCAACTTTCTTCCTAAAGTGGACGTAATATTGAAAAATACAAATGATTCGTGTGAACCGATTCGAGTCCAATCCCTCACAAATAATTTACCTGGGGAGGTTCTCGGACCCTCAGGAAAATTTACAATTTAGTTTGTTCTGTCAAAACTTCTCTCTTGAAATGAAAACTTAATGATTTTCTTAACTTTCACCATGATCCGTAAAACGGAGTCTAAGCCCATTGATATCGGATTCACGGGGGTCTACTTTTATATTTTTAGATTAATTTGATCTAAATTCTAAGCGACAGTACAGCTCAACGCACAAAATATCTTTACAATGGACTTTCTTGCAGTAATTATGCACGACTGCTGACTGATCATATGGATTTTTATTTTTATAATATTATTCCACTTGCCCACAAAACATCCAACTTCGATGTTCGATGATTAAAAACAAATTCCTCCCACAGGGATTTTCATTCTCGTTAGCGAGTGAATAAACCTAGTTTCGGGTATTTGTGTTTCTCTGGAGATTTATTCAAATTTATTGCGTGGAGATTTTCCGCAAACGTAACACGTTTATCATTATTTTTTCGGAGCGCCATTACTAATTCAATGGAAATCCAATACAACCACACAGCTATCGTATTATTCAAAACCAAAAAGGGAATATAGAGACGGCAAATTTTGGAAATAGAGCGGAATTCAGATGAAAATAATCCAAGTCTAAGTTTAAACCTCGGTGATAAAAATTACATGTGAGATTTTCTTATATTTTTTCCATCGGAGTGCTTATAATAATTAACTTTTAATGGTAATAAAAAATATCTGGATTCATTCATTGGTAGAAGTTGTATTGTTGTGTATTTCGCCTCGTATTGGCTAAAATTTTGTGGTACTTTCTTGATCTATTCAAATATCAAAGCAAAGTATCGTCAAGAAAGCAAACTTTTCAGTATTTAAGTTCATAATTCATTGGAAAAAGTGTGAAATATCGTAAAAGTGCGTTGATGCTACACTTAATAGCCCCTAATTTTTATTCCAGTTCTCTTTTGTTAGGAAAGGGATCTTTTGTTTTTTAACTGAATCTTACCCACGTTATGAAAACGCCTGATAATCAGTAAATATACTCATCTCATAGCATTTTTGTGGTGGGGGTTGCTCGTTTTCACGGGGCTCTTACAATACCCGGCGAATACGGGTCCATTGGTTCAGGAAGAAATAGCGTCACAATGTCTTATTTTCCTAATTTTACTTGGCATGAAATCTGGAAATCTTAATATAGTAAATCTTATAGTATATACTATCAATTTAATGGCGTTAACCAAAGTCTAAAGTCTTCTTATACTAATAAATCGGTGATAAAACTGTAAATAGAGGGAAACATGATTGCGTAAGCTTCAGAAGGTTGAACATATTATATTTTTAGTTGGCATCTCAAAATAAAAGGGAGTCCATATTTTAATCAACCAGGAATATAGTTTTGTTGATCGTAGGCTTCTTATTGGTTTCCATTACAATAGTGCGTATAAGCGTTGAAACCGAAAAGATTGAATTAGCAGCAGCTGCATTAATAGCTAGTGAAGAATCACTATATCAAGAATTTCTAAATTGAGAAGCATATTTTCAGAATGTAATAATGACAACCTGGGAGCTTAGGCTCATTACTTGCTTCCCATTCTCATTCCTGATAGATTTTTGATGAGTTTAATTGTGAGTTAAACGAGGTGGCAAAGGTAGACTCTTTTAATCTTTGTGCCGTCAGTTTTATTACCGAATTTTGGGTTGAACAGCGCGGTAATTTCGTCCAAAACGTGATAGTCTCTAAATGGGATGAGTTTTAACATCAGTTTCAATATCAGTATCCCTAAAATACAAACACTAGTATGATGGGATGATTTTGTTGTTTTTTAACGTCCATAGCTTTTATTAAATGCTGTATTAGTCAATTTGTCTTTTTTTGTAATGACATCAATACTATGATTTTAGCCGACAATTCTTCTTGCAATTTCAAACAATTTCGTGTGGGGTTTTGCAAAGATATGAATTTCCGGTTTAAATTTCTCATATTATCACATTTTTATCTTAGGGTTTAGTTCGGTGGACTGTGAATTTTGTAAAACGGATTTTTTTTATTTTTATAAAACGATCCTTTCTTTTCATATCCTTTAGACTTGAGAGGCACTATAGTGATGTTTAATAGTACCATTTTATCACATTTAAAGCTCAAGGTTTCTTAAGGTAGTCTGTAAAATATGGAAAAAAAGATTTTTTAAATTTTTTACGTAAACGATCCTTTCTTTTCATCTCCTTGGGACTTTCCAAGTGAAAATTTGATTTTATCTTTTTATCAACTCCCAAATCGTGAAATGCTTCGTAAAAGATGAGCAGAACGAGGGGTAATGGTCTTTTGTTGCGTGGGGCAGGTGGGGTGAGGGGAATCAGAGCATCAAATATGGAATGAATAGGTTATACGGCCGAGGCAAGAATGGCAGAGAGCATAGCTTGAATGGGAGACTTGAATAAAGAATGGAAACGGTGAAAGAAACATGCGGGTGGTGTAGCAACTAGAATGGATAATAGGAGGACTCTTGGATATGCAATATCTATCTCCAGGGAGAACAATGGGTGGGGATAATAGGGATAAGGCCACGTGACCAGGATATCTTCAAGAGGACAAGAGGGGTTGCCGGGCAGTCAGATTAAAGAAAGAATTGAAATAAGAAGAGACGATTGAAGCTGTGTGTTTGGAGTCTGAAAGTAAAAGAATTAAAGGGAATAGTAAATTAGTCTCAGATTCTTTATGTTCTTGATATTGAGAATTAAATTAAGGCATAAGGTAATGCCATGAGCTGAGTAAGAGGAATACAGGAAAAAAGTACCTGAGAGAAGTGGATGAAATGATGAGAGCAAAGTAAATGGAGTATGTCAACTTTGGAGTAAATTAACTTCTCTGTATCCCTCCTTACCGATTAAAGAATTAACCATTAAGGTCATTAACTTAGGGCTGCTAAGGTGCAAACAGAGAATATCCTACATGTATATTCTTAAAATTTATGAGTGAATAAAGGTTAATTAAAAGTATATATTTTCACAGAAGTATTTTTTCCGAATTTATCGCAAATAGCTTGAAATTCTTGATTTGAAATACTAATTATTTATTTTATTGATAAAAAAAAGATTCATCAGTCTCTTCAAAAGGGTCGATCATTTTTTCTATTTCTATCTATCGATCTATTAAATATATAAATTGACGTAACTATTTCTTATCTAGTACCATCAGCCTCGGTACTATTGCGACGGGAATTAGGGAAACTGGATAGTGTAGTGGCCTGCGCATTTGAAAGACAAAGGTCCGTGGTTCGATCCCCGGTCCAGGGGAATATTTTCTCGTGGAAATTCATGAATGATATATTCACGTTTTATTTTAACACTAAAGTGACATTTCATTCTGAGAGTCATGTCATGCACATCTTAGGAAAAAAGTGTTTTAAGGAAGGTTCTTACGTTATATTTATCACTGCAAGTGAGATGAGGTCCATTGCATGAGTATTTTTGCTTGACGGAAAGAGAGCTACGATTTTAATGGGCGAACTTTGAAAAAAAATTGATCGATTGTTACCTTCATCAACACGTTATTTCTCCTGCATGACTGACTTTCCTTCTCAATTACTTCCTTGGATCTCTTTCACTCTCATTAGGATATTTTTCATCGATCACGTGAAATATTGCGTTCGAGAAAACATTGGACAGGGAACAACAATATTTGGGAAAGTTTGGAGGTCAGCTAGGGATGAAAAGTGGGCCATGAGGGAACGAGTGGTTTTGTGGAGTCAGGGATGAGAATAGGGATGAATGACGGAAATGAGGAAGAAAAATGGACTTGAGGCTTTGGAGGGAAGACGTGTCAGGTGAAAGCGAAACGCAGGCAAGCCGGTTGATGGATGAGAGGTGGGAAAAAAAAGGCATTCAAGCTATTGCCATTGAGGAGCTTCTTGGGAACGGTTTCCTCCCCTCTCTATCTTACTCTGCTTACTCCCAGGTTTTTAATTTTTTCTGCACCCACGGTTTCCTGCTTTTTGAACTAGCAAAGAACAGTCGCCTAGGTAAAAAAAAACTGGAAACCGAATTCTATTCAATCGTTTTGCTCCCATCGATGAATTGTTAGCTATTTTTTCTATCGTAAATCTTAATCTATCGCTATTTTCTCACGTGTTTCTATCACAAGGTAACATTGTGGAGTATTGTATATTTTTGTGTAGTTATAATAATACATTCATGGAACAATAATTACTGACGCCCCAATAATAGCTGCAAACTGATTCACTGATTCTGTGATTGATGCAAATTAGCAGCCCAAACTGTGATAGGTGTGGGTATTTCGCTTAGTGGACGTAAAAGTGAAAAAAATTCATGTTTATTTACTTTTGGACAAATGTTTTCCGAGGAGCTCATCCAAAAAGGATGTACAAATTTGTTTCATATTTTCCCCAGGTTATTTATTACAATTAATTCTGCAGAAGTTAGAAGAGTTAGATGGATTACAACATTTCTCTACACGAAAGACATTAATTTTGTTGGCTAGATATGCTGATTTTTTTCCATATCATCATAGAGAAATATTAAATCGTGTTAATTAGCCAGTTGAGTTGCACGTGTATTGATAGATAACGTTGTTGAGGAGCATTTTGTCGGTTCCCTAGAACTAAGGCCTTTCTTGATCCATTGTGCCAACCCGATGCTTACCCCGCTTTCCACATGTAGACAGTGGATAAGAGCACCACGTTTAAGGTATGAATGTTACCCATATAAAATGAAATAAAATCACTATGTTTTATTCCACACTTTATTTTAAATCGTACGACCCGGGTTTCAACATCTAGTGTTGTCATCAGGTGATGATACACTACACCTACACCTGATGATAACACTAAATTTTGAAACCCGGGTCGTACGATTTAAAATAAAGTGTGGAATAAAACATAGTGATATTATTTCATTTAACATGAAGCAATTCCACAAAGTAACGCCTGAGACCGTGTCTTATATTACCCATATAACCTTATTTCAGGCCAAACATTACAAAACGTTAGTAAACTCAATGATAAAATAAATCTTGGAGTATAGATCAAATACTAAAGACCTATACTGTACTATAATTTGACCTATACTCCAAGAATTATTTTATCACTAATTAAATGAGGCCAAGAAAAGAGGAAAAACATTTTGTTAGTAAACTCGCGGCCGCGTGCGTCTATGTGGCTAGGTCCTTACCTTGAGCATAGCGTAAGTTATATGAAAAAATCGCATGAAATTAGCGTGTAAAGATTTTTCGAAATAAGGCCTTTATCAGTGGCTCCATACCTTCTCCGGAAGTTTATACGATCCAAGGAAACAGTTTCTATGTATATCTTTTTCATTGGTAATTTTTCTAAATTGTACGATGAATAGATAGGAAAGGATATTCAGTTCCATATGTGTCCAAAACAACTATAATATATTAATAAAATGTAATATCTAACCTTTACGTGATTTCCTTGGGGAAACTAATCTCCGCAATGAAAACAATGAACCGAGATAGTTTTTTTTATCGTCTTATTATTTTTTAAGATTGTGTTCAATAAAAATAACATATGCAAAATATTTAGTCAACTCTAAGCTGTTCAATTGGTAGAAAGGAAGAATTATGGAAAAATTGTATTTCTTTGACTTAAAATTAAATAGCTACCTCAATAAAATAAAAAATCTGAATCATTTATCTAGTGTTACCTTGGATTGGTTTGGACATGTACAGCTGTTGAAAAATAAAGTGGAATTTTGTCAGTTGAATCTTCTTAAGATTTTATATTCACTTACTTTTACCTAGGATTGATTTTGATAATATACATACAAGGGGAGTCGTCGGTTATAATTTCAAACTCTCCATTTTTTAATGTGCGATATTTCGAGGAATAAATAAAACACACTTGCATTACTTAGGATCGAAATCCACGTTATTAAATTAAATATATACCTACTCTTACCTATGATTTATTTTCACATGTACTGGTGTTGAGAAATGTAGGGAAATTTGGTCAAATGAATCGTAAATATTGAAATATATGCATGCAAGGAGATTCGTCGGTTATATTTTTAAAACTCCCCATTTTTTAACGTGCGGTATTTCGAAGAATAAAAAAACCACCGTTGCCTCACTTAGGATCGAAGTCCTGGTTATTAAATTAAATATATACCTACTGTTACCTATGATTTATTTTGACATGTAATGACATGGGTGCACCCAGCGAGGGGCAGGAGGGATCAGCTGCCCCATGGGAGCAAAAATCGCAAATGTCTTTAAGGAAAATAATATTTTTTCAAGCAAATAATTTTAAAAACTAATAAAGAGCTGTTACAGTTTCCTTAAAATGTTGGTTTCATTCACCTTTTCCATGCTTAAATCTTACCTATAACTTGAACAACCATGGCTTACCGCCTCTAGTTTTGATCCTGGGAACACCCTTGTGTACTGATGTTGAAATATTTAAGGGAATTTGGTCAATTGAGTCGTAACTATTGGATTATATGCATACAAGGGGATTTGTCGATTATATTTTTCAAACTCCCCATTTTTTTAACGTGCGGTATTTCGAGGAATAAAAAAAACACCGTTGCCTCACATTGGATCGAAATGCACGTTATTAAATAAAATATTTACCTACTGTTACCTATTATTTATTTTGACATTTTTTTTGCTGTTGAAAAACGTAGAGGAATTTGGTCAATTGAATCGTAATTATTGAATAATATTCATACAAGAGGATTCGTCGGTTATATTTTTTTAAACTCTTCATTTTTTTAACGTGCGGTATTTCGAGGAATAAAAAAAGAAAACACCGTTGCCTCACTCAGGATCAAAACCCACGCACACAAGCTTCGGTGCCACGTTGATGGGAAGTTGAAGGGACGGATGTGAAGAGGGTAAAAGCGGAAAGAAGTTAAAAATAAGGGTGCACGCTGGGGGTGGAAGGTTAGGGGGTGGGTGGAAGGAGGAATGGAGGGGAGGGAGGATTTTGGTCCAGGATTGATTTTCCCCCTCCCTCTTAGTCTTCCCTTCCGTTTCCATAGCTACCCCTACCCTTACCTCCCCTCCAACCTCCCACCCTTCTCACTCGAACTAACTCCACGAGTCTCCCACTTGGCGGCCCTCCTTTCGCGAGACCTTCTCTGTCTCTTTCTCCACCCACCCACCCCCCCCAACCCTTTCTCTCTCTTCCTCCCTTAAACCTCAACCCCCACCCACCCTCGAAACCACTTTTCGTCCAATCCACCCCGCGACGACATAGGTGCTTCAGTTCGTCTTCCCCCGCCCGAAGCATACCTCCACAGACACCCCTCGATATACAATTTCACCTTCTCCTCGTCAGGAAATTTAACCTCTGTAATAAGATGTAGTAGGAATGTGAAATGAAGGCATAGACTGCTGAGTTAATTCAACCTATTCATCTACGATTACTATTCCAATGCCATTATTTTTAAGTTCTTATTTTATGTTTAATATAAAATATCGTTTAAGTATGTCTTTATTTAAAACGGCATAGCACAACCTTACGTTGAACCTTCCACAACACCTCCCCCACCGATATAATTGGTTTGCGGCGCTGGATTTAACGTTTTAAATATTTAACAATAGCACTTACTCGCTTAATGATTCAACCCGTTGTTTATTATTATTAGTTGGGGGTTGAGATCACCATAGTCTAAGTCTAAGGTACGTGAAACGTAAGAATTGAGGGTACTAGGGCCAATTTTATACTCTAAACCACCTCGTAATCCGAGTTTTTTTTTCTTTGATACGAGAATCGATTAGTATAATCCTTTTCTTTACTCTGAGATAATTTTATCTTGGAGCATGTGACAAAAATATATCAATTTAAACCAATTAGTCACTGATTTTCGTAAATATTTTCCTCCAAATAATTGCGACCAAAGTAAAAGATTTTTTTATTATTAAAATTTTTGGGAAGTACATTTTTCGTCAAGTCAAGGAATTTAGATATGCAAATACAGAAAAATACGATCTCGTTGAAATAAAAGAGATGATTTTAAAAAAAAATTCTCCATTAAAACCTACCTTTGGCATTAGAATAACTTCTTAAGTAATTAATTCTGCCACTACACGTGTTTGTACAGAAAGTTGAGAGTCTCCACTCTTTCCTTATGAAAATTCCTATCTTATCCAATAACTTTTCTTCCTCCACTCCTGTCTCTACTTTCTACATCTGTCCTGTCACCTTCCTACAGCAAACTTCTTCACTAAACCTTACCTCTTTCCTCAAAATTACTTTTCGTTCCATCCGTCCTCGACTACATAGTTCAGTTCGTCTTTCCCGCAAAAGCATTCCTACACAGACATCCCTCTTACGCACAAGTTCACCTCCTCGTCAGTAAATTCTACCAGTGCACCAAGAATTTTTTAGGGATATGTACGGAGAATATAAGAGAATAACCATCTACGGCCGTATAATATTGAAAGAATTCAATTTTCCAAGGCCTTTTATTGTTCTTACAGTTTAAATTGTTGCATTTCTGTACGGCCTTGGGATTGCGTAGAATCGATTACAAGCATTTACTATTCCTTTCACTATAACGATAGTGACTTAGTTATTGTAATAATACTCGTTGGTTTAGATAGGGTAGGATAGAGCTCACCCCACATCAATCCAAAGGCGTAAGAAACTGAAACATTTTAGGTTGGAAGTCCGATTTCCTTCCAAGGCAATCTCCTACATCGAGTATTTTTGTATTGTGATATTATTGTAGTGATAAAGTCATCAAACAGTGATCATCCTTATTAACTCCACGACAATAGTCTCCCGGGAGCATATGAAAAATATTTACATTAAATTTAACAATTTTCTTTATTCTCATTCCAAGGCTATTTATTACAAATAATTTTGTAGTAGTTAGAAGAATTGATTCGATTACAAACGTTTGGTTTGGAACGCATTTTACGCGAAGAAAATTGAATAAAAAATATAAAAAGTGAATGCAGAAAATACGAATGAGATTAGTTCCCACAAGCTTCCCGAAGAAAAAGAAGTAATTTCCAGCTCCCGGACCCGAAGACGGGAGCTGGAATGCGCCCGAAACTCTCAAAATAAGTCAACGCGATTGAGAAGCACAAAAATGAGTCAACGCGACCCGAAATACGAAAAACAATGATCGTAAATCTTGCTGTTAACTTAAAAAGGATAAAAGCCAGATTTATGAGTTTCGGCACGAGGTATTTACGTTTGATATATGAATTTATTTTTTATAAGCGTGTGATGTATGAGCATATGCTTTAGTTATAAAAGAATATTAGGTTCTGGAAAAATAAACAAATATATTATAATTCCCGCGCTTTAACTCCAGAATTAACCCTTACGTAACAGTTGATTATATTCTTGCGTTCTTCTTTAAATTAAAAAATAATTACGAGCACTTATTCAGAGCAGGTTTTCAAATAGTTTACTAGGGTATCACAGAATGGACTACCTCTCCTCTCCTGGAAATGAGGAAAGTTTTTCTCGTTTAAGCAGTCTATCACTCCTAGCTTAGAGCTGCCGTAGTTATACTTCCGTATCCATGTACTAGTAGTCATGGACGGATTTATGGGGGGTCATAAGGTTCGAGATCATATTTTAATAGTTTTTTAGCCTTGTATGGTTAAAATTGTTCAATTCCATCAATTTTTAAGAATAAAAATGAAATTTTAGGTACCAAAATGCGTAAAAATATGGATATTTTCAAATATTTTACACTGGAGAATACCCCTCTCTCCATTGGGCGGTATTCCATACTCCCTGGGCCAAGTTTATTACACCCCTCTCCAAATTTGATGCTGAATCTGCCCTTGCCTCCCATTGTCCCTCTCCCCCCTCATTGAATCTCCCATTGTAAGAAGTGTACCAATTCCATAATTTTTAAATTCTAAAATTTAAATATTTTAAATATTAAATATAAAATATCATTGTTGTCTTTTCTAAAGTTACTAAGCTTACCTTTGCGCTGATCCTCCCTTCACCACTCCCTAAAATATATTATTTGTTTGGGCCAAGTTCATGTCTCTAAACCACCTCGCACTTCGAGTTTTTTTTGTTTCAACGTTTTAAAATAGAAAAACTAAAGTAATTGGAAATCGCCATAATTCCTCCACCCTCTACCTATTCTAAGCCTCAATTCGATGTGCGAGGTTATTCAGTTTCTCCATCTGGTGGCCGGAGCAAACTTCCCTTCCCCAACAAATATCGTTTCAAGTTCATTTCCCCTCCTATGAATCTACCCCACCATCTTCATTGGTGATGAAAATACTAAGGGGTTGAACACCATGGGGACAACTGTGGTACTTCAGACACTGGGCCATCCCATTCAAATTCATGCAAGCCGGTTGGAAAAGTGCGAAGTCACCGTCTGGGATATTTTTCAAAAGAAACTTAGTTGTAGACCTATGTTATTGATTTATAAGTTGGCCACTTTCAATTTTCCATTCATGACCAAAAATAGCCATTCGGGCGAGTTAAGGGAAAAGTCAATTTTCGAATGTGCTTAGAATTATTTGCAGTATTTATGATCTGGAGAATAGTGAAATTAGAATATCTAATTTGAGTTGCTTGAAGTGATATCTTATTATTTTCAATAATTAGAAAAAGAAAAAAAATTATATTGGAAGGATGACATATATTTTGAAATAATTAATTAATCACCAAATTGTGTCAACTTCCGAAATTTTTTATAGCCATCAAAAGTTCTATGATCAAATAAGAAGTTTATGTTTCGTACTTATCCATTAAAACTAATATTTAATAATGTTCATTTTTTACGTACGACGTTGAATTATGAAAAAAATAAAAATAAAAATTTTCATTAAAAAAACAGACAATTTCTCAAAAAAGCTATTTTCAAAAATTACCAAAATCCGAGAAAATCAACAGTAAAAATCAACATGTAAACAGAGTGGGAAATATTTTGTTTTATTTTATTATTATTATTATTTATATTTTATACAGCGCTATTTCTTGGCAGCATCAATTCATTCTTTGCCGTGCATGAGCAAATTTAATTTCTCATCTTAATAAAAGATATTTTTCTGTCATAAACAATAAATTCTTCAACTAGTTAGCAATGGCATGTTAATATAAAAATTTGAGTTATTTATTTGCCGAAAAATGGTTGAAGCTACCGAATTTATAGCCGGTAGGAAAATAAAATACTAACATGAAAATATGCTCCATGAGAATGATTACCAGCTACATTAAATATTACAAGCGTACGTTGTGACGGTAAATTACAGTTAGCTTTACAGAATATTCCGCTTCGCTATCGCCCTACAGAATTAACTGGATAAGTTCATAGGCATACGGTATCAGGAATGTTGCAGCTTTCGATAAATCTCAGTTTCATGTATTGCTTGCATGCAGTGATGAATCCAAGATAGTCACAAAGGATGGGGGTTGGTGGAGGTCTGGGGTATCCTCCCAGCAGTTGTGGGTGTCCGAAAAATTTTCCATTTTATCTAGACTACCTTAGATTAGGGGGGCCCATACGCTGGGGGAGAATATTCGCCCCCCAACCTGGATCCGCTACTGCTTGTAGAATGCTGTTTTAAATCACCTTACCTTCGTTAAAATCCAGTGCCTTATTTAAAAGGATCAGTTTTCTTTTTTCTGCAATTAAACCTAGAGATTACGGGACGGTGATTGTTAATTCTATATAATTCCGGGTTTATTGCGACGAATTTATATTCCCGACATACTGATTGTCTTTTTTTTGCCCAATTTGAATCCTCTCTTCAACGACGCCAGTAAAAATTATTATCCGTTGTATTTTGCCACTTCTAATGGCGGCGCTCAATTTGCACTGATCCGCCGGCTTCTGGTTGGATGGCGGTGTTAAGGGTCCTTCCCCTCTCGTACTTCCGTCTACTCCATGGCAACCGCTTCACCCTCCCCTCCATTCCTTTAACATTCCCCCAACTCCCGCTCCTTTTTATCCAGCTGCTGCCAGTCGGAGCAATTATATTTTTTCCGTCGTGCCTTCCACGGGAGCCCACTTTGTTCCCGTAATCTGAATTTCCACGCGCAAAACCCCTGTTTTCTTGCGGATTGCGGTCTCCGTTCAAGTACCTTCCTCTCTCTCCCGCGTCTGTCCTCGTATTTTATTTTGATAATTTTTCTTAACAGGACGCCCGGCCGAGTCTGAGGAGGGGTAGCCGGAACCTTTGAAGATCTCTGAGTATATTTATTATTTTTATTTAATTTAATATTTTCTGTAATTTAAGACCCTGCGTTGGCGAAAGGTGTTCATAACAGCCTCCAGCGGGTGCCGCAGGGTAACACAATGGGACCGGTGCGTTTTTATATTAAGCTCCGCCGACGGCACTCACAAAGCCGACTGCTTCCGCATGGTCGAACTGGTGGAGGTCAATTACTGAAATGCCGGGGATAACTTTCGCGCGCAAATAACACCAATTTTAGCGCGTTTCCCCCGATCCATGCCTCGCGTCCATTCGATGTCTGCCTTGCAGTAATTGTTATCGCATTCGGTTGGGAGAAGGCGTAATCCTCGGAGTCGTGCGTGTCATTTTGGTGCATTATATGCATGTGCCCTGTAATTTGTGCACAATAACATTTAATTGCGTCGCTATCGCAGTGAAAATTGCCACCTTTTGGTCATGTTACCGTCTGACTTTTTCCCGTGACCTGTAAAATTTGTTCTCATTAACTTAATTTGATATAACTTCACGTAGCTTACGGCATAGAAAATTCAAGAACCAAAAACGTCTGTTGGTTCATAATATCACAAAATGGTGGAACTATTCTTGGATAGCCATTACTTGAAAAGAGCTCAAATTTCTTTTGAAATTAACGACTGGAATAAGATAGTTCATCTAGAAACAGAAAGTTGTCGTATAACCGTTTGTTGTCTATGTCGTATTAAAATCGATATCACGATGGGTGCTAGATGGAATCTGCTATGATTTATATAATACCTCAATAGTTTCTCTGGTTTATAATACGTTAAGTTAAACCATGTAAAGCTATTTCGTACGGGTCGACCCGAAAGAAAAGCACGAACTGGATTTCATAGCATAGCTCCATCTTGCTGTGAAACCGGGGTCGAGCTTTTTAAATATATTAGTGAGCCTTACAAAGTTTATTCTTTTATTTTCCATAACAACAACCTATTCAGAAAATTGTAGAAAAGTTATTAGATACTTTGATTAAATTATTAGCTCAATATTTATTATCGCTAAAATTCAATACTGAAAAATTGAATGACTTAATTTTTTCAGCTCTCTTTCACCCATATATTCTGGCTATTTTCCATATTCTTCACAAAAATACTTAATTTCATTACCATCAGTATACCTTACTGCTGTAACCCTCTTTATTCATACATTGGGTTGATTTCATGCCAGCCCAATCTGATTGATTGCCCATTTTTGGTCCACGGGATCCCTCTATAACAGCAGCCCGAAATCATTCGATGTTCACCCTGTTATGGCATGTTTCCGGTTACTCGCGACCATAGTCCTCGGGCACCAGACGTTATGCGGTGGAGAGTACACGCCCTCTAGCCTTCATTTCTTTCTTTCCCGTCTGTCAACATATTTATCAAATATACATAACAATAGAGTGCAGTTTTCGTTATTGATATCCTCGGTTTTTGCGATTAATGCGAGAAAAATGTGCCAATAGGTAACATAATCGGCGCCACCCTAAATCTAATCGTCATTAGCGAAAAAATACTTAGGCTGGCCGTTTTACCTTGTAATTGTGATCAAGCGTAAACTTGTTTCATTTACCATATGCTGCTTTCAAAAAGTATTTTTAAATGGATTTTCAAATTATTTTACATGATAAAAGGCTGAATTAAATTCCTTATAGAATCCAATGTGTTTCGTTATTATATCATATTTTCATTGATAGGCATTTCTTTGGGTTTTCACAACATTCCCTTAAAAACTGATCACGAAGTAGAAATCTAATTCTCTTTCACAGAAATCAAATCCTAGATTCGGGACTTATATTCAATGAATGCTCACCGATATTCGCATGAATATTCACCGATTCACCGCACCTGTCACAAATAAGCCTTTTCTTCGTCTGCATGAAACCCATCCTTGAATCCTTTTTAATCGAGGTTAATTTCATTCCGGGCCAAACTGCAGAGATGATTTTCCTTTATCACTGGAGCGTGTTTGAATGGAACGCTTAAGGAAATCCAGCAGACTCAAAATCCTTCCGTGATTGTCCACATCACTAAGGAAATTTCGCGTATTCGACGCGACCATTTTCCACTTGCACCCACATCTTGCTAAAATAATATTAAGAAAAGGAATATTAAGAGAGGATGTCGCCCGCTGGCTTTCATTTTTTTCCTTCACGCCTATTACCACAAATACTAATGCCTATCAAAAATGAATATTTTTACATAATGTTAACAGTTAAATTTGAGAAAAGCTTCGTCATCATCACTGGTCAACAATCCTAAGATTGGTTTGACGCAGCTCTCCACTCAATTCTCCTATCAACTAATCTTTTCACGCCTATTTATTTCTCCTTTCACGTATTTCTTTACCTGTTCAAGATATTTTGCTCGAAATCTTCCTTTTCCGTTCTTGCCATTCCTCGACGATTGTCTTTATCAGGCCATCATGTCTCAAGGTAGAGAATAGCCTGAAAATAAAATTGTGCTAAGATAAGAAATACTGGAATCTCTACAATTCCAATATCCAGCGGGAAAACATGTTTTTAGCTACCAATTCTAGTTATGTAGCTGGGATCGAACGTAACCTTGTGTCATCTACTGCCTACTGTTTTAAAAATCTTTAGTTTTCACCTGAAAAACAACTATGCATCCTGTGTGTTGTGGACTTTCATATTTCGTAAATTGCTTCAAATTTGCGCATTTTTGTTTTTTACGATAACTTTTGTAAAACTCAAATATCACGAATATCTGTAATATCGTTCTGCAGAATTCAAATCTTAAATTTTGAATATATTCACCGTTCTTCACAAACTAAAAACTTTTCTTAATCTTTCCATTGTTCATGATCTAGATTAATCTTATTCCGGGTCATAAGGAAGGGATTTTCTTTGATCACCATAGCGTCCTTCAGTTTATCACTTGAGGAAATGAGACGAGTCAAAAATCCTTCAATGTGTCCTCGTTGAGAAATTTTCGTGAATTTCATGTGACCATATTTCTCCAGCTTACTCATCATGCGGTATCAAGAGATTAGGAGTGGGGCTTACGAAAGGAGAACGCTCGCTAGCCGTCATTTTTTTTACTTTTTAATAAATATGCTTTAGCGGGTATTCGTCTTGTACGGGTCAAATCTTTGCTACGCAATTATAACCCACTTTCCGATTAGCTATCAAACTGAAATGTCCAGGATAACTCAGAACCGAATGACAATACGATATCCTAACACTTTTATTTTGAACAAACCTGTATTTTGATTTTTATTCAGAATTTAATATGGAGATTTATTAACAAATGGCCAACAAAATTCTGCGGTAGCTCTGCGATCAAAATATGGAGAATATTGGAAAATCATGACATCATAATTGTTTACATCAAAGGCCATAAAAAAATTTTCGCTAGAATTTTTTTCTTATAAATATTTATTTTTATACTGTAGTATTAATTTCTCTTACGTTCCTCTCCATTGACATCGCCATCCCGCTTTTTCCTGCCCGTCAGTTGTCATGGTTTCCAATATGGCAACGGAACTTCATTATGATAGAAGTACAATTTTTCACTCAGCGAGCTTAATATTTGGCTAAAAGATAATGGTAACTGGCGTCTATCTCACTCCAATCTTAACCGATGAAATATTACTATGGATAGCATTCTAGTGTTGCAAATGTTTTCCAAAAAAAAGTCTGAGGACCGTATCGGAAGAAGATAGCTTGGCGGTGTATCTGGTCGCTTACCTGACTGGCAATCGGGGGATCTGGGTTCGAATTCCGGAAGCCAAATGATTTTGTTCATGGCGAATTGCATCCTTGGTGTGCATAACGTTGTAATTATTTCTGATAGTTCCCTTGGATTGTTTAGTTATTACCGCTTTCAAATATCATTTAAACGTGTCATACCATCATTATTTTCATGACTTTTGAGCTAAATAGAACTCAGTATAGTACAAAATTTGTATTGGTGTTCTATATTTCGTATCAATTATATTTTTATTTTTTAATAACGAAGTATTTTTATTATTTGTAGCGTTTTTTGTGGAACTTTAAGCGAAACTTAGTAGTTCAATATTCTCTTGCAGAATTTCGAATGTATATGATGAATATGTTCTCCTTAATTCGTAAAAAAAAAAGTTTTTATACGTTACCATATATACACACACTAAGTTTTTATAACCTTTTTACCCTTTTTAAAGGAGGTTAATCTAATTCACGGTCCAATTTCCTAACTTTCCTTTATCAGCGAAGCAGGGACGGCGCTAGCAGGTGCGGGGCTAGGGGCGAACCTTCAGTGCGGGGCCCTTCACTTAAAATATTAAACTCTATACCCCATCAACAAACTCGAGCATTTTGAATCCCTACCACTCTCTGGCTAAGTATGTATTCCCCTCCAAAATTCAGACTTCGTAATTACGCCGTTATGATACCATCACGTAAAATAAACATAAAAAGTGCTCTTTTTACTTTAAATTACTGCATTATTATTCCTTTTTCATAATATTATTTTTTGTCTAGCACGGACTTAAGAATACAGTAATAGTTGAAATTGCGTTTTCAAACTATCGTATATTTTAATTTTTTCACGAACGCGGGGCCCGGGGCAGTCGCCCCACCCTAAGGCCGGCTCTGCAGCGAAGTGTATCGAACACTTCATGAAATTCGGCGGGCCCGAAATCACAGGCGGATGTAGGGGGGGGGGCACGAGGACACCTGGACCCCTCCAGGCACTTTAAAAATTGGTAAGATTTTTAATTCGGTTATCATTACATTCGTTTTTATTTTGTGTATTACGGAGCCTGAGTATAAGCCTTGTGTCCAATGGGCCCGTCAAATTTCAAGAAGACAGATTTACCGGTCATTGGTCATTCGCTAGTCAGCGCTTGCAAAAAAAGCATCGCCTAAGTGGAAAAGGAGCTCGAAATCTGTCGTTATTATAAAAAAAATATTTCGTGCTTTCCCGGCGAATAGACTTAGTGAAGAGTTCTCGGGATCGCCACCGTTGCGCTGGGCTGTGAGTGCCCTGAGGACGATGACCAAGTCGGGCATCGAAACGTCGGCAGTTATGCAGTTCCTGACCTGGTGGCGATCCCGAGAACTCTTCACTATGTCGTTATTATGCATGTAGATTATTAATATTTTAATATTTATAACTTTCCTATTAAAATAAAGAGAATATTTCGGACAGTAATTTTTTTTCTTGTTTTCAGTCTCGAATATGAGGAGACCGTTTGTCTGTCAGACTTTTGAGCCCCCCCCCCCCAGAAAAAAATTCTGGATCCGCCCTTGCCCGAAATCCTTCAATGTGTGCCCACCTCGTTGAGAAACGTTCGTGAATTTTGCGTGACCATATCCCTCGAGCACCGACGCGATGCAGTGATAAGAGATTAAGGAGAGGACTTAAGAGAGAGAGGGGAACGCCCGCTAGCCTTCTTTTTTTCCTCCAAGTTGACGTCGCCATCCCACTTTTGCGAGGACCTAATTTCCGCGAAAGAGGGGCTCGGATGCCCCAATTCCGTGCCGTAGTAGTTCCGCCTCTTCCCCCTACCCCCCAGGTCGTTCCCTTCCTCCGCCGCCGCCGTGTCTGTATTACCTACTGGGAGTATCGATCAGTTTGGCGGAGACCTGCGAAGTCTCTGCCGCTGCTCCTGACCACTCTCTCTACGCTGGATTCTTCCCCGCCCCACTTACTGAGACGTCCGTTCGACTCCGGCGATTTTTTTAGTCGGAACTCGATGTTATAATAATAATGATCATCGCCATAAGTCAAGAACTCTGAGATTGGTTTGACGCAGCCAAGGGGACAGCATAGAGGAGGTCCAATTCCACCCCAAAGAGGGATGATTTCTGTTGACACTTAAGTCGCATTTTAATCGGTTTTCAAAAATGTCCTTGGCGCGGTGATGAGTGCAATACGATCTACTTTTATTGTATTTTTTCCATTATAATATCGTATTTCCGAGGAATGGCATTGAAAAGTTATTAATTTGATACATCACAACATCATTTTTATTAATTTCGGTTAACATCCCTAATAATACCTTGCTTCCCCGTTAAATACGGATCACTTTGTCCGTCAGTGACGCGAGTGGCGACTTTTATAAACCCATTTAAATACGCGGTGAGTGACAACACATGAAGAGGCCGACTTGAGGATCCTCTTTTACAATATTCGTGTTCATAATCATCATCATCATTAGTCAACAATCCTAAGATTGGTTTGACGCTGCTCACCATTTCTATCTCCTATCCACTAGCCTTTTCGTAGTGACGTTTTTCTTCCCTTTTACATACTTTATGACCTACTAGCAGGCCACCCGGCGTTGCTCGGGAAGGATAGTACCCAGAAAAGTTGGAAACTTGGATCTATAAGTAATGCCAATGAAAGAATGAGAAAAATGGCTTATTGAATGAGTACTTCAACAAAATAGTTGGTACAGAATATAACCAAATCCATCAAAATGAAACAAAACTTTTCACGTAAGAATAGGTAATGTTAAGGATATGTAGAGTAGATGTTAGAGGGAATAGGATAGTTTGGTGGATAGAGCGTTAGTCCTCTGACCGCAGGGTTCTCAGATCCAATATTGGCTTAAGTTTTCGAACACTGTAAACCAATATACTTGAATAGTGAAGGCTGCTCAGGTGCTCCACCGGCTAATCTCATTCTATATGCGTATGATATTAAATGCATGTATCGACGACAAGTGTCGATTAAATGGCGATAACTTTTATTGAAATTATTAATTTTATTTTATTTAAGAATTGCTTAGTATAGACACACTTCCCTATCGCTATTGTAATCTACAAATGGATTTACACGTCATTCGAAACACGTAATAAGTAACGGATAAATTCTTGAATAAAATTAAAATACAAATTTCGATTAAAAGTGTTATCACCAGTTAATCGATAATGTAGTCGTCGATACTTGCGTTTGATTTCAGACGTTCCACCTCATAAACTTGATTTGCGCGTGGCAAAAAATTGCTAAAATAACTGCTCAAAAGCTCTCGCTACTGCTATCTTGCATTTTCACTAGCATTATGTTAGTTATTTAAAATTTACTCAAGCCCTAACGGCACAGAAATAAGGAGCTATTTCGCTATTATTATCCGAAGTGTCCCATGGCAACCAAAGCGACAGCACTCTTTACCTGCGGGTTGAAGTCAACGTTACCGCTTGCGATGTATCCGTAATCATCGATTTCCACTGCGTTAAAAGTTTAACCGCTTCAACTTGGGTAATAGATCGAATCAAGATCGACCATGTCCTTTATCGATTGTAATTCTCTTTGCAGTCGATGTCTTCTCGTACGATTGAAACAAATTAGTTACGCGACAGTTTACGCTGTCGTCTCTCATATAACTAACTAACATATAATTCCATGTGTAATCTACGATAGCGATAGATTAGAGTTTCAATTTATCGATCAATCGAATGAGCCTAGTTCCACTTCTTCGTTCGTGCTAATTGATCAAGTCAAGATCGAACCAGTCGATTTTAATTCTCATTGTAGTCGATATCTATACGTGCGAGTCGAACAAATTAGTTACGAAACAGTTTTTGATGCCATCTTTGACGTGCAAGTCCACGTGTAGTTTACAATATCGACTGGGAAGTGTCTCAATCTATCGATTAATCGAATGAGCCTAGTTCCACTTCTTCGTCCGTGCCAATGCATCGAATCGAAATATATGCATTATGATGTCTACCCGTGCGAGTCGACCAAATTAGTTACGCGATAGATTTAGCTGCGATCTTTGACGTGAAAACCGATGTGTAGTTCACGATGTGATAGGTATGTGTCTCAATTTATCGATTAATCGAATGAGCCTAGTTCCACTTCCTTGTTCTTGCGATGGAATGTTTATAAACCCCTCCCTATCCCCTTCCCGAATTCCCCGAGTTCCAAATCCCCCTTCCACGGATCCCCCTTTCCTGATCCCCCTTTTCACCCGAGAAGAGGACACTGTCCTACTCTCTCGGGAAGAAAATATCTTCCGGGGGGAAATAGTTTCGCGCCTCTCCGGGCGCCACCTTCGGCGCCCTCAAGGGACGTGTCATGCTGTTTATTTTTTCCATTTTTCTCATCCTCATCGGAATTCTTCCTCGTCACGTCTCTTTTCTTAATGTCCACAAAGATAGCAGCTCACGATTGTGTTGGTATTTCGACTGCATTCCTGGCGGCTTTTCGTCCCTCAGGTTTTTCATTAAGAAGTCTTATCGCTGGAAACTATCTAGGCATCTAACAATACGCGTTATAAGTTTCCAATGTTGATGAAAAAATTGTCTTGACAACTGCAGAACCATTTCTTCTGAAAAATTATGTCTTTAGTATTTGGTATGGAGCAATAAGACTGTTTTGACATTTCAGCACAAGTTAATTTTGTGTATAGCTGTTTTCTATGAACTTCCCATATTCCACACCAATTTTTCATTAATAAATAACTTAAATTTATGGTTTGATGGTGCAATGCCTAACTTAAGGAATTTGCATTCAAAAATTAAATTTTGAAACTCTAACTTTGTTAAAATTTTAAAACATATTTGACCTTTCAAAAATGATCGTGCCTTTACTATTCAGTATCAACAGCCTCCAATACAAATCTGCCTTCCAATAGCTTGTCATACCTATTGGTATAGCATAAATAACATGAAAACAAGATTAATAAGCTAACTACCAACATCAGAGCAGTTTATAATTTTATAATCACACGTATTATTTATTATACTGCAGGTTACTTTCATTTGTGCTTTCATAGTATTTCTCATGAAAGTTTTTGTATGTACTGCTACCATCGATCGATGTCTTTCAAATAATATTGTTTATCTGTGTTTTGGAAAGGTTGGGTAACTTATGATGGCTTAATTCTTTTATTTTTATTGCTTTTAAGCCAGTGAATAGCTACTCCAGAACAGGGAGAAGTGATCTCTTCCATTTTTAGTTAGTTTACAGTAGCGTTCGACGATGTTTTGCATGGACGATTGCATGGGTTTCCATTATGACCCCTTGTCTAAGATCTTTCCTCTTGAATGGTCAGAAAGAGAATGAATTTTAGCTCGTTTGACTCTATCTCTCTTGCCTATCTAAATCTCTCATTGATCTCTCCCGTTTTTAGTGACATCAAATACCACTGTTTTAGGTTATCTCCTGGAATAACCCGTTTATCTACGAATGATCGTTTGTTTGGGTGTTTGTCTAGAGACTTCATGATTACTCTCGACTATTTGCTAAAAGTTGAGGTACACTTTCACCACATGGGCATGTATGGGTGCATTTTCCTCCATCAATGCACTAATATAAAATCTCTCGTTATCTATTATAGCTTCGTAGATATTTCTCCTCATATTTTAATATCGAAGCCTTTATAGATCGAAGATATCGTACATAGCCTTTGGCGGGGTGAGCTCTACCGTCACTTATGCGGTCATTTTTGTGCGGCTGGATTTCCGATTATCCGCATTTGGGATGCAAGTGTGTGTATGTGTTTGTATAGGCGTATATTTGTCTTTTATTTATTTTTTTCCTTTTTTCTTTGTATTTGAGCCTTGTTGTCTTGATTTTTTTCTGCCTCTATAAATTGATTTCCCACAAAGGCACATGATAATAAATTAATTGAATTAAACTTATCAAAAAAAACATCAGATTGAATCACTGAGTGAGTGATTCAAATATCATGAGCGTGGTATGTTATAAGGCTAATTTTCGATTTTTACCATACTCTCTACCTTGTCATTTTTGTTGCTTCACTGTTTCCGAAATTTTTGTCCTAAAATGGTAATGATGTCAGCGGAAAACGTAATTGATTCCATCAATGATAATCATTCTTCCTTTTTAAGAGTTTTTCGCTCATAAACTTTCCTCTTTTTAGGAGAGATTAAGCTATCCTGGAGCGTGACGACCCAATTTTCATTGCACAGGTTGGGTTTCAGCTCGGACTAGGTTATTCCATTTGCGTCTGTCAGCTCGATCCTTCTCTCTCTCTCTCTTGAGGAAAGAGTCCTTTTTGAGTACGTCCTCTAATATCCAAGTGTAATGGATGATGTATCATAGAAGGGTAACTTTCAATGTCAGCCAGATTCTGGACCTTTCCATATTAACTCAGTAGCGTCTACGGATATTACACATCTAATTTGTAAATTATGATTGAGGGGTGAGTAAATAACGTCATCATGACCCCATAACCTTCTTGGATGGCTGTTTTTAGCTCATAGGCTGACCTTATTTAACTTAAAATGAAGTATTAAAGTAAGTGGAAATGCTAAGCAAAGAAAAGGAAATGCCTTAGTTGTATCTTAAATTCAATCGACGCATAGGAAAAACAAAGCACCTTTCACTAGTTAGCTGGATTGCACTAAGTAGTTGAATTTCCCGGAAAATAGTAAAAACATGCATATGCTAGTGATGGATCCAGAAAGCGGCTAGGCCCTTGGGTATCCAATTTACACTCTATAAAATGGTAATTTTGTTCTGTTGTAAAATATTTACAGGAGAGGGGAGCCCCCCATTACCCCCTTTATCCTTTTTCTGGTTCCGCTTGTGCATGGTGCATACACACCAATACAAATATACAGGATCCATGCTGAGATACAGACTCTACGTTGTACTATTTTTTGAATTTGGAATCGGAAAATTCAGGTATTGACTGAATTGAACATTGCGCTAATACTATAGGCGAGAATGGGAATATAATTTTGTGATAATAAAATCGCATTTTTTTATCGTTCGCCATTCAAATACCCCTTAACTCAACGTGTTAAAAGATGAGCTATGCTCTTGATAAAATCATCTCGGGTTTGACTCCGGGTAAAGCTGTTCTAGGCCGATAACAGCCTTACCCGGTGCATAACCCGAGAAATCTTATCAATATAATTCGTCGGGAAATTTTATGATTATGAGCTATGCTCTTGATAAAATCATCTCAGGTTTGACACCGGGTAAAGCTGTTCTAGGCCTATAACGGCCATAACCGGTGCATAACCCGAGAAATCTTATCAATAGTATTCGTCGGGAAATTTTACGATCTTATGTGAGCCATGCTCGTGCGTGACGACCTGATGTTCACCGTGAGCAGACGGTGGGAAGTGAAAATTCTCGTCTCCGGACGGACTTCAGCTTAGACTAGTTAATTCCATTTGCACTCATTCCTCTCTCTCTCTCTCTCTCTCTCTCTCTCTCTCTCTCTCTCTCTCTCCAGGAAAGAGCCCTCTCGTGTGGATTTCAACCCCTTACTGCTCAGACCTCCATTTTATTCCCCGCTTCTCCCCCCACCCATCCTCCTCCATCGCGAAAAAATACACTCTCCCAGACTCTTCCTTTTTTTTCAACAACCCACCCTCAAATTTTTTTTCCAACCCCCATTTCCCACCCCCTCTCCCAGTTCCAAGATCATTATCGGATACTCCAGGAAATCGACTCCCCTTCAAACTCTTTTTTTCCTGTCTCAGCCCACCGAGCGGATAAAAAAAAGAAAGGGGAAAATAAAGACCTTCATTCCCACCACCATAATTTCCTGTAAAGCTCTGAAATTTTGTCCATATCACCCCTTCCTCCCTTGACCTTCTGCTGTTGAGGTGTGCTGAAAAAAATTGCTTCGGAATGGAATCGATTTGAGCCAGGCTTTGGAATTCGATTCGACTCTTCAACGATTCGGACAGCTTCGATTCTAAAATATTAATTTCTACCATTCGTATTTTCATTATTCACCTTCCCTTGACATCTGCTATATCTATGTGTGTATAAAAAAGGATTCCTGTTTGTCTGTCCGCTATGCGTTTCCACATACCTGCACGGATTGCGACCTAAGTTTGTACATAGGTGCACATCATGCTCCCAAACCCCTTAGTGCTACTTTCGATTACGTCCGAAACGTCCTTTGCTTCAATTTCTCATTACTAGAGATGCGCGTAAATAGCACTTTCACTTTAATTCTACAGCACTTTCAATTACAGTTTCTTAGCATTTTGAAGCATCAATTTTTTTTCTTTACTTTCATAATGTAGCATTAGTAGCTGGAAAAGTGTGATGAAAAGCAGTTGAAAAAAATACGGAATAGTTTAAATAATTATGGGATGTAACAATAATAAATTATGGAATATGATATAAAGTTAATAATTATAAATTATATTAGTAGCCTGAATATCATTTACACTAGTTGAGCATCAACATTGAACAAGTTTCAAAACTTTCTTCCTTCAACCGGTGGCGTCTGTCAGTCACAACTTGATTGTATTGGCTGAAAAACCTTTCTACATCCACGATGCTAACTGGTGTCCAGATTGTGTGTGTTGCAGATTTATCAAACTCAGTTTTTTTTCTGGGCAGATTGCGAGAAACATTTGCTTAACACAGCAGAGGCTACTAGGGTTCTCTCTCAACCTCTCTTGTAGCTGCCAATGAAAATACATGTAACCATCTATGAACTAGTAAGGGCCAACGTCCAGTGGAGCAACAAGGGACGGGCTCGGCACTAAATTTACGAATTTTTCCATGGAAAAGGCAAACTTGCGGTTTAAATGTCATATAATTCCTGTCATCGCGCCTATGTCGCATTTATTCACGTGTACCGCATCAGTAACGCTTTTATCCCATATGCGATTTTCACGTATCACTTATACTCATTACCGTTTGTTACGTCACGTCATACAACTTCTGCGGTTGGACAACCTACCGGGTAGGCACACCTCTTGATACACTCAAAGCGAAAACATAAAAATATATCCTACATGATCATGAAATCCAAGTTCCAAGTTTACCACTGCTCTGGGTACTATCCATCCCGAGCAACGCTGGGTGGTCTGCTAGTCATCAACAATCAACATTCCTAAGATTGGTTTGAAGCAGCTCTCCATTCCTCTCTCCTATCCACAAGCCTTTCATAGCCACGTATTTCTTCTCTTTCACGTATTTTATAACCTTCACCATGTATCTCATTCGAGGCCGTCCCTTGCCCTCCTTCCCTTCCACCTGTCCTTCTACGATTGTTTTCATCAGGCCATCATTATCTCATTATGTGGCCAACAATGTGGTCCCATCTACTCCTTAAGGTTTTTAGAAGTGTCTTTGACATCTGCCCATGTGTGCTAAATAGAAACTTAACTTTTTTTCCTACATCTGACCACCAAGTGGATAAAGATAAGAAAAGAAAGAAGAAAATAAAGACCTTCATTCCAATCAAGATAATTTCCCCTAAAGCTCAGAAATTTTGTCCAGATCACCCTTCATGCCCTTACTTCCGTGACCTTCTGTTGTTAAAGCGTGCCAAAAAAACGCTTCGGAATGGAATCGATTTGAGCCAGGATTTTGAATTCGATTCGATTCTTCGACGAATCAGATTGCTTCGATGCTTAAAGAATTACAATGTCTACTCTTTCGCATCTTCGCTATTCATCGATTAACTAGACATCTGATTGTTTAAGCTAGGTAAATAAATCTTCGAAATTGAATCGATGCGATTCCATTTCGATTCGATTCGTATTCGATTCAATTCACCTACAAACCGTACAGCTTTCGATGCGAATTGAATTTTACACCGATTGCAAACTAGTATAGCCAAGGAAAAATGTTTTGCTACTCAAAACGGAGGAATCGGAGTGCTTTGATGCCAAAATACTTAAAATTTCTACCCCATTCACATGATCGCTATTTACCTCACCTTGGCCTCTAAACATGTGTGATAAATAGAGCTTTGAAATCGTATCAATGTGATTGGGGATAAATTTGATTCGATTCACCAACAAGTTCTGCTTTCGATGCTAAAAAGTCTCAAATGTTTACCTATTTGCATCTTAATGATTCGTTTACGAACCGAATCGAACATACGGCACTCGCTCTTGTATACGTAATCTTATGGTGCATTCAATTTATTTTTATGCAGTGTATACATCTTGTGGTATCCCAATTTCGTTATTAAAAAGGATATTTTCAATTTATTGCGACTCTCTTCACATCATGCGATCTTTTCGCTTGGGATTTTATTTCTGAAAAATTCATTTATTATATTCGCTGAAAATATTTAGCAGTGTTTATCAATCACTTTATTGATATTTAATTTTAATAAATCAGTCGTTCGACTTTCTTGAATAATAAAGCTACCAATACAGCTGAAAGTGGCTATTTCCATAAAACGGAGAAATTCCCGAAAAATTCCCGTTGCGAAAAATCATTTCCAGCTATTTTTTTAGTGCATTCATATGTTAGCCCGTATTTTTTGCGTTCAGAATTCCCTAACGTTAAATTGTACTCTCGTTTTTATAATGGCGTCTTATTGTTTCTAGTGTATGCAGTTTAACCTGCAATTATTTTCCACGGAAATGGTTGGCAAAGAGTAGTAGTGTAGTAGGAAAAGTTAGAAAAGGAAATCTTTTCAGGGAGGACTTTTAAATTAAGAGTGCAAATGCGTTGCGAATTGAATGACGATAAGGTAAACTTCTGCGGTATTTTTACCCCTCTGATAGCGGAAGGCCGCGAACTTAGAAATCCGTGAAGATAACGTAGTCAATGGCAGCTCAGCACGCAAAACGAGTCTAGTTTTTTTCCGTCTTTGTGGGCTTCATTTATAGCTTTCAGCCTTCTTCGGAAAAGCTTGGATTTATACCAGTACTTACACTTTTGGAATCAATCTAAGTTTTTCAAGAGGCATTTGGGAAGATTTGCAAACATGAATTCAAAGCCTGTCCAATCAGATTGATTTGGGCATGGGCTGTGGGCAGCCAACGTCATTACATTGTAGGTGCTTCTCTGTGCTCAAGAGAAGGAAATAGCATAGGTAAAGAAATTTTTATAGCGGGTATTAACACTCAGCCGATTTTTTTCCAACTTCTCCAATCAATCCAAGCGGAATCCTTTGTCTTTCAAGAGCATCAATACTGATAATTGCAAAAACATTGAGCCAATATTCACTCAAACAGAGTACATCGAAATACAATAGTGGATCAAGTTTATTGGCAACATATAATTATGAGATAATCCTTGACATCCGTTTGCGTCTCCTTTCTTGAGTTTAAGTTGAAATTTGTTTTTTTTCCTTTAAGGGGTTATATTTTTTAATATTCATTTGGTGTAGATATTTTGCTTGGCTTATGACCGATTGTTTGACCGGGTTTTCGGATATAAGGAAGAGGATTTTTTTAGAAGAACGCTGGACTCGGTTTTATAACGCAGTCTTTGTTCCACTAGTTCAAAAACGCAGACATTTAAGCCATAAAAAAAGATTAGGTTGGTCCATCTCACTTGCTCATTGAGCGATTCATCCAGTAGTACGTTTTGAATTGGTATGGGCAGAGGTCACCCTGAACTAAAACGGTGACGCGCTTATGTGGAAAATTACTAAGTCTGATTCTATTTTGTTGCAATGAATTTCCTCAAGGTAAACACGCTGACTATCGCTCGGAGCCTATTACTGTGTCCGTTTAAGGAGCTGGTGAACTTGAAGCGAGAGTAATTCCAGTTGTACCCTTCCCTCTTTTCTTTCTCTCTACTCGTCTCCATGGGATCTAACCCTTATTCCCTTCTGAGAGCAGCTGATGAAATTGAAGCGGCGCTAACGCTAGTTTCGTCCCATGTAGCCCATCAGCTGAGACAGTAGGGTGGTTTCCTATTATTTTTTATTGCCTTAATCGAAAGATTATTACTCCTGGAGTACGTATTTCACGCATTTAGATTTTTAAATTACGATATCTATTTTTCGCGATTAAATAAAAAGTTAAAATTTTCAAGCGCGCGAAAACGCGACGGCTAAGTATGAATGCCGGGAAAACTCCGTGTGACGTCGTTCTGGTTCCCGCTGCTGCAAGTGAGGTGACCTTGGGGCGAGGCTTTGAGCGCTGATACGACGCAGGATGCTAGCAGGTAGCAGAGTACCCTGCTAGCTGGTAGCGCTTGGCTTAAATAAGGATTATTAATACCTTATCAAACGCAGAAAACTTACCAACCTTAGCCAGTTTTAATAAGTGATTATTAAGACATGTTTCCCTGAGCTCTGTGCCTCATGCATGCATTGGTAATCTCAGACGATGTATAACTCCATTCTACTCGTATAGAAACTAGGTCCCTGTGACGTCACGTGGAGTGGCATCGAATGGGCGCCAATCTGGCCTTTTTCAAATGCGGTTAAAATTGACCATTGCCATTCGTCTGAACTGGGATTTCTAAAACCAAATTATTTGTATATTATGAATACACTAGTGGTGAGTAACGAATCGCAATCAATGCCTTTCGTTTTCTTTGATGAAGGAAACTACCCTGTTATTGAAAATTACATATGATATGTATATAAACTTTGAAACCATTAGCGATATTAATAAATAAGTGCGGACAATTACTACGGCTATTTATAATTTGTTAACATGAATTTCCACCAACCATCATGGAATTTCCTCGTAGATATTCTGTTGAAGCCCATGAGTCTCCCCTTTAGAGGGGCTAGTTAACTTGAAGTGGCTCTAATGCTAATTTTACCCCGTCTTTCCAACCCTAAATGCGTGGAATATTACCCCCAAGTTTTAGTTAAAGGTGATCTCTTTCCTCACCAATTCAAACCGTCCAACGTGTTGAATTACTCAGTGAGTGAGTCAAAAGGAACAAATCCATCTTTTTTTCAAAACTTATGTGATTGCATTTTGGAATTAGAGCTACAAATATAGCACTATGAATCTAGTCCAATAGCGTTTCAAATTATTCTTAAAAACCCCCCATTGAAATCGAGCCCATACCCAACAAGATAGAAACACGTGTAATTTTCCAACGAGATAGCTCTTGAAAATGAAGTGTATATGAGCGTTGTAATTGATTCAGTTAGATAAATAAAGGTGAAAAATTACTACGGTTGTTTCTATCTTGTTACCAGAAATTTTCAAAACGTAAACTCGTCAACAATCGGTAAAAATTCGAAGCCCATGCCGTTCACATTAGGAGCTCGTTCACATTAATTTTACAACGATATAGCTCTTTAAAATGAAGTGTATATGAGCGTTGTAATTAGTTCAGTTAGATAAATAAAGGTGAAAAATTACTTCGGTTGTTTCTATCTTGTTACCAGAAATTTCCAAAACGTAAACTCGTTAACAATCAGTAAAAATTCGAAGCCCATGCCGTTCACATTAAGAGTAGCTGGTGAACTCGTAGCGTATCTAATGTAACATTCATCCGGGGTTTCCCTTACTCGTCTGCCTGGGATCGAACCCATGTCCCTTTCCGAGAGCATCTGGTGAACTCGAAGCGGCACTAATGCTAGTTCCACCCTTCCGTCGTTCTCTCCCGTCGAATTACAAGAATCCATCCTACCGTGCGCTCATCCTCTCTTCCGCTGACGTATTTTATCTCGTTCCCCTCCCCTTCCTTCGCAATCTCCCTAATTTGCTCACCCGTGTCCATCATCCCCTGCCATTCCCCTCCCTCCGTTTACCCTCTTCCCTTGCCATCCGCACCAATTTCTCTCTTTCCTCTTTATGTGCGTCTTCCTTCCCCCCGGCTCTTTCCCGCCCTCAAACTATCCCTCTTCATCTTCCCACTCTCACCGCTCATGAGCTCGCACGTAGCTCTCGGCCGCTGTTCCAATTTTTGCCCGCCCATCTCCCACGTATTCTTCCCGCACTCCTTTTTCCCACGTCCTTCCCTTACTTTTCTAACCTCATGATGGCAGGCTCTTTTCCACGAGTGAAAAACCTCTCTATTTTTCTCCTCTGCCTAATGTTTTCCCTCGCTCTTGCGCTGGTTCATCCATACTCTTTAGGCCCGTCTACTTGTTTTATCCTGTTTTTTTTCCTCTGCTCCCTCGCAGAACACGCAATATGTTCACGGCGCCAATATGGGCGAAGGATTCCAGCGTTCGGTTTCACTGAATATTTTTTTTTCTTTCGTAACTTTTTTGATTTCTCAAGCAGGCTTAATAAGTGTTTCTTTTTTTCTCTCAACATTGATGGATTTTCACAGTTAATTCAATGTTGAATTCACATAATTCTTCAGTTTAAACGAGTTACAATATAAATTATGCATGCAATATAAGTTTTTCAGTAACTTCTACATTTTTTGTTAGACTTTCGCTGCTAATTTTATCATTGGCAGGGTGATAGTTTTTATTTTGTTTCTTGTTGTCACTGAATCTTGCTTTGTTCTCAAGATTCTCTTTTACTTCTTGAGTATGTTTTTATTTCAATATTTATAGCTTTCTTTTTTCTAAGGATAACATTTCGACATTTTATTGACTCTTGGCGATTATTTTATTTTCGTTGACTGTTAATGATTTACTGATTTTTTATCAATCTTGAAGGACTTTCACAAGCGACTCAAATTAACACAATTCTTCATTTTTAACGAGTCGAAACTATGCTTGTTGTATGAGTTTGCACTTTCTACCTTTTGTCTTGGATTTTCGCAGCTCAATTCCAAATTTGAATGGTGACTGTTAGTTCTTATTTTTTTTCTTGGTTTCTCTGAATTTCGCTTTACTCTCCATATTTTCCAACATTTATATCTTCTTTTTTATTTCGAACATTTAACTTTCTGACATTATTATTTGCTTTTAGCGATTTTTCTTTGGAGTGACATATTTCTTTCCGTTGAATTTTGTAGTCTCGAACAAGAAAAGGTATCATGCTTGAACTGAAACTCACATCGAGGTATAATTTAATAAGCTATACTTTTATTGAATTAAGTAATCACGAAGAAGAAAAAATGTCACTCTTTGAGTTAAAATTGTCTTTATGGCTTCAGTTGGTTGACAACTGTACTAACTTTGATAATTTCTTTGCGTTGTCGATACCATAGTCGAAAATATAGTATTGGTGAGGAATGTACTAAATGAATTTTCATTTATCATCAAGGTTCTACCGATAAAAGCAGCAAGCGATAAGCAAATTTGACTTCTTCAAGTTTCCATATTCAAATCGCCATTTCACCGAAACCACGTGGTTTTAATTTCGGCACCAACTTTCGAAAACCGCGCAGCCATGTCAAGAGAGGAAGACGGAGAAATGAAAATCCCCTCTTTGAATTATTCGGACTCTGCCGTCTATGTTGTCTTTTTCGCATGCTTTAAATCTCAACCGTCCTACTATGCACTTCCTTCTTTATTCCATTCGTTTATCTCTGGCTTACTACGTTTTTACTCAGCAAAAAAACTCTCCCTTTTTCATTTTAGAAGCAACCTCGGGCTAGCCAGCGGTTAAAGTTTTACGGATTCGCTCGCGAGTGTGCATAAAAAAGGGGAAAAAATTCCGTAGGAGAAAATTCCTCTTCTGAGTCCTTGGGCTCCTCTTTTCAGCTATTTATCGCATTGCTCCATCTACAATGCTCTACAGCAGGTTCGTTCGCTGTGACTCGAAATTCTTGCTCGTAATTCATTGCGAGGATTCAGTTGATTGAAGGGAAAGATAAGTTACGACGGAAAACAGATCTTCCGCATTCAGCCACACCCTCAAAAGTAAAAATGAAAAAAATCTAAGATGTCACCCCTGTTTTCATTAGTTGGTGACGTCATTAGAGTTCCGATTATTTCACTCGTTGTGAAGGGAGAAGGCTCATTGAGGAATTAAATGTGGCACATAAGTGTAAACATCAGTGAACCACGCGAGACCGATGCGAGAAAGGGAGGAGTGGCTGAGATGTGGTGATCCGCTCAACAGAAGCTCATGACGTCGTCAACTCCTCTGAGAAAGGGGCAAGGCCGTCAATTTTTTGCTAAGGTTATGGTAATCACTTAGCTTCTCAATTCTTGCTTGAGAGGAATTGGGAGGGGGTTTTTAGCGTAAAATTTTGCCCGTCGAATAGGACTTTAAGCTTTTGTCCGCTTAGTGAACTTCGTTAGATAAGGCTTATGACGACACTGGATTTCTCTTTACCCTTCTCATCTTCCCACGGAGAAAATAGCCTTAGCAGATGCATGCATCACTCCATTCATTTTCAAAAATACGAGGTAAAGCATATTTTCCCTTTTCTATTCTGTATTAACACTTACACGGAGTGGTATTTTATTAACTATTTTTTCTTTTTTTATTGAACTTACATATAATTCATTTCTATAGACTGGTTTCATCTTACCTTACCTCAGTGAACTATAAATAAATTCATGTATGATAAACAATGAAGTGATAAACCTAGATATCATACACTTAGGCATTTTGCTTGAAGTAATCACCTGGACATAGTTATGAATCTATCGCGAAACATTAGAACCGAACAGTGAACATTTCCCGGCAACGGTTTTAAATATCATTTCTAAAAAGCGCTAATAGCGTGATCGGAGCCTTAATAAACAGCACCCAACCAACCAGCCTAATCAGTTATTTTTCTCCCTTGTTGCTTTCTACTTGCTGCAGTAATTTCACGAGTAAATTAGCTGTAACCAAAACCACATGGGCTGGGGACCAAAATTAAGCCATGCTTCTTCTGTCTCGCGACGACGCTTTATTCGGAAAGAACGAAAAAGTTATTTATTAAAATATTATTCCAAATTGCTTTAGGCAACAGGAAACTCGAAAAATGCGTGTTGGCGGAGAACTTATAATTATTACTCTCCCCTCATTCGGATTAAGCTCATTAGGGTGTCGTGTCTCAGAATTCATTCTCTTTCTCAACATTCTCGGCCTTTTTTTCCCCGCGTTTGAACACTTTTGTTATTTTCAACCCTCCCTTTCCGTTAATTTGATTTTTTTCTAATGTAATTAGCATTTCTTTTCCATCACCATTTGTCTTTTTTCTGGTGCTTTATTCGTTCCTTTATATTTGCCTCATCCACGCCTTTCAAATCGCTTATCCTTTTCTTATCGAGCTTAATTATTTTAATCCTTTATCCTAATACACCTTCCTTCATTATTTTTACTCTTTATTCTCTTTGAAAACAGTGCAGTAAATAGCCAACAACTAAAAATTATGCGGTATTTTTCAATGGGAAAAAACATATTCTAAATTTTAAATAGATTAATGCTTTGCAGTGACATTTCTCTTTGTACCCATTTCCTCGTACACAAGCATCTTATGAGCCAAATCTCTATAACAATCCTTTAACATCACTAGGTGTAGTTTTCTTAAAGGTTTAGCATAATTGTCATCTAACATCAGAGCAAAGTACTTCTAAATTTAGAAGCTGGCGTCTTCTCATCATCCTCCTTTTAAAAAATACACCTAGTGCTATCAAGCAATAGTCTACTCGTACGTGTTCTACTTTGAATTCAATTAATATCCATTTGTTTCTGGATATTTAGTCTTGATAGCTTTTTAGAAAAAACTATTCATTATATATTACATTTTTTGCTTTACGTTTGTTTCAAATCGTCGAATTCTCAGTAATGCTAACTCTTATAAGACGGCGAGTTTCGAGTTTCGTGTATATTTCCAGGAGGAATTATTATTATCAATGACATAAATTGTTCTTTTGCAGCAAAACTTTCGGTAAAATGTATGTAGAAATTCATCTCTATAATCATTGTAAAGCACCTTCCTGTGAAAGGTTTTAAAAAGATGTAAAGGGCTATTTATTTACTTAATGACAAAACAATTCTCTTTTGAAATAAATTGCGTAAATTTCAAGGACTATAAGCAGCAACTTTACACTTTTAATGTAAGCATTTAGTGGTGGAAAATAATTATTTATTCTTGAATTGCCTCGTATTTACCTGTAAATAACAAAACAGTTTCTTCACGTCGACTTTATCACCTTAGTATGTAGACGACAAGAGTAACTGAAGAATGAGTGTAGCCATGAAATTTTGAAATAACTCGATTATAAAATTTTATCAGTGGCGATAAAAATTATGCTTGTGATCTAAGATTATGTGTAATTTCCTCTTTATTTTCACCTATTGCACGCTTTTGCTTAACTTGCTTCATATGTTTGCCCGTTCCATTGATGGAACTGTAATTGATTTTTAATGCATTTCCCATTGTTGGATATTTTGCACACTTGGTGGATTCAGATAGCAATACATTATTCAATTGTGAGACATTTGAAATTTTGTTCCATTGTGCTCTAATTAATTATCTACATATACCTACGTAAAAACAGTTGTAAATTTTGTCAGTAGATAGCGTATGCTATAATTTTTTTCTCACGAATTTCTTAAACTGCTCTGGTTTAATCGATTACACGATTCACAACTAAAACTTATAAAATTAAAATAAGATTTAAAAAGATTTTTTTAAACATGCCTTTTCCATAAACAATATAAAATGCAATAAAAAAATACGCCTTTCGTCACTCGGAGAATAAATTACGGGTGCTGATTAGGTTTAGATTACAATATTGCATACCAAACTCACCTTTTAGGCTCTTTCACCCCCATTGCTAATTAACCTAATCAGTGCCCACGATTTAATCTCCGTGTGATTAAAAGCTTATTTGTAGCCTATTTTCTCCTTGCTGGACTATTTCCTTTTATTTCTAGTGGCACTACTTCTCTTTTATCACTATAAATACCTTTACTTATCTCTCCTGTTTTCTCGTGCGAACATACTTTGGGTTTCCTTCCTCGATCTAATTCGGTCTGTCTGTCCCTCGTCTTTTATGGGCCGTTTATTCCCTCTCCATCGGCCATTTTCTCGCGAGTCCATCTCCCGTCGTTTTTCATCCTCGCGCTGTTTCGTGTCTCTCGCATTTTCCTCTTACCTGGCACCTCGAATTTCCTCCCATTCCCCATTTCGTATTTCATCTTTCCTTTTGGTTGATCATGAATGGAATTAGTCCAAGCAAAAGTGTTTTCATTCATTTTTTTGCATATTAATCCTTTAAAGACGGAAATAACTTACCAACTCGATACCTCCTCTGCACAAACGCTCATCAAATCGCCCACCGTATCACATACGCTCGTCTAGTAGCCCTAGTAGTACTAGATGAGCGGAATTGATTCGGTGGGCGATTGTTGAGCGTTTATGCGGTGGAGGTATCGAAATGCTTTTTATTTTTCTGCGTATCGATGGCTAAGTTCTAACAGAACGTATCTTACATTCGGCCGGTTTGAGTCAGGTAATTCAAAAAAGTGTAATAACGTTAAAAAATAAAATACAAGCAAGGAACAAATCTTTATATGCAAATTAATGCTTCTTTTTCAGTTTTATGAACTTTTTGTTTTTAATTTCAGCGTGCAAGTAAAATAAATTAATCGTTTTTTTAGCTCTCCTGTAAAGTTGCTATTTTTGAGATACGTGTTGTTAGAACTTAGCCAGCGATATCCTTTTTATTTTACGACTAATTAAGGGATATTCTTCTCCAAAAAAGGAAAACATTTACAGGACTTAATTACTTGCATACTAGACTACATTTGGTAGCCATTACTATGAACCTTTTTTATGCCTCCCATTATTAAAAAAAAAAAGTCATGCACACATTGAAACATTTTTAGACACAGCGCTAAAGCTGTAGGCATTCAAAGATTGATAAGTATATTTTATACTGAACAATAGCGGAACCTTCCTAACAGGATTTACATATTTTGTAAGTGCAGTTTTAACGTATAACTTATATTTCCTAACAAATTCCTCACATTTTCGACTCTCATGCTATTCGAAAGCACCCTTGCACCTTCTGTTTACCTTTTATTTCCATTTCCTCACACACCAAAGCATTTTGCGTGTTTCTCTCTCTCTCTCTTCCTTCCATTTCATTTCGGATAAACTCGTATACATCCTCTCGCTGTCCTCTTTCATCTTGGAAAAAGTGTCAGTTAACCACCCTTGTCGCCTCTGCTTTACCTCCTCTGCGTTTTTTTTTCATTTTTTATTGTATTATATTTTTCCTTTCTCTTCTTTGCATGAATACATTATTTTCAAGTCCTTCTATTTCTGTTTAAGTGTGAGTATGCTGCTTTTCAGCGAATTCTATGCGAAAAAGCACATACAATCAGCTCTCAGTTTTTTTAAGCTTTCAAACAAAGTTGAACCTTGATAAGTGAGAGTCCAAGGGACCGCATTTTTTTCTCACTTAAAGTGGTTTCTGAATTACCCAGTTTCTCATTTGCAAAGGTTAAAGAATGACCTCTCTTACTTACAGAGGTAAAAATAATTAAGTAAGGGGAGGAGTCTGCAGGGAATCCATAATTGTAGACTTATTACGTATGTAATTATCGGAAACCTTTGTATAATTTACAATGTTAATTTAAAGAAATCAGTTGATGTCTTTTGAGATTCTCTTATGGTATTATTTGGCTAATTTCTTTGTAAAAGAGAAAATAATTCCCCAATGGACCACAATATAGTTCGTTGCAGCGGGGATTTCGTATCATCCGAACTCGTTACATGCGGAGAAACCAACATTGGCGATCATAGGAATGTCCAAGAGACCGGAAACTCACCCTGTTATAGGCGGGATTTCGATACATGTGTGATAGTTATAAGCGAGTTTTACTGTTTATGTATCTTTCCCTTTTTTTCGTCCTATTTTTCTCATTCTTTTATCCTTTTCCCTCCTCCATTTCCTTATTATTTATCTCTATTACAAATTTATTGGTCAGAAAGTAACATAATATAATATCTAATTTGAAAACTAGCAACAGGAGAACAATTTGGGGAATTCTAGGACAGAGAGACGACAAATATTATAGCAAAGATAGGGCATTAGGGTAGCCCGTCAATGTTTAATCATCGGGTTAAATTAGTCGATTGTGTCACACAAGGAACATCACCGGTTTTGTGCATCTGTATCTTTCCCTCTTTTCGTATACTTTATCTCATTATTTTTTCCATTAGCAAATTCAATTTTCTACTCTCCCGCTACACAATTAGATATGTAAACAAAACTACTACAAGCAGTTACTGCAATATGTAAAATAATGTAACATTTAGTGTTCAAAAAGTAACATTATAGCATTTCATCTCTAAACCAGCAACAAGAGAACAATTTTGGACATTCTAGGATAGAGGTACTACAAAATTAATAGCAACAATAGTGCAATAGGGGAGCCCGTCAATCTACCGGATGGAGAAAAATTATGTCACGAAATTTTGACCCTGGATAGCTTATGCCAGTAGGAACCTAAATTACTTATGATATTTAGGTCAAAAACGCACCATTTTTAAACTACAGAAACTTTGAGCCAAGTGATCCGATTGGGCGCGAGTTTGCCCTGTTGCCTAATGCCCCAGACAAATCATGACTTTGATTTTGCCTGCCGGAGATTGCGATGCATCCACGGCATCCGGCAAAAGAGAAAACTCGCGGCCAATCGAAGCGCTTGGCTCAAAGTTTATGTAGGTAAAAAATGTTGAGTTTTTGATCTAAATATCATCGGTAATTTTGGTTCCTACTGGTATCAGATATTATCTACGAAAAATCGTAGGATTTTCCCTCCTCATAGGAAAATCTTTCTTTTTTCTAGAAACATTAAATTATGGTTTCGCTAATAGTAGGACCTGCCCGCCTTTGTGACGGTGCGGGATTCCTCGTCCCATCCCTTCCTTTCCTATCCCGTCCCAGGAGGCGTCGTCGGGCTCCTATCGCGGCGGCGCCTCCTTCCTTTTTCCTATCTTGTCCTCCCCCTTCTGCGGTGCAGAGGTGATAAGCTTATAGCTTCAGACTTCGGCCCAGGAGAGTAACCTCGCGAGCCCGCCGTTGGATTTCGTATCCACTGGTATCAGATATTAAGAGTCAACATTTCGTGACACAATTTTTTCTACCACGTGTTTTGCGGAGCATGAAAACTGTCCCTAACTAGTTCTTCCATTTAAGGCCGGTAATTAAATCAAAACATTTTCTAAAATTCCATTCTTTGCAGTAAATCTCAAATGTACCCACGTTAACTTCACGGCTTGAGCATGTATATTGCTCCGGTGTACGCTAATTTGTACAATAAATAGTCGGCTTTTCCCATTGAGTGTAATCGCTAACTCAACAGTCATTCACCGTTAGAATGGTATTCATGGCCAAATTTTATTTCACCCTGTATATTCATCGGTATAAGTTCATTGCATCACACATTGAACGTCACATCACCGGTTTTATGTATCTGTATCTTTCCCTTTTTCCGTCCTCTTTATCTCATTCTTTTCTCCGTTTGCCTTCTTCCATTTCCTCCCTTCCCGCTACACATCCATTCCCCTTCCTCCTATCCTCCCCACTTAACGGAGACACTCCCACATTCTCCCTCGCTTCTCCCACGTGGCCTGCACACTCTCCCACCTGCAACCCTAGCCATACTCCCTCACACCCCTCCTTACCCCTTCCCGACCTCACCCAAACCACCCCCTCCCTCCCCGGCCGCTCCCGCAGCGCGCGACCCTGCGCCCTGGCAGCAGAACAAGAGTCCCCTACTTTCCCACCCCTCCAAATTTTCCCCTTCCCCTTAACCAGCGGCACAAGCGAAACCCTTTCCCTACCCAGCCAGCTGGTTGCATGTGGAGTGGGAGGCTTAGAGGAGTTCATCCAGGGGATCTCTTTTCCTATTCACGCCTGCGTCTATGAAATGGGCGTTGCTCGTCCGCCATATTAGTACACCCTGTCTCCTGCTCTTACCCGGGATGGAGAATAGCTTTATGTCCAGCCAAAATTGTCTTTAAGGGTAGATTGCTCACTCTTCAAATATTGAGTTGCTGTTTAAAAGGACATCGAATTGTTTATATTTGAAAATTGTTAATTTTGTTTATTCTCGGGCAGTTAATGCATAAGCGGTGACTTAAATGAAGCTGTCTTTTCTTTGCTGCAGAATTTCCGTTGTATTTTACCGCTCATTCATTGTTCGGTGTGTTATATCTTATTTATTGCTAACATATATTGCATCATAGTTTGTAGTTATTGCACAAAAATGGCTTATTATCGAAAATTGAGCTCGTTTTCTGTATATAAAATAACTGCGTTAAGCACGTTCCTGGGTAGGTATTTGTTTATTTGGGTGAGAGAATTTCCACATCATTTTCACTGGAGAATTGAAAATAAATAGCATTCCGTGTTTCAATTCATTGGTTAAAATCATGTTCGTCTTTTCATACGCTCTTCATTCGATTGCAAGCAATCCGTTAGATCATTTCATGGAAATTTAAGACAGTTTCACATTTTTATTCAAATGCAGACGAACTCATGAAAAAATCAGCTCACCATAACAACGAATAACCGACTTGTGAGTTGCGTGACTCTAATTAATGAAATGCATTATTGAAAACGAAATAGGTGTTCCAACATGGCGGCGGGCGGTTCCTGTGACGTCACGTTCCCCTCAGCGATGGAGCCCCGCCTTCGTCTCTGCCCTTCCCCTACCAGGCCCCCTTCCCCTATTTTCCCCCCACTCCTCCGGAATACCCCTTTTAACCCCTCCAAACGGCCCAGTTCCCCTCGCCCGCCCCTATATCTCGAGCGATTCCACAATTTCCACCGTAGTGAGAGGTAGGAGAGGTTTAAGGCCTCTTCTCCCTACCAATTCCCCCTTTCCCCCCGGTTCCCTTCTACTCCTTTTTATATATATATTTATACATATATATACATATCTTTTATATCAAACCCTCTTTTTCCCCTACCCTGCCTGACAACCCCCTCAATCCCCCCCCTGGCCCCCCTAATCTACCCCTACCTTTCGCCTACCCCCGAAAAATCCGCTCCCTCTAACACATCCACGTTATGATTCCTTGCTACAGATGCCGGAAGAAAGGTGAGTCTTTTAAAAAAGCTCTCGTCTTTAGCTTGCCATCAGTTTCTCTTCACTACGAAAAAAAAGACGACAGGTTATAGTGCGTCGGGTGCTCGCAAACAACAAACACCACCGTGATTATTGTTTTGATTGTTGCTGCTTCTGTGTTTATATCCAACCCCCTGGTGTGTGTGTGTGGAAGCATGCGTTTTTATTGTTGCATGAGCGCCGCCGCTGCTGTCGCCTCGCCGCCTTCACTTGTTTCCGTCGGTCGTGTTTTTCACCGTCGCGTTAGAGGGATGCACGTTCCCTTACCTGCAGTGTTTTGTTTTTTGTTTTTTTTTTTTATTCTCTCCCCCTTTTTCGCACGTTTTCTCCGAGTGCTCTCGGAAATATTTGTTCCGTGTGCGGAGTTCGCTTTTCAGTTCGTCCGAGCTCGGAGTGCCGGGAGAGTCTCGTCTCGTAAGCGGGCAATAACGGTGGCGGCGACCGCCACCCTCTCGGCTGCACGTAGAAACTCACGTCACTGCACCATTTCTCCGAAATACCCTTTATTCACGCGCACCACTCGCTACATCGTCGGGACACTTCACAGTTTTCTCAGTGGGCACTTCACTTCATGAGAACACCATTTTTTTAGCATATTTTCATTTCATAAACACGCTTCTTCATTCATTTACTTTGTTCCCCTTGCCTCTTGTCGTCAAGCCTTTGATGGTCTAGTTCTCCCGTTGGTATATATTTATACCTTTCAAGTTTTTCTGTTTACAACAGCTGATTTACTACTCCATAATCCTCAGGATTAAATACCCTTCATTTACGCACAACGGTCGCTAAGGTGTCGGGCTAATTTCTCAGTGGGCACGTCACTTCATTAACACACCCTTTTTTAACATATATTCATTTCATAAACACTTTTCTTCTTTCATGGATAGCGTTTCTCTGTCGTCTCTTGTCGTAAAGCCTTTGATGGTCTAGTTTTTCAGTTTGTGTATATTTATGCCCGGCAAGCTTTTCTTACACCGATGTTCAATAATCCTCAGGATTTGTACCATCGCTGTGATTTCATCTTGTATTTGAGTGTATGTAATCTCAGGGTCCCATCTTATTCTCTCGATTCTCTCACGTCTCTGCACCATTTTACCATAAAATATTTATTCACGTACACTGGTCTTTAAATGGGATAATTTCACAGAGGACACTACTTTTCATGAAAAACACCGTTCTTCAATTTGTGTCCTTTTCACAACACACCGTTCTTCTTCCTTGATCAGTGTTCTTTTCTCTTAGTTTTCCAATAAGTATATATTCATTATGCTTTTCAAGTTTCGTCAAGCCCGGAGTTTACAACAGTTGAATCCCAACTCCGTCAGCGTTAGGATTCGATTCGTCACTGTGATTTCCTCTTCCACAGTATTTGAGTAAATGTAAGCCCTGGTTTCTCTATATTTATATCACGGCAGCATCTCACTAACTACTATTCACACACACACCCACACCATTTACTTCATATTCGGGCTAATTTCACTGAAAGGCACCTCAATTCATAAAACATCCTTCTTCAATTAATTTTGCTTTCATTCTATACCGTCCTACCTTAACCTTAAGTGTTTCTCTCACCTTCTGTCGCTAAGACTTTGGTGGTGTCGTTCTCCAATTGGTGTTGGTGGTTGTATTATTTCCTTGAGGATTTTTCATCGCCAGTGTAAACAGTCATTGGATACAATCTTCATATTCTTCAAGTTCAGGTCCAATTTCCAATTTGGGTGTATCTAATCGACAGGCTGACATTTATTTCGATTTCAGGTCACATTGGGTCAATGCTTTCTTATTTACCCAAATCTTCTGTTGCCATAACTGGTGTCCTTTCATCTACTTAATCAGTTGAATATTTCTTCTCGAGAAGAGTAGTTCATTCGGGTATAGTTCAATTCTTTCTTTGCAAGTTGTCTTGTGTCGCTGTCATCAATAATTGAATAATAGAATCGAACTCCATGTCCTTAAGGTTCGGGCTCATCGCCGGAATTTCGCCAAATATTTGCGTGATTATATTCGTAATTTTTTGTCACATTTTTTCATCCACCCTCCATCTTTCCTGAGCCGTGACTTATTCATGTCACCTCCTGTTTAAACATTTGCATTTGTAGTTATTCGGTAAGCATTGAATCTATTGCAGATTTTTCATCTTTCTTCGTTCATAACAACTGACTTCTATTGTCAGAGTTGTCAGGTTTAGGTTCACTGCTGGGATTTTGCCTTTCATTTGCATACTTCTAATCGTTAAATTCTCTCCTGCATACATTTTAACTTCTTTTACCTTTTAAACCTTCACTCCTACTTGAATAGTATTCCTATCACCCCCTGCCGCCGCAGTATTGCAGCCGCATTTCTTGTTAGTTGGTGCACCAAAGTTTGTTTACCTCATGCAGATGTTTTGTCGACAGCTCTTAACAACAATGGAATACCATCAACGTAGTCTTCAAGTTAAGATTCAACGCTGTGATGTTCCCTTGCATTCACGTGTATCTATCCGTAAGTTTCTTTCCTATAACATACATTTATTCTCTATTAAGCGCCACCCTTACTTCTTTCTTGGATGACTATTCTTCCACCTTTTGCCCCTCACCCTTTCAGATACAATACTCCTCAGCGTGCGAAGTTTGATGTATTGAACCCTTGCAAATTTTTCATAGCCTGCCTAAGTAGCAATTGAATTTCGTTTAGCTTAAGTTCACCCTTGAGATGTTGCCTGTTCTCTGTCAAACATAAACGATAGGTAGCTCAATTCCTACGCCGAAGTTATCAGAGTTATTTCCAATTGACATTATTTATTATCTTCTTTTTTTTTCTTTTACCTTTCCTTTTTTACACTGGTTTTTCTGACACCTCCTGAGCACCACACTTTATCACTTAGATTACTCTTAAGCGCATGAATTTCGATGTATTAGATTTCAATATTAGATTTTTCAGCACGTGTTAGCAACAATGGAATAACTTTTGTCTTAGGTTCACTATTGTGACGTTGCCTATCCTTCGTCGTCTATTTACAATAGTTGAATTCAGAGTCCGATGTTGCCAGGTATATATATATTAACCACTCAAATGTTGCCCTATGTTTACGTGTTTTTATTATCGTCATTTTCTCTCCTGTACATTCATTTTACCTCCTCCCTCCCTGTCATCCGTCGACTGTCCCTTGATCGTATATATACAAAAGTTGAATTCACACGCAGATGTTGCCAGATATACGAGGATAAGTAAATTATTATCCGCAATTTAGCTATAAAATCTTATGTATGTAATATTTACTACAATACTGCTAACGAATTTTATATAAAATTCGTAGGCAGAACCGTGACTAATTTGCAGACGATGTGTCACTTCGTCAATGGTTACTCGTCTGTCTAAGAGTATCATTTCACGTGAACGCTCAATTTTTCCTTCATTTGTGGCGGTAAACGGTCGTCCGGCTACTTCATCGTGCGTAAAACTTGTTCGACGATTTTGGAATTTTTCTATCCATTTGTAGACACTCCGTTGTGGCAAAACATGGTTCCCGTACTGTACCGAAAGTCTTTCGTGAATTTTCCGACCACAAAAAACGGATCACTGATCCCTGCTCTTCTTTGATTCAAGTATAAGGCGGAGCAGCCATGATTAACATCACGGCAGCGATAACGAAACCAGCCTAGCAGCTTGAAGCTCGCAAAGACATAACAACAAATAAACATAGCATGCGTTATCAACGTAAAACGACAATACTACCAAAATAAACAAAAGTATAACTAAATTGCGGCGGATAAAAATTGACTTGCCCTCGTATATTCCCCACACAGATGTTTCCCAGCATGCACGAGTTTGTATAATCGTCTTTTTTCCATCATCCATATTCATTTTACCTCCTCCCTTTCCCGTCATTCCTCGGCTGTCCCTTCATATCCGATTCTGATGTTTCGTTCGATTGCTCCGGGATACTCCCTCTCGTTGACCTCACGGGTCAGGTCATGACCTAACACCCAGTTTCTCCTCTCTTCGGGAGAAGTGCCGCTCCCCCAACCTGCTGCCCCGGAGGACTCTGGGACGTGTAAAGCCTTTCGATCTTCCACATCGGACCTCGCTTTGAACCACGCTTCCATTTAGCGCTCGGCAAAAATCTTAAAAAAAAGAGCTTCATTCTCCGCCCGAACGAGAGACTCAAATCCCTCGAGGCTGTTTGCTGTCCAGTGCTTCACGCAATATTTTCTCTTTTTTTCCCATCTATTTCCGTCGAAAACGCTACTTATCTTATCTTTCCCCGGTACTATCAAGATGTTCCTCGATGAGGTATATAGCACAAATATATATCCGAGGTGGAGAACACACAGTACAGAGCACAATCAAAGATACAAAATACTCGCATAACTAAATTTTCGGGACCTTTCTCGGAGTTAGGAAAATATATTTGGGATATTATTTTCCTTCGTATGGGATATTATTTTCCGTTCTGAAGTAGTAAAATAAATTTGGCGTAAAACAGGAATTTAATGAAATTGAAAACTTTAACTCGTAGGGAAATAGAGTGAACAGGTGCGTCAAAAAAATATACACGGTTTGATATGACTATTGATTATGACGGTATATGACATTCGGTTCTGAATTACTTAAATACAACGTAAAACAGGAATTTTTTGAGTTTGAAAATATTAGCTCGAGGGAAAATAGAGTGAACAGGTGCGTAAAAATATCCACGGTTTGATATGACCATTGGTTATGACGGTATATGACATTCGGTTCTGAATTACTTAAATACAACGTAAAACAGGAATATTATGGGTGCGAAAAAATAGCTCGTAAGAAAATAGAGTGAACAGGTGCGTAAAAAAAATATACACGGTTTGATATGACTATTGATTATGACGGTATATGACATTCGGTTCTGAATTACTTAAATACAACGTAAAACAGGAATTTTTTGAGTTTGAAAATATTAGCTCGAGGGAAAATAGAGTGAACAGGTGCGTAAAAAATATCCACGGTTTGATATGACCATTGATTATGACGGTATATGATGTTCGGTTCTGAATTACTTAAATACAACGTAAAACAGGAATGTTATGGGTGCGAAAAAATAGCTCGTAAGAAAATAGAGTGAATGGGTGCATCAAAAATATCCACGGTTTGATGTGCTATCAATGATGACAGCTTTGAGTTTTTACCGATATATTCAGGTATAACTTTTTTATAACTCTTTCACACAATCCACATAATTATTTTTGCTCGATTTCACAGAGATTGTAATTTTTTGCTGATAATGAGATTAACAGCGTAATATATATTATCGATGAGCTCCTCTCTTTAGTGTTGGAAATGATTTGGTTCAGTTTTTTCATCGGAAATGGTAGCTTAATTATATTCCCTTTTGAGGTTAAAAACCACATTATTTATACATCATTATTGACCAACTCGACCGTGCCAGCTCGTTAGCGTTTTACTTCTTTTTTTCGAATTTTTCCACTCGTCCAGTTAGGACGAGTGGAAATATATCTCTCTAGCATTTTTATTAATCCTCTCTCTCGTACATATAAACGATTCCCACATTCGGTCTTCGTCCATTTTGACACAGCGGGGAAATGTGTTTTTTTTTCGTTGCTAGGACTACTGCTGCTATGGTGACCGGTCCGGGAGTTTTAACACACTTTCATGGCGTAAAACACTGACCGCGACACATGGACCCGATTCCGACACACGGCGTCCTGTGGCGAAAAAAAAATACAGAAGAAGAAATAAATGACTCTCGATCGAACATGTGACACACCGGTCCTCGTCCGCTGACGATGCCAATGTTATACAACTGTGCGAGCTTGATTCGGGGACTCAGTAAAAAAATCTCCGTTTCTCTTTTCCTCAAATCTTCCCCTCGCTACAGTATCTCATTCGTCATTTTAACCCAAGCTTCCACCTCCCGGGGTTCAAGCCATATAGATGGTTATTTGCCGAGGTAGGCGACGACAGAGGCCATTGTAACCCTTGAAGATTTATGTACTATCGGTATTGCTAGGCGAAAGAAAGATAAGTTTGGGGATATTTGAAGACATGACTGCAAGAATTAGGTAGTAAACAAAGGTATAGAATCCGGACGAATAGCAAAAAAAATGTTAGCACTCAAACAGTAGAACTCAAGACCTCAAAATTGTCTGCTTAACTTATTTAAAATTTATTACTGAAAATAACAATGTCTGCTGGTGAAGGGGAAGAGGAGCTTTATGTGTTTGTGGAAACCTCTTTTTTTTTAATTGGTCATAATCTGAATCTTGCACTCTTAAGTCTTAATTTTTTTCTTTAATATTTATAATAGAAATAGTTTTTTTTTAATTCATGAAATTTTTTGTAGACGATGCATCACTTTCTCTGGATCAGTCGTCTTCTGTTTCGATGTATTAATAGTTTTATATTGACGTTACAGCTTGAAATTAATGGGGTGTAAAATTACATATTTTCAAAATTTCCCTGCATTCTCAATAATAGAATTTTACGTGTGATCGAATACTGAGGTAAAATTTTCACTTTATTAATGCCGGAAATTTTTTTAATGGCATGTTCTATATATAATCTGAAAATTTTAAGATGACTACTTCATTATTAAGCTAGGTGTTCATCACAAAAATATCCCAGTCGAGCAGAAGTGATGCGTTCCCTTAAACTTTATTCTGATCCACAATTTTGAGGATTCAAACCAATTAATGTTATGTCATAAATATTCGAAAATTCCACGTACACAAGCCAGAGATGATAGCTTACATGCATGCGTCTCAGCTAGGCAACACGTTGAGCCATACTTAAGATCTTTTTCCCTATCCACGGTATAGGAAATCCCTAATCATTTTTGTAGCTGTAGTTAGCAACATGCAGCTGTGTTAATTAGCGCCGTGACGGAAGAAGGGTGTGAAACAAAGGTTGGATAGAAACCCGGCGTCAGAGTTGGCCGAATCTTAAGGATAATAAACTCCGAAGCATCGAGGCGATAACGTCAGCTTGGCCCTCCTCTGCCAAGAACAACCGAAGGGAAGAAGTAGTAATCACACGTTTGAGGATAGGGCATTGCCCTTTGACTCATGCCTTTCTTTTTACTGAAGAGAAGCGAGCCCCTCGGCGTGGTGAGTGCAGGTGCCCTTTAATTATCCGACATATCCTGACAGAGTGTAACAAATACCGTGACGCGCGGATACGGTTCAATACAGGGGAAGACCTTGAACCATTCTAGGAGATCACCCTACTAATTTAAATAGTACAATTTTGTTTCTCAAGGAAATAGGTCTGTTTAAAAAAAACTTCAAAGTTCCTGTCTATCTTATGTAAATAAATAGTGCAGTGACGAGCCCTTTGTGATACGATTTGAATCAAATGATTGAGTAGTGGTGCAGAATGACCTAGCCGTCGACGCACCCTAACGCTCTATTATACTACTCTTAACGAAAGGTGCCTATTGGTTAATGAGTAAACGTCCCATCCCGAGGGCGGAGTGCTGTGCATACAAGACTTGGGAGCTCTCCACGCGGCACCAAGGTAGGCTGTCTCTAATAAAAAATCTCCTTCTGTCATATGGAAGTTGAACTACGTTGAAAGACGTTGTAGGCTCTTCTTGAGATGATATAATTTTAATGAAAATATGTGAAAACTTAAGGTAGAGAAAGTGGAAAAAGTCCCAAAAAATGAACAAACATCGGTCTACTTGGACATTATATCTTTATTTATATTGTAACGAAAACTTAGTAAACTTTTTAGGCACGAGATCAATTTGAACTCAGAACTTCGGGATGGGAAGCCGAAATTATTGCCTCCTAGGTAAATTTTTCATATGGGACTAACTTATCAGTGTAGATGAGAGTCTTTATATGTACCTTGAAATTTTTAAAGTGAAAGGGTTAGTTGTAAGTAAGCGGTCAAACAGTTTGATACTTTCTGTGAATATTATATCGAATAGAATTATCATAGTTACCAAAGTAGCTATGGAGATTCGACTAAAATTCTCCCGCACTGCTGGGATTCCATCCCGTAAAATATTCTGCAGTATCTCATCACCCACGCTAAGTTCATCCCCCGTCCAACTCCAATGCATCTACTTTTCCTATTCCTGTGCGAGAGAGGTCTTCCACTTTAGCCAAAAGCCTTGCCGCTCATTATAACCTTCTTCTCGCTCGCAGGGGAGCAATTTGTGAGTAGCGCTTCTGAGCCCTCAACTTTTTTTCCTCGTTCTTTTAGCACCTTCCACCATTCTTCCACTCGCGAAGTCCCTCATCTCTTGACTCTACGTTGAAAGACGTCGTAGGTTCTTCATGAGGTGATGTAATTTTAATGAAAAGATGAGAAAACATAAGGTAGGAGTGGAGAAAGGCCCTAAAAATGACTCAGCATTGGTCTTATCAAATATTTTATATTTATTTATATTGTAACACAAACTGAAAAAACTTATTAGATACAATATAAGGTTATTTTAAAATGGCTACAATTTAATGACCTTGGAGACCCATTTTCAATCCCTGATGATGAATATTTTTGGATAATACTACTCCCTCGTGGATAGGCAATAGTAAATTTTGGTAATATTTTTTTAGATAGTTCATATCTCGGTAGAAATTTCGTGTGTCTCCGTACGCAGGATTTCTGTTAAATGCAATTCATGAAGCGTGAGATTACAAATTATTGATTTCAACGGGAGTAATTTTTGAATAACTTCTGACATATTACGTGATCATCAATGGAAGTTGGTGTTTTATTATTTTTTAGGTAGTCCGTATCTCTGTTTAAATATCGTGTGTTTACGTACGAGGGTTCTAGGTTTAGAACGTAATAGAGGTACAATGCCGGAGACAATATTTTTAGCATCCAGGAACCGAATATTTTCTAAACCCCAAATTGACGACGAAATCCACTCCGCGTCAGAGAACAGCAAACCTTCTGATATGGGGGAGGACCTTTTCTTCGGTGCGGTTGGAAATGAGTTTTTAGCAGATCGAGGAAGGGAATTTGACTAGAATAGTGACTTTTATGAATGGTGCGCACAAAGGGAGGGTTACAAAGTATTCTGTAGCCGTTTTTTCCTCAGCAGAATGCATTTTTGTGTGTATTGCTGGATGGGACGTGCCAGAATACAGTTGAAAAGTCATTTTGTTGCAGTCTTTAACGTACCTCAAACGATCTTTACGATTTTTTTCAACCTTTAAATATTTCGCATTAGATATTTGGAAATGCCCTCGATACCATGATTATGTGGGATGTCTTATTGCTATGCTTCGCCTTTCACAGATTTAAATTTTAGCCATGGCGACCCCTAGGCAAGGACTAACTATAAATCGACACGTGGGTCCAAGGTTCAGCTGAGGATTTTCAACTTTTAAACCAGAATTACAAACTTTTTCTGTGGCAAAATGTTTCATCATATCGTTCTTATTAACTTTTTAAAACCTGAATTGTGTAAATTTTCTATAATTAATGGTATATATGTATAAATTATGTCACATTTTTGTGTCCGCGACAGTACAATATTTCTTTCGTTGTAATTTTTTATTTGAAAAAATAAGGATGATCTTGTGTCTCAAATTTTCTTGCTACTCCTTTAAACCTTTCAAAATATCCTTATTAGCCGAAAATGACCCAATTTCTCTGTCGCTTCCTCAAATTCCTTGCTCTTTTCTGCTACTATGTGGAGAATTCCTCCCCTGAATCGCCTGCGTGGATTCTTGTTGGCATTTGTGTGTGATCCCTTGCAGGAATTTCAGTGAACAAACATCAGTGCAGGTTCCAATCTCGTCTTATGTTGCAAATAGCGTTGGGTTTATTTAACTAACGGGCTTTGCTTATCTTGGTGGCACAGTCGTGTGCAAGAATTTGTGATTGACAATATATTCCAGTAATTTTTTGTGGTAACCGCTCAACAACCCGAACCTCGGTAGTGAACTAGTGAGCAGTTTTGTCCAGTAAGGAAACTCGAGAAATCTTCGACTATATTTGCTTAGCCGTCAAAGGAAATGGTGTAATGTCGTCCGTGCTTTTTGTTCGTAAAAACATCGAGTGATTTATTTTCCAATTACGGCAATAGCAATTGAGGAACGCGACGAAAAAAATTAATTAGGAGTGCGTGATTTGCAGTCCTCTAAAAGGATTACCATCATGTCATGGTTGTACGTATGAGCGCATTGAGCCAATTAGTGGAGTGTTTGGCTACTGACTGAAGGCTTCCGGATTCATATTTCGGGTGAAACCTTACAATATCTCCGAAAAATTCCTTAAGTGTCCTAGAAAATGGAACTGACCCCCTAACCTGATTGAAAGGAATTCACATGCCTACAGCTGAGGCGACCTTTTTGCTCATCTATCCAAACCAAACTTCGAGTTGAATCCATATTTGAGTGAATAATTTTATGTATCAATGTGTTAATGGTAGGAAATGTGTGGTTTTGGTTCTCGGATAAAGTTCTATAATAATAAAGTTCTAATATTGTGCTCGAGTACCCGTTGGAGTTGAGGCCCGGCTCCTATTCGGAGACTTTGTGGACTCTTTGAGTGCATTAGTCCATCCGTTGGATGGGCCATCAAACCTTGACACCTTTTGCCACTTCCAAAAACTTAAGGGTAAATTGCTGCTCCAGATTCACCTTATACCCTCGTAAACTACTAGATAATGCATCCCTAAATTGTCCGTCCACCTCCGCTTGATGACCTAGGATGTCTATTTTTCACCGAGAAAAACTAGTCATTTTTGTGCACACAGTCTAACATCCATTGAAACGGGCTTGGTTTGGACTCCTATCTTCAGCCCTTATAGTGAAGTATTGTAAAATAATACACAAAAAAGTAATTGATAATAATGTCAGTAATGATCACAGTTTCACCCAATTACGACCATTTTAATGTAATTGGACAACACATTTAGAGGCATAATTAATCGTTGCGGGCGTAACTTGGTGGAAATCCATAATCGTAGGAATAGGAGGATCAACAACTTTGCTATTTCCACATCGTATTTTATTGACACCGATACTTGATAATGTCACCTTGATAATGTTACTCTGTAACGAAACCATGGTCGGTGTCAATAAAATACGACGTGGAAATAGCAAAGTTGTTGATCCTTATATTCCTACATTTAGAAGTATCAAAATTCCACAAAGCCATCGGTACTTTTTCGTGTTAAAAATATACTTTCGAATAAAATTAATTTTATTCTGAAATGACCCCATGTTTGTAGTATTTTCCTCAATAGCCTGACCTTTCCCCCACCCCTCATAGTCTCCCGGGCTGAGTCACACACAAACATTCGTACGCAGAGACACGTCGGAGGCTAGGGTGTGGATCTTGTGTGTGACGTGTGCCCCTCCCACATCCGCTGGGCCGCTCTTCTCCCGCGCCCGGCCGCTCCCTCCCTTCCCCTGTCGCCATGCCGCACCCCCGTGGACCGCGCCCACCAGGCGCAGGATCACCGCGCTCAGCGGTCCCTTTTATCGTAGGCAGGAGGCGTGTGTGTGTCTGTGTGAGAGAGACGGATAGTAGTGGCAGACCGGTGCGAACTGGAAATCGCCAGTTTTTGCCCGGGAGCAAAACCCCAAACTTGTGTCTTAGGGGCGATCCTTACCACAACTGGTGTCACTCCTGTGGCGAGAGTTGCAACGTGTACAGCCCAGCGTCCCTCTAGACGGACGGCGTTATGACCTCTCCCTTCGAGTGACTCGCCCTTCTTGGGAAAAACAATCCTCATCACAAAAATGAAATAATCATTTGGTTAAATCCAAGGCCGCACAATGTGACTGAACCTGTTTCAACCACAACAAACGGTGAAAACTGTAATCCTTAAGTTTTTGCTCGAGAATAACGTCCCAACGTGTGTAGCCCAACGTCCCTCTTGGCGGACAGTGCTATGACCTCGTGCTTCAAGTGACTCGATTTTTTTTTTCTCACCGAGAAAAAAATCGCTTAACGGCACAGTTTGATTTCCCATGTGACAGACTTTGTTATGACCCCCTTATTCATACCATCAAGTGATTGGAATTATGAAAATTTCATGGAAAAATATTCGCCATCAAAAATAGTGCTTGGTTACTCCACTATCTTCTTATGTGATTCGTCCGTTTTGAACCATTGCGAACTGGAAACCCCAGTTTCTGCTCCGGACCAACTCCCCGCTAGTGTCTGAGCAGCCCCTCCCTGTGTTACCCCTCCCATTTGTACCCTGAAAAACCCCTCCCCTACATTCGCTCCACGGAAACTCCCTTCTATCATGTACCCTGAAGTCGGCGTAAAGTTTTTCTGAAGTTCCACCATTCCCACCCTAACATTTTGTGACAATAACTCACCTACAAGCTCAAGATAGTCTTCTACTTATGAGAGATAGTTATTTCTTTTACGAAAAGGGTGTGTTATTTAAGGAACAGTTTAATTTTCGCCGATAGGATGCGCGACGAGACGGATTTCTCTGGACCTGCGTCATCGTTTTCATCTTTGGGAGGAGTCGGCGTCAAGGGAGGGGTCGGATGGTCCATTCCATCTCGCATTCGGCACTACCCAGCTTCCCGATCTAGAAGTTTGCACACTTTTGAGCGGAGATGATGCAGAACAGTTCGCGGAAGAGATTGGAAGAGTTGTGGTGTCTAAGACGACCTCGGAAAGGAGGCTGGGAAGCATGTCAGTCCTTCAAAAGTGCTCTAGTCAACGGGTGTGTCCGTGAGGAAGAAGATATACGCATCTTGAAGACATGTCACGGAGAGCAGTCATGTTAGATTCGTCGGAAAAGGAAAAGTCTTCGTTTCATCTCCTAATTCCTACTACACTTTCCTTCGGAGATAAGAAGAAAACCATGTGGTCAACTCCTGCCAATAGTTTCGCGTTTTTCCGCCGCCAACGCATTTATCTTTTCGGGTTTACATCATTGTCTTGGTTCTCATCGCTGGTTCAGGGAGACGTAGGCTGGTTAAGTACAGCTTGTCATCTCCCAGCCTCCGCCCATAGCTCCTCCAATATCACGTCTTGTATATCATATCCACCCGTCACCGTGTCTCGTACGGCCAACTCAGTTTTTAAAAAGTGCTGAAGAAGTTTTGTTTCTCCAGTCCTCCGAGTGCGACCGTGCAGCCATCTAGATTCATCATCGTGAAAGAGTGGGGAGATATCATTGTTGTGAAGGGTTTGAGGAGATGTCCGTCCTTCCTTTTTGGTGATGCTGTTTCTCACTACCGCAATTTGTGTCTGTGTGTTCTGTAGTGCGAGTTTTGCGTGCGTCAGGGGTCTTTCTTTCCATTACTTTCGTTTATTTTCCCTCCTTCCTCGTCTTTTTGGGAATTCTTCCCGTTGAAGTCCGTTCCAGCTCCCCAAGTGTTCTTCTACCATCTCTTCTGAGGCTTCTGATATCTGTTTCATCAGTTATTTTCTGCTCATGTGCCGGTTTTTCTCAAAATCCTTTATCGGGCCAGAATAAAAAAATATTAATGACACTTTTGTAATAGGTGAAGTGACGTAGGGAATAGGGAGTAATTTCTCAGAAAATATTTGCGTCGATGTTTTAAAAATCACAGACAAAAAATTTCACTCTTAGCACAATATGTTTGTGTTCAGTTGCTCAATTCAAAGTCTTAGTGCGTGATTACATATGATAATCGTCTTCATTTTTCGGAATTTGGCCGCAGAATTCCGATTTTCCCTTTTGATAATGTCCATGGTTACGCCCGCGAAAATTCAATAAATGACTTTCTTAAGAATGCTCACATCACGACATTAACCTTGATTTTCTTCCAGTTTGAATCAACTCGAATTTTTTCCCTTAATTGAGCGCTATTATCTTCCGTCTACTCTAGGAAAAAACCCCAAATTTTTACAATTAATTCACACCATACCGCGGCTCTAAATACCTAATTTTTGTTGCCGTTAGAATGGAATTTGCAATTTTTTCAGGACCTCATCGCAAGTTTATCAAAAAGAGGCCTTAATATGAACTCTATCATATGAACTCTACCAGCGAGGAAGTAAGGACTAATTTTTTCGTCTCAAATTAACGTTTTTCATTGGCAAGAGATCATGCAGGTAAAATCGGAGACTGAAAAAAAAGATGAAACGAATATGTATGTTTGAGGACGTAAATGAGAAGATATATTGAGGGTAGAGGAGGGAAACGTAGAAGGATAGGTAGCGTGCGTTGTGATTTATGGCAAGGGCTGAAGGGCTTCTGGAGGTTGGAGGGGAAGGAAGCCGTGAAGATTAATGTGGAAAACTAAAGGGTTGTAGGGTGGGGGAAAATGACCCAGGAGAAGACGAAGCTTAAGGGAGGAACGCTGAAGCTGTTTCATTTTCGCTCAGTCTGACGCCGAATCGAATACACCCTTTTATTAAGCTAACGATTCCAATAGTTCCAATATAATTTTTCGATTGTGATAATTCGAATTTATTAAAATAAAAACTTAAAGAGCTTATCACTAAAGGAAATTTGCGTGAAGTGAATAAATTCCTCACCAAATTTTCTGACTAAACTTTTTTTATGAATAATCCTCACTCATCCATCCATAATTTTGTACATATTGTCTATAGTACATGCAATAAAATCCAAAAGCGATAATCATTGTAAATTTTTGTACATACACCTGAATTGAAGGGCTGTTTAGTTTTTGCTTCCATTACTTGTCAGTAGCTGAGTGTTGCGAAACATGCATAGGGCATTTAAAATGAACCAGTGTATCGTGAAGCAATAGCTTAATGTTAGAATGCTCTGCATAGCCCTAATGCTGCGTAAATTAGGCAACTGCGAGTACATTTTAAACTTAGATCTGTCATTCATGTTCAGTGAACTTTAAAAGTTTAAAAACTCCATTTTCTCAAGTATTTTTTGTATCACCAAAAAATATCTAATTGTCTGCATGCACGCAAAAGTAGTTATTTTTGCCAGTAATTACTTAATGCACATTTATGTTAATAAGGTGAAAACTACATTTGTTCACTTGTGAATACATCTTTTTTTTCACTTTTTCTGTGTCATATCATTGCATATCTTCTTAGACTCTAGAATATCACTCGAGTGCTGTCTATGTTAGGGCTTGCTCTGCTTTCATTGTTAATTTTTAACAATTAGCATAGGTAGCATAATTGGAGAGGAGAGTCATGTCGCAAAAGAAATACCTGAAGTATTGCTCAATAGTAACAAAGAATAGTTTGATAGATTGATGAAATATTTTACACAGTAAATGTTTTCTTAAGCTTAGTTATGTACAGCACAAAGACAGATAGAGCTATTCATGCACCCATAAAACAATATTTGAGAGCATAACGTTGTGTTGATACATACTATATTCTCTTATTTCTGTTTGTACATACAAAGGTGTTGCACATTTAAAATTTTATTCTTCGCACTCACGCTTGTTACTTCTCCTGAGAAACATAATTGTGGTGTGGGACTTCACTTTTGAATTTTGCCGTTAATATCAAGAGGTTTTTTTCTCTCCATGTTATTTTGCTCTGATCCGTTGTGAGATAGGAATATTTAATCCCAATCGTTTTTGGGAAACAATTTTACTGATCTTTTGGAAGCTCAAACTTTCTGTGTGTTCACTTTCAAAACCATTTCATAATGGAGTAAAGACTGTCACAGGATTAAACTGATATCAAGTTATCTTACTGGAAAGGTGAAGACATAAGAAGACCCATTACAAGATGATCAGGAGGTTGTGTAAGTAATTATGTGGAATTTTAGTGGCAATCATTTCTTAATTGTGAGGGTTATGTGAATATAATTTAGCCGAAAAATAAATTATTTTGAACTTTAATCTTCCTCTCTGTTAGTGTGAAAGATATGCTTGCATGTCTGCGTACTCTCTTTGTTTAGTTATTTGTAGTGATGGATCCGTAGAAGGAGAGATTTCCCCTCCCCCAAATATCAGGGAATAATGCTTTTATTTCTTGGAGAAAATTGTTCAATCATTCGTAACCAAGCCTCATCCATAGATGATGCACCAATTTCATCTTTGAAAATACAAAATTCGTCACTCAGAGGGCCAAAGGTCCCTCAGCTTTCTCCTATTGTATAGTTGGATCCAACTATGGTTGTGAGAGGCATACAAATTTGGGTGAATGATAAGGTGATATCCTAGACAAAATGTACATATCACAAGGTTAAAGAAGTCCAGTACCCTAGTAGCACCATAAGGATTATATCTAGATTTAATACGTATCATAGTATACACTGTAGACATATTATATCTGTATAAAATACATGCAAATGTCCTCTACCACGCAGATAATATCTAGATATTATACATATTATATCTGCTGCCATAATATGGAATTTACATAGATTAAATACGTATAACTCGTAGTAAATCTGTATATTATACATATCTTATACATGTCAAATGATCCCTGGTTATGCCGTAAGGATATTATTTGTATATTTGAAAGATTCTGGTATACATCAAGGACCATGGATCTTCAGACATGTATAAAATATGTATAATATACAGATTTGCAAATCTGTCTAACGATGTATTTCGAAATCTTAAAATTATACAGATATAATCCTTTTGGTGCTACTAGGGTAATGAATACCTTCAAGGGTGCCTATCATTGTTTCGCTTTTTCCAAAAGTCATTGTTTCCGTGAATGATTTAATTTCATTCAGCTTAAGTCTGAACTCTTGAAATTGAACTATCAAACATACAGTGTTTTTCTGGCATGTCTTGATGGAGCCAATTGGGCTCCAGGGTTAAATCCTGCACTTCTGTTGACAGGCACACAGCCTGACATTTTCTTTGAGTCTATGATTGCCAGCTTTGTAGGGGTATATTTTGGAGAGAATGTTTTAAAGCTATTCCTTCAATTTTGAGTATGTACTTGGTATTAACCTATGAAGACAGTTCCAATTCCTGTCTCTTCTAGGTACATTCACTGGTTATCTTGTAAAGAGGCCATAAATTTTCCATGCCTACCAGTAGATGTCTGTAAACACACATCAAATCAGGATGAAAAGAAAAATGATTTATGAATTAAATGACAATGATCATATATTAAATTAGTCATCTCATTCAGGAAACATGAGAATTTGATTTATACTCAGGGAACTCTGAATAATGTTTCAATGAACAATTCCATTTTTCTGATTACTTTTGTTTTCCTACCCCATTACCAATTGGCTGAGAAAGTAATTCCCCGTAGGACCTCGAGAAAGGATGGGAAGTGTTTTCACAGAAATGGCAAGGCTGCATTTTTAAATTTTGTGCCTACAAGGGAAAGAATGCTTGTGGTTTAGACACTGATTTAGAGTTAATTACTCAGTAGTAATTCTTTGTTGATGAAATGACAAATATCTAATAAATGCAATTTTGTTTTTTTTTTGCAGGTGTACGAATTGGAGAAGAAGAAGCTGCTAGACAGAATAGGCCTAGAGTAGCAGCAGTTGCAAGGTATGTAGCAGTTGAACTTAATAAATGCTCATTTCTGAAACCATCTATAGCTTAAAATTATTCTTATTTTTATTATTCTATTCTACATTACACTGTTAAAAGGGGCTCCTCAGAAAAATTAAGTAAATCATTTTATTAATAGTTGAACTGTCAATAGTTATAGAGTTACCTACTTATATTATAATTATCACTAATTTCACAAAGTTTAGCCACATATATTTGAACCAGCTGATTAATATGGTCTTTTCTTTGATCAAATTCATGAATTAAGAATTTGAAATCATTGTTTGCCAACTTAAGGTCAAATATAAAATATCAGTCTTACCTTTTCTCCTTACTAGAGTTCAGGAATGTTATTTATTCCATTTTCTGGGTTGAATGAGAATATATGGAATGATCTACAACAGCAGTCAAGGGGTGACCAAACTCAGTGATAAGGAAGTCGGAGTTAATATAAGGAAAAATTTCTCCAGAAAAGAGGGAATTACTTGTACCAATTTTTATATAAATTACATTTATGGCTTAAGTACAATATCTCTTAGTGGATTAAATTTTTCCATCAACTCAGTCTTCCCCTAGATATGTTCATAGAATCCCATACAATTAAAATTCTTGATATGTATTACGCTTTGCTAACTATGAATTTTCTCAGATTATCTAAAAATGGAAGAGGGTGACCCAAATAAAAACCTGGAAAGTGTAATTATTTCTTATTATAAGAATTAGGAGCAACTTTTGCTCATCATTTTTCAAATTGTCTCCCTCAAGTTCAATGCAAATTTTCCTATACTTTGGAAGTGCACCACATTGAAAGGCATATTTTTTCGTGTCTGCAGACAGTCATGCATTGGGGTTTTCATCCCTTAAAATTAGTCACTTCAGAAATTACTTGCATCCCATTGCCTCAGTGAGTGAAAACCACTATGAGCAAGGTCTTGTGATTCAGGTGGATGGATTTGGGTGGTGGATCAAATTTGATTTCCTCGATAACCTGAACCTTCAAATGGGCTGTATGCAGCAGCAGTGGCGCAGCGAGGGGGGGGGGGGGTTTTGGGGGATAAACCCCCACCCCCCCAGAGCTCAGAAATTTTTAAAATTTTAATCTATTTTACTTAATTGGATTAATATTACTTACAAAATAGTGTAAATATTAATAAAATATCCCTCCGAAAGCTGTAAAACTCACCATTTTGAACCCTTTATCTTGAAAATTTTCTAAAGGAGTGCCCCCGCACCTACTGCTTACCCTGGCGGGTATTCCACACCCCCAGACACCCCAGTATTAGTTGTGCCTAAACCCCCCCCCCCCCCCAGCCTTAATTCCTAGCTGCGCCCCTGTTCAGCAGGGCTGTCATCTATGATGAAAATTTATTGGTTTCACTCATTCACTATTCTAAAAACACATTACAGACTGATGCTCTAATATGGTGCACTTTAGTTGTGGAGCAGCCAACTTGTGGTGAATACTGCTGCCTTCTCCAGCATTGCAGCATCTCTCTGCCTCCTGCAGATCACTTTATGATCAATCATTTGAATCCCCCTTGATGGACATGTCTGGGAAATCTAGGGCATCTGGTAGCCCCAACTGTAAAATGCCCTTTTCGGAAGACCTTACTTTCCTCATTTGCCGTGATCCTCTAATATCCCTCTGGGGTAGGTTACCCAATCTTCCATAGGGTTGCCTAAGTTATCGGGGTTCATGACATGGAAATGAGGATAGGAATTGGAACAAAGAGGCATGGACACTTTGTGGGGGATATTTGGAGGTGCGATTGCACCGCCCTGGCTCATTAAACATTTTGAATAAAAATTGTACCAGTTGCTATTGTTTTATTGTTTAAACAGGCTAAGTGTTGTTAGCAGGGTACAACGTCATTTGTTAAGAAAATTTGCCATGGACTCCCATCACAGAGAGTGGTTTTTATAGTGATAGATTCAAAAGTAAACTTTGCATTTCCACACAGTATTTATTAAAATAATCTACTGGTTTTGACCTATATAGGCAATTATCAAGACAATAAATACCGTAAATGTCTGAATATAGTCTACCCTTTTTTTCCAAAAATGCCCGTGATAAAATTTAAGGGGGGGAACTATATTCAAACCCATTTTTTTAATTTTTTCCCAAAACTCAAGCCTCAAAATTAGGGGGGGGGACTATATTCAGAGGAATACGGTAGTGTGTGGAATATAACAAAGTTTATTCTTGAATCTAGCACGACACCATTTCACAAAATGAACTTGCAAATCATTGATTTCATCTAAAACACTGGTTTACATTAATTGCCTTAGCTGTTATCGTAGAAAGGGTTGAGTAATAATTGCCTTAATCTTTGCCTCTCTTTGCAGTCACGAGTCTGCAGTGTACTTGGATCCGAAGTCGAATCAATGGTCTCATAACAGTCGCCTTGTAGTGACCACTGCCACTGCCACATCGCCGACTGGCACAACCCAGTCAGTGCAATCGACCCAAACATGCCCCCCCATCGTGTCGAGGAGTGGGGAGATGCCAAAGGGCGGACAGGCGGTGATCGTCTCCCACCCGCAACCACAGTGTTCGACCGAGGAAGGGCAACCTGATCCCGTGAGGCCTGCCTCGCAACCCCCGCCTCTTCCTCCGCAGCGCGTGACCCCCTCCATGGGGAGCATGTCAATGACACCGCCACCTCACTGGTTTTACGACAGCAGAGTCTTGAGCCAGTCAACATTGGAGAGATTGGATCCGGCTGCCTCAACTTCATCTCCTCGTGCACCCCAAAGAGTACCACATGAGAATGGAGTAAGCAACACTTTTAACCAGCGATTGATTGACCAAGGCAGAATTAGATTGTGTAATTATAATGTGTCCCTTCAAATTAGCTACTTTTGTCCGTATGAATAATTCAGGGTATATATGTAGTAATAACTTTATTGCTTCTTATGATAAATATAAAAGTGTAATATTTGATAACAATCAATTGTAAAAAGTTGACCACCATATGCATTGTCACCCTCAATGCGTTTTAATGGGTGCACAGAACTTGCCACTTGTAATTCTGACGTTAGATTGTTCGAAATTTCAGGGGGATATAAGCTATTATTAGGGCTTTTAACATAAATGTATTCTCGAGCTGATATAATCAATCAAATTTATTACTTTAAATGATATTCCTCCGGAATGCAGATACATAGTAAGAATAATTGCATGTTGTGTACATTTATGAAAACTATTTCAAATTTTCCATGAGAGGTAGAATGATTCAAGCTTCAACAGACCAACTTGGGCCTCCTCCTTGTAGTCCCCTTGCTCGTAGGGAAGAAAGTGACACCATTTTGATTCAGCAATGAATGTGCTAAATTATGCACTAGAGAAGGGAGAGGTGCCCAGTCAGCAGTGGTGTGTGAGAGTTGGAATTTGAAGGAAAATTGAGGTCGCATACGGGATTTGGGAAAAAAACAAAATGCACTAGCTATGTGATTTAGTGGTAAACTTTTAAAATCAAATGCCATTTATCTATGGCGAGCATAAAAAGAAGACCAATACTAGTTTCCTGGTTTGGTATGCAATAAGCAGTACAAATAAGTATGTTAATGTTGCCTAACGTTCTAGGATACATCAACTGTATACATATTGCTTCATTACAAATTATTGTATTTTTGTCCTAGATTTTCCCCATCGTTTCAGACAAATACCAATCATGTTTAAATTTTTTGAGTGTTTTTATAAAAATGTCATAAAGTGTTATAAGTTAAAACTTTCGCGGGTGCTTGTCATTATGAATAAAAACTTTTGGGCTATGTCGCCGCGTCAATTCTTGGGTGGCCCCAACGTTTCCCGACCGATGCTGGTCACTTTCTCAAGTGATTCTGCAGAGTTGGGAATTTAAATTCTTTTATATAGGTATCTGTGTTAGGTAGTGGGGGGAGAGGAGCGGGAGGTTGGAGGAGTGTGTTGTTCATTGTCTTTTTTTCTCACTACGGGTTGCCAAGTACGGCTAATTTTAATGCCGGTGTGCCTGTTGAAATTGTTCTTTTCTTTTTTGGATATTTCAATGGCTTCTCTGACGAGTCTCTGTTTAAAACTAAAACGTTGGGGCCACCCAAGAATTGACGCGACAACGTAGCCCAAAATTTTTTATTCATAAAGAGATGAAGTAGCTTTAATAAATCCTTTCAAATCAGTGGATTTGAGAAATGAGACCAAATCCATAGATGTTAGATTCATCCAGTTACAATAATGGAATTCAAATATCATGGGCATCCTGAACTTCATAGAGATTCTTTTCCTCTAGCACATTCTAAAGCTGTTTGAAAGTTTCAGTCTTCAATAGTTGGGGTACATTTGAGCATGGAAATGTGAGTTTGTCAAGTGTTACAAATTATGTACTTATAAGTTTAATATTCCAGTCAGATGGAGAGGAATATGTACATATTGAGTGGCAAGGTGTAATATCTAAGAGTAACCCTGTTGATGATATGGCAGCATTTAAATTATTTCCAGATAATTCGAGGTTTGATAGAATTTGTGATTTACTAAAATATTGTATTATGTACATATTATTTCTCAGTTTCCCCTGAATTTACAAGCCCCGCAGATGACAAATATGCAGGTCAAAATGCAGGAAAATAAATAAATACTTTTATTGATGAGAAAGGAAGTGGTGGAAGTGAAGGCATTGGGGGAAGTAGAAGCAGCGACAAAGGGAGTAGAGATCGCATGAGTCACGGCCAAGTGCTTGCCTGAGTTGATAGTTTGCTGGTGTATGTGGAAAAGCTCTTAATAAGTCCTGGAAGCAATAAAAAATAACGGACTATTTTTATAAATAATACTGCATATATAGTTTGATTTTGGTGAATTATGAACATAATGAGAAATGTAAGTGAAAGTTTGAATTATACGACTTTTCCAATTATTCAAACTGCCTCTCCCCATCATTAGTCTGGACAATTGGGAGTTCACTGTATGTGATATCTTCTGTATATATAAAAGAGGATATCTATTTGTCTGTCCGCTATGCATTTCCATACAACTGCATTGATTGCACCCAAAGCTAGTACATAGGTGCATCTCATGCTCCCAAACACTGTAGTGCTCCTTTCGGTTACATATGACATCTCCTTTGCATTGCTTTTCATTACCATTTTCTATGTCACGTCATACATTTTCTGTAGTTGGACAACCTGCCTGGTAGGCACACCTCTTGACATACTCAAAGGGAAAACATTACTTAAAGGAATTGACACTTATTAATCCTATTGGTCCAATCCTCCTTGCTGGAGTATGCGTAAACAAAATTTTTGGTCTAAGACGCATATAGCGATCAATGTTGTGGAGTGGGATATAAGCTAATTCCTTGCGTAGTATACGGAATTCATTCTTTCCATTGTTTGCTGTTCAGCGCACCTAAAAATCCTGCTATATGACCATGAACTCCAAGTTCCAAGTTTCCCACTTCTCTGGGTACTATCCTTCCTGAGCAATGTCGGGTAGCCTGCTAGTATATAATATTTGAATCTATGATGCATTTCATTCATTGATCTATTTTGCTTTTTGTGACATGTCACATCTACTTTTCACGATCCTTGTATAAATATAAACTATAAACATTACTATGCACTCATCATAGGACTTCTCTTGCAGGTCACAGTGTGGTCTGGCATGGGATGTGATCCTGCTGGCCGACGAAGGCCCCTCAGCCAACCCTCCTGCTACGGACCGTGTAACAGGCATCACAATGTTCAGGTTGTGCATGCACAGTCTCCCGTGCAATTCCAGCAGCCACAACAGCAGCAACAGCATTACCACCCCAACATGCAGGGAGTGCACAACATGCAGCCTGGCAACCACCAGCAGCAAATGCAATACCCTCACCACCACATCGTCATGTCGATACCGCAACATCCGCAAGACTCTTCTGGAGACCCAAACCAGCAAAATCTTCAGCAGAACCACCAACAGAATCATCAACAGAACCACCAGCAGAACCACCAACAGAATCATCAACAGAACCACCAGCAGAACCACCAACAAAACCATCAGCAAAACCATCAGCAAAACCACCAACAGAACCATCAGCAAAGCCATCAACAGAACCATCAGCAAAACCATCAGCAGAACCACCAGTTAAATCATCAGCAACAAGTGCACTTGCCGGAAATTCCAGAGTTTTGCCACACAGGCAATCAATATGCTTCCAGTGGAGGTAGGTGCTAAATCTCTCCACTCCATATATTCCAGCTTTATTCTCCACTCTTTTATATTTCTTCCCTTGAGGTATGATTGCCATGCATCCTAACCTTTACAGATAAGTCCCCAAGGAGCTAAACTACCTATTTTATTTTATCCTTGATTTTGATTAAGTTTGGAAAATTGAGAGACACATATTTTTCCCTTTTTCAATCGGTCGCCAGCTTTTCAAGATTTTCAGGATAAACATTTTAACGGCCTTTTCCTGATAAGTTGATGACATCACCAACTCTAGATGAGCATGTCACCACTTTTCTGCTGCTCTTTGGCCTTCTTCATGTCCATTTCATTTCTCATTACTCTCTACACTATGCCCTAACAGCTCTCCAGTTGGCCATTTTCAGCATATGCACTAAGTTGGAGTGCTGACTGGAATGGGGTTAACAGCAACTGCAGCCCTGTTGCCATTTATTGGGAAATTTCCTGTTTTCTGGATATATTGTAATGGTACAACATGAAACACATGTCTTTTAAACTGTTCACCGCCGCTTCGGTCATAATGACCGAAACATGTATGTACATACTTAGTCTTCACGCCATTTCGGTCATTATGTCCGAAGAATGAGCCTTTCCTTTGCTGTTTCTTTTGGCTGCTCATAGCACGTTGTTGGTCAAAGCTACTTCGGTGCCACTTATATGGCTTGACCAACCGAATGCATACGAAAACTCAAATGGAAAGGATCCATTAGGTATAAAAACTAAATAAAAAAGAAAAACACGCTGGTGCAATGGGTGAATTCGTCTTAAAGTCCGCTGCAGGGAATTGTTTAATTTGGCGACCTATATAATACAGTTTTAACGGTTCGCACAACTACAGTAATACCTATTTACTGCATTCTGACTGTTCCAAATAATGCACAAAATGCCCAGTCAGCACAGCTGAGCAGGGGCGCAGCTAGGAATTAAGGGTGGGAGGGGTTTACGTGCAACTAATACCGGGGTGTGTGGGTGTATAGTATACACACTAGGATAAGTGGTAGGTGCGAGATTAATAAATTGTGGAATTTTAAAGATATATGGTTCCAAATAGTGAGTTTTACGGCTTTCTGAGCGATATTTTATTCATCCTTACACTATTCTATTAGTAATATCAATACAATTAGGTAAAATGGATTAAACTTTTAAAAAATTCTCTGAGCTCTGAGGGGGGTTTTAACCCCCAAAGCCCCCCCCCCCTCAGTGCACCACTGCAGCTGAGAATCTGCAAGACCCTCGGTGCATAATATGTTAAGCCTCTCAGATCCATCTCCCGATTCTCAGCTCTTTTCTATAACTACTTGGGGCTAAGATTTCCATACAGCTTCACTCTCACAGTCCTCTCCCCAATTTCAGTTCTTAAGAGGCTATCTGTAAACTATTGCAAGTATACTATGCAGAATACAATAAAATATGTACTCTAATGCAAAGCCGAAGTACTCTGTTGAGGAAGAATATGGCTTTGAAGCTGAAGTTCTAGAGTATTTGGAGCAAATTCCAGGGATCTAGTTTTGAATCCCAGCCAAGGCAAATGATATTTCTTGGATGGAATTTTAGCACTACTGAGTGACTCCATTAAGGAGGACTCGACCGACTTGTCAGCAGCTTTCCTTTGAATAGAACAGAAATTATACTTACCATCTACAGTCATGCCATTCCGGTCAAAATTTAAATCCAAGAAGTTCTTTTATGGAGGGAGAATTATAGAACAGTACAGAGGAGCTTTATTTATCTGATATTCAATTAACCATTTGTTGTTCAATTCATGAACTCCCAAAAAATTCACCCCCAACACTCCCTTCCTCTCTTTTTCCTACCCACCTTTATTCTCCTTTTCTTTCAATTCCCTACCGGTAAACATTTAGTTTTTTCAATGAACTGGGTGTTAAAGGTTAAGAGAAAGCATGGCAGAGAAAGCAAAGTAAAAATCAAAGATGTAAAATTTTCCCTGTGAATTTTAGTGCAAAAATTTTCCTTAGGCTTTGTACTGATTGAACTCATTTTTCCCCATTAGTGTAAGTTCTCTTTACTGCATCAGGAGTGTGAATGATGACAGTACACATAGGCAGATTTAGGGGGGGGGGGGCACATGCCTCCCCCAGACACTTAAAAAATAGACCAGGATTTTTAATAAAGTTGTCATTAAGTTTGTTTTATTTTGTGTACTAAGGAGCCTAAATCATTTAATTTAATATAAATAACTTTCACATCAAAATGAAGAAAAAATTTTCCACAGTAATGGCTGTAATTTGTTTTTAATCTCAAATATAGAAGACCTGTAGGTCCCGTGTCCCCCCCCCAGAAAAAATCCTGGATCCACCCCTGACAGTACAGTTAGGTCATGCACTGAATATGAATAAGGAGTGGTTTTTCAAAGTGTGGGCAGTACACATTACAAAAAATCACCTGATTTAAAGCCTGTGAAATGATTTTTTAATGCAAAAATTGCTAAGTAAATGATAATGAATGATTTTTATTCAAAAAACAATTTTTTATTCATCTTCAGGATATGTTGTCACTGCTCTCTTTCAATTACATTTCCATTCAGATTTTCCACTCCATTGGGCTGGTAATCAAAGTTCTACATTCCTAATTATGTGTTGCATTGTACTATTTATAATTCCACCCTCCAATATACATTTTAATCCATGTTGGCTGTTTCATGCTATAGTTTTGAAGATTTACCCCTTGAACAACCACAACAATTAAATAACATATGTATTGGAGTTGTTTTATTGGTTTGATTGAATGCAACTTATCTTGCATTTTCTTCCATGTTTACAGTGCTGGATGAGGTCAGTGGTGGAAGAGAGTATGATGTTGTAGCAGGAGAAGGAGTTGGAGATGGTACTAATGGAGCTGTGACAGCAGCATTGAAAACAAGAAGTCTGCCAGCATGGGTGAGATCAAGATCTCGTCCCCTATCCACTGAAGATGACCTTGCAGAGCTTTATGCCAAGGTAAAATTCAACCATTTTTAATAATTAAAATAAATCCTAGATTTGTGTAATTTGAATATTTGATTTTAATATTACCATATAAATTAACGTATACTGTATATTCAAAAATTCATATTAGAGACAGGGCTAAATTGCAAGTTAAAAATATTGATCATTTAAACACACAATCATCTTTTTTAAGAACCCCTTCAAATGAAAGTGGAAATTAACACATTGATGAAAAATTGAATTAAATTTAAAACAAGACCCTTGTTTCATGTCACATTATTTCAATCATCAACATACTCCATATAACAAAGGCATAGTAGATAATCTGGTTGTTGGTCAATATAACATCTGGTTTCTTTGTGACAGAATGCACTCAGTGAAACAACCTGATAGCCTATGAAACTCTTGGGTTTTTTTATTTTAACCAATTGGTGAGGGGAAGTGTGAAACAGAGAAGGGAAGGAGGGTCCTGACATGGAGGGCTAGGGCAAGATGACTTCGGTTTGTGCGATAAGACACACTATGGCTATGGAGTAGGAGGAGAAGAGGTGTAGTAATGTCTAGAGCTTTCCTTGCAAACAATATGAATGAAGAACTCTCACAATGGGGTAGATACTCCATGCCCCCTTCCCAGAGGTGACTGGTGGTAATATATCCAGGGTATGCAATAGAGATGATATATGATGAAAAAGTTCAAATGATGACTGCTAAATGGCGCTGAATGCATTGATGGACTAGGATCCTGAGTGCAGGTAGTGTAAATGGCAGCAACACTACCTGTGAGTTACTCACCAAATATGCGCGTGCGCACTCCCATCGTGTTGAGTCTGCTCCCAGCACCCATTTGAACATGGCAAGCCCCCCTGCTTACCTCGTCCCACCCGAGCACACCTAGAAGCAATTGTGTAAACCGAATATGTGTCTGGCGTGATGCCATGGGAACGCACATTTGTAAAGCGGTGAATTTGCCTAGAAAACAGCTGTAGCATTTGGAGAATCATATCCTATCTATATGTTCACAGAATGTTTATCTTTCTTGTTGTAAAGGGCTTTGCTTGTCGCTTAAAGTGGCTCTGCCTACTACCGAGACTGATAAAAAAAATCAGTGTTAGCTGATCAAAGTATCCATTAGGACAACTTGATAAACTGAGAGGATATGAAACTTTTTCATCATTCTCATGGGTAATGGGAGCTATAAGCTAAAAGAGAAAAAAACTTTTGATGTGTCAACATGAAAAAAATACATGAACGTGCACCATACATTCAACTAGTGCAAAACTGCCTCTCCAATTTTTATAATTCTTTCATGTTTCTCTTTCAGGTTAATTTAAGCAAAAAAAGAAAGAATCGCATGAGAAGTGACGAGGCTGCAATCATAGCACTGAGTAAATCTAGAAGCCAGTTTCTTCCAATTCCACCTTGTCATTCTCATCATGCAAATGCACCTCCAGCATCAGCTATAGCAGTCCCGTTACCATCTTCATCGACAATCACCCACCGATGTCATCGGGACACAGATTCTTTAGTTGACCATGAGGCTGTGATTGTGTACGATGAACGCACAGCACTTTAACTGACATTTCCAACAAAGTGCCGAAGGGGGAGTTTTCATGTAATGAAGATATCAGCACAATAACAGAGAAAAGTTTTGGTGCAACAATAGTATACAAAAGACGAGTGACTCATCATCAAATTTATAAAGGTAGTGTCTCCACACGATATGACTAGGAATTGTTTTATGGCATACAAAAATGTTTCATCATATCATATTGAAAATCAGTAAAATCAGTGAGTATGAATCTTTTAAAATTGGTGACAGGAGATATTTCAATTTGGAGAAATGCCTTTTGATAAAAGTTTCACAAATTAATTTCTTAATTGATATATATATATATTGAAGCTATTCATTAAATTTATATTTGATGTACTAGGCTTTGCCATGATGTGAATTGGTAGAGAAAATTGCATTGTGACAGAAGTTTCCCTAATGTTGTTCAAATAAATCAACAAGTGTATCTAATGAGAATGTGTAAACCACTTACTTTTTTCCTTTAACTGCAGGAATGGTATCTATAACCCCACAAAAAGGGATATCTTTTTACAGCTGTATTCAGTGGAACCAGTCACTTTTGTTCCATTATTGCTGACAATAGAGAGGTGCATCTAGGAAAGGGTCTGTTGCAATGGTCAAAAATAAGTTATGCTCTGCAGAACTAATAGGTGAATACTGGCCAATATGAAGGCCAATGCCTTGACAACAGACGTTCACATGAAAAATGGTGAACAGCTCTTCATCTTTGTGTGGTTAAGGATTGTACCAGACCAAAACTAAAAATGGATTGATATTGATATTAGCATATTGTACCACCTTTAAAATGTCTCTCTTCCAGACTATTTTGCTGCTTGAATGTAAAGTAAAATGCTTAATGACATTTTTCAGAGAAGGTAAATGGATATTTATGTTGTGTTGATATTATGAGTGAATACATAAGCATTTAAGTCTCAGTTTTCAGTTTATGAGAGGGATTCATACGTTTTCAGGAGGACTTTTTAATACAACATGATTGTATAAAGGAACCACTGGCATATGTGATTGAATATAGGGTCACATTTGATGTCAGATGGAAAATAAGAAGTTGAAGCAAATTTAGTGCCATGAAAATATCCTTCTACATCATCTCACTTATTAAACACTAATGGCATTTTAATATTTGAATATCATTAAGTCAAACATATTATAAAACTGAATTCCTCTCAATAAAGTGAAGGGCATGTACTTTATACTGAAAGTTTGTTCACATGATATGATTAAAATCATGTGAAAAAATAATTTCACTGTACTTGTATTACTTCTAGTCATTACATTCATATTACGACATTTTTAAGGAAACATAAACATTTTTACATTGCAATTGTCCCAATGAGTTTTTTCTGGGATTGTGTGAATGATGTCTTTCTTGATAAAGCTTTTTGTAAACAGTGAATTTTGTGATAGAAAAATTGTTAAACTTGAGAATGGCTTGTTAAAATAGTGACTTCTGAATAGTGAAGCAGTCTGAATGTTGCAATTTTGTTATTCAAATTGACTGTGATGAACACTGCACAACAGAGATTTTGGAAGTCGGAATTTGGTGTTTCAATTAATATAAGTTGTATTGCCCTGTGATAGAAGTTGGTATATAAAATTAAAAATTTTCTAAATGAACCAAGTTTTGATTCTTTAATTGTGTATCATATTGTTGTTTTCACGTGATGTAATATATATATCCCTATCAGATATAATATAATATATATATGTCCCAGTCAGGCCGCATTTTTACCCTCTGATTTCTGGCTTTTTTCCATCTACCACAGCACCGTTGTCCTCGTCCTTTTTCCATTATGTGTTCCTATCCCTTTCTTTCCTTACCTCTGAATTTATATGTATGTTTGCACTTAAGGTGCCATGTGAATGAATTACGTGCCACGTGCATATCATATTTTCCAAAACATTGTATATATATATATATATATACATACTCCATGTTCCTATCCCTTTCTTTCCTTATGAAATATACCTATGCGGCCTGACTGGGACTCAGTCCCAGTCAGGCCGCATTTTTACCCTCTCATTTCTGACTTTTTCCATCTACCACAGCACCATTGTCCTCGTCCTTTTTCTATTCCATGTTCCTATCCCTTTCTTTCCTTACCTTTGAAATTATATATATGTATGTATCTTCCCTAACTCCTTAACATACTATATAACTGACTTTGCACATGGATACCTTGATGACTGGAATAAAACTGGAAATTAATGATAATTGAGGAAAAAGTCTCATTATTGTGCAACAAGAATTCAGGAGTTCATAATTTCTACTGTTACTAAAAGAACTACATTTATATTGGGTTGCTTGGCTTTATATATCTGTTGAACATATTTATTATTTATCTAACTGATTACTTGACCTGCTGGTCAGACTTTTTAAAAAATGACACCAAATGCATAGGCATTATAGAAATCTATGCATAGACAATTTCACAACACTAACACACAATATGAAGATGCATAATTTACTTGCAGATATTTTAATTCTTCACGCATCGTCTCAGTCAATAAAATATTTTAGTAGAATGCCTGCAGCAGAGAGCGGATGATGTTCTAAGCTTTAGGTAAATCCTATACAACACAGGAGAGCTATCCTATGGAGCCACTATAAAAAGTAAAACCATTGCCATAAGCTTACTATCTACAGAAAATCATAGGATTTCCCTTCTTCATAGGGATGTCTTCCCTTTCTGTAGAAACATTAAATTATGGTTTCAGTGGTAGTGGCCCAAGCCCCATGACAGCATTGGGATTTCTTTATCTTTTCCCTGGAGGCGTCTTTGGGCTCTCTTCACAGTGGCTCCTCCTATCCTAATTCCTTCCTCTGTCCTTCCCCTCCTGCGGTGTAAGGGTGAAAAGTAGGGATGGACGGATCCAGGATTTTTTTCGGATCCAGATTCAGATCGGATCCTTGATTTTCGGAGCTGAATCTTTCGGATCGGATATTTTCAGATCCAAATGCATTTTCAAATTCCTGACGCTGAGATTCCCCCGATGATTGTTCAATCTCTTGGGAAGAGTCACAATATGTGCCAGTCGTATTTTGCCTTTTTTATTTTCCAAGGCTGAAATTCTGCTACGTAACCTCTGCGAGAGCTTTAAAACAAAACGGTTCATGAGTAGGACAAGAATCGCATGCGACGGCACATTCGAAGAGAGAATCGGAACTCTTTCCACCCTTATGGGGCGTTGCTTTCACTGAAGCTATTATTTAAAATTTCGGATCCAGATCCGATGTCTTCCTCGATAATGGATCCGAGGTATCCGATCCAACCATCCCCAGTGAAAAGTTTCAGACTTACAGACCCAGCCCTCGGGTTCTAACCTTGCGAGCCCGCCATTGTCATAAGCTTAAGTCCCTTACATTCAATCATCAGAGAGTTACCTTTGCAAGAGTTCATTTTGCAATGAATAAAACATTAACTTTGTACTTTCCACGCTTGACCTCGACCAGTTTTGATACCTGTATGTCATTTTCAAGAGATAAAGTAGAAGCATAGGCAGATTTAGGGGGAGGGCACGTACTCCCTCCAGACACTTAAAAAATAGATAAGATTTTTGATTTGGTCATCATAATGTTGGTTTTTTTGTATTACGACAGGGCCTCAATCATTTAAGCTTTGAGCCAAGTCAAGAAGACACATTTGTCGGTTATTGGCCATTCGCTAGTCAGCACTTGAAAAAAAAGCATTGTCAAAGTGGGAAAGGGGATCGAAAACTGTCCCCATTATAAATGCAACTTATTAATATTTTCATATTACATTAAAGAGAATTTTTCGTACATTTCTTTTTGTATTTTGTATAAAGTCAAATAAGACAAGACCGTTAGCCTGTCAAACACTTGTCCCCCCCATCCACAAACAAATCTAGGATCCTCCCTTGACCACAAGCCTTCTGTCAGTGTAGATATTGGATGGAAAATATTATGAAGGTGGAGGAAGTAGGATATAGGAATGGGTGATTATGCATTTGAGGATACAGTGGGACTAACATCATGTTTTGAGAAGAAGTAATAGGGCAGACGAAGGAACTGGCACCAACTAAAGTGATGTGAGATTAAAAGGAACCACTTCATTTAACATATTATTAACATCAATTCTCTACCCATTTGTTAAATGTGAGAGAAAACACAATTAGATATCGGTTTCATGTTGTAACTATACACCTTACTTTTAAGCCTTTCATCAACAACATCTTTTGAATTAAAAAAAACAACCAATTCTTGCCCGATTGTAAAAGGAAATTTAGGCATTTTCCAGGAGATAGTCTAGCCACTTGATTAGATAGGTGGCTGACCTACGGTACTTTGGACCACTTACATTTGGGAGATGAGAAACGCTACCAAATAAAGCAGCACCATATCAAGGCGAATGGTGGGGAAACAAACACATCGTGACCTAGCAGTAAGACAAATGTGACGAACCAGGGAGCAAAGAAGGGTAGTACCAGCAGGGATGAGCATGCAGCAATAAAATACGCCAAGGAATAGAGAAGACTCTTATAAGGTGGGACAGCGCATTGTGCTAATAACGAGGAAGTCCATGAAGGTAAGTCAAAGTTTGACTATACAGTTTCCTTTGTCCATATTCAAGCCAAAAGCTTGACAGTGAAAAGTTACTGAAAGAAGAAGTGAAATTAGATTCAATCTTGTTAACGATTTAAAAACATAAGAATGTGCTCGCATCAGTCTGAAACACATATGATCATAGTTTATTTAGAATATTCATTTCCTTCAGGTTGAAATTACTTGGATAAAACTCTCCAGGGAGTTGCCAAATGTTAAGATTTATTGGCAAAAAAAACTTACTAATACCACTTCTATTTGAAAGCAGACAACTTGGAAAAAAAATTCTCTTGATCTTGTGGACAGAATGAAAGACAAAATACTACTGTGGAAATCAAGACAATGAAGTCTCCTTTGACATCGTCAACCTTTTCACTTGTGTACCACCAGAGGAAGCAACCTAGTAATCAATCTCCGAGGGGTAGTCAAAATCGCAGAGGAAATGAGGGACTAATTATTCCTACCTACCTACCTACCTATGTGGCCACTCAAACCTCAGGAGGTTTTTGGCCTCACCAACAACATGTCGCCATCTATCTCTATCCGCCATCCATTCTGCATCTGCTCTCATCTTCCCTAAGTCCCTTTTCACTTGGTCCTGCCATCTTAGTCGGGGTCGCCCAAGCGGACGTTTTCCTCGGGGTTGATTTTCAGATACCATTCTTAGCATGGACTCATCTTTTCTCCTCTTTACATGACCGGCCCATCTTAATCTCCTGCTTTTTATTTGCGCTATTATATCCGGATCTGTATATAATTCTCTGAGCTCTTTGTTGGTTCTGATCCTCCATACTTCATCTTCATTAATAGGACCATATATTGTTCTGAGGATCTTATTTTCAAAAACTATCAATTTCCTCTCCTGGTTTTTTGTTAAAGTCCATGTTTCGGATCCGTAGAGTATTACTGGTTGTATTATTGTCTTGTACAGTTTTGATTTAGTTTTTCTTGACAGAAGTTTACATTTTAGCAATGATTTAAGAGCCCAATAACAGTTGTTCCCGAGAAGTAACCTTGCATTTATCTCTACCTCCTCTTTATTTTCCTGTTCTATGGTTGCTCCTAAGTATTTAAAATTTGTTGTCCTTTCAAAGGTATAATTTTGGACTTTTAAAGCCTCTGCTTCTATATTTTCTGCGTGTCGACCAACAATTAAGTATTTTGTTTTTTCTTCGCTAATTTCTAATCCTACTTTTTTGGTTTCTTTTATCAGAGACTCTGCAAGAGTTTTTAACCCATTTGCATCCTCCGCCAATAAGGTCACGTCATCTGCAAAAGCTAGCAGATTTATCTTTTTGCCGACTTCTATCCCCGGTTGTTGCTCCTTTACGGCTTTAAGTGCATTTTCTAATGACAGGTTAAAAAGCAATGGTGAGAGTGCATCTCCTTGTCGTACCCCCGTGACTACATCAAAACCTTCTGAAAATTCATTATTTATCTGTACTTTGCAACTTGAGTTTTCTGTACATATCTGAGCCAGTTTGACTAGTTTGTTTGGGATTCCCATTCTCCTGAGATATTTCCACATTTGGCTTCTGTTGATACTGTCGTACGCCTTCTTAAAATCAATAAAGAGGAGGTGCGCATCTCTATTGAACTCCCAATACTTTGATAAGATTTGTTTAATGATAAAAAATTGATCAATCGTAGACATTTGTTTTCTAAAACCTGTCTGGTGCTCTCCTATAATTTCTTCCGAGTATTCCTGTATTCTGTTGTACAGTATTTTGGACAGTACTTTGTAAGCCGTGTTTATTAAAGATATTCCCCGATAATTGCTGCATACTAACCTGTCTCCTTTTTTATGCAGCGGGACTATTATAGAGAGGTTCCATTCTTTTGGTATTTTTTCCTCGTTCCATATTTTCACTATTAGTGCATGCAGCTTTCTTAAGAGAGCATTTTCCCCGGCCTTGAGGAATTCTGCTGGTATACCATCCTCTCCAGGAGCTTTGTGGTTTTTTAGAGCTTTTATCACGTTGCATACTTCCTCCTCAGATGGATCTTGGATCTGTATTTGAGGATATATATATAATTCATCTTCTTCTTCTGCTGGGATCCTGCCCGCATTAAGGAGGTTGCTAAAGTAATCCTTCCATATATTAAGGATATCTTTTTGGTTACAGGTAATTTTACCATCTTTACCTTTGACCCCAAATGTTCTAGGTTTAAAACCCTGTTTGAAATATCTCACCGAACGGAAAAATTCTCTAGAATTGTTATTTGTTCTGTCTTCTTCCGCTTTCTTTAACTGATCTTTCACAAAATTTCTTTTAGCGGTCCTAAGTGTCTTGTTTGTCTTTCTATTGATTCTTAAATATTCTTCCCTTTTTTCATGGTTGTCATCTGTAAGTAGTCCTGCCTTGGCTTTTTTTCTCTCCTCTATCATTTGCCGGCAGTCTTCATTGAACCAAGTTTTCTTGTTCTTTCTATTATTTTGGAACCCAACTACTTCCTTCCCTACTTCCTGAATTGAATCTCGAATAACTTTCCATTTTCCTTCTATAGAATCCTCTTCTTCCTTTTCTAAGGCTTGGAACCTGTTAGAAAGTTTAATCATGAACTCTTTCCTAATATTTGGGTTATCAAGTTTTTTGAGATCAAACTTTTGTTTTGTCTTTTGTATATCTCTTCTGTTTTTGCACACTTTTTGCCTTACTTTTATTATTATCAAGTAATGGTCCGTTCCACATTCTGCTCCCCTCTTGCTTCTAACGTCTGTGATGCAGCTTTTATGTCTATCCTCAGTCAAGACATGATCAATTTGGTTTTTTACTTGTCCATTTGGAGAGACCCAGGTATACTTATGAATATCTTTTCTTGGGAAGGTGGTCGACATGATCTTGAGATTTTTTGCGCTTGCAAAGCTTATGAGCCTCATTCCATTTTCATTAGTTGTTTCATGCAAACTGTTTCCTCCTGTATATTGTTTCCAGCTTGGTTCATTTCCTACTTTTGCATTTGCATCACCAAGTAGAATTTTCATATCATAGTCTGGTATACTTGTCATCAGCTGATCCAGATTGTCATAGAAAAAGTCTTTTACATCATCCTCTGCATCCTCTGTAGGTGCATAAAAGCAAATCACAGATATGTTCTAATTATTCACCCTTCTCAAAATGTGTGTGGCTCAAAACTGCATATTTCAACTTGAGGTAGTATCGTTTAACCCCTTTCCCTCTAATGGCAGATATTTTAGTAGATAATTTAGATGCATTTTTATTTCACAGTGTCATAAATAATGTAAGTATACTGGTGCAGGTAAATCAATGATTTTATTGTGCTTTAGAATAGAACTGATCGGCAGATGGATATTTTTAAGAATTTTCTCGATGATATTCATCCAACAATCACATTCAACTCTGAAAGAGCGACTAACCACTCCTTAAATTATTTGGATCTTACAATTAAACTGGCTTAAGACCAGTACTCATCCATTTTTCAGAAACCCTGTTAAACTGATCATGTCATTCCAGCAAGTTCAAGACACTATTGCTCATGCACTCCAATGGCTTATCATTTCATGACTTTTGAGATGTACATCATACCACTATCAAGGTAAAACTTCAAGAATGAAATCAGTATGATCCAACAAACTGTGTCAGCCAAAGGGTATCCACCAAATTTTATAGACAAATTAGAATGTATTAAAAAAAGCATAAAATATGCCATATTTTTTCTGCATACAAGAGTAAAAAGAAATAGTGGTTCACAGTGACATACATATCTGGGTAGAGTAAATCATAAAATGCCTCCCCTTTAACCAAGAGACCAATGCCACATTACTCTTAGACCTACCGCCAATCCTCAAAAGCTGCCAGTAAAATGTAAGGAACCGATACAGCTAGTCCACCTATATGGAGTGTATTCATTGAAATACAGAAATGTCAATGATATCTACGTGAGAAAGATGGGAAGAAGCTTCATCGTGAGGATAAAAGAACATTTAGGTGCTTACAAGAACAAAAAAAGAGGAAAAAAGCAGTTTTGCCGGGCACTTATTATGTAGCAGCCACAGGAGTGATTTTAAAGTGATTAAATTAAAACTATGCAATGAGCACTGCAAGATAGATTCGAGAGAGCAGTTAGGAATTTTAAAAATCCAAGACAACACCCTCATTGACCATTTCCCTTATTCTGACCTCCGTATCAAATTTCATCTCCCCTTCTGTTGCATAACTAGGGGCACAATAATGGGAATACAGATGGCTGATGACAGTGATTATTCACTGAAACCTGGGTCACCTACTTCAAAATAAAAATGGTATTAGTGAACATTTTTTGCCGAGAAACCTCATGATGGAATAACACCAAGGAAAAAAAAGAATAGTGAATTTTTGCTGATATTTTTCATAAGTTACCAGTAATCTCTTATTTATCATGTAAAAATTAATATTTCCCACACTTATCATATGTTACACACTAAATATAGAGTAGCATTCTTCATAACGAGGTACTGTACTGTATCTTCCAGGAAAAGGTATGAGTGGGAAAAGGCAGTGTGTCTTATTCTAAGGTGATATATGTCTACTTCTTCCATGCCAAACTCCTGAAAGGCCACACTGGTTCCTTACTCATTAAGTGATATGAGACACGATTGAATATCATGATCAATCGGATGAGAAAAGGACTAGTATAGATTAAAGAACACTTAAAAATCCATGCACATTCTATAGGAACTATAAGTGGTGTAGATTCCTTTAACAGTCGACTTAATGGTATACAATTTGGTTGTGTACACTAGACAAATGATTGAGATTTACCTTCAAGACTCAATGAATGGAAGAAACTACTGCACATGTGCATACATAGCTGACCCAGAGTTCTTAATCATATTCAACTTTACTGCTATCTCCTACCTTACCTCTTAATCCTTTTGCGCCGGACGTTGGGGGAGCCCACGGACATTTTCAAACGCATAACACCTGACGTCGGGTATAGCTGTCGCAGAGTTTTCAATGCTAATGAGCGGACATCTGCTCTGGCCGATGCAAAGGAAGGGAAGTGACTGCTGAGGTAGCAATTGTCCGATGCGTTCAGGCCCGGCCTGAGACCCAGCTTAGCGCGAGTTCCCTAGAGTCACTTCTCGGCAATTACGCACGACCCCCCCACTCATTTACGACCATCCTTGCCGCAGGAATCCATTGCAAAGTTATCATTATTGCAATATATTTTCAATAGTTTTTTCAATGATATCTTTTATTGCAAACTGCAATATTTTTACACTTTGAAATTAATTATTTGATTTTTTCTGTGCGTAAGCAATTTTTAAATGAAATTTTAGTGTTAAATATAATGGACTTCCGGACATATAGCCTTAATACCTTGTATTTACTGACTTTGTTTTTATTAACTCTTTAAACCCGATTAAAATTCCACAATGCTTAAAAACGTTAGTAATTCTTTTAGAAGAGTACATTGAAGAAAATCGACTACAATGTTTGATTGAGAAAAACACTGGTAACTCATTAAGTTGACCGTGGATTCATACTATGATAGAGTTAGAGGGTCTTGACCAGTGGCCGGGACAGGGACAGGGTAAGGGACAGGCACCCCATTGAGTTGGGTCCCAAATCTGAGGGACGAAAATACCCAGGCAACTCATCCCCAAAACAGAGCCCCATACAGAGAGGTTTAAAATATTCTTATGTTATTTGTAGCTCAAAAACATATTCCTACAGTAGGCGTCAGCAGGAAAGGGTTAAAATTGAACCAATGTGTGGAAACAAGTCAAAGTACATAAAGTAAACAAGTCTGAAAAATAAGTTTGAGTAACATTCATTTGGTTTTTCACATCTCTACTCCATCAAGAAAACTCACCATTTTCTTCAAAGATAACGACTACCACCACAATCAAACCAGTTGGTTTAAAACTTTTATAGGTAAATCACTTTGTGTAGATTTCAGTTTGACAGAACTGAGGTGAATTTCTTGAAAAAGTGAATGAAGCTGCGATCTATCGATGAAAGAAATGATTTAGCACCTGTACAAGCAATAAGTAGGACAGAGGGCATTCATATATATGAGGCATTCTTGGGATACGTGGAACATGTTAAAGAAAACCTGGAGCACATGGGAATGGGCCCTTTCACAAACTTTATTTGCTGTCCACGGCTACAGTGTACTTCCTTCTTGTAATATAGTATCTAAGTTGAGATTTAATCATGATTTACATAGAATTCCTTAAGGAATTCTATGTAAATCATGATTAAATTTTCAAAATGAATTCATTTTGAAAATTTTGGATGACAAACAGTGGACTCCCTATAAAAAAAATCATTCAACCCATTTTAAAGGCAAGTATAGCAACAGGTTATCTTGGAGCACCCCCAAGGATCATGACAATTATCTTCCAGGGATTACCGATGAAGAATTTGCGACACAATGATGAACAATATTTTTACAAAAAATTATCATTTTCGTAATCAGGACACTGTTATGAATGTATTGGACGGAAAAAAATTGCAAAAAGACGGGTGCCCGGAAAGTACATAAATACCATATTTTTTTACTATTGAAAATGTAATGGTGTAAAAATATTCTTTGTAAAACTACATTAATTCTTTCTACAGACCTTTACAATACTACGTGTAAAGGCAATACTAAGTACGACATACTGAAATATGAAAAACATTACCTTTTAGTTCTGGTAATGTAAATCAATGAGTAACGGCAAAAGATGATGACATTCAGAGGAAATATAACCTGAAATAACCTATGACGTGACTCCCACCTACTAATGCGGACCCAAAAGAGAACCCTTCCCGATGGTTCCAGAATGTTACAACAGTCTATACAACTAATTTCACACGCTTGCGTTATACTTTCGATGGTCACCGAATATTCCAGATGATCCAGAATCCTCGAGAATCATCTAAAGTCTGAGACATCACCGTGATGACGGGAAAACCAATTTCCCCACCATTGACTCAACCAGCTGGCCGTGGAGGGGGATGAGGGATTTTCGGCAATCAGAGTCGCCTGGCGGGAAAAAGTAGCACCACTCGACCGTGTATAAATATGAATCTGTATGATGCATTATTTTAACTTCTTCCAAATTCGAGAGCTGAGAAGACGTACAGTTCCAAGTGCCAGAACTTCAACAAGCAGCTGAGCAGCTTTCATCTCAACAAAGGTTGGAAAAAACTGACACTATCAGTGTTTTTAGGAATATGACGATTTTATTGAGAAGAGGGGTAGAATTCATAGTTCAACCCTCTTCGGAGAAATATCGAGGGTTTTCATTCGTGTGTTGAAGAAATTATCGGATTTTGGCGGTGGTTTAATACACTCAAGCGGGTAAATTTTTACACATTTGAATAATATGCGCCATAGAGAATTCCTTATTCCATGACATACATAGACGTTGTGCGAAGTTAAAACTGAAATTTCTTCGGGCACATTGCTCTCTTTAGAATGCTAAAATCCCGTAAATAACTAATAATTTGTCTTCTAAACTCATAATAGTGAATTATTTCTATGATGGCGATTTTTCATGCCGTATCCCATGCAACAGAATATTTTAATTTGCAAACGAAGCAATTTAGGCAACAGAATCTTCCAGAGGACACGAATATTAATTTAAACAAATCATATTGTTAAAATGATATTCGCTTATACGATAATCTTCAAGTGTGAAGATGGATGCTAGTTTTAGTAATGTAGGTACATGCGAAAAAGTAAATTCGTTTTAAATGTTCGCGCCTTTGGTACTGCGCATCTGCGGGCCATGAAAGCTGCGCAAGCTTCGATCCATCATGGCGGATGTTTATTTACTTCGTTTGCAGACTATCGGTCTTTGGTTACCTACCAAGGAATGTTTTCTATATTTACGATAGTATTGTAAACTTGAGGGAACGGTGATTGCCATTCCGCCCTCACTGCGTTGAGCTTCTCCACAAGAGTTTTTTTCATGACCCCGCGGACCTTTATTGCGGTCCACGGGGTTATTTTCGGAAGCTGTTCATCCGTTTTCGGAGATAAGTGCGGCTTCAATGCTGAATTATCGATGGTGGAGTTTAATTGTGCTAAGGTGATTTCTCGGGTACATTTGCCCGTTTTCGAAGATTGGTGAAGACTTCCGGCCACGGCTGACTTTCCCTATCGCACTGGAGGAGAGATTTTTCAGCGGACTGCTGTCATCGATTGAGGTAATTGTTTACATTTAAGTAACTAAATATTTCATATGTCAATGGTTCAAAGAAGCTACTCGAGGAATAATTTTATGTTTTTATCAGTAGAAGCTTAGCAGTGGTATCATATTAACTCTATTTGTAACTCATCTCAAGTGTTCAGGTCAGAGGGGATTGGTGAGACGAGGGCATATTTATTCATTGCCACATCACCATAAACATCGCTATTTGGTCATTACACCGGGGTTTCATAGCATATAAAAATTAAACGTACAATAACATGCATGTCCTATTTGGGGCAACCTACCCAAGCGGGACTCGAACCCGCGACCTGTGGTTTGGCAGGCAAAGACTTAACCTCGCGGCTTCCAAGACCGGCGTTTGCCTCATTTAGCCGCTATGCGAACCTGCAAGTTTTTATTCAAATAATATTATTTACTGAGTATTTGCAACCTGTCAGCTTTTCACCCTTCTAAAAAATAGTATTTTTGTAGAGGTTGATATTTTTCCGCTGATCCTGAATAGCATTTAGCATTACCAGAAATGTCGGAAAAAGACACCCTCTTCAAGTCTAATTTTGGGATACCTTCTTATATCGCTTAGCTCGTCAACCGTCATTGTTATAGTTTATTTGTACTTCGTTTATTTATTGGGTACAAGTTTCATATTGACTATTTAGATGGTATCTCATACAATTTAAGACCCCTGCCCTCTCCAGGATATTGTGAGATGATATCAATTTAATTTATTTAATTAGAGATATCAATTTGAATTACTACATTCCAAGTGTCGGTTCTGATCAGTGCTTTCATTTAGTCAACCAAAGTTTTCATCTTTCAATAAATACCTATACTGCCAAGGAAATTTCTTAATTGTGTCCAGCTGCCCTAGCTTCTTAATTCTCTCAATCTTACTATCTCGTGATGAACTGTTTCTGGCCTGTACTCCAAGTAGGTGAATGTAATACTGCTGATGTATGGGGAATTGAATCTTTACCCATCCTCAAGACAATTGACATCCATTTTACCCTTTCTCTAGCTAGTTTTACCCTTGCATCGCCATGAAATTTCAAAAGTGTATGCATCAAAACAAAAATGATTTCAGTTACACCAATTTTTCTCTAAGGGGCATCTGTAAGGGATAGGGTCTTGGCAATAAGACTTCTTAAAAAAATGATTCTGCAGTGGAGAATATAAGAAGAAATTCTAGCCTAACTTATTGTTACCTCCACTGCACAAGCGCTCAACAATTGCTCACCGAATCATATCCGCTCATCTAGGAGCTGAACAACATGAATACGCTCAGCTGGCAATAGCCAGAGCATAAACGCTCACCTCCAATTCTCCAAGATTCAGAGGTGAGTGTATGCATGTGAGCGGATTTGATTTGGTGGGCGATTGTCAAGCACTTGTGGAGTGTAGGTATCGTTATACTTCGGTAATGGTGATACCAAGGGTTATAACTAGGTGCATGTAAATGAGGTCCAATAAGTATGTAAAAGAAATCTTGTATTGTGATGAAAATTGTAAAGTTAATGAGCATTGCAGAAAAGTTTCTCTGGTTTTCCATCGGTTGATTTCGTCCATGTCTCCCGACGTTTTGATCCGCGACTTGCTGATCATCCTCAGGGGATTTCCCGAAATTCATTCGGAAGATCCCCTGAGGATGATCAGCAAGTTGTGGATCGAAACGTCGGGAGACATGGACGACATCAACCGGTGGAAAACCCGAGAAACTTTTCTGCAACTGATACGCCGGGAAAACCTAAGATCTTAATGAGCATTCTTTAATTGTAGATTGAGAGGACAATTGCCCATTTGAAACTTCCTGTGAGAATAAGGGGCCTCATAAACTGACAGGATAATCAGGAATTGGATGGCTCAGTAGGCCGGCGCTTATTTTTCAAAAATGATCTGATTTAAGAATTTGTGGTCTCAAAATGAGCGAATCAGTGAGAAAAGAATAATAAAAAATTTCCAGGTTCGTGCGACGTCAGATAGCCGTGAGGCGCCTATAGGGCCTGCATGTAGTTATTTTTAATATTGAGTTTTTCAACCCGGATAAAACATTTCCTATGGTAAACATGACATTTTAGATCCCTCTGGACAAATATTTCAACCGTTATGATGTATCTGAATTCCTTCATGCCAAAACGCTACCTCAAAGGTGCCCGCCTCCCTGACACCAGCCACGCCTTTAAGGCAGCGTTTCGGCAGGTGTTTTTCAGGCATGGTGCAAACATCATGGCTGTTAACAATAATGTAAATGTGATTAATTCAGAGTACTTCCTTGATTACTTGAGCCAATTTTTGATTTTCATTCTTTCTTTTTCAGTTATACAAATAGTTCAGCAAAATGGTGAAGAAGAAGGGTCCTGCGTGGGATTTTTTTTATGAAAAAGATAAAGGCGTGCAATGCAAATTCTGCAGTAAAGAGTACAAACATTCTAATGTCAATAAAATGACAAGGCATATTGTAAAGTGCTTCGAGTGCCCTTCCAATTTGAAGGACATTCTTAATGTAAAGCTGAATAATATGATCCTCAAAAAAGCCCAGTTTACCACTCCAAAGAGGAAAATGACAGCCCAAGAACAAAACGACGTAGAAGATGATGGGTCTTTTGTGTCGGATCCAGGCCCAAGTTCGAGTAATAGTCAAAGACCATCCAGTTCATTGTCCACCACATATAGCCCTGAAAGGTATGGCTCCCATGGAAATGAAGGCTCAGTTTTTATTCGACCTTCATCCTCAACATCAACTAATGGTGGAGTAGATTTACTCCCTTACAATGACCAAATGGATTCTCACTCAAATGTAAGTAGACTTCTACGTAATTATTCAATAAATGATACAAGATTTTAATATGAGACTGGTTCATCATCATGAGTCAGCAGTCAGCATCTCTTTCCATAGCCTTAAATCCCATACACCTGTCCTTTGACAATTGCCTTCATCAGGCTATCGTTGGAGGAAATTGAAGTAAAACCTTGAAGGGAAGCTACTTTGTGCCATTGTTCAAATTACAATGAAAAAAATTTTTGTCCTCACGCCTTTGTTATTTTTATTGAAATCCTATGGATTATAAATACATACATATAAACATGACCCATGCAGGCAGGACCTATGGTGTCATTGCATATTTTTGCTTTTTCGATATCGATGTGAAAAATATGATATTTAAATGGCGTGTATCACTTACAATATACAGCAAAAAAGTTTTACCCTGGGGTTGATTTCCTAAAGCTACAAATTTTTACTAATAACTCTCTCGTCGCCAAACTCTGACCCTTGCAAGTACTCCATAGTGATTAAAATGAATGATTTTTTTTGTGATTAGGGCTAAATCTCCCATGTTAGATAATGGGACAGATAGTTGTCCAGTGCAGCAGAAGCAACAAGAATCATTGGATGCACTAGAAAGCAAGAACAATAGCTTCCCCTAGTACCAAATGTTAAATCACAAATGGAATGAAATCTATAAGAACTTCATGGCAGTGAAACTTTGTGCTCAAATATCCTGGGGGATTTTTGAAATCATCATCAGTCAGCAATCCTAAGATTGGTTTTTAAGGATGCGTGAGTAGTACTGCGATTGGCCACCGCGGCTGACAAAATGGAATTCAGCACTCAAGTTGACTATTATAGTGTATATAGCAAGCAGAAAATCCCAGGCCAATGCATTAGAACGACTTATCGACTTTAAAAACGATATTATTACTTGAGTTTCATGGTATCCTCAGGGCCTACTGTTGGCAGATTTCTGAACTTACTGGCCCCGATAGCTCTGTAACTGAAACTACTCAAATCAACTCGACATTAGTTTTGCTACTGGAAGCTCTTGAGTCGAGTGCCAACTGTTCGACTCGACTCGAATTTTCAAATATGTACTCACACATCTCTATTGGTTTTACTAGGCTCTCCCCTCAGTTCTCCTATCAGCTTATCTTCAGCACTTACATGATTCTTCTGCTTTACATCCTTCATCACCTACACTATTATTCAATACGAGACCCTCTCTAGTTCTCTCCATCCATCTATCCTTCAGTGAGTATTTTCATCAAGACTTCTCATACTTCTTCCATCTATCCTACAGTGATTATTTTCATCAAGATTTCTCTGACTGCTTTTCTTCCTCATCATTCCCATCTATTTGATCTTCATCATACTTCAGTGGCTTCACACTTCGAAAGCTCTGTCTTTGATTTCTCTGCTACTGTCATTGTCCATGCATCACTACCATAAAGAAGCATCCTCTTGATGTATGTCGCAATCAGTCCCAATAAATTTCTTCCTTTCTTCAACTCTTATAATCCTAGCTTTCAAAGCTCAGAAAGTGAAAGTGATATCATTTTTTTTTTATATTTCCCACACTTACAGAATAAAATTTCTTCTATTAAGTGAAGCAATCATAATTTCAGCAACCCACACTATTTTTTCCTTGAATTGCATTTGAAATTACATGTGATAAATGGCAAGAATTGCTATCATACACAAAAAAAATTTCAAAATTAACTGTTTTATGCCAATCTTGATAAAACTTATATGTATGTGATATGCAATGTCACCAGAAATATATTACCTAATTTAAAAATTTCCTCTACCCATATTTTTTCTGATCTCACTTAGTAATGTTATTGTATTTTAAAATTATGAGTGAATGGTATTGATTTTTTTCATTCTAACGTAACTTTCCTTTCTATCTATCAAATTCTTTCAATGAATTGCAATTTCAGACGTGAGGGTAAGACTGTAAAGTCAAGGCATGGGTCTGTCTGTTTTCTGTTGCTCATTGATGTTCTTGAGGGTATGTTTTTAGTGCTTTTTGACATTTCTCTGACATGTCTGGCTATTCTGAGTATGAATGTCAAGATTTAAATTACTTGTGAGGAGTAATCCGGCCTCTGTGGTGCCGGGGTTAAGTCCTTGCCTGCCAAACTGAAGGTCGTGGGTTCAAGTCCCATCTGGGTAGGTTGCCCCTACCCAGGGAATGGTTGTGTGTCATTGATTTATGTTATTTCCTCCTATGTAAAAGGCCTTAAATGAGCTGTTTTTGGGGTGATGAAAATAAATAAATAAAATTAGGGTAGCAATTGAGATTCTTAAGAACCTTGAAAATAAAGTGGGGCAGATATTTACTCCCCATTGTGCAAATGCATCATTCAAAATGAATAAAAAAATATTCACCATTTGCATTGTGTATCTGGAACTGATCTGGATGTCAAGACCTGAAGGAGAAAACCTGAGTCTACGGTGACAAACCTAAGCCGGAGGAAACCAGAAATACCGGCTTCTTCCATATTTTACCTGTATATTTTGCGAGACATAATTATGCACTCAAAATATTTTAAAAAGGTTGAATAATAAAGTTTGTTGTATAGAAAATTGCTAGTTTGTTTCTCTTATTTGCTTGTTACAGGCCCTAATATTTAGTGTGAAAACCGCCTTAAAACAATGTCGTCATGGGTTTGTGTGGAACTGCCAGTGATAGTTGTGAAAATCATATACACCTTGGTATTTATGAATTTTGGGTATATACTAGGGCAGTGGCACAGCTAGGGGGGGTTCAGGGGACAAAATGCCCCCAGAGCTCAGAATTTTGTTTAAGTTTAATCCATTTTACTTAATTTAATTAATATTACTTACAGAATAGTGTAAATATTAATAAAATATCCCTCCGACAGCTGTAAAACTCACCATTTTGAACCGTTTATCTTGAAATTTTTCTGAAGGAGTGCCCTTGCACCTCCCGCTTACCCTAGTGGGTATTCCAAAACCCCCAAACACCCTAGTATTAGTTGTGCCTAAAACCCTCCCTAGCCTCAATTCCTAGCTGCCCCTATTCTAGGTTATCTAACTAAAAAGCATGTTGACAATACATTTGAAAAACACTCAAAATGTATGAATTACCTCTAGAAAAAAATCCCAATAAATATACTTGGATTACATGTATGAATTATTATTAGTAAAAATTTACAAATGCACACACATTTAATTTTTGGGATCACTGCTTGGAACCATTCAACTTCACTAAGTTTTTTAGAAACATCAACTGATAATGCTTCCTTGATGATTTCCAATTTTACCGACCTTTGATAATAGTCTATCACTCAGGACAGATGGCATTATCATTGGCAATGACACAATTGAGATCAAACGAAATGGTCAAGATCGGAGTCGAAAAATCGAGTTTTAATCAAAACTCGAGGATCGATCTCAATTCCCTCGATCTTTGGAATTTAAAACTTGATTTTCGATCAGAATCAAAATCGATTTTTCCAGCACTAATTATTATTGACATTTCATTTTGCAATTCAAGTCACATTGACCCTAGAAGTTTCTGAGTTGCAGAGACAGTTTCGTCATGTATGATCTTATCCAGTCCTGGCGAAAATATTTTATCTAATAGCTTGATGAATATTTTAGGGCAAAATGTGATAATTGCCTATCATTTATATGGTATGCACTTCAATGGGCAGCTTGCGTAATGTGAGTAGTATGTTGCCAGTACAAAATTATCAGCTAACAAGATATTCTATAGTTATTTTTGTTTTTAATGCGATATTCAAGTTGTAAATGGCCTCTTTTGACAACTGTGATAGCCACCGTGGACAACACGGTGCTGTTAAAAGGCATGTGTAGTTTTCTCTGCCTATTTCTGTTCACCCCCAAAAGTATGTTTAGGACCTATTTGAAGTATATTACATATTTTATGTGTATTATGCAGTATTTATCCACATAAAATTTAAATTAAAACATTGCTGGTATTTGAATGCTAATAATATCATAGATCATCAAGTTCCCCTGATGTCTTTCATTCTGATCAGGCTAATGGTGATACTGGATTTCCATCCCTTTCTTGTGGTGCACATTAGCTAAATTATCAGCCTCCTCCAAAAAACCAATATCAGTATGAAAATCAATTAGGTCATAGTAAAGTTCTCTCTAGAATATTTATAATTTGTTCAAGAAGATTTAGTAATAATTTAAAATGTTTGAATTTTATTCTTATTTAATGGTTCTGATTCTATCAGGACATTTGCATATTAAATCCTCATTTGCATTGATTTTTAATGTGATCATATCTTTTCTTTCATCAGCAGATGGCTTTCTACCCTTTTGCAATGCCTCCGAATGAGTCAATGGAAGCAATGCACAATTTTTTTCGGGAAGCTCAGCAATTTGTCCAACCATTTATGGCCATGGGCATGGCACAAGCTCAAGGCCAGCCGCAATGCGGTCGCTTTGGACAGCGCCCCAACTTTCACCACCAGACTCAGAGCAGAGCATCGTCCAATAGCCATCATGAGGACGATGATTTCCACATTGAAATAGACGTGCATGACTTTGCTGCGGGAGAGATCTCAGTGAAGAAAGTGGACAACAAAATTGTCGTTGAGGGGAATCACGATGCTAGGGAATCTGGTGGTATAACTGCCGCTCGTCATTTTTTGCACCGCTACACATTACCGGATGGTGTGAAGCATGATGAAATCAAATCATCCCTATCGTCTGATGGGATCCTCACTGTTAGTGCCCCAAAGGTAAGGCTAAACCTCAACTCACGGTAGCCAATTGTACTTTTGGCATTTTCAGCCTCATTTTGAGTGGGATCTTGGAGTCTTTCCATTAATTTCCCTTAAAATTTGGTCTGAATAATGCTAACAATGGTTAGTGAAGGAGGATATTCCTTGTGGAAAATGCATTCATCTAGGGAGAACTACGTGTTCTTTCGGAACATTCATCTAGTTAATTTGTTACTTAATCTCTTGGAACTAGCTTTAAAGCATAATGGAGACATAAAGGTCATTAGCTACCACTGAAGAGACTACCGTTAGCAATTCTAAACATTACTTAGGCCACAATGCAGAACTTAAACAAGGGGTGATTATGGCTCTCAGAGTACCTCTGGAATATTCATTAACCCTATCGGTTTAACTCTCCCTCTTTTCTTCTTTTTTTTTCTTTTCATTCTTTTTAACTCTCTTACGCACCAACTTAGCAGTAACTAAAAATGCGGATTGAAAGGAGGAAGAGAAATTCATTGTAAGGAGAGGAGAACTCATTCTAAACATCGGCACCCTATGAAGTCTCTTTTTAATGTATACAAATTGTAATATGTATAATGGAATATTACAGCATCGTACTGCCGTGCCCTCAATTTATGAATTATTTAAACTCCAGGGGGCATTCAAAATTTACTCTCTGGAGTGGGCTTGTCATGGCAATTTTACTGTACATATAAAAATTGCATTCCCATTATTCATGTGCAGGTATTTCCTGATGTAAAAAAGGGCTGATTAAAGAATTATAGTTGCATACTTTTATGCTTGATAATGAAAGTATGTCGTACTTATTTATATCTAATTCATTTTTATTTTTACATCTGATTTGTCTCTTGTCAGCAGTGGACAGGAACAAATACTGAGAGGTTCAAGTTTAGGGCCTCTACAACGCTCATGTCTAGTGTGAAGCGTACATATATGAAAGGGGTAATAAAAAAATTCAGATTACTAGAAACGAAGTTATTTTGCAATCATAAAATTCTATGTTTCATTAATTTGCTTCAGTGTAAAAAGATCATATGAAAAATAATTAAAATAAATATATCGTGTATGATGTTGGGTTAGATGTGATGGAAGTTCTTAATATAAGTAAAATTGGGCATTGCAATATTTCCACTGAATTTTATTTTGACAATACGCGTTTTGTTGCTACAAACAATATTATACACAACAAACACTTGATATGTAATGTTGTTTGTAGCTACAAAACGCGTAGTGTCAAAGTAAAACTCAGTGGAAATATTGCAATGTCCAATTTTACTTATAAAATAAAGATGTCTGAATAACAGCGATAACCTGATGCTTTTATGAAAAGGTTATTTTAGAATTCTTTTAGATTTCCTTGCAGTTTCAAGGAACAAATTCACTAAATAGAACCTGAATGTGTGTGTGTGTGAATGAGACCTTTGCGGAAATTTGTTCCTTAGAGCAAACCCTTGAGGTGCGTGAGTGTGAGCATTTTTCTTTATTTTAATATTTTTGTCTATTTCTTGTGTGTGAATGGGTCACTGGCATGAGCGGAGTCTTCGCAAACCTGAATGTGTGTGTGAATGAGACCTTCGTGGAAACTAGTTCCTTAGAGCAAATCCACGAGGTGCATGAATGTGAGTGCGCAAATCTGCAAGGTGAGTGTGTGAGCTGCGCAATTGTTTGGTTTCATAGTGTTTTAGCTTGATTTCTGTATTTTACATCAAATAAAGACATACTTCAGCCTTTTAACTCCCCCCCCCCACTTTGCCCACCGAAGAGTTCGGCCTTGGGGAATTTGTTCTCTTTCAACTGTTCAACGGCTGTAGATCGTTCAATCACTTATATCACTATATAGATATTAGAACCAAGCTGTAAAATTCTTACTTTTCAGAGTATTTTTCTTATGAAATTGCTAGTTTTAATTAACTTTTATCTGGATTTTAAGAGCCAGAATAGTGTCTAAATTCATTTCCGAGCACCCAATTTTCTAAAAATTTTCCTGGGGAGGACCCTAGGAATTACCCGATAAGAAGGGCCCCAGCTGGACGCAGGGCTCCCAATTGCCCCTGAAAATGGATCTCATATAAGTTGTATTTGTACTAGTATCAGCCTCACTTATTATTCGAACCTCTTTTTATGTTGTGATTATAACTGTCAGTTTTATTTAAGGTGTCACCTATCGTGGCATCAGCTCTAAACTAGTTAAATGAGTCTTCCTTTCTATGACTCATCCAACTCTCTTTGACGTCACACATGTATTTTGTGTTCTTAAGCCTTCTGTGTCTGTTTACTTTCCAGAATCACACACAGAAGCCAGCTGAGGAACTTATCATCCCTATCACCCCCACTGGAATGCCGGCAAAGAAGCAAGATTGTGGTGAACCTTCTACTTCAAAAAATGATAATGAGCCAAAAGAAAATATGTAAATTTTGAATCAAAAATCGATAAAATCTCTATTGTTTGTTATCTTGTGCAGAGTCTTTGAGGATGTGAAAGAAAGTCTATGTAGGTACTCCATCTCCTTTTTCTTAAAAAATCCTATTCATGTTCTTCAATCTGTGTCCTCTTTTTTTGTCTTTGTGTGTTAGAATGTGTAAGATATGATAATTTTTTTATGATTTTTTTTCTTAAAAATAAATATCTATATATTTTTATGATATTTATTACCTTTTGTGTACCTTATTCAAAGTCCCCTAGGGAAAATGCAGTCTTATTTGGTTCATAGAGTCAGTTCATCAGCTAGGATAAAGCATCTAAACCCTTTCGCTCTCATGACAATTTCCGTTTTTACTCCCAGAAATCTCAAACCCGATTCATAAATATCCATTTTTAAAAAAATGTAGTTATTGCAGAGATAATTCTTGAAATGTGATGCTGAAATTTTGACTTGCTTTTTAGAATGTATTTACGTTTAAATGAAATTTGAAGTTATATATTTTTTAATAGTAAATAATTGAACAAATATTTTCAAAAAGACAAAGCCGAAATATCAGTACCTTGAGCAACTAAGGGCTAAAATTTCATGTAATACCCTCTATAGATGTGTTATTTGGAGGTAGACTAGAACATCCTACCACTGACTGACCTTGCACATCTCTTTTTAGCATTTGCAATATCTGTAGCATTATTGGCAACTTACAATCCTGACTTGATTCACTCTACCCATTTATCCTTGTTAGTTGGATGGTATTATTGAAGGAAGATCAATTGGATAGGTCGTGTGAGTAATGTGGAAGTTGAGTCATTCCATTTCAGCTGAACCATGGCATGCAACCCACCAGCTCGGATTTTCATGAAATTTGGTGCACATGGTTGGTTTACGCAAAATAAATACTGCTTATTCATTTCAGGCCTCTGTCTAAAGTCATTCCAGAACTAAAGCAACCTAATTTTCAGCCTAAGGTATAAAAGAAATGCATCCTCAGTTTTAGCAAAGTCAGTTAGTATTTAAAAATCTACTTATCCTAAAATTGAAGCAGAAAAGGTGTGAAAATTTTCTCTCACAAATTTTTTAATGTAATTCGAATATTATATCAGATTCATCTTATTTTGAAGTGTCATTTAAGCAATGCAAATATAAATATTACTTCCTTTTAAATGTCCAGAGTCATTAGATGCATGCCCTTACCCCCAGAGTTATTAGGGCAACTGGATCCTTTGCTTTCACTAGTTATTCTAGAAAATATCAAATAGAAGTCGACTGCTTTAAATTTTATTGCCTGGTGGTGAGCCAAAAAGTAGTCCATGTATTCAAGAGACTAACCTCCCAAGAACTGTGTTGCAACCAATCGAATGCATTCATTGGAAATTTTAGTGAAATGTTATGCTCATCCACTTTCTTGGAAACAAATTTAGCAATGTATCATGGGTAAAAAAATGGTAAGTTGAATAAAATCCTTTGGTATTATCTGTCTCTCAGACTACCAAATAAGCTTAGTCACATATTTGCAGAGCTGGCCCTGACTGCAATGCATGAGGAATTCAGTTTTATGGACACTTAGTCTGGTAGGAAATTGCATTAGAGGCTATTATGTGATCCACAGAGCCACCTATATAATAAGAACGAGCATGCTGCGCCCGCTCCCAGCGGGCTTCCCCCGCTCTTTTCAATGCAGGTCTGCAGAGGGATAGGCGCGTTTCTAATTTTAAAATGTAGAAAAAAAAGGCAGGGTCTTATGTACAAATTTAATTGGAATGTTCATGTACAAATTGAGGTCAGAGGACCTCTTTAAACACAACATTGGAAGTAATTACACTATCCTCTGTTAAACGCACATGATAACTCATACTTATGTATTAACAGGAGACTTGAATGTGGAATCAGCCGCATTTTGATAAAAGTTATTTAAAGAATGTGAGATATTGTTGCAAATGAACAAATGTATCAGTTTGTGCGCCTTAACGTCAGTAATATTTACCGGTTTTTGTTTTTTTTAATTATTTAAAAACCAATTTTAGGAAACAATAACAATATTTAAGAAGTAAAATATGCCGTCGCATGTTCTCTGATAAACTCTTTGCATTTTGGTACCTCATTTGTAGAGTTTGGTTGTGTATAAGTTGAGAAAAAGGTATCTATACAGTAGAAATAATATAGAAGATGGGAAAAATATCAGGCTTAGGGGCAGGCTCCAAGCATAATTATGATTACTAGATGCACAGATTACTTTAATTCTGTTTAACCTTGTGGCCTAGCTCAGCTCTTATTATCTCAGAAGACAGATGCTAATTAGGCAACAAAGTTTTAACAAGTGCACTGCATGTTGATTATTTGTTAGCTCTGAAGAAATGAGTTCATGGGGGAGACCTATAATAAGAATATACAAACTGAATGAAAAGCTTCATGGTGTATGGTGCCTTATGCACTCCAAAATTTCCTTCAGCTTTGTCTCAAAATCATTAAAAACTATGATTACTTCCCTAATGTTTTTGGCATTGTGGGCATTCGAGAACAACAAGGGCCTATAAAGACTTAGGATAAGGAAGAGTGATTTTTGATTCCTGTGAAAGCGGCCAGCAGAAGTACCTAGTCAAGGTCCTACCACTTCAGTTAATGACGCTGAAAATACTAACTGGAGTCCGTTCATTCACTTTGAATAATAATTTAATTTCCATTAAATCTAAGACTCATATTGAAGGAGTTTCGGGCTTGGAATAGAAACTGAATAAATAGCGTTTAGTCCCTAAGTTTTTCTGATGTGCATGAAATATCGAAACTATGCCACACTAACCTAATTTCTTCGTTGGCCTCATCTCTCAGGGAATATTTTCACTCCTGCACTTCAAGGAAGGTAGCCTTCAGTTGAAAGAATATTAATATCGAGGAAACAAAACTTTATTAATATAATAATTATGAGAAATTAGATTTGATTCTCCAAGAAATTAACACAGAAAAACCATATGTTCCAATTAAAAGGCTAAATATTACTTCTTCCTGACAATTGACTCTTGGGAACGTAAGTAAGATCGGTTTAAACATCGCGGCATTACTCCTCGATGTAGGGATGCGGGCAATCACAGTCAAATTTTTCCTGATAAGGCGGAGGTGGGGGAATTTGTGAAGTGTCGCACTCGTACACGTCACTCAAGATTGTTGTACTCATGCGTCTCACCAACAAATTTACTTTTTAGTGTAGGATCTAAGTGCATTGAGGAAAGTAATGGAGAGCTTGTACAGGATACCATTTTATGTGCTAGAAGTGCCACATTTGAAGATAAAAAGGCCATCATGGCTTCAACAACCATCGGCAATGGTTATGTTTTCCTTCGTACTGCTCTCGTACTTCTTGGTCACTGGAGGTTTGTAGGGTGGTTTATTTGTCATATCGGTATTAATTGGGATTATGTTAACTCATGCCTTTGTATTTCGTTAGGTATAATTTATGATGTTATCGTGGAACCACCCAGCGTCGGCTCAACAACTGATGAACATGGTCATTCAAGACCGGTAGGGAAGCATTTTGTACGATGATTCTCCATGTTCTCAAATGCGTTATACTCAAAGTATTTCTTCAATTTCAGGTGGCTTTTATGCCATATAGAGTTAATGGGCAGTATATAATGGAAGGCCTCGCGTCCAGTTTCCTCTTTACCCTGGGGGGACTTGGATTTGTTGTTTTGGACCAAACGCACAGTCCATCAACGCCAAAGCTAAACAGACTGCTTTTAATATTTGTTGGATTCCTTTGCATACTTGTGTCATTCTTCACTTGTTGGATATTCATGAGAATGAAGTTACCGTAAGCACATGAAGTGTGGTCCTTACTATTTTCAATTTTATGTTCCTAAATTCGGGCTAATTTACTTATGACATATTTTCTTTTTACAGTGGCTATCTCCAGTCGTGAGGGAGAAAAATGAGTACAGTTTTGAAGATTTTTAATACATAAATATGACATCATGACACAAAGCGCCCTGAATTTTCGGAGTTGTAACTTTTTGTAATAAAGTAATTCCTTTTCGAAAGTTTTAAGCGCTTGTTTTATTTCTTTCATATTTACCCATAATTTTTGTGCCCAAATGTAACCGGTAAATATTGATTTTAAGGGAGCCATTTTTGGATGAGAAATGGGAAAACTTAAATTGCTGTTCACGAAGATATTCTGCGTTGGAATTTGGAATATCAATGAGACTGAATAACATAGATGAACCTTACCCGTAGATTTCCTTCAATTAATCGGATGCATTTCACCTCTAACCTTGGAAATATCTCGTAAATCTTTTTTAAAAGTTCAATAACTCAATTCCGACCGGAAATTGTTCTTGCGCACTCTGCCGATTTGCTTTGTGGGATAGTGCAGCATCAAACATGGCAGTTTCAGGTGGTGAGAAAAACATCCCCTCGTCTAATATACCTACTGATGACAGAATGGAGTGGGTGCCTTTGGCATTGACTCTTGTAGAATATCCACAAGGTTTGTATTCCAATTTGTGCTTAAACATTCGTAACGGAAGCGATAATATGCATAAAATGAGGGGAGTATGAACTGCCACCTCAAGTGGAACATTGATAATTGATATAGTCTGTCTTGGCTCCATAAATTTTACCTGATATAGAGATTTTGTCCATTTTAATGACGATTTATTATTAATGTAAGGTTTTCTCACTTGTATTTTATCAGGTGATTGGCTTGGGAAAATGTTTGCCTTGGCCAGTCTCATGCCTTTCGGAATAATCGCAGGATTCGTAGCGCTTGTCTTATTTAGGAGAGATTTACACACGGTAAGATATCTCCGTGAACTTAGCTGCTAAACAAGAGTGATTTACAATGTTTACAAGACAATGTCTCTGTGTGCATGACTTTAATTTGTGGGCGCAATTGCTACCTACGTAGCATTTGTATCGTAACTAATTTTCAATGAGGAGCTGCTGATGTTATGTTTCTGTGCTCCCACTATTATGTGTTAATATAGGCCATGTAATAATATTCCATTTAGCAATTAAATGGCCCTGATTCTCCCGGTGTCATCTTATCTTTTAAGTGAAAAGGTGTCTTCGTTTAGGTCATTTTCCTTATAAGCTGCGGGTGGCTGTCTCAAAACCGTAAAATCAACGCGTAAATTTAAAGAATCCGTAACTAAATTCATACATGCCTCTTTTAATTTTTCTGAGAGCGATGCACCCATTATCACCTCATGTGTAGCGTGTATATGTCATGGTGAATATAATTCAGTCATCCGACTAAGTATGGTCTTCAGTAATTGGTTTTTGTTGATTCCCAGATTGCCTTCTTCATTGGAACCATGGTGAATGAATTAATAAACCTCATATTAAAGCACACTATTTGTGAAGCAAGACCTATGCACCGAAATGGATTGTATACTGAATACGGCATGCCCTCTTCGCATTCCCAGTTTATGTGGTTTTTTGCTGTGTATGTGGTGTTTTTCGTCTTCATCAGGTAAGCATTAGGGTGTATTGTAGATGACTGCAGACATGCGTTTCTACACAAATTGCTCTGTTGTCATTTTTCTGTAATGGATTAAATGGTATATGTATTTTTTTTTCTTGGTGTATGTTAGTGATTTAACTTGCTTCGCTTTGAGGATTATATTTTGGGATTTGAGGAGGATTTCCATTATTTTTAGGAAACAGAATTTTAGATTGTGAATTGTGATTGACTGAAACTTACTGTCTTCCCATTTAGTTAAGTGTTTCTTGAGCCACATTCATTCATGCTCATCTCAGTTTGCATCTAGACATACTTTACACCTGTAAAGGTCATTGTAACTCATGAAGAGAATTTTAAAGATATTCCGAGGATGACTAGAAAACCATTACATCTCAACTGTTGAGATTTATGCCATATGAATCAAATTGATGCCATATTATTCTGAGGAACTAATTAAGGGTTTATGTAATGTCTTTATTGGAAAATTTTCATTGAAAGATCTCAATTTCCATGTTCGTTTATTGAAGATTGTTACAATGGGACACGTAATTACATAATTCAGAAGTGCATTTTTTCTCAATCTTGCATGCAATTGCTCAAATTTAAGGATAATATTATAACAGGCTATTTTCCATCCTATGTTCTTACATTCTTGCATCAGCTTTAGCAGTTCACTGCTCTACACTTAATAATTTTCTACAATTTAAAATGTGCTCTCACATATGGGTCAGGTTGTGCAAGTACTTGCCTGTGCAAAACAGGTTCAAAGAAATGGTGTGTTTTTTTGGCGTAATGGGTTAGCCCCTATAGTGTTGAGCCCCTGAAGAATGAGTCCTGTTCTCATTTCTTGGTAAAGCCAATGGACTACCACCAGCAGAAATTCTCAGTGTCCAATATTTTGACATTCTGCAACCTTTGTCTTCGACTTTACAGTCCAGAAAATAATCTCAGGTTAAGGGAAGAAGCTGGTCCCCTTTTTTCATAATTTATTCACTCACCCAAAGGTTACTCTCAGGCGAGCATTGTCTCACCTATCCAAACTAGCCATCGGTTTGATATACTGAGAGAGTTAGTTTCAAAAATAAAATTCATGGTGCGTTACTTTCCTATAGTAATGGAGCTCTAGGTTGAACTTAGAGAAGAATTTTTCTGCCTAAGTTAAAATGACCAACAGGCCTACATCTTTTCACATTCTTGTCTGAATTTGACTAAGAAGGTCAATCTATCATTGATGATATCTCAAAAAATAGGTTTCTGGTAGACTTTTTGGCAACGGTATAATTTTATCGAATTGCCGATTTTCGTCGGATCTTCACCAAAATTAGTATGTATACACAACTTATTTCACATTCTAAACAATCCTAGGGGTGGGTAAAAGTGCTTGGAGTACAAATTAAAATTTACTGATTCATTACTTATCTTGGTGTCGGATAGGTAACTTATACGTTGCAGGAGCCATCACAGATGAGAAAAGACAATCGAAAACAAACTGCTGCTAAGGTTTGGGTATAGATGGGGCATGATGTATCTTGTAAAGGATGCACATTTTCCTCTCTACATTTTGTAAAATCCGAGCGAATGAATGGCTTATTCCTAGTGTACGGTCGTAGGACCGGAGGGGTGGGTTGGGTAGCGCACGGCGGAAGCCCTGCCGAAGGCACGGCCTCCTCCTTATTTATGTGTCGACTGACTCCGACAGAAAGGCTTATGACGGCATTAGCAAAATTATGTGGACGAGTCGGATTATGCCAGGGTGGGTCGGGGCATGGTTTTTGTATTAAAAGCATTAATTCGTCCCTCGAAATTATATCAAAACCCTCTGATACAAACTAATTTGTTCACCTTAGCAACAGTTTAGTTTTCACCGTCACCGACTTTTTTACTTAGAGGCTTTATGGAACTTAAAGAGTAAGTACCATATGCTTGTCAGGGCCACATTGGTTATCAAAGAGCCCCTGCTTTGATGTGTTTTAAAAGGAAATGGTAGCCTTGAAAGATCCCAGGTTTCCCTGCACTGACCACTATGCCCCAGATGCTCAGCTATAGACTCCCCATGTTTTCTCAAAAACTCTTTTGGAGGCCTTCTTTACCGAGAATGTTATGACTGATACCATGTGGTCAATATTCAAAATAATCAGAATCCTCAATCATATCAGTCATATAGAACTAAACAGATATTTATGGTGGAGTTGGTCAGAGTTGTCTAGTAATAGAAGGAAGGAGCATAGAATCTTTGCGACTGCACATGTCGCTTGGCTGTTAGAGATCCTTTAGTTACAAGTCAGGGTGTACTAAACTCCTTTGCAGAGGCTTTTCATTTATCTCTGTTCCTGGAAGTGTTTCCTTCACACCTGTACCCCTATTTGTAACTTCAGAAATCCTCTTTAGCAGTGGCATAACTGGGCCAGGGATGTGATCCGATATGAAAAAGCACTTTAAAGCAAGAAATTTCAATAGTTTCAGACCGCTGTCACTTTAAGGCACTAAACCAAAAAGGCATGAAACCGAAAAGGCACTGAATGGGATGGCACGAAACCTCCTCAAATCCGAAATGACACTTCAAGGAAAAAACTGCCGATCCGAAAAGGCATGATAGTTTCGTACCATATAGTGGAATATAGTTTTGGATCTTACATCTCACTCACTCAGAGGCGAAGAGGGGCCTGAAGAGGAAGAACTTAAGAATCTGTGAAAGATGGAATGGAAGGAAAGAGAAGGAAAGGTTATTGGCCACTCAAATGAGGTAGCAAGCTGGGGAATTCCATGCGGGAAGGGGTGGGAGAACATCTGTTTTTGGGACTCTATTGAGGGATTATACGGCAAATGCTGGGGTTGTCCACTCTTAAAGAAAGCGCCAAGGAGTTGTTTGAGAAGGTTTGGGCATCAGGTGAAGACATAGTTAAGGAGATAATGTGAAGTGGTCAAGAGTCTGGGGCATCTGGGGATAATGAGAGAGGGAATATCCAAGGGGCTAAGGAGAGACGAAAAGGGAAGAGGAAGGAGTAAAGAAGGTGGGAAGGGGTTGGGGTTTCTAACACGAGAAGTGAGCGCCTACGGATAAATAAACCAAAAATGGGAATTGAGATTGGACAATATTTCGGAAGGGAAGGGTCCGGGGAAGTAGTATGTTTATTTGAGAATAGAATGTTGAGGAGACGTGCATCTTTTGCAAAAAGTTGACCATTAAATAAATTAAGTTAATTAGACTGTACAATATAATGTTCAATCTTTTTTCCTAGCTCTCCAGATGAATTAACTCTTAATGCATAGAATTTTAGCATCCATGTGACTTTGCAGTAGAGTAAGATTTTATCAGGTGTTTTGCAGGGAGAAATGAATCCTTTTGTGATTGCCATATGGATAAAAATGACATGTATATTATTAAATAAGATTAAAGAATATTAATGTATATTATAATAATATTTTTAGAACAAATCAAATATGGGACTATGTATTTGTGTACACTATCGCGCCGGAAACTCTTTCACATTAGAAGTCCCTTGAAAAGTTTTTGCACCCCGTGTACGAAGCTCTCTCGTGTGGAGAGAAAGCACAAGTTCGCACCCGTCCTAAGGCTGGGACCCAACTCAGGGGGACGCTGATCCTATTCCTTGGCCGCTGTCCTAGACCCTAGAAGGATTAAAAGACTCCTTCACAGTGCCAGTCCACGGTGAATTGACTGAAATAGCCGTGTTATATATAATCAGATATTTGTTGTTCCCATCGATTATTTAATATACAAAATGAATTCCTTTTGTTTGTCTGAGCGTGAGGAAATTTTAAGCGAAGTTCTAAAGATCATATTGGCGGATTTTGACTATTTCTATTCCATATCGGCTGATTTGGAACTGAACTGAACTCCGTTTATATTAATGCTAGAACTCCGATTAAAATTTCCATGTGATAAGCGAAAAATGAAGAATTCATGTCTAACTTCAGATATATAAGGTAAGCTACGAATATTTTTTTGGAAAAAACCCCACAAATAGCAGTGGATGACCGTACGGAGGGGATAGAAAAGGGTCGTTCAGTTCGAGGAAGGGCCTGTGCATGAGGGACATCCACTAAGCTGGTCTTTTGTGTCCATGGCGGTCCCTTTCCTAAACCCCCGCATGGCACATACACACGGTCAGGCATTTTAACCACTTTTTCGGATAATTTCATGCCACCCGGAATGAAACAATACGACGTGGACAATAAAGTGTATGGGATCCTAAACTTTTAAAAGTGAAAAGTTTCGTGCCGGCCTGGTCCAAAATGAATAGGATCATTTTGTGCCTTTTCGGATTGGTCACGAAACGTTTGAAGAACGGAAAGTTTCGTATCGGATCACATCCCTGAACTGGGCATATGCTTTAGAAGGGGGATGGGATGGCCTGGGGTGGTATTCCCACTCTTATCAGCAAAAGTTTCATTTTTTAAATGCTCCTCCAAGGTACTTAACTCAGCCTCTGTGAATATATTTAAGAATACTCAATAAGTTATAATTTTAATGTGGATTAATATTCTTTCGGTATTCCCACCAGGTTTGAAACTCCATTTCTGCCGACTTTAAAAGCTCTGACTCGGGGCACGGAATGTTGCAACGCTGACAGGTCGGTGGAAATGAAACTTATAACCCAGTGGGAATCCTGAGAGAAGTTAACCCATATTATTTGCCAAGAAAGCATCAAATCTTTCTAAAAAATATACTCACCTTCTAAGAACAGCAGGTGCTGGGCTTCGTGGTGCGATTGTTGCTTTTTACATTTTGAGTCTTGACAACGCAGCGATTTGAAAATTTTGTGTCCGTGGAAAAATTTAAAAAAAGGGTAAATTAGCAATAGAGTAGTTTCCTTCATCAAAGAAAACGAAAGGCATTGATTGCGATTCGTTACCCACCATAAGTGTATTCATAATATACAAATTATTTCGTTTTAGAAATACCGGTTTAGACGAAAGGCAATGGTCCATTTTTATCCTTATTTGAAAAGGGCCAGATTGGCGCCCATGCGATGCCACTCCACGTGACGTCACAGGGATCTAGTTTCTATATGAGAAGATAGGAGTTATACATCGTCTGAGGTTACCAATGCATGCATGAGGCGCAGAGCACAGGGAAACATGTCTTAATAATCACTTATTAAAAATGGCTGAGGTCGGAAAGTTTTCTTCATTTGATAAGGTATTAATAATCCTTATTTAAGCCAAGCGCTACCAGCCAGCAGGGTACTCAGCTACCCGCTAGCAGCCTGCGTCGTATCAGCGCTAAGCCTCACCTCAAGGTCACCTCACAGGGCGGCAGCGGGAACCAGAAATACGTCACACAGAGAGATTTCCCAGCATTCATACTTACGCGTCGCGTTTTCGCGCGCTTGAAAATTTTCACTTTTCATTTAATCGCGAAAAATTGATATCGTCATTTAAAAATCTAAAATTGTGAAATACATACTCCAGGAGTAATAATCTTTCGATTTAGGCAGTAAAAAAATAATAGGAAACCACCCTATTGTATTAGGATTACTCAATTTTCATTCTTTTGCATCTAAGTGTGTGACCATGAGAAAATTTTTCAAAGAAACTGTCCACATTAATTTTGGTCCCGTAGGACTTCACAAGTGTGGTCAAAACTTTCGTACAGATGGGACACTGATTGGACTTCCGCTTGGCGTCTGCATGGATGGCAAGGACGGCAGCCGGTCGTCCTCTGGTTGTCCTGAAAATATGGGGACAGTGAGAGGACGTGTAGCGGACGTCCTTTGGCAACAATGTACTGTGTGGGCCCCTCAAATTCCCCTCACCCCATTTCCATGTATCCCCTCCTTCTACCTTGGCTGTGGGTCTTAATACAAGAGAGAGTGCTCGATCACATTCAAAATGATATAGAATGTCAAAGCCATGGTCTGTAGTGGAGTTTTATATTAATGTGTGGAAAATACGATTTGTAGTTTATATTTTAGCATGGATATATTGTATTTGCTCCAAGTCAAGCCTGAAACAATGTCATTCATATTAATTTGGATGTTGAGTAATTTTTTTTTTCCACTGGTATTCCATGAAGCGTAGGGTATTCTTTTAAGTATTTATGCTCAAAGAACAGCTTGTTGTGTATCATTTCTAAAAATGATGAAGTCTCTTGCACTAATTCCTCAGGAATAAATGTGGGTATTCCCTTTCAGAATTGGGGAATTGTTACTTTTAATTGACAGCAGTTGTTTAGTTTCTCCATCCATTTATTACGGTATTATTTCATCATTTCTTCAATGAATGAAGTTCATAAATGGGTGTGCAGAATTGTGTTCACAGTATACATTTTCAAATTGGGAATTTAATGTGTTAGCTTTGTCAATTTGTTAATAATTAGCTTTGTAAATACATAACATGATAGCCTTTGCAGTAAGCAAATCATTCGCTGTATTTTTGCTATTGATGGGGAAATTTGGAACTGAATATTCTGAATGACTTTATGACACTTGTGAAATCCACATTTTATTGTTCTTCTACTGCTAATTTAAAAGAAATGTTTTAAAATTTACTTGATTTTATTTTATGGCACATCAGGCTTCTGTTAATTTTTTAAATTAAAGAGCTCTTTCTTTTTTTCAGGCTTCATCATATGAACAATAGTACAGTTTTAGAAAATGTTTGGAAGACAGCTATTATACTTTCTTGTATATCAATGGCTACAATGGTTACTGTGAGTCGGTAAGTTCAATTCTAAGTTTTCCTTATAGAATCATTAAGATCCTGGTGTTTCTGTCTGAGGAAAAGTATCTCTGATACTATTGGCACCAGCTCATTTTACGCAATGAATATTGTGCCTTTATTGAGATCCCCTTCCTTTTTGTGTGTCTTTCCATGCCATTTTGACTAGGTGATACGGCAAAGGAATTAAACCAAATTTTCTGAATTGTTCACATTTGGTAAATAAAATCTCACAGTTTTTTTTCATGCATACGTTAAGTAGTTTACGAGTTGCATGATACGAGTTATGGGGTCATTCCATGTTAAATGAACCAGAAAAATTGTAAAATGGATCACCATCGTGGATTTTTATGAAATTTGGTACAGATTGTTAGTTCACATCAGGGGTGCAGCTAGGAATTAGGGCTGGGGGGGGGGGGGTTTAGGTGCAACTAATACCTGGATATGTGGGGGTATGATATACCCACCAGGATAAGCGGTAGGTGCGAGATAAATTGAGTAATTTTAAGATAAATGGTTGAAAATGGTGAGTTTTACGACCTTATGAGAGATATTTTTCTTAATACTTACACTATTCTATTAGTATTATCAACCCAATTAAGTAAAATGGATTAAACTAAAAAATTTCTCTTAACTCTGGGGGGGGGGGTTTATCCCCCAAAAAACCCCCCTCGCTGCACCACTGATTCACATATACGAGGGGCATCGGGAAAGTAGTACCGATTTTGAAATAAAAAGCTGGTACATTTTTACAAATACATATTAACATTTTAATTGTTAGGAACATACTTCAAATTACTTCTCCCCATAGTCACCTTGCAAATTTAAGCATTTGTCATAATGTATGACGAGATTTTGTATCCCAGCTTTGTATATCTCTGCCGCCAGTGTATTGAGTTATGCAGTCACAGCTGCTTTCAGTTCTTCATCTTTTTAAAATTTCTATTCTGCCAAAAAGTCCTTGACTTCTGTTAAAAGATGGAAATCTGAGGGTGCCAAGTCTGGGCTATAGGGTGCATGGTTAAAAATTCCCCATTTGAGTTGTTGCACAAGATGTTCAGTTGTCTGAGCCGTACGAGACCTGGCATTGTTGTGGAGGTAGGCAACAATCCTCACTGTCGATTTTGCATTGCTCACTGTAATTTCTTCAATGTCACACAATATGCATTGCATTTATAGTACCGTATTCCTCCAAATATAGTCCCCCTCTGAATATATGTAGTCCCCCTCTGAATATATGTAGTCCCCCCCTAATTTTGAGGCTTGAGTTTTGGGAAAAAATTTAAAAAATGGGCTTGAATATAGTCCCTCCTAAACTTTTATCATGGGCATTTTAGGAAAAGAAGGGGGGACTGTATTCAGACAAATACGGTATCTCCACAAGTAATGAAGTAAATGAGCAGTACACCTCGCCGATCCCAGAAAATGGTTGCCATTGTCACTTTCAATTGCTGTTGAAAGTTTAAAGAATCTACTCCTGGTATACTGGCCCAATCACAAGAGTTATTACTTGTTTAACCCGGCCGAGTAAAGAAATACTTGAAAATATATTATTTTTTCTCTTCATTTTACCTAATAACATGCTTAATAAGGTAAACTGAAAATATGGGCCTTCAAAAAAATTTGCTTATGGTAAAAAAAAATGTTGCGTTTTCGCAACGTTGGCCGAATCAGGTATCTGTATGCAGTTATGCAACCCGCATTACAATACATTGCCGTCTCAGAGGAATATGCTGTTTTTACTGTCGGATATAATCCTATACCTTTTTATGCCACGTATATGACAAATATCGTCATATTGGATTAATAAAATCCTTAGATATTATGTTTCCAATGAGATGTTGTTGTTATTTGACCTAAATCCACTATAAAATAGACATGCTTTACAGTTTGAAAGAAATAAGTCAAAGCGAAAATTTTCTCAGAAGAGCATGTACATTTTTCGTTGACTTTAATTTTATCATTGCAGATTGAATTACAAAAATTAATGGCTGGTTATGAAATACTCAAGCATTTTGGGTGCAATGGAACATAAAATTTCGTACACTCATACATGGTTTGGCTTTTACACTGTTTCGGCATTTACTGAATTTTTTTTAACCCTATGGCCAAATTCGTCCTTTCATGCTTCACGAATCCGCGATGAATTACATGGCCTAACTTTTTCTATGTTTAAGGACGCGAATTGTATAGGGGTATGTCATCTACTGACTGATTCACTTCACTTTTTAGATGCGTCCCTGCTAGATACAATTTGAAGTCTACCAGTGAAATTTACTTCCGTTGCATAACCTTTACAATAGGACGGATCGGAAAAATCGATTTTTTTCAAATCCATCTGGCCCAATGAAAAAAAGTTGTGGGACCGATCAAAAATAAGGCCTGAAAAATTTGAGACCTCTAGGTGAACCCCTGACCCTCGCTCAAATGCAATTTAGGGGGGGAAGGTCGAAATTCGAAAAATATAGTATTTTATGGTCATTTCCAATAGATTTTGCCGAGTTACTGCCCTTTAGAGCTAAAATTTCGTGTATTTTGACGTATCTGCCACCGTTTAGCCACAAAATGCCTAATTTGAGTCCGCGTCCGCGAAGAAAATATTCCAACGCCCTCGCAGCGTCGCGGATACAAGAGCCGCAGGCCGATCCCCTCCCCTCCCCGCTCGCTTCTACCCCTCCAATACAGCAAAATTCATCCCGCGTATGCTGCTAGGAGGTCGTTTATCTTTGATAATATAAATCGGAAGATGGTAGAAGGTAATAAAGGAAGCTTAGTGAGACGACTTGTCCCTTATTAGGCGCCTCGTCGGTGTTAAACAAATCGATGTTACTAACTTTTAGAGAAGTGATGAAATAGTTCGTAGAAAGTAGAAAAAAATCGATTTTTCCGATCCGCCCTACTGTACAATCTCCTGGCGTTAGTGCAAACGCTGTCCAGTGAGTTGATACGTTAGGACCTTTTTTCCCCTGAATTCTAGTGCGGTAATTTGCATTTGCATTATCAATTAGGTCCACACCTCCCATGTATTTACTATACTCCCCAATAACACGAATAGTATTTTTTTTATTAACATAGAATAGTGTGTGAAATAGTATTTTCTTTTTTCTGCTGAAACTTTTCCCTGTGCCCAAAGGAAGCAAAAAACTTGTATTGCTGTCTACAGGGACAATCTAGTTATCATTCCATCGAACAATACTAAGACCTTCGGCTTTATCAAATGTTTGTTTTCATGTTCCTCTCGGTTTCACGTCGATGGTTTTAATATTCTATCAGGCACTCCTCCGTTATATTTTCATGGATGGCTCCAGTGACAAATAATCCTTTTTCTTTCAAAACAATAAATAGTCTTCAAGGTGAAAAGAAGTTATCGAAAAACATACGAGGGATCAGGGATAACCTTGAGAAATTCCAGAATAACACTTGCTTCCAAGCCTAAATTTTGATGGAAGTAATGTTCTATCGCCTGGTTGAACCCTAAAACCGTCTGAATAACATAAGCACCAAAGTTAAAACTAACATCTAAAAGGCTTGTTTTAAAAGAAAATTTATGCACTGTAGTGACCAAAGTAAGGTACCATTTGCTCATTATTTCAAAATTTATGTGCAAATATTCCGAATTGTAATAATTTTTAATTCAAGTCGTCAAATTTAGGTCATAATTTATAAATCTGTCATTTTTGTCCAGAAAGGAATTGTCTGAAAAGTGTAGATTATTTTTTATTAATCTAAATATGTTTTGGTTTGATAATTTCCTAACCAAATCTACGCCTTATCGTCTTCTTTCACCCAATATCTTGTTGTGGAATTCGGTAATATCGCTGAATCGTGAAGTAAGGAAGGACTGATTCGGATTGAATGTACAAAGTTTTGTGTTCCATTGCACGCGAAATGCTTTCATGTAATTCATAAGTAGTCATTATTTGTTGTAATTGACTCTGTTGTGATAAAAATGTCAATTAAAAACTGGAAAATACGTTATCTTCTGTAAAAATATTCACTTTGACTCATTTCTTTCAAGCCGTAATGCATCTCTAATTTATGTTGGATTTAGGTAAAATAATGTAGCATCTCATTGGAAATATAAGAATTTTAATTATCAAATATGACGATATCTGTCAAATATGAGACATAAAAAGGCGTATATCTGACAGTAAAAACGGCATAATCCTACGAGACGGAAATATGTGGTCATGTGGGTTGCATAACTGCCTATAGATACCGGATTCGGCCAACGTTGCGAAAACGCAACATTATTTTCCGGATCTGATTTTCGCTTAATGTTGACTCCCTGACAAAATATTAGCTTTAATATCTATTAATTGAAATGTCTACGTCTGCATGGACGAATAAAAAACTTAATAAAGGGAATAGTTTCTCATAGGAAAAATTATTTATCTTGCTTAGCAGGAGACTCGAAAATTGACACATTTTGAGTATTTTAATAAATATCGAAATACTTATTAAATGTCATTATAATCTCACTAAAAATCAGTTTAAACTTATTTTTATCGAAAAAAGTGAATTCTACATTAGTAAAATTCAATTGAAACATTTTTTTTGCATTTCTCAATTATGTTGCGTTTTCGCAACGTTGGCCGTAAATGGGTTAAAGCATTCACTATCACCTTCAAATTGTTTTGGTATCCGTATTAACGCCTGTATCTTATGTTTGAAATTTTCTATTAGATCTATGATTTTTGTCAGATAAATATTGGCAACGGTGTAGTCTATACACCAGTTCACACGAAGTTTCAGCATGATGTCCTATGGAGTACAGGGTTGTAACAGGTCAGGGAAAAGTCCGGAGATTTTAATGCATTGGAATAAAAATTGGGTTAAAATATCTGATCATATTGTATGCATTGTGTTCATGAAAGGATTGTTACACAGTTAAATGTTTCGTTAATTAATAGTTTTTGATGATGAAGGATAGTTATATTTTAAAATGTACAACTTTTGTGCTGGAGAGATTAATATTTGATTAATAATACATATGTGATTGATATTTGAAGTTCACAAATCAAATTTTCATTGCATAAGACATTTTTTTATTTGTGTGTTAATAAAACTAGTAATATATATGTACTTTTTTTACCGTTCTCTTCTTTTTAGGGTATACTTGCAGTATCATACGTGGAAGCAGGTTCTCAGTGGCTGCTTGGTTGGAGTTATATTTGCTGCCATATGGTTTGCAGTAACTCATTTGTTTTTAACTCCCCTCTTCCCTATAGTTGCTTCATGGTGAGTGGTTTAATGTTTTAACTTATTTTAGATTAATGAAAATGATATTGCTTGTGGTGAAGAAATAAGAAATTTCAGAGTTAGATGTGTACAAAGGATTCAGTTTTTCATGAACCAGGTCTTAAACTTCAATGCATGTGTGTAAGTGTATTCATGAATCTTTATATGCACACTATGGCGAATTCATCCGAACATAGTATGACATCACAGGCCCTCTATTCAAGTTTTCCAGCAACCTTGAAAACTGATGATACTAGGAAATCTCAGGGAATTTTATTTTCACTGGATGTATTAGGGAAATCTTTGGGAAACATCAAATTGACCGCAAAATTTATTACGTCTTCAATGTATAAAAGAGTAGCGGAACCAATCTGTCTATTTTGGCAAGTTGCTTAATAAAATTTCCCTTGTGTTGTTGCTTTTTGTATTTCTGCAGTTACAGAATGTGGGCATGATTTTTTATGCATTAATACATTGTTCATATTGGACATTGTAAAAAAAGGTACTTTTATTGGCGAGTTGAAAAGTCAAATTTCCCTTGCATTTTTGTCTCCTACCCTACCTTACCGGGAGAAGGCAAGTTGGGGGTAGGGGGTAGGGAAATAAGCTGAGACTGTTGAAGACTTATTAGGTTATCATTGTAATCTTATTATTATTTTTCACACTTCACCAAAAAGTACATATATGGATTGGTTATGAGAGAATATTTCCTTGTATTCCTTTAGCTTTGCCTTTGGTCATATCACATTAAAAAGTCTCAAAAAGAAGGCATCTTTCACTATGGCTGAGATCATTATTCGTGACCAGGTGAAATAGAAGACTGTCTTTCAAAGGATTTTTTCTTGATTTGTCAAGAAAAGGTATGAATTTCGGAAACAAAAATATAATAAACGAGTTGTTGCATGAGTAATAAATGTGGCATTTATAGTGGAAACTCAATAAAACAGGAGTGCAAATCCTTGTTATGGAGAATTACAGTAGACTCTCGTTAATACGAACAACGTTATTACGAAGTTCTCGTTTTTACGAAGCAAATCGTTGGTCCCGAAGAAAAGGCCCATCCAAGCTAAAGGAAAATAAATGTTATTACGAAATTTTCGTTTTTACGAAATTACGAACCTAGGTCCCAGTCCCGGCGGTGACAAAATGAACTTTATTACGAAGTTCCACGCATAAGCAATGGTTTTCAGGTGGATATTCACTGCGCTCAGTTTTGATAATCGCGCCATGTTTACGTCCTCTTCGTGTACTGTGATCAAGAGCGTAAATTATGGTTCTTTCTTCACCATACATGCAATGTCATGTAATAAGCTTCATTCCTGAGGAATCATGGTGACCGACTCATTACAGCTCGTAAATTTGATGTACAGTTAGTCCTCTTCCTATGCACATTTGATTTACGAACTTTCAGAGATACCAGCATTCAAAAGTGTCAAAATTTGAATTTGGCCGTTCCTCCTCGGTGCGGCGTAGAGGAACTCGCTCTCTGGGCATAATCTGAACAAAATATCATTGAATCCGGTGTGAAGTTAGGAACTGTTCAGCGTTTCGCCCGTTCTTCCTTGCCGCGGAGAGTGATTTTTTCGGCTCCGGCTTCGTTGCTCTCCAAGCTAGATTAGCTCGTCACAATCGTGAGTTAGCGCACGATTGTTATGCAGTGCTGCATTCTGCAGGATAACGGTGCTCCTCGATGCCTTGCATACAGTCCGGCCGGCGAGAGTTGCCCGATGACGGCATAATAGGAGGGGTGGATAACCCTGCGCCAGCAATGTTTACGGCCAATTGTTGTCCCCCAAACGCACCTCACACCATCGCCTAATCACACAATGTTGTCAAACGCATAAAGACCACCGAAATAAGCCTGATCCACAGAACATGCCCTTTCTTCGAATCACCAAAAGAAGTGGTTCTTCCTCTGGGTCCTTCACGCTCGTCTTCCCTTCCGGCTCCTTTCTTCGCAGAACTCTTTGTAGGCGTTTCCCTTTCTTATCTGGCAACGCTTCCCTGACCTAGGCCATTCTGCCTGACATCGGACAACTCTTGGCGGCCGGACCGAAGGTTTATAAACTTATGAACAAGGTATTGGAAGGCACTAAGTTAGTATATCGGACTTACTGTATTCCGGAAGATATCAACCCTCGACTACGTCATAGTACATTTTTCTGTTGAGTCACGGAAACGAATTTTCCTGTTTATAAATATTTCCGTGTAATTCAAACGCGTTCATCATATATGGTTTATTTTCGACGATTTCTAAAAGAAACGTTCATACGAAGTTTGTTATTACGAACCTCCGGTTTTATGGTCCCGTGAACTTCCTAATAGCGAGAGTCTACTGTATTGTCTTACCAGTGGTGAAACAAATTATGTCCTAGAAACCTGTTCTCAGCAACTTTATAGGAGCTGGGGGAAATACTTCCATTTATTCTCAACTATATTGTCGAATTCGGTGACGGCAGAGATAAGTCCTCACCTACCATACCGAAGTTCGCGGATTCGAGTCCCGCTTAGAAAGGTTACCCCTTCCAGGACATGGGTGTGTGTAATTGTCTGTTGTTGATTGTTTAAACTACCGATATAAAGGCCTCACTTTACTGTTTTCGGGGGTAATTGAAATAAATATATAAATTTGGAAAACTTAGGGATAAATGCTCAAAGGTGGGCAAAGTTTTTATGGCATTTCATATCCTTAATTCACCAACTGACCTTCAATGTTTAAGCTCGGTACTGTCTCCAAAATACACAATAATTATAGCAAAGCATGTCTTTATCCCATTACACAATGGCCTAGCCACTCCTATCTTTATATATAGTGCATTTACTTGACCCATCCATTATGTTAATCATTATCACATAGAATTCAACTTTGGTTGAGTAATCAAAATAATATCGTGGTTATTTCTTGCCTTTACCATCTCCTTTGGCTGTAATGGTATATGACTGACGTGATCACGTTTCATGGGAGTCACTCACGATAACATATTGCATTTTTTTTCGATAAACATTAGAAACAGAGGAATGAGATCCTGCCGTGGATGGTGTTCTCTATCATTTGATGTGTTTGAGTGTATAATCCAATGTGAAAAATTATCTATTAGACAAGCAAAGGACACCACTGAAATAACTTTGTTACAAAATGTTCTGTTTGAGATTTAGTTAGGCACTTGGGAGTCATTGAAATGGGCTATGTGCGAACCCTCAACCTCGACCCTGTTATGATTCGAACCAAAATTGTGTGTATGAAAGATATTATTGAGGCATCATTTTAGGAATCAGGTATCATTTGCTGACATTTCGACTATTTTGATTGATTACTCCAATGCTAGTCATAAAATCAGCGGAACTCATATTGATGAACCCTCAACCACCATCAGATCAAATATTCTCAACTTCTATTATGTCATTATTTTCCCCAAAATTAACTGTTAAACAATCAGAGGGTAATTTGCAGCATGCAATTGACACTTAACACTCCATTTGAATTTAATTTCTATCAGTGCTATTACAGAGACTTAGCACTAATGTGATTATTTCCCAATGGCAGAGCATTTCCCAAAGGCAGATTCATCTCAGTTTTCCAGCTTCCCCTCTACCTTGAGTACACGCTCCAATCATACTCTCTTTTTTGCCTTAAAACCTGCTTTCCTAGGACTGTACATATGTGGCTGCATGATGTGGGATGGCATGATCTCACATCACTTGCCTTTATGAGGGCTCTGTGCTACTGTTATTGAAGCATCACTGATGGATCGGGGGCATGATTACACGGATGATCATGAAATTATGATTTATTTATTCATTGCCAAACCACCCAAAACAGCAGCAAATGCAGCGATATTTGGCCTTTAGATCAGGAATTTTTTAACATTTAACAATTAAATGTTCATGTATATCCATTCCTTGGTTAGGGGCAACCTACCGCTTTACCCTAAGGACTTTACCCTACCGCCACTGAGGGTGGCAATGATGACACTGTTGCCTCCTGCGCATTTAGTGCGTGGCATTACTCGTGGCATAATATACACCCATGTCTCGTATAGAGCAAGGGATGCGTTCCTTGGGGTCTTTGCGCTGTACGAATTTGCGTTATACGAGAGCGTTTTAACATTAAGAAGATAGGGATGCGTTCCTGGTAGCATAGGTCTTGGGTATTGAATTTCCTCTAAAACATATATATTCCCATAAATAGCCTTAGAAAACATTATTTATATAAATGTTTATAGTTTAAAACATCTTTAAAGATAGTATGCACGCATTTGAGGACTTTTATTCATGTTAAAAAAAATTCTTACGTGCTTTTGAAATTCCCTCCTGTTGTGCGGGTGGGCTAACATCTGCTATCTCAGGGGTTCGTAATGCACTGCCGGCAGTTGACGATTTTTCAAACCAGTCTAAAAACAACTATTGTGTCACCCAGGCCCTTTTGTCGCTCATCGAAATGACAGGCAAATGCTACTTTGAATGCCATTTCATAGCTAGCTGAGTTTATGAATGATAAATCATTTTAATTTGAAGTCCTCCGAGTCATTAGCAGCTACGTGAAACAGTCTTTAAATGCCTTGAAACCTGGCCCAGGTTTTCCTTCCCTGAAAATGAATGAACGAGAATGCATTCTTTTCCAAAAGAATATCGTCTCGTCAACACTAAAAACTAGTTGAGGGGGAAAGGAGCCACTTTCAATCACAGCTTGGAGTTCATCAGAAAATGTTGTGGTGACTGCGCTATCAACACTTGCAGATTCACCTGATATCGCCGCACTGAAAATACCTGCTTGCCGTTTAAATTCTGGAACCAACCGGAGCTTTCACTAAATGTCTCGGAGCGATTACCACTCTCGTCTTTTTGTACTGATTCACTATGAACTTTCCGTATGTTTATACCGCTTGGTTGAAGTTGGTGCGGCTGAGGTCACTGATGTTTTAACTTCGTCTTTATTCAGAATAAGGCATCGTGCGTTTAAACTTCCGCGCAATATCGCTTTGACGTTCTCCATTTTCAAAGCAATTGACCCATATCAATTTCTCTTCTAGGTTTATGGTTTTTCTTGATAAATTCTTGATTTTTCTACCCGCATTCCTATTTTTTGCCATCGTTCTCTTGGTTTTTACTCTGCATGGCTCTATCGAAATCACCTTCTACTGCTGAACTGTATTCTTGAGACGCAGAGAGCCTACGACTGCGGGGAGGGAACGAAGCTATTGTGTTTGAGACTCTATAGCGGACCCTCTTATATGTTGACGCTATTCATGCGCAACTCGGCCACCGCTCTATTTCTCCCCCGTGAATACTGATGACCTTGAAGGCTTTAGCGTAGACCCTCTACCTGGAAGTCAATCGCCCGATAACCTATGACGGCAAAAATTACGTCTCAACCAGTATTGCTTAAAAAAAACTCATTTCCACTAGCCCCACGCTTAATTAATGATCTAAATTAAATCCTTCTGTTAAGGAGACGAGATAAATTACTTCGGTAGGCCGGCTATCTGGACCCAATGACGAGTAATACTTTTGGCCATTACACAGCAATGGATTTCGATTAATACATAAACAAAAAAGAAGATTTGAGGCAAGCAATAATATTAATATGCGTAAAATGATAGAAATTTCATGTGCACTTAGCGGAAGTTCACGTTTTATCACGAGAGCGTTTAAGATATTTGATTAGGCTACACTGCGTTGCAATGTTTCCCCGAGGAACGAATTTGCGCTATATCGAAATTGCTCTAATCGAAATTGCGCTATACGAGACATGGGTGTACAAGGGAAATTATGTTACGATTACGGAAGTTTCCAGAAAATACCCTATTTGACACCATATAAGGTGCACCCTCATTTCAGTATGGCATGCACAAGAAAAAAATTTGCGCAAAGGTGCGGAACCTGAACAGCTTAAGTTAGTTCCCTTTAGATCATATATGATCGTATATATCAAAGCGGGATATCGAACAAGCCCGATTGTATTCTTCTTGCTCCCTACTCCTTTGATATTGTAGAAGCAAGCAAAACAATAGTGATATATAATGGAATAAAAAAACAATAATTAATGTCACATAATAGCAATGATCTTATTAATAACTGTGACAACTACCACATTCCTTGATTGAATAATACAAATATATTAATAAATGTAATGGAATCGGTAATAACATTAACCCATAGAGATGGACCTTCACATATCAGACAAAGGTTAATTTTTTTTAGCTTTTATTTTGGAAAAAAGTTGCATCTTATATGCTATCAAATATGGTATGTGAGAGTGGGCTACCCCAGAGTAGATGCATGTTGAATGCATGTTGGGATGGATAATGTTCACAGAATACACTTGGTTATTTTCCAGGCGGGCATCTGAATTTCTCATGCTCCGAGATACCACACTCATTCCAAATGTTCTCTGGTTCGAGTACACCAACAGTCGCCAGGAGTCCCGAGCCAGGGGGCGCAAGCTTGTATCCATGAAGTCCCAATGACAGCTATTGGGAGGGGGCAGCGGGGGAGGAGGTGGGGGTTGCTCCGGCCTTGGTGGCTGCAGCAACCGTTCCCACCTCCACCGATCCCACCGCCACCACCCCCTCCACCAGCCGTCAGCCCAAAACCAGGTGTCTCCACGCTCCAATCCCCCTGGAATCATGGGCAGGCTCATGCGGCTGTGTATGCCCCACAAAGTGCGGTAGAGCCTCATCTCTACCGCAGAGGCGGCATGGTGGCCCTTTGTTTTTGACGAAGCCACTATGTGTGTTTTTTTTTGAGGTTGGGGGGGAAAATTTTGTTGATGGCAATGGCGTAGAAGGACAGTACCAACTTGTTGCCCCCCCTCCCTGGTCAAATTACGTAATGATAATTGGGACTCATTTCACTCAGAAAGGAAGAGTTTTATAAACCATCCCTTTGGTAACTCAAGCTGAATTAGATACTAAAGAGGTGGTCTGATGTTTTGTGCGCATTGAAATATTGTAGCGAAAATGAATTTTTTTGGGTGTTGGAGTTTGAGGGATGTATGGCAGTGATACAAAGGCAGCTTTTATGTGGTGTGTGTGCGTGTGTGAAGATGTTCTTTAGCTCTATTATATGTTGTCTTTTTAAATGGTCAAATGTGGTTTTGCATTGCTGCCACAGAAAATAAATTGCATGACTGATTATTCATACAAACAAGGGTTTAAAGTTCATGTATGGCTTTTAGTGATGCGTGCGATGGTTGATTCTAGGTATGGATTTCATGGCAGTAATATCTGGTTGGTATTTGTTGAGATGATAAAAATCTTAACTAATGCTACAGAGAAAATGCCTTTTTTCATTTTAATGAAAGGTATTTTCAAAAGTAATGCACAGCATTTGTGATTACATAGGTGAAAGCTATAAGCCATCCAAGTAGTAGCTTACTCCTGAAAAAATATGTGGATTGCTGCAGCGTTTATTCCAGTGATCATTGACTTGCTCCCCATTTTTATAAGGATTATTTTTTTTATCTTACGTGTAACTGAAAGTTATGGGCTATGACAAGCCTGTTGTTAATACTCTTGGTCAGCCTTAAGATTTTGAAGCCCCCATTAGGACTTAATTGAATCCTCAAAGAGGTTGAGCAGAGATTGGCTTTATGAATTCAGGTGTATGTATTTAGATTTCTTTTACGTCTTTGCAGTGTGCAGTGTTTTTACTGCAGTGTTTTAATTTTTTTCTATATTTCACCATTCAGCAGTTCTCATTCGAGAAAGTAATAGTTGGCTAAGTTGGTCAAAAGTTCTATTTTTTTAGATGTACATATATGAGTTCTTATTGAAAGCGTGGCTGTGTGATTGAAATTTATTTAATTATTCCTCAGCAGTTTGAAGTGTTTTTTTTTAATATTTGATATTTATTTGTGTTCATGAGTATATAGTGTTATTAGGTCAGCAGTAAAGCCGGGTGAAGATTATCAGAAAATGAGTTAAATGATGTATATATTCTGTGCATGCTTTTCCATGCAGTTGATATAAGACTTATCAAAGGTAGAAGTTGGCATAACACTTGATATACTCTCAGTGTATTTGTGTTGAAGGTGTATGTGCCAATCTATACCTTAACCCTACTAATCACGAATTACTCAAAGCACATTATAGCTTTGTGACTTACTCTTTAAAACAATGTTTCAAAGAATTCGGCTTGATTCCCTTGGCATCGTAAATCAATTAGAATTGTGAGGTTGTTAGTTACATTTGTGAATACTATTAGTTGCCAGTGTCTATATGGTGTTTGTTCTTTTGAGATGTAAGAGGCAATTTGAGAAAAATGATATTTTGCACTTTGTGATGTCTTAACTCATCAACCTTGTGAAGCTTCGTTTTGCAATGGAAAAATTGAGAGATCATTTTGTTGGGATTGTTAGCTTTTATTTTTCTTTTTAATCTATCTCTTGTGGCTTTGTTCAGAACTGATGTTTTTATGAAATTGTATACTTATGAATATCAATTTTTAAATATTTGAAAACCCTTTCACAAGCTCTGCTTTGTTTTATTCTTATTTCATGATAATGATCTTAGAAAAAATAGGATGGTTACTTGGATTCATTTAACATTTATATGGGGATTATTTTTTTCTGTACCTGTTTAAACCTACCTATTATGTTTTCATAATTTTATCTTGGCTCTCATTGATAGTCATAGCTTCATTTCATCATGGTCTCAGGTTTTTTTTATTTGAGGGCTATATAGGAAACATATTTCGTTGTTTGCTGGTGTGTGTGTTCTTCATTTTTTATGATGCGTTGTAAGAGGGAAACACATTAAGGATCACAAACCAAGTAGGGTGTAAATTATTAAAAAAATAAATATGGCCGTGCCTCCTTTAGTGCTCAGTTTATTTATGTATATTTATGAAGCAATAGGGTAGGATGGGTCACAATCAAAAGACCCGCTCCTGAAATCCGCGGCAACAAAAGGCCCGAGACAAATCCCCACAGCGACAAAGTGCCTGAGACAAAATCCCCGTGGTGGCAAAATGCCCGAGGCTAAATCCCGTGGTGATTTTGTCGAGGGGATTTTATGGCCGGGCCTTATGTCCTCGGGGGTTCCGTCGCGGGGCCTTATGTCCTCAGGGGGTTTTGTCGTTGGAGATTCTGCACCAGGCCTAATGTCGGTAACCCAAGTATGATCACATAATGAGGACAAAATGAGTCGGGTGTTGTTTGAAAATATATTTGTTAGCATCATAAAAACTCACAAGTGAATATACTTATACCCATTAGCTGTAGCTGAAAATTTCTGGTTCCTCCAAGTTACAGAAGTCGCAACAAAGGAATCAAAATTGGTGTCATCTGCTCTGATTGTGTAGTGGGGGTGTTTCTTTTATGGTCATTGATGATATTGGCTTCAATAACAATTCAAATGAATGACACTTCAAATAACCCTTATTCAGTTGCTTAATTTTTTTCTTTACCTTGGTTGAATTGTGGAGTCTAATGCTGCTCTCTCTTGGAAGTGTAGTTACTAACTTGAGGGTTGTTTATTATCCATCCAAGGGATTGTTGGCACATTTAACTGAATAAAAGTTCACTGTTGAAATGAGGGAAGGGATGAGAAGGTGAGGAACTTTTATACATAATAAAGGCAATAAGAGTAATCAGGTTTTTCCGCCAACCATTTCTTCAATTCTCTTTTAACCATTATAGTGCCAAGGGCTGATCCATCGACCCGGGGGTACGTGTAAAGAGTGCCAAGGGCCGATCTATCAGCCGGGTTTTTTTTACACTCATGCCTTATTTTTTGTGTTTCATGTAGCTTTGGTAACTATTTTTAGTATCTGTCATGCTTTAAAATACTCGTAAGTTTTGAGAGCAATTTAAAAAAATGTAGTTTCTGTAAATGCATATCAGGCTTTATGTAAATTTTTAAGCACAAACCTACAAATTTGCCAAAAACATTCGCCGGCAGCATTCTTCAGCATACTGGGCAAAATAGGCTGTCACTATAAGGGTTAAATTCAAGAATTTTGGCTGTTGAAAGTTAGCTGGGATACGTGATGTTAAAGTTCCTTTGTGAAATGTTAGTGTATTCAAGTGTCAGGGTGTCCAGCAACCGATAAAAATTAGTCTAAATTGGGATTTCGAAAACCAAATAATTTGTATATTATGAATACACTAATGGTGGGTAACAAATCATAATCAATGCCGTTCGTTATCTTTGATGGAGGATACTACCCTATAATGCATGGAATATTCATGAATTTTTGCTCCTAGCGGGAATTTTAAAATCTTTTATTTCAAATTCATTTTGCATAAAATTTTGCCAGTTCAATGCCCATTTTCTGGCCTAAAATTAGTTTCATGTTAATTTTAAGTGCAGTCGTTTAGTAGAATTTTTACAGCCGAATCGAAAAGTGGAGTGTCAGACAAGAAAACAGAATCGAAATTTCTAGTACTCTTGACTCAAGTAAGATTCAAAAACACAAAGAATAGAATGCCTGGTGATGTCAACAGATACTTATGAGGTCGAAGTAGCGTCTTGGTTTGCATTGAATAAATTAAAATTTAAAAACAATTTGTACTAACTAACCTATTCCTTGTTCTTATAAAAATTTAAAAAAATGTTATTATTTAAAAGTATTGAACTAATTTTGGGTGTTATAAATTTCTTATCTATCGCAGTAATTGTGTAATATTAATTTTTTTTAATTTCTCTGGAAAACCGAGAATAATGCATTAATTTTTCTGCTTTGATTGGGGGGACAGCCTGACTGTCGTTATCATAGATATGATTGGATGTTTTCACCAGAAGTTGTAATGCTGCTGATGTATTGAGTGACACTTTCCAATCCCTAAATCTTCAATTCCTTTCCAGCCAGGTAGCCCCTGGTCAACATTTGCCTATATGTCAAATTTGAAAACTTTTCCCCAGAAATTTCTTGGATGCAATTTTTTTTATATTTGACAAACAGGAAAACATTGTCAGAGCTCTCAAATATTCTGAAATTTTTAAGATGATAGTTTCAATTTTAAAGGATTAATGCGTCGCCCAAAAAAAAAAAAAGAAAACAAATTACAGCTAGTTGAGAGGGAGGGATGGGTCTTCTTAAATACTGGACATCAAATCTTGAGGCTCTGTAATGTATCCTATCAAGTACACTTATCATCAGGCATTAAGTTGCAGCTGGCCTACTTGGGGAGAAAGGTGGGGTTTATATCAATTCATGTCTGGAATCCAAGCTTCTAGAATTGTTGATAAATGCAAGGTGCAAAGTTGAGTCTCGTACTTCAATGTTATCGTGGGGACCAGCTTGACTCTCAGGACTCCTCTGAGGCAGCTCTTTGCTTGTATTGGCCTTCCCATCCCTCATTTTTTAGTCTGACTTATTCTGACCATATTATATCCTCTATATTGTTCTTGGTAATTAGGTGAACCCTATTTTCAACCCACATACTCTATTATGTTGGTCCATTTATAAATGATTAAACTGGAGAAAGTTACGGAGACACTTTTATTCAGTAACATACCAAAAAATTATCCTAATCAAACGTACACTAAAGGAGACATGGCTTAACTATTTGAAGCAGATTTTTCTTGGCACATCATGAAATTTAAACCAGATTTTGCAGAACTGCTGATAAAGATGTCAGCATTGAACTAATTATGTGTGTTTACATATTGTTGCCTTTTTGGAAATTTAAATGTGTGTTGATTATCTTAAAGAGCTTTTTGCCTGCTTTGGCTCTCCACCTTCATATTTATTACAAAGATGCTCTCCTTGAGCTATTTGAAATGTATGGGAGAATAACTCTGATTAGATATTTAATCACTGTACTTGGGTGTTGATTTTGTTTTTATTTGTGCTTTCACCTTATTGAATTTTGTATTGAATGAGTATTGGTCAATTTTATCTTCACTCTTGTGTGCCTGTTTAGCAATCAATCAAAGATTTGGATTTTTGCTTCTTAGGTGTACAATTTCAAATTATATCTGTTGGCATAAAAATGAAAAAAGTTGAATGCCTCACTTAAGCTTGAACTGAAAATTTAATGTTTTGCCATTATCCTGATGTGTCTTTCTGCTTTTACCAGCTTAATGACATCCGCAAGGAAAGTATAAACTCAATTTTCAATCCATAATTTTTTTAGTCGTATGGAAACGGATTTTGCCTTAATAATTTATCTTTATCATGGCCTTCATATATATTTTATGAAAATAATGGTAATTAATTATCACGCAATATTATTGAATCTTGTTTTTGACTGGGGAGTGAATCAGTCACTCATAGTGAAATTTCATCTTCATTTCATGTAATTTTTCTGGCTCTCTGATTTATTTTCAAATTGTCTATGATTACGTTCCAGCTAAAACAATGTTCAATAACATCTATTTTTTTACTGTAAAAGTACTGTTTGTATGATTTTCTGTTACCAGTAAAATCCTCAGACCGATGGCCAAATCTGTGAATTGTAATCATAATTGTTTGAGATTTTTTTTACATATTCTCACCGACACTGTCACTGCCTTGAATATACACACTTGTTTTTATCTTACCACGCCCTCATTTATTTTTGTTTGACATTTCATTAAACCACTAAGACTACTCACTGCATTACATTTTTAATCGAATTGTGTGCAAACTGACCCCTCATGTCGCAAAATTATGCATGAATGCTTGTGTATTACTCAAGAGGAGATTCATCTTATTTCCCCTTTCTAATTGTGTACAACTGCAATCTATGGCGAGGTTAAATAATTGAATTCTTCCTGTCGTTATGGAGCATATTTAAGATGCATACTTCTGAGTGATGGCAACTGAGCCGTAGAGTGTACTTAGCACTCTTTTACAGCGATTAGTTTTTCCTTTCTGGATGATATCTAATGCTCCTCTGTTTCCAATTTGAAATCAATGGCCTTACTTAATTAGGTTATGTTGGAATGAATTGGTTTAAAAAAATCAGAATTTTTGTTGGTTGGATTCTTTTCATGAGGTGAAGATTTTACTATCATAGTAGAATTTTTGACCAAAGTAATGACAATTTGATCTAATGGAGGCTACTGATGTAATTGCTATTCTTCCATGCCTTGAAAAAATGAGCCTTTGAGTTAACATGAATTCTCTTTTATATCTTTCATTCATCTCAATCAGCTGTGGTAATGTTGTAATTTATGCTATTCAGTTATTACTTGGGCTAAATTATTTTCTGTGGTTCTCTTTGATGTTGTGCAAAGTGTCAATTTTACTATTTTCATTCCCTGCAGTTTTGAGAAATTGTTTTATGGATTCTAGAGATTGATCTTCTGTCACATTAGCCACTTGTAAAGTGGGACTCTTGGGAATTGGGGATATTAATAATTTCTATCTTATTTTGAATGCTTTAAAACAATTTTGTGAGACTTAACAGTATAAAATATATTTTAATTTGAGATTTCCCTCAAGTATATTTCCTTAAATTTTATATTAAACTTTGGTTTGGTTTTCTTGTAAAAAATTTTAAACATGCATTATTTAATGCTGCATCTTGTCATTCTTGATAATCTTGTCAATGATTATTGAAGAATCTTCATTTTTAAAGGGCTGTATTTGTGAAGTGCTATCATTCAAGCCTGCAAATGTGCTGTGTGTCCACATTTGCTAATTAATTCTTCAGGCGTGCATGCAAATTTTATGTACCTAGTGGCCTCTTTCAGATTGAGTTATAGTTACAGTTGATAGTTGCCAATTCATTGGACTCATTGGCCCTAATATTTGTTATTCTGGTAGCTGGAGTATTTATTCAATGATTGAGCGAGTATTGTTCTCTGTCCTTTGTTAAAATAAATATTATGAAGTTATATTTTTCTATTGATTTGACCGTGGTCTAGTGAAGGGAGATCCAGTGTAATATTTAGGATGAAGGGGGAAATACCTCATTCATTGATTGAAATACTATGTCTTTGTGTTTTAGGCCATCTATCCATACTATTAAAATTATGTGTTAGTAAGATTTTCCGTGAATTCAAATGCAGTTTACTTATGTGTTTGGTCATATTTCAGTGAGCAAAGTTTTAGGTGCATGTGAGGGGGTGTTGCATAATTATTTTGAAAATGGCTACAGTGATTTTCAATTTTTGTGTGTGATATTTACGATATGTCTTCTGGGTAGGAAATTTTTAAATATTGGTTGAAGAAAGAAGTGAAAAACTTTAAGAGTTAAATGTCTAGATACTCAAATGATAAAATACTTCATAAAACCTGACCAAGATGATTGTTAAGGGACACATAAGTTCGGTTATTAATTTATGATGTTGTGTTAAGGTCAGTTCACACACAAGTATAGTCGGGGATAAAAAGTGACTGTTAATGTGTCTTCTTAATTGGAAGGAGATGTAAAGAGATAGCCAAGTTTGAAACTCTTATTGGTGTCAGGAACATTTATGATATCTGATGTTCATTCTTTAAACTTTTAATCAGGCATGGAATTGATAACTAATTTAACTCTAGAGCATATAATATATTGCTACAGTAATAGTATCCAAAAAGTAAAATTTACCATTTTGAGTCGATGATGCTGAATGGAAATTATTCCTTCTCAAATGTTTCGGTGATGGATTTGTACGAAAAGTTATTTTTCTATCATTGCTTAAGAATTGTAAATATGAATGTGTGCAACATTGTGATCCATTTCGTATGTGCTGTCTTAAATGCGTGTATACCATATTGAAATGTTTCCTGCATGCTTAAAAGCAAAGAATTAATTCGTTCGATACTACTGATGAGTGGGATTTTGCAGCTTGAAAGGTTTTATGTGCTCAAATGTAGCATTGACTCTCTTTGATATTTTATATTTTAATTTAATGTATGGAAGCAAAACGGTGCATATTTATCATAAGTATATTAAAAGAACAAATAGTTAAAATGTTTGTGGACATTAATAGTTGCCAATTTCTTGGTTGTGACAATATAACCTGTTCCCATGTGTTAGTTGGAGTTGATGTTATTGACATTGTTGAATGATGTGAAAATTATATCTCTAATTAATACCATATAAACAGTTTTACAGCACAAAGTGTACGTGAAAAGCTTTTTTTTGGGTGCATCGTGATGCAGTTGATGAAATTATTATACATTTGAAGTTATCACTGTGTGAAATGTTGATGTAATCTAAGAGAAGGTGAATGATTAAAAAAATGTCACTCACAGTCTGTGTAGTAGAATTTTGTTAGTTTTTCTTTTCAAAAAAATTTTCTTTGATCCAGTATATTGATTTTGTTTTCTCAATAGCAGTGACTTCTGCAATGTGACCTTCAGTTGTTGCAGTTAGATCGTATGGTATCTAGTGGTTTCTATTTATATTCAAATTTAACCTGATCTGCTTTTTCCTGGATGGAGCCTTATCATGTTGTAGAATTGAGTTATCCCATCTTAACACTTTTCTATGGTTCCATGCAAATGACTCTTTTATCTCATGGATTACTGAAACTTGAAATCACTGGAGCATAACTTGCATTGAGTCAGTGAACAAGTTTAATAATATTTTCTTTCATATTTTTAAAGATTGTAGTGTTCAGTATATATTGACTACACATTTTTTTAAATCTATGGATGTAAATTAGGAGTTCAGGTCTTCATCAACAATTTAAAACTTCAGTGTTCTTTACCTATATTTCAGAATGTAATATTTAAATATTTAATAATGATGATGCATATCATATTACTTTAACTTGAGACACTATAGTCCTTTTCATTACAAGGTAGACAATCACATGCATCTTTGTCATGAGTGGTAAAACTCACCCATGTGGATTTGAACCGGAGGCCTGTAGGTTACCCTGCCAAGACTGGGAATGGCAGCTTTAGGGTTACAGTGAAATTAATTTCAAATAGATGTCAATTCCTGTTTACAAAATGCTTTATTAATGACATTGCCTGCATTTACTATTCATATTTTAATTTTAACTAATAGTGTTTACTTAAGAATTTTTTGAGTAATTCAATCCGAAGCACCTCCTGTTGCCATATGCCTTCTTTCAATGGGCTTGAACACAAGTCTAGTAGAAAGCCCTTTGGAGATGAATGATGAAATACAACCCAACGTTGATACCGGGAAGGGAAAAGTCAGGGAATCTTGTCCATGACTTCAGAGAATATTTGTCATGATGAAATATGAATCAAAAGAACTAACAATGTCTGGTGGTTCAGGTCTTGTATTTTTGACACAGAAATATGCTGTAAAATTTCCTCTGGTAATGTGAAATTTACAAATTCCTTATTTGACTGTATTTAAGTGAGCTTAGTAAATTATTGTTTAATATGCATTCATTTTTTAGGCTTGCTTCATGTGCCCGCATAATTTGGACACCATATTATCCCTACTATAATTTACTGATATTAAGTTTAAAAGTGAATGTTTTGTGTTTTTTAAAGTATGTATTTCAAAAGGAATTAAAATACATTTTTAGAATTTTCTTTTGGATTGACAGGTAGTCATAAAAAATTTAGGTCATGATTGTAATGAGAGAGTGAAAAAGTCTGGGGATTTGAAGATTTGTATGCGGGGAAAGTTATTCACGAATCTTGAAGCAATTTTGCGACCACTTAAGATTGAGGTCCTACTAGTTTTGAGGAAAAAATGATATTGCCAGAAATTCCCTAGGGATAAAAATGAGTTTATGCAATACCTATATGCATATCAAAGTGAGCGTCTTTTGGATGTTTTCCTATACATAGTTGCTCTGAAAAACACACGTGAATGCTCTATATCCTTAATTAAGCACTGGTCTCTAATAGTCATGGACCCATAGTCCCATGATTTGGAGAGAGGTGATAATTAATCAGGGACTGTATTTTCAGCAATGCATGAAGTTACTGTGGTTCTGTGAACCATATTTTTGGAACTATACCATGCTGTTGCATCATGTACAAGTTGCTGCTCAAGGAACTGGTGGAGGCATGATGCATTGTTCACTCAGCTGCAAAATCTTGTCTTACAAGGGAAGGTGCCAAAGTGTCACCAACAGATTGTGTTCTTAGCATTATGATAGAAAATTTTAAGAAATAACTGTTTATTCAAGCATTCTATGAGTCTTAGTTTTGAGGTATTATTGATAGAAAATACTCAATAAATAACCTAGATTTATGCAACTGGCGATATAAAAAATACAGCCCCATTCACATATACGGAGACTCTTCTTTTATTGCTAGGCTCAAGTAGGAGTGTGGAAAGGGCAGTGTTGCCATTAAATTGTGGTTAACTCTTGAGCTCTCATATTGGCAACTAATATGTAATCTTGCTGTCAGGCATTTGGCATCAAGCAGGTACTATGCATAAGTTTACTTGGAGACAGCTGCTTTATTAGTAAATTATAAATCTCAATCCTCTAATTTGAGCTATTTAACTGATGTGAGTGCCTGAAATCAGTAGCTATTGTATTGCAGTATTTATTAGGAGATGTTGTGGTCAGAGGTTTGGATTTTGGGCCAGGGTCCAGGATTCAACTAAAGATATAAATATTTAGTCGTCTTACTGTAATCTGTTCACTTTTATGCTTTCGGGTGAGTTTTCATGAGATCCCAGACACTCTCGGATGGCTTCACTGATGGGAGAGAGGTAGTATTGAAAGAGAGGACAGGATTTAACATTGCCTAATGTATGTATATAGCCACCCTAGTTTGTCACTGAAAATTTGAGTCATGGGTGGCCAAAGGTATTTTGGGCTTGGTGCCAAGACAATATACCTACTCATTTGGAAGGTATTGAGGATAATCCCTTCACATAAATCCATGACATTGTCAGCTACCAACACTGAATGCGGAACCGTTAGTGAAAGGCATGCTTAAAGATGTACAAGGAGAATGGGTGAGATTTGGCGACACTGCTCCACATGCATGATGTTAACACATTTATGGCATGGCACGTCAATGACGTGGTCCCATCCAACCCGAGATACGGAGCACATAAATTGATGTGCTGTTCCGGTCGGGCTGGGAGCCCATCCTCCACCTCTGTTCGTGACTGCTATCCACTTCCGAGTCTTCCGATCGGGTTAATGGCCTTCAGCAAGCTTCCCTCTTTCGAACCGTGTGCGCTGTTTGTAAAAAGCAGTGTTTGAACGGAAGTTATGGTGCGGAAATGTCCCTCTATTTTTCTTTCTTATTTTAACGGCCAATTTTGACGATTTTAATAAAAATCGGGCTTGTGTTGAATGTGTTAACCCGGTGGAGGTCTGAGAGCGACTGAGTTTACAAAGTGCTAGGCCACGCCTGCTGATTGCTGAATGGCTGAATGGAAAGTCACGTGTCAAGAAACTTTCCCTCCCCTCATCTCCACTTACTGTAGCCACACCAGCTCACCCGCTAAGATAAAATTAACAGAGTCTAATTACAACTGAAATCCTGATGGTGTTATTTTGCAAATATTGTTGCTGGCCTTGGGTAAGAAAGTGCACATCCATGGATCCCCTACCCTGAATGTGTGATAAACGCTGATAGTCTCTTACGGATGACCTCACTTCTCCTCTATCAGACCCATCTATGCTGGGATTCACAGAAATGAGTGAGTGCTGCCTACATATACATATTTTAAATGAATCTTATCCCTTGAATTGATGTTGACTTGAACTTTTATGTCCTTGACAAATGCTTGCTTAAATGGCTTTTCAAGTTGTTTGTACTGGTTGTAGCATTTTCAATACCTCCTGGCAATTGGGAGATCTGGGTTCGAATCCTAGCTAAGTCAGATATTTTTTTATGGTGAACTTCATCCTTGAGTGCATATAATTGATTATGGCTTGGTCTAAAAGATTCCCGAAATCTGTCTTATTTTTGGGAATAATTTTTAACTTTTGCAGTAGAATCATTGATGTGTTTCTTCGGAGAGATTTGGTGCGAGGCATTATGAAATGTAAGCTATGCATTTAATATTAAAATATTTATTTTAGCAAAAATTATAAATAGGTTACGATAAAATGCAGATTACAGTTTTATTATCACTGGTTTCATTCTATGAAACCTCAAAGTCGCTCTCTATATCTGAGCGATCATTTCTTCCCTGGAGTTTTTTGATGACCTAAAAAGGAAGCAAGTTTTTACTGTGCATAAAAGTATGAATATAAAATCTAAATTTTAAAACGAAATGAAAAAAATTGTGTGCATAATTTTACTGTAACCAAATTATTTGGCCCAAACATTTAAAAAATGTAATTTATTATTACATAATTTATTTTAGCTAGAAATCTAACTGACAGTGTAAGACTTCTTTCAAAAATTCATTGTAAAGATAAAATTCCTACCTTTTTAAGCCTTGCTATTTCTTTGGTATCAGCTGTTTTCCTTGCAGTATTTGTTATATGCTTCACTCGAGATGCATACCTGAAGGAATAACACTGAAACTATGAGTATGGATCAAGGATGTTAGAGAAGGATGTTGACATATTTTTTTTACAAATGTGAGGCAGGGAATTCATTCAGAATTTTTGGTCGGAGATTTAATCGCAACTAGAAATAATACATATTTTATTAGAAGTATTTTTACTTACACCAGGGAAGTTAGTGTCTCATCAACCCGACTTGCTGATGGGGAAACATTTACAAACATTAAAGTTTTAGCATTTCCTCCAAGGCAGTCTTGCATCAGCATTGTCAATTTGCTGTTTCTGCAAATAAGAGAGAACAGTTTAAAAGTCCAAAATTTGATCTGATGTTAATATTTGACTGGGCAATAAATATTATAGCATGGGCTTGTACATATATAGATTTCCACTCAACCGTGAAAACCTTAAAACCGTGACTAAGCTGTGAATTTCGTCTACCGTGAAAAAAACCAGGAAATAGCCATGAATTTCGTTATAAAACCTTAGAAATCTCTCAAACTTGATTGTAGAACTACGATAGACAGATTAAAAGAAAAATCGATATGTCGATCATGTTTCAAGGCCGAATCACATGCAGATACTGTCCACGCACTCATCTGCACACGTGTAAGGTCACACACACATTTTAAGGTCTCTTCTTTATGTCCAAGAGTGATGTGCATCAAAATGTACAATGCCCTTCCTAGGCATTTAAAAAACATTGAAAAATTGTCGGCTTTCAAATACCAGCTGAGGAAGTTTCTTATGACAAAGTTTTTTTATACTGTGGATGAGTACTTTTCGTAATGTTGAACTGCTCTGCCTTTGTGTGTGATTACTTTTTTTTCTCTCTTATCTTGACCTGTCCTATGCATTCATGTAATGTCTCCAGGATGTATAATAAATTGAAATTGAAAATTGTATTCGGAGCACAATTATGTATTCGTCCGTGTGCCATAACAGCACGTTGACCTTAAGCCTGTGATTGGAAGACATTAAAAATCAGGCACTTCTTCACTTCCCTGCCGCCCTGTTCTCTCCATTTTCCCACTCACACCTTTTAGCCGAACCTGAATTTTGCTAACGATAGGTGGCGTCATGAGAGATTGTATGAGATAGAGAGTACTTTAATTGCTGCGTTTGAATTCAATGCATCTGTTGCGTTTATTACATTTTTAGTGGACGTGCAGCCGATGATTGTAACGTGATCAATATTTCTGCCTGAAATGCCTTATCTACAAACAGTTAATTTGATGACTTTTAGACCGTGAAAACCTGGAGTAAACTGTGAATTTTATAATTTAGTTAGAGTGGGAACCCTGATAGATATATTTCAACCAGGTATCTAAACAGGGGTAATGAGGTGGTCAAAGGTTCTCTCCCATATTTTTTAAAATTCTATTCATGGGGGGTGGGAGGACAAGTAACGGGAATAGTGCGGTGGGGGGGCGGCTGAGTGAGGGATCAGTTTTTCCTGTAAAGGGTTCTATGCAATGATATTTCCTGAGTCAGTGTGCAAATCCTGGTTGCTCTGTGTGCATCCGTTTGTCTATGGGATTTTTTTTTCGGTTCACCAACTTTTTCCGATTTAGTGTAAACGTGTAATGGCTGATTGCCAGGAGCTATGCACGGCTATGAAGTTTTGATTTTTGGTGGGGAAAACTCCCACAGAAACTCCAGTAATGCTTAAAACTGCTTACGGGGATAGTGCTCTGAGCAAAACATGTGTCTACGACTGATTTTCGTGTTTCAAGAGTGGACAGATGTCGATTGATGACCATCCTCGTTCACGGCACCCATCAACATCAAGAACGGACGACAATGTTGCAAAAATCCACTCCCTCGTTCAAGAAGATCATTGCCGAACCATTTAAAAACTTTATAGATACATATTTTGCAGAGGTTAAGGGAAAATATCGGAGGAAAAGGGCAGATTTTTGGCGCATAGGTGATTGGCTCTTCCACCACGACAACACACCTGCCCACACCACGCTGTCCATGAAGCGGTTTTTGACAAAAAAACGGCGTGATGCCAACTGTTCACCCCCCCTATTCACTAGAAATTGCCACCTGTGACTCTTTTATATTTCCTAGACTGAAAAGAGATATGAAAGGAAAATGTTTTGGGACTGTAGAAGAGGTAAAAAAAATCGCTAAAAGGCCTAAAGAACATTGATTTTAAGTGAATTAAAAAATTGTTTTGAACAGTCGAAGAAACGATTAGATAAATGTGTTGCAGTCAATGGGGATTACTATGAAGGTGATAAAAATTTGGTGGAAAAATATTCATTAATAGAAAAGTTATTGCAAAATTCCCGTTATTTTTGAGTCCCCCTCGTAGGTACTTCTCAGGCCCTCGAAAAATATTCTTTTATGATTTAGCCTGTTTCAAGATCTAGTCCTTTTGATAGTATCAGTTTCTTCCATATACCAGCATGGCTTATGACATCACTCTGACTGTCCTCCATTTACTAGCAACTTGTAAAAAGGTCCATAAAAATCAGCACTTCAAATTACCTGTATGGGATGAAGCTCTGTCCTGTTGCTAAGGCATATATAACATCACCAAGTGCAGATAATGATTTGTTGATGGCACCAGCTTCACGCAAGCGGTCATCAGTTGCTCCTGTTCTCGAAGCTCGTTCACTACCAGCTAGGTCAAGCAGGCTTATCTGCAAAAGAATGAGAGCAATTTCAGGACTAGAATGGTGTAGTATGAATAGATAGATGGTCATCGGTCTGAATCAGTAAAATACTGGAAAAATGGAATATATTTGCACCAAGATGTATGGGTGAATATTATTTACTCAATAAGTGCTTGACTTTGTGATATTTTTCAATAATATACGTTAAAAGTCTTCTCTTTTCATAAGATTGCTTGTAAGTTCTTGAGTCAGTGAATTGATATCTGTCTGCGGTCAGTGGCAGTTAAATACTACCTCTATAACCTTAGGACATGTCATAGGGTATTATTTTCTGCTATTCACAAATTAAGAGTTGCTTCTGAAGCCAGAGGACAGTAGTCCATGCTATTTAGCAAGAGCCAATTGATTACAGAATATAACATCAGGCTGAAATTGTGTGGTGAAAATTACAGCAAAAATCAGGACTATGGTTGCGTAGAAACACTGGCAGTTATGCATTTAACATTATAATATATTCGTATATGTATGTAGTTTTAGATTTGCATATTTCAAGTGTGATTATAGTTGATAATAGGTGCTATGTAAACTAATCCCATACACTGGGCAAGTGTACACTTTGGAATTTGGGTGACTGATAATGTTATTTAGGGAGTGATTCACAGAAAAAAAGATACATACATGAAATGTTAAGCAAGGAATTTCTCTGTACGGTGATCTAATTTTTGATTCTAAAAATATTTTAGCAAAATTTATAAAAATCCTCCAAATAGATATGCTCCAGTCTTCCCTAATCCAGTGCAACATTAAGCTACAAGAAAAGGAAATTGTGGCAGTGTGCTATGATAATTTCTCATAGGGTAGTGGCCTCTATAAAGAAATCCTAAAAGTTTAATCTCATACCTTGCCCCTTGAAACTGATCCAGTGACGGAACATGTGGCTTGAATGTTGAGGGAAATGAGAAGGTGGGATCTTGATGAGACTGCATTCATCCCAGTGGATGCCGTCCTTCGATGAGCCACAGCTTGCTGGACCAGGGAACACAAGCAATTGGCATCGCTGACATTGACGCGCTTTGCTCCTCGAACCCATACTTCTCCACCGATCTCTCCTCCACTTCGACATATCTCCAGTTGTTCCGCCTTCTTGACATGAAATTGTGGCAAATCAGAGGTCACAAATAGGATATGACTGATATTTGGTTTAATGCTTATAAATAACATATAAATTGGTTTGGTTCTTCAGTTTTTGATCTTAGAAGAATAATCAAGCTGAACCGAAGTTAAAAAGAATGGGTACCCAAATATGTTATCTTTGCCAAACCCAGTTTGAAAAATTTTATTGAGCATAATATGTCTAACGCAATTTAATAGAGTGATGTTGTGGAACTAGTCTCTGGTGAAGTAACTTCCAGCATCATCTAAGGTTTACAATAGGGCTGCATGTTTGAGTGCATATGTACCACCAGAGTTCCAAGGCTTAATCAATAACTTTGACTGCAAGAGTGCTCTTCATAGACATTATATTCATATTTATGATCCTGGTTTCATGTCATGTGTATGTTGTTGGTGAATAGCCACTCTTTTATGCCTGTGGTTAATGCCATAGCATTCAACGATCAGGCTTTAGCCTCAAGAAAGCAGTTTTATGTGAACAAAATGCTGCCTTTTGGCTTTTATTATATGGTTGCATTAATCATCTCATCCATATAATGCAGCAAAACTCCATTAAGGAAAAATTTGCCTGGGTAGTTTTAGGGGCAGAACACATAGTTGCAAATTCTGGAGTCCCAAATCTGGAAAAGGCAAATGATTCCTCAGTGGAATACTGTAATTTTATGTGCACTTGCATGGGGCTCTGTAATGACTTATACATTTCTGGTCGCTGTACTATTATTTCCTTAAATGCTAGCTTTTAACACGTTGCGTACCAGGGTATGCTAATGTTCAGAATATAACTTTACCCAATCAAACATTATGGTGCATCAATTCATTATGAATTACGAACAACAACTGAAAACAACCTAACGAATATGTATTGTACACTTTCAAATTGCTTAGGTTGACGCGCCTTTATGACGAGAATCTTCGTCATCCGTCAGGAATGTTCGGGAAAAAAATGACGAGAATTCTTGCCATCGGTACGCAACGTGTTAAGTGATAAAATTTAAAATTGATTGTTTGAGGCGTAACTTGGTGAAAGCGATTCATAATTAAATTAAAGTGAATTTCATGCAGTTCCTTACCTCTCCCGTTCCATCAATCCGCAGAAGGTCAATGAGCCTCTCATTATAGAGTTCCAATATGGATACTGATACTGTGAGGTCTCGGGTAATGGCTGGCCTTAAACTATTCCCTCCTGAAGATCCACCATTTGACAACTCAAAAAGAAGAGAAAATGTCCTTGGGGCCAATCCACATGTCTCTTCAGTGCCTCCTCCAAGTATTGTATGGGTTTTACCACTGCCAGTTTGACCGTAGGCACAAATGCACACATTGTAACCATCCAATGCACATTCAATCAAATCCTGAAAATTAGTTGATTTATTAATAGTATTCTTGCATAATGAAACAGTCCAAATGTTTAACTGTGAACAATCAAGCCAAATTCCTTAACCACATTTACATTCTGGTTAAATTCCAAAGCAAACAAGAGAGTTTAAGAATTTTTTTAGAGAAGTCAAGTTATAATGGAAGTTGAATTTTTTTTAAATCTTAGCTTTGGAAGATAAATTCTTATTATTTAAATGGGAAAGGTAAACTAATCATTGGCTCACAAACAATTGAAATGATAATTATTGTTGCAATTCATTTAAGTTAAGGTTATGAAGCATTGTGATCATATGTAATGCTTGACTTAGTAAATTTTTATTCCATATCTTAAATAGAAATGCAAAAATTGTTTTTCCAAATGACGTTGAATTCTCCTCTGCTATTTGTTGTTTTAAGAACTTCAAAAGATATATCACCCTTGCTTCCTGAAAGACTTCTTCTTGAGTGGCCTCTGGAGGAAAAACTCGGTCGAAGTTGAACTCCTTCAATGCATTCCCATCTCTTCGCCCATTCAGGCTGCTCGAACTTGATGAATTCGCATCAAGGTGAACAAATGCAGTGTAGCGGTTAGGACCAACTTCAACTGCCAATGGCTCTGACAGGCCATTGTCCATTATTTCTATTGGACGAATTCTACAATAGACTCTCACCCGGCCCTTCATTTCTTCCAGCTGTAATTTTGAATGAATTTACATGAGGTCTAATTCTACATTAAATTTACACTATCTACTATGCAACATATGGTGGTTAATAATTGCTTGAAGCAGGTAATTTTCAGTAGCTAATCATGAGGTTCAAGTCTAGTCATCGCAATCATTTTGAAGAAAGGCAATTTTTTTCAGTTTTTATGAAAATGTTTGCAATGTTTCTATGAAAAATTGCAAACAGCTTGTCATACTGTTGCATAAAAATTTTTGTGCCCTTGCATGGATACTTAGATAATACATTTTGCTTTAATCATCATCAAATCTATAGATGACCCTATTTCTTGCCACTGATAATTTCAGCTCTGTGACTTCTTCCATCTGCAAGCTTGAGTTATTACCACTGCATATATTGATGTGTTTGAGAGATTGTTTTCTGTGTATCCCCTCCAAATGAACACTCCTCGAAATGTATTTTACCTTCCAAGATACCCCCAATGAATTTTTTTGACTGTACCCTTGATACTCTTAACTTAACATTTACGAGCTGAAATTTTATGCTTCACTGAAATCTTGATTTTTAAGAGTATCAAGATCATCATGCTGACTTCGTGTAATAAAGTTCTTTTTAATGTGAAACTGCTAAGTACATATCTACACTTCCATTATTTGAAATAAGGGAATGGAAAATTGAAGCTTTAGTGTGTATGTCCTTTGATTGCATGGTTGGGGGGGGGGGGGGGCTTTTCAGGTCCCCGTGTCCCAGTACTTAACCCTTCTTGGTCCATAATGCTGTTCTTACACTGCTTTAATTTGCAGACAAAAGCACCACAGTTAAGGTATTAATTGACACCCAACCTTAGTCTGAATCTTGAATTGCTTAACTTCTAAGATTGTGTGGGAATGGGTGTTTCATTGAGTGCCCTTGCCAAACAACTTAATACTTCATACATTTAAGCTCCTTTACAGGGCCCACTAAAAATCCTTATTAATGACACTACCTAATTTTGGCAATCTCTATAGTCTCCAGCTCAACTTAGTGGAAGTTCATTATAACAAATGGAAAAGAAAACTATGTACTTATCCACCAATTTATTTCATTTATTGTATAAATAATATTGTATGAATAAATTGATGGATAAGTACATAGTTTTCTTTCCATTTGTTCCTAATTTTGACATTTTTACTCGATGAAGTAACTACCTCAAAACATGTTTTGTCATTAATAAAGCTGTTTATGGGAACTCTCAGTGATACTTACTTTGCTTTGAAGTCCAAGCCTCAACCCTCGTTCTTCTGTTGCCTGCATTTCAGCATCTGAAACTCGGTCTTTCAGCTTAAGGAACGCTCCTTCCATCTCAGACATTTTGCTCATCATCATTATTTTTTCGGATAACATAGCTTGTATTTCTGATTCAGCGGCATCTCTTTGCTTCGTGGCAACAGTCTCAGTCACCTGCAACTTGTGTAATAATTCTGCTTTTTCTTTGATTAGCTCAGATATTTTAGTATTGGCTTGCTCCAATTTGCGTGTGTACTCTTGCAGTGATTCCTTCAGTGTCTTGCATTCCTTCTCTAATTTATCTCTGATTTTTTCATTTACGTTGTCTTTGGGTGGAGCAATTATTTTCATACTTTTTGGTTCAGTAGCTTTCTTCAACTCCTCCTCCAAGACCTTGATTTTTTGCTCAGCGTCATCAAGTTTAATCTGCAGTTTCACCAGTGCCTCATTCAACAAGTTTTGTTTTTCCTGGCGATGTTGCTGAGTTACCTGGGTTTGAGGATGATAAGAAACAAATCAGAAGAATAGCCTTACAATTGTGTACTGGTTGACTTAGGCCCATAACTAGGGTGGGGTGGAGGGGACACATGCCCTGGGACACAGATTTAAGTAGGTAACAAAACTTGAAAAGTTTATTTAAAAATTATATTTTTCTAATTAAATTATTTATCGTTAATTATGAATTTATTAATTACTAAACAATAATATTAATAAAAATTATTCATGGCAAACAAAAGGTGTGTAATTTCAACTAACACATCTCAAAAAAATACCTCAGACGATGGGGGTGGCAAACTGATCCTTGCCCCCCAAACAAAACTCCTCATTTTGGCCCTGGGTTAACCCAAAGTCAATGGTTTAGTCTATTATGACATTCATGGTTTATAGTGCATTGATCCATTTGCTAGCTAAATAGTTATTACTAATTGTAAGAAATACAGATTGTGTGGAGGTGGCAGCAGCAGATACAGAAAAAACTGAAGGGGGCGCAAAAGATACCTTCAGTTACCTTTGCTTTCATCGTACTAAAAAATAATCCAGTCATATGCAAAGTTTAAGAAGGTTTTAATTAAAGTGATTATGTAAAAATACAAGACAATATCATCTTATGATATAAAAAAGTTAAAATTGTAGTTCTGCAATGTTTGGCAATAAGGGCTGCCCCACAAGGGGGGGGGTTGTGCACCCCTGTGCCCTCCATGTGTATCCAACACTGGGAGGTGGAAAGAAGAGTGCTGAAAGATGCAGAGATAAGGTGATGAGGAAGGACTAGAAAAAGTGGGAGAGCATTTACGGAAGAGAAGTGTTGAGAAAGGAGGGGGGTGACCCTGAAACAGTATTGGAATCTAGAGAAAGATAGCTCGGAAAGATAAGTGAACATGGGAGTTTACATTAATAAATTTTTATGGCATCACCGTGCTTATCCCAGAGTTATAAATATACATATCAGTGGCACATCTATAGGGGGTGGGGGGGGTTAGGTGGGGTATAGCTCCCACCATTTGGTCAAAACACACTAGATAAAATCGAAATTTTTGGTGGTTGCCACTTTATACAAAAGTATTTTGTTATATTTTCAGATATATTTACCTACCTTAAAAAATCGAAATACAAATTAGCTCTAAATGTAGGACCTATTTTACATGCTTTTGGTATGTTGTGATCCAATGGTAGATCTAGAGATGGGCTGTAGGCCCCCCCCCCTTTGGATATTCAGTTTATACTAGGTAGAATGGTAATTTTGTTCGGATCCCCACTACTACTTTGATGTTACCCCCCATTTATCCCCCTGAGGCTCATCCAGTGGTGCTATAGTGGACATCCGTAGTCCATAGTCCCCTTGACCCAATTCTGGATCCGCCACTGATAGGCTCATATGTTTAGAGATACAATCCCTGCAATCTATCCTTAAAGACCTCTTCCCTATTCTAAAAAAACAATAAATCGACAGCCAATCTTTTCGCCAAACCACCTACTGTCACATTCAGACGACCTGCAAACCTTTCAAATTTATTCCGCTCAACCAACCCCTTACAGAAGTCACCCACTACTCCCAATAGTACACCTTCGCCCTGCGGTCGTCCTAGATGCAAGACCTGCCCAATTTTTACCCCTCCTTCTATCCCTAGTCATCTCGTCTCCTGTCTACCACCACCTCCTGCGGCCTCCTGTACTTCAAAAAATGTAGTTTACCTAATTCAATGCAAACACTGTCCCTCCTTTTATATAGGCAAATCCTCAACTCCCCTTAACCTTAGAATCAATAACCACAGGGCATCATGCACTTCCTCCCACTCTGCGTCCCTCCCGGTGGCGAAACATGCGGCCACTCATCAGCGTCAATTCGATGATTGTTACAATGTATCAGTTTTGGCCTCCCTTCCCCCCAGAGGCCACCCACTCAAACTTAATTCCATCGAATTAACGTACATATGGCTGTTTAAAGCATTTCTTCCCCCCGGCTTAAATATCAACCGCTAATCCCATAATTGCCGAGCACACTCTTTCCCCCCCCATTTGGACCCTACCTCCCCACTATTTCCCCTCTCCTCAGCTATCTCTCATCCTTCACCTACAGTCTTTTACCTAACTCCGAGGAAGGTGGTAATGCCACCGAAAATTCAGTTCTTAATGTGAGTTTTTTATCTATATTTTGTGTCTTCTGTGATTCTGCCCAACCTAGGGATTTTTTACGTTACGTTTAGAGATAGATATATGTATTTATAAGTCTATGTAAATTAGGCTTTTTATCATCTTTGGAGCTATTTCTATAATTTTAAAGTTAAGACTGCCAATAGGCGAGATTTTCTTTGTATTTTTTACCATTAACTTCTGTTTACCCTTCTCAATCCAGAAGCCCAGATGATTTACAAACTAAAGATAGCATAGAGCTTCTGATAGTTAATGAATAAAAATAATTCAAGAAAACGGTTGTGGTAGTTTCTCTAAACTAAACCAAGTATTTTGCTGTCTGGAAAGGGTTTCATAGTGCTTCTTAAAGGCTAAAAAATTTGGGAGTTTTTCCTCCTCAGTAATGATTAAAAAAATGAGATATAGTACCTTGTACGTGGATTTTCTCTTCAGTCTATTTTTGAGTGGGTTTTGATTTACTTCGGTATCGGTTGCCTTCTTATCACTTTCAGGCAAAGGATGTTGATGGGTTGTTGGATTCACTACTGCTACAACTGATGGTGTATGGTCACTCTGACCATCTGCAGTTTTGAGAGGAACTATGGCTGGGGCGTTCCTTTGCTTTAGAAGTCTCTGGTTTGCACCTGATAAAGGCGCTAGAGCACTGCTGTCTTTTGATTTTTCTTGCTCTGTAATTCCCTTCAAAATTGGGCAACAGGAGGCACAGGCTTGAGAACACACCTTACGAGGGGAGATGAACGTGCGCTCTTTTTCTGCAGTCTTATAGTTCTTGCCCCTAAATTAAGAGAAAAGTTAATTGATTTACACATTTATAGGTTTTTATCTTTTTACAAATATTTAACAGTACAAATTTTATATTGAATGAATAATTTTTCAATATGTATTAAAAAGACAAATTTATCTTGACCTGAAGTTTCGAATGCAAATAAACAATGGAAATATGAGCAGTGTAGTTCGATTAATCCAAAATATTTTAAAATTGTCTCCAAAAATTGTTAAGACCACCTTAATTGTATTTATTATGCTTTACCTTAGGGCATTTCCTTGGACAATGGGCCTCATGTCTGCTAAAATAGGAGATTCGGCACTTTTGGTGTCATCTGCTTTTTCGGAAATTGGCGGGTTGGAATTCCCAAGAAGCCTGCTGTCATCAATAGTCATGGTGACATCAAGTGAATCAGTCTCTTCGGTTGGAAGCTCTTCCAAGGAGTCTGGAAAATGAAAAGTCAGGATTTGTTTATCATGAAGGGTATTGTCTCTTTGGAAGTTACTCAAGAGTCGAAGGTATAGTAAAGTTACTTCATGAACTTTCGCAATTTAGACAATCTTTTGCATATCTTAGTATATCTTTTTTTCTTTGACAATTAACCTTTTATTGCGGTTTTGACCTACAATCGAATCTGCTTGTGTCCTAGTTTTTAAGAACCAATTGCTGACTTTAATTATTGAGAGCTACCAAAAATATGCGAAATGAAAAAATACTTCGAATTTACTTCATTTAAGAAGAGAATTAAGTATGACAACAATGAACTTTCTTACCATTGTGAATGTCCAACAGGAACTTCCAGCATTCGCTTTGGGGAGAAGAATCAAAACTGACGATATTCAGGGAATATTTTTGAAAATAAATGTTGATCACTAACGGAGGAGAGCATTGTGAGCATGTCCTCGGATCTTACATCGCGGAACAGTGATCTTATCTTCCCCACTGTGTCAATGATTTGCCGAATTCGTGGTATGTTCCACCCAAGGATCTAAAACGGAGCATCTGCTCTGCGCAGAATCTCTCTAGCATTTGATATTTAGTTCACGGGAAGGACGCAACGGTGAATGCTTTTGATTTACGAATAGAGGGCGGAATAGCGGTCACGCATCGCCACGCTTGAACGAGCCGCCTCCGTGCCACAAGAGGACTGTTCCGGCGGAAACAAACGGACGCGTTGAGAAATCTTCGCATCCTCTTCCCCTGGCGAATGCCGCTCATCCAGTGGCGCTAGTGGCCATCCGTAGTACTGTTTACGAATTTCCCGCGCGAATCCCAGGGCAACAATCCCATTCAACCAGCGATCGTCGCATTTGAACAATAAGAAATGCAGGGTCGAGGGCAAAGGCCATTTTACACGGGGCACGTAATTGCGACGGTTAGACGGTTAGAACTTCGTTAATTTCTAATCATGGCCTAGGTGGCGGTGCGGTTAAGTCCTCGCCTGCCAAACCGTAGGTCGTGGGTTCGAATCCCGCCTGGGTAGGTGATCCCTAACCAGGATGTTTGTGTTGTACTTTGTTAATATTGGAAACCATCGTTGTAAAAGGCCGTCATGTGCTGTTTACGGGGAATGTGATAATAAATAAATAATGGATTGAAATTGCGCGAATGCACGAGCGAAATTAGAACGGGCTATTTTGCATTCTCGCATGATTTCTGGCAATTCACCGCTTTACGCGACGCTATTGTGACTGCGTCAACGGACTCACGTCAGATTGTGCAATCACGGGCCTCATGTATTCTGAGTAAGTTAAATCATAATTTTGTGGGAGGGTATGGCCACAGCATCCAGTGATACTATGTCATATATACAATAGGGTGGTTTCCTATTATTTTTTTATTGCCTAAATCGAAAGATTATTACTCCTGGAGTACGTATTTCACGCTTTTAGATTTTTAAATGACGATATCTATTTTTCGCGATTAAATGAAAAGTGAAAATTTTTTCTAGCGCGCGAAAACGCGACGCGTAAGTATGAATGTCGGGAAATCTCTCCGTGTGACGTATTTCTGGTTCCCGCTGCCGCCTTGTGAGGTGACCTTGAGGCGAGTTGAGCTCTGATACGACGCAGGCTGCTAGCGGGTAGCTGAGTACCCTGCTGGCTGGTAGCGCTTGGCTTAAATAAGGATTATTAATACCTTATCAAATGAAGAAAACTTTCCGACCTTAGCCAGTTTAAAAAAGTGATTATTAAGACATGTTTCCCTGGGCTCTGCGCCTCATGCATGCATTGGTAACCTCAGACGACGTATAACTCCTATCTTCTCGTATTGAAACTAGGTCCCTGTGACGTCACGTGGAGTGGCATCGCATGGGCGCCAATCTGGCCCTTTTCAAATGAGGATAAAAATAGACCATTGCCATTCGTCTAAACTGGTATTTCTAAAACGAAATAATTTGTATGTTATGAATACAGTAATGGTGGGTAACGAATCGCAATCAATGACATTCGTTTTCTTTGATGAAGGAAACTACCCTATTGCATATAAATTGACTGAAGCGGAATGAAAGGGATGGGAACTCCTGTCATAAAGTGGGGGACGACAATGCTGAAACGGAAGATCGTAGAAGCTGAAAATCAGAGGGTGTCAAGGGCGCAGCTAGAAATTGAGTGCAGGGAGAGGGGGTTTAGGCGCAACTAATAATGAGGTGTCTGGGGGTATGGAATACCCGCCAGGATAAGCGGGAGGTGCGTGGGCCCTTCCCCAGAAAATTTTTAATATAAATGGTTCGAAATGGTGAGTTTTACGGCTATGTGAATAGTTCGATGTTTTGTTTGTGATTCATCCGTCCCCCTAATATTAATCACAAAATTTTTCATATTAAAATTTTTTTAATAAAAAAATTCTCCAAGCTGTGGGGGGGGGGGGGATATCCCCCCCTCCCCGCTGCGCCACTGGAGGGTATGAATGTGAGCCTGTCAAGTACGTACTTCTGATTATCGGCTTCTAATATTCCACTTCACCATTACTTATCTCCTTTTTATATTTCCATTAATGTAGTTAACTTATCCATATATGATTTTTAGCTGTACATACGATCTTCCACTTCGTCGTTGTTTTTAAAGACACCCCCCAATTAATTCCTCGGAGAGCTAGGGGTCCAGGCAAAGGAACCGGCCTTCTAGCTATAAAGTGTGAATTCACACGCCTAAGGGAGAGACCTACCCGCACCTATCCAAACAAACTTTTCGTGTTGAACAGTGGCGGATATATATGGGGGGGGGTTAAGGGGCGCGCGCTCCTCCCTTACAGGGCCGCTCGTATTGCCAAACATTGCGGAACTACAATTGTAAATATCACAAGATAGCATTGTCTTGATATGAGTATAATGACTTCAATTAAAACTTTCCTTAACTCTGGAAATTACCTGATTATTTTTTATTACGATAAAAGTAAAGGTCACTCAAGAAACCCCTTGAATTTTTTCTTTATCCGTTACTAGGGTAGAATCACTTTGTGAGCCAAAAAAAATCTCATTATTTTGATTGATGTTGTCGTGATACTGGTGGGAGAATGCATTGGGAATGCTGTAAGAGAGGACATCTTGGATCTGGCCACCCTACCTTTAATATGTTAATTCACAGTGGCGCCGACTCCATGGGGCTTGAGGGGGCCCGAGCCCCCTCAATAATTCGTTATGGGTGTGAGGAAAAAAGTGTCAGGCTTGTCGATTTTCCCCGGAGTGTCCAGATATCGGGATTAGACTTCTCGGTGATCTAATTTTGATCATATGACTATTCTAAAATGCTTTAAGAACTTAAAACTCACTACTTATAAAATTTCCCGGGGATAGGTCCCCGGTTTGGGCCCCCCCAATATTTTTTGTAAGTCGGTGTTAATTCACACCCGTGAGGATTAGACCTGGGTGAGCTCTACCATCCCCTATTAAAGGCCAACCCCAGGGCTGAATCTTATAGTAGTGAAATATCTCGCATTATTTTGGATTGATGTCTTAGTGATACAAATAAAATAGCAAAGGGACAATGACATCCTGTAAGAGGGCTGTGTACATTATGTGGAAGCTATTTAAGCTGTTTGATGGCACTTCAGAAAATAAGATACAAAATATTTCAGTTCAATTCAATCTTTCAAAAAAGTATTTCAATTGCTAAGACTCATCAAACCCTCGAAAAGCTCCACCAATCAATTGAATCTAAAATATGACGAAAAAGTATCTCGAGAAATACCAAAGAACCTTCCTGAATCATACAGAAACATTTTTTTAAATTATTACTGCTGCCATAACTGGCCAGTGGTAAGTCACATGACATTTTAAAGAAGGGAAAAAATGTAAGACTTAATTCTTTCGTGGCTTCCAATGCTCTTATAACGATGAGCCCCAAATAGTACTTAACTATTCTTCCTTTTATCATGGACCTTGTATTTTATGGATGTAGGTCTTTACATAGGCTCTCGGAGATCAGCGATTACCGTCTCAACTACCTTATAGTAACTACATCAAACACTCAAGTTGTGGATCTCAAGGTATCATATAGCTGTGGATAAATAGCCTAAGGTTCATTCGGGTCTATCCTATACACTTCTCATCACTCAAAATAAAAGAGAGGTGCATTATCAGTTACATTATATTGCATTGTTTGACAGGCATGCTGCAACTCGTCCGACCGCACCTTGAATATGCAGCGAGCGTATGGGATCCGGTGCAGAAAGACTTAATCCGCGAACTTAATAAAATACAAAGGAAGGCTGCGCGTTTCGTCAAAAACTGCTACGGGCGTACCGACAGTGTTACCCAGATGTTAAGCGAATTAGGCTGGGAGCCGTTGGAGACTCGGAGGCTGCGCGCTAGGCTTAGACTGCTTGAACAATTGAGAATGGATATCTTTAAGAGCGACACAGAGGACATAATATTAGAGCCACACTATATTTCCAGGTCCAATAGAAGCGATAAATTAAGAGAAATGTTTTGCCGAACGAATAGATATGGGAATTCGTTTTTCCCCCGAACCATAAAGGACTCCAATAAACGCTAGTCCCAACCTTGTTAGAGCACTTCAATTTTTTTATTAGCTGTAAACGGCTGGTGTCCTAACACCCCCTGCCACACGCCTTTTAGGCGGCTTGCGGGGTATTATGTAGATGTAGATGAACTCTCCATTGCTCCTAAAGGCCGCCATACACGGTGAATGATCATGCGAATGATCATGTTGAATGATCGCGTGATCATTCACGGGATCATGCGAGCAAAATAGAACATGTTCCAGTTCACCGAATGATCATGCGAATGAAATAATTCGCCGTGTATAGCGGCCTTTAAGGCCTATGGAATATGTCTCTTACTTGACTTCCTCATATTCTTCCTCGTCCCCGCATTCTTTTTCATTTTTCCACCATATTTATTGCATTGTGTTCCTCAGAGACTTTCATTTTTTCCTCTGTTTAACTTTCTACGTAATATTTTACTTACAAAATCAAAACAATTTTCAGAAAAATTGGAGCTCATCGATTCCATGGAAGAAAACGGAAGTATAAAGTTGACAATAACAACGAAAGGAAATCCAAATGAACAGATCCACGAGGATGCCGGGGTATAAACATTAAATTATTCTGAACGGATATATTTTCAAGAATTGCAAAGCTCCCTATTTCCAGTATTTTTTATTGTATACCTTAACTATTAGGAAGCTAAGAAGACTGAAGCATTGTTGAAAATTCCAAAGGAAATCTAAGTGACTTCATCCGCTAGGTTGCCGGTATGTAAACCTTTAATTATACTGAGAAGATATATTTTCAGGAATTGCAACGCTCCGGTTTTTCTGGAAAATTATTTTCATTGCGTAAGTAAACCATTAGGAAGCTGAATGGAGCGATTTTAATGACTTTACCTAAACGGATCAATTTACTTTTAAAAGTAGCAAATCGCAAAATGCCACAAATTTTCGTGTATGTGATTTATTAAACCAATACACTCACTGTTATTTGATTTACCGTGATTTTACCGTTTTTCCGTCAAATTTATTCATATTGAAATTAGCCAAACAGGACTAAAAGGGACTAAGGTCAAAATTTGCCTGCATTTAAAATTTGGAAATTTTACCTCATTGTCAGTATTTTTTCAGATTTAAGTTTTTTTGTTTTTAAAATAGTGACAAATATTCATTAGGGTCGATTATGGAAACCGTGAAAATTTCGATATGATATGAAAGTTATAAATGTGTGATTCCAAAACAAGACAAAATACGACCCGGAGAGAGATCACAAAATAGGACTCTTGTAGAACGTATTTGATCTCGTGTAGTGATATAAAAATCGATTTCGATTAAAATCGAAAATCAAGTTTTGAATGCTAAAATCGAGGGAATCGATATCGAGCCTTGATTTTCGAGTTTCGATCAAAACTCGATTTTTCCTCTTCGATCTTCACGATTTCGTTTATTCGCAGCAGCATCACCACTGGCTTATGATAACGTCATCTATCCAATGTGTAAGGCCCGTATAAGTGGAAAGCACGTCCTCAATCATCAAGTACTCATCGCAATCAATTGATTTTTCTTGAAAAAATGTAGTTTAGCCTAAGGGTACCAAGCGGTAATCCCAAAACTTAATGTGCGTGCATATTTAAATTTTTACAACCAATAATTGACGCATGTATTTTAAGTAGATTCTTTGTTTTTTTCCTACATCTCAAATGAGTATTTTGATTTTTTTTTTAATTTAAAATAAACTTGTTTGTGTACCAACTGTGTTAAAGAGAAGAACCGTCAATTTTTTTCGATTAATCAACTTTTCGGTTCAAATTTCGATTTTTGTTGAAAAGTCGAGCTTTTACTTTCGATTGAAAATCGATTGCTCGAAAAATCGATTTTAACCGTCATATTTCCATCACTAGTTTCATGGTATTTGCTCGCACTCATTGTTAACAGCAACATAAGTTAAAGTTAACGATTGATCTGTATCTTATCTTCGCTTTCCAATCGCTTTTTCATCAATTCCGTGGCTAAACGGCAATAGAACAGACAGCGACATCTCCAATCATAGAAAGTTTTTTGGTTTTTTTTTTGTGTAAGAAGGCACTCGTCTAACTGCGGAAGTAGTATCGAAAAATCAACACGCCAAAACGAGCAGTGGACTTCAGTGAGCTTTTTTTTCCCTCTTCAATCTCAAAGAGAAACCAATGGAGCATCGTAGATCGCATGACTTGAAGTCCGTCGCTCTTAATTTACTTCCGCGGTGAAGGAGGTTTCAAATTCCGTATTTTTTTCTCGTATTTTTTTCGTATTTTTTTATAGCGTACCTCTCACTCGGTCGTTTAAATTCAGCGTCTTCGGAATTATCTACTACCAACACGCGATTCAAAAGAAATACATGGTTCGAACCTTTTTGCGTACATGGTTCAAAAGTTTTACTTTTGTAAATTAAGTTTTTTCATGACATCTCGTAATACCTGTGACTGTTAAAGATAGCAGTGAGTCTCTTCATAGGCTTTTATTGAAAATTTAACATTAAATAATTGGAAGGAACCAGGAGAAAAATTGAAGTTTTTGTAGATTTTTCATACCTAAGGAAGATCAAGTCATTCAAGAAAACGGTGAAAGTCATTCATAAATAGCAACCCAGTGAGATACAAGAATCAATCTAGAGTAGGAAATGCTCCTAAAATGAAGGCTACGTAAGGCTATGGTTTTATATTTTTGGTCGAAGGTTTGTCTCAATTGTGCCTTTTTACAATATATGTAATAAGTGTGTATCTACCAGTAAACTCATCTAGCTTGGATAATTCATATGCTTCATAAACTTTAGGTGGTAGGTTCGCGACAGCGCGATTCAAATCCAATCCTTTTCGCGTATGTTTAAAAAAAACTTGACAGTTTAGACGACATCCATCGAGATGATAAATCAAAATTTGTGCTAACAGAATGTGGATAAATAATACTTCTATATGGAAGTTAATATTTCTTCCACATATTTGCCATTTTTTTCGTAAATAACTTGATTTGACTTTATTTATCGCATTTATTTTCCAAGATTTCACTCAAAAATCAGTCTGGTGTCTAGTCTAAGTTTTATTTTCATCGCAGTTCTTTATTTGTAACGCAAATTATATGAAATTTTCGTCTAAAAGTCTTGTAGGTTTACTCAGACATCAATTAATTGCTTTACATATGTTTAAGCAATTAAAGTAATTGGAGCCTGTGTGTGAAATATAAAACTGCGTATTTTCAAATGCAGTTTGTAGGAATGGCTTATCCAAGCTAGTAAATTTTATTTGTATTAATAGTAGTAGTCCTCTTTTAAGAGGGTGCTTCAAACTCGATCGACCTTTGCAGTTTTTCGTGTCGTATTATTAGTTCATTTCTTATGCTATCACGTTGGAATTCATGGGATGTAGAGAGTAAACCAGTGACAGCATTTGCTTGTATCTCAAATACAAACATTTGCAGAATTTTGAAATAATATTGGAGAACAAAATGGATATTTAAAGGCAAATGGTAAAAAACAGTAATCTCTATGTACCTTGAAAATTTCAAGGTGATGTCTTAAAAGAACTCATACCTACTTCACTCTCGACTGGTCATTTTTGATGGCGGATTACTCGCTTAAAACTCATGCCGGTGGTGGTGGTATTTTAAGTAGGCGACGACAGCTTGGGTCATTTGCGCTATGAGGGAAGAGTAGGAAAGGAAGGGTGGAGAGAAACGGTGTCGGCATAAGCCTGCTCTTAACGAAAGGCTCCATGGGGACCACGGCTTAACGTCCCATCCGACGGACGGAGTGCTGCTCTTGAAATGCCCTCCACATAGCATTCAAGCAGGTATCGGGCAGTCTTTGAAAATTCTCTGCCACCGCCGGGATTTGAACCCGACCCCACGGGGCTGGCAGTCAACTCTGGCCAACACACCAACCCGATCCCCAGACTCATGCCATCATCTTGAAATTTTGGGGGTAGTTAGAATGGACAGTGGATGACAGCAACCTATAGTGTTTCCCACCGTGTTTATTGTTGACAACAGTTTCGCCTGCGTTACAGGTAGGTCGAAGTGGTGGTGATCCGGGTGGTCCGCCTCATGTAGGCCCTTCGTCTTGGTCTATTTTGACGCAAAATTTCTTCCTAACTTCTGATTGGCTGGTGGGTTTAAACAGCCTCTTCCATGCAGTATGGAGCTTACTCAGGGGCGGTCTGGCCAAGTCGGCTGATCGACGATCGCCGAGGGTCCCGAGCTTAGGGGCCCCCCACAAGGCTCTTCTAAATACTGAAGCTTACATGAGAGGTGCTGCAAAAAAGAGCCAGTTTACTCGAATCAAATTTTTTTCGGTGTTAAAATTCTACGATTTATTTAGCTGCTTAGTTTAAAGCATACTAAGTGTAAAAATATTAAATTAAAAAAATAATTAAATAAAGGTGTCAGAAGATAAAATAGAACCATGCGCTCTCTTTGAAGGTTTATTCGAAAAGGTAATTTTAGAGTTTTTTTATTACAGAGCAATTCCAGGGAGCAAAGTCACTAAATTGATAATAGAACCAGAATAAATTATTGTAGTTAGTAACAGTGAAATTCTCACTTTTCATAGTATTTATTCTTAAATTTTATCTAGTTTTTTTTTAAGAGCCAGAATGGCGTCAAATCCATTTATGGGCATGCAATTTCCTAAAAATTTTCAGGGGAGAACCCTCGAATCTCCCAGTCATGAGGGCCCCATCATGACCTCCAGCTGAAGGCCTCCAATCGCCCCAGACCGCCCATGAGCTTACATCCGTCTTCTTGGCTGAATTTTCTTGGATATTTGGATATTTCGATGACTTTTCGAATAACTCGGGAAATAACGAGATTCCCTAGCAAGCACACTTGTCTTCTCCAAGTTGGTTGAGCGCCCAGGTTCGGAGTGGACGTGTTCCGCGAAGGCTGAGAGGTGGAATTGTTTGTTTTTAATTGCACGTACGTGTTCCTGGTCGGTCTGGTCTGAAGACACCTGCTGGAACGCAGGCGAAACTGTTGCCATTAAAAAAAAACGAATGCAGTGGGAAACCGTGGAAGATGCTATCGTTCACTACAAAACATCGTGGTAGCCTTCGCACAAGAATAGACACTTTAACATTCTACTGTATCTCAAATATTGAAAAAAATATCTGAGAGAATAAGTGAAATAAAAGATAAAATGTTCAAGTTTGAGATGGAGACGAATGCTGTCAACAGTGAACATACCCTGAAAATTTCGAAGTGACATCATTAGTATTAAGCAAGTAATATGACTCGAAAAAAATACCTTTTGAGCGGGATTGGCTCGTTCTCTTTGTAAGTGGTGCTTGGAAAGGTGATCTTACCGTGCAGGGAGTACGGGGACCGTCTGCTTTCGCTTTCGGAGCGGAGGTGGAGCAGATAGTGGATGACTCGCGCGTGAGCCCTCAGACCCGTCAGGTGATCCTCCAGGTTCCTCAGTCGCTCCACCAACACGATAGAGATGTCTCCTCCGCTAGAATGGGAAAAGAATATATTGCGCTCGATTAGAAAGAGAGCCTAATTGCCCGAGGGAAAGTTAAAAAGAGGGAATGAGCCATCAGCTCAATTTGCATCGGGCAAGCTTCATTAAGCGTGTCTCACAGAGAAAGGAAGGAAGTTGTATCTTAAATCGCTTGAGAAATCAAAGGTATTTATGTTGAGTAGTGCATAAACTTAGCGGAGAAATCACTCAATTGGATAAAAATTGAATTATTTAAAGAACTTAAAAAATAAACATTATTAAACCTAAGAATATTAAAGTTTAACAAAAATATGTCTTTTTAATAAAAGGGTAGTGCAGCATGGATTCACTAAAAAACGAGGTTGAAATAATAAATATGCAGAAGTGAATTTTTAAACTAAAAAGGGAAAGCAACCACTTGAATAAATAGTGAATTAATTATTCAAAAAAACTTAAAAAGGCCAGGAAAACAATTTAGTTAGAAAAAACGCCAGATCAAATATTACAACAGGGTAGTATTTCACGAGTTCAAGTCAAGAGAGACGGTTACATACTTTAAACATGACAGAGAGAGTGCATTACAGACTATTGAATGAAACCCGAAATTATCGTTAGAAAAAACTATAAAAAATGAGCAATTGTCACAAAAAACAATTTAAGTTGAAAAAATATTAGATTGCATGTTTTATTAGGGTAGGTAGACGTGGTATCACTCATTGTCAGAAAACCAGGATAAACACTAACATCGATAAAAATGACGGTTTTTAGAGAAGTAGAGTGAAGTATACTAAATGGTGGTGTTGGAAATTAATGTTTATTGGCCTTATTTATTGGTTTAATGCCTTATTTGGTTGTTTTGATGCAAAGTAAATGTTTATTTTTTGCATTTTATGATAGCAGGAAAATAATTTTATGCATTTATGTATTGATTTATAAAAGTTTTGATACTTATCTGCACATCTTTTTATTATATTGATTCGCTGAGTTGTTTCAGCCGCTACAGTAGTGGTCAGTTGCCAATGACAAAGAGCTGTCACCTGTTCGTGCATTTCGTATCCTTACCATTCAAATAATGAGAGAATTTTGGCGACTGTTTGAGTTTCGTTCCTATTGTTCATATGCCATCCAAAAGGCTGTCAATAATAACGTTATTAGAGATTTTGAAAATAATTTTGGTGTTTTGATATTTTTATATCCACATTTAAAGTTAATAACCTTAAGTTAGAAAATTCATAGAATCAGGTCACGTTGATTAACATTTTAAAGATCTATTTACAATCTTTAAAGATCTTTAACAATAAATCAGTAAATGCCGAAGATAAACTACAAATGAAGCTGTAGTAGTTCATCTTTCGGGAGATACGTTTCAAAATAACAAAATTCATAATTTTGATGTCCTGCACTTTTGTTATCTGTTGTCATGAAATTATAGGAAAAGCATTTTTAATTTTGAGAGTCACTAAAAATACTAAAACTGAAAGGAATCGAAGAAGGTCAGATTGAAAGGTTTGTTGAACTGAATAGGAATGATCCTACTTCCTTATTCTTGGAACATTCTTCTATACTCCCATTAACTTCTTTTAATGTGAAAATTGGTGGTTAAATGTTCTGTGTTTCAATTAGATGAGCCTCATTACATCTTTCATTGAAATGAATGCGGAAATTTGCCGGTAAAACTGTTGAATTGCGCCAAAGAGTCTCTTTAAGACTGGGTGTGTTCATCTGAAATCTAAAAGGCGTGGAGCAATGGTTGGAACGAGTGACTGACTACTTCGTCATGTTCCTTCGTATGCATTTATTACGGGAAGACGTAAATGTTACTTAATTGATTACGAAAGTACTAGGCTTATATGATTTTGTAGAAACTCTCACTAATAGCTCTGAAAAAGGAATCAGTTTAGTATCTTCGGGTATGACTACTCTCTTTATGATTTCAAACGATTTTCGTCATTCCGAATTATTCCGTTTCATTGAAAATTATGTTAAAATAGCACAACTGCGAATATGATGCTTTAACATGAATCTAAGAAATGATACGTGATCCCCAGTTTAAGCCTAATTTTTGTAAAAAATGTCAACCTCTCTCTTGCTTAAATCTTTCAATTGAATCTTTTTCGCGTCTCTGCGTTCTTTGTAACATCATCGTTCATCAGTTATTTGATAAAATCATGGAAATATTAAAATCAATTACATTGATGATAAAATCAGCCGTTAGAGAGAGGGATGTAAACCTTAACTTATATTCGTTTTGGGGTAATATACCCAATCCATATATTTTCAATGCTATTCCTAGTGATTGCAAATATTGAAAATGAATATTTCGCTCAGCACTCATACTTCTAACTTCTACTGGGTGCACTGGGCCCTTCTCTATATAGCCTCCTTTCATTGGACGTGCATTTCCTTCCAGCCAAATGAGTTCTTTTCATACTCAGCAAATTCAAAGTGGTTTCCTTTAAATTTAAACCGTGATCAAACTGTCAACAAATTATCTCACCGGTTAAAGTCATGGGCGAAGTTTAACGTTTTATGTTGGGGTTGGGGCACCAATCCTGTCGGGAATCAAGGGGCAATGGAACACGCCCAGTCACACGGGGGTAATATTCCATACCTCCCCAGCTGTTCTTGGAAAATTTGTTTAAATTAGCCTCTGAAAACAACATTTAAAGTACTACTATGTAAAGCTAAAATTTATTTAAACTTTTGATATTTTTGCTTTCACTTGAATGCACAGATTTCGTACTTTTTTCGGATAAATTACCATTTACGTTGGGGACCACGCTCGCCCTCCCACCCCCAAAACTCCACCCATTTTTAAGGTAGCTATAAGAGTTTAGGGCATACATCTTCGGGTCATTCGTATTCCGCACATTTAACCAGCCTATGAAGATATGAAAGTCCGTTTTGGGCACAGTATCCAAAGCTGCCTTGACCGCGACTGTCCGTATTCCGCGTATTACCGGTAATCCAACTTCCCTAACCAATAGCGTGAACACTTCGCATGTTTCTGCTATGCCAACTGCAAAAGGTCTTTAATATTCAACGCAATTAATACTCAATTGCGTACGCTTGGTTTCGTTAGTAGTAGGACCCGCCCGCCTCTGTGACGTTGCGGGATTCCTCGTCCCTTCCCTTCCTTCCCTATCCCCTCCCAGGAGGCGTCGTCGGGCTCCTATCGCGGCGGCGCCTCCTTCCTTGTTCCTTCCTGTCCTTCCCCTTCTGGGTGCAGAGGAGAAAAGCTAGCGCTTACAGTCCCTGCCCCAGGAGTGTAACCCGCTAGCCCGTCCTAGGTGTCTCGTTCCCACTGCAAAAGGTCGTTATCCAACGATTTGATCTTTGGATTTTACTCATTTATAGAAAAATCTTCCAAAATCGTTGGCACAACTAAGTATGGTTTCGATAGTAGTGGGCCCTGGTCGCTTTCATAGCGGCGAGGGCCCTCTACTCTCATATTCTAAGACCGTGGGCGAGGGTATTCCCTATCCTACCCTTCCACTCCTATCCCTACCCCGGAGGCGTCGTCGGGCTCCTTATCACTGTGGCGCCTCAATCCTATTTCCTTCCCTTCCACTCCCCTCCCTGGGAGCGCGGGCGTATCAGTTGTAGTACTGGGTACAGGCCCCGGTGGTTGTAACCTTCTAAGAAAACCCCCTTGGGTTCTCATTGGTGCAAAAGGTCGTCCCTCGGATCTTAAGTAGGTGTATGATTATGACACATATGGGCAGAAAACATCTTTATTTGTTTCTTGATTGAAGCTTTCGCGGCTCATGACGATTAAAAATAAGTCACATACGGGTGTATGCCGCGTGTCGTGATGGAGATAGCCCCGACGTTTCGCGACCGACTCGCGAAGTCGGTCGCGAAACGTCGGGGCTATCACCATCACGACACGCGGAATACACCCATATGTGACTTATTTTTAATCATCTTTATTTGTTGTGAAAAAAAGTTGTAACTATTCGAGTCACATAATAGACATAACTGACCAAACCAAAATTAAAATTCACTGTCAAGTTTCAGTTAAGTTTTAACCCTATGCGCTGAAATGACGAGTGTGGCTCATAATGAACTTCCAATGCCAAATCGCACAATGACGAGTGTAGCTCGTCATTAGATTGTCATAATTTTAACACTATTTAGGGGAACAATATAAATATTTTGAAAGTTTAGCAACGTTAAAAGATCGATAATGAACGTAAAGAACTCATACTTCATGAAATGTGATGCATTGGAAGGTAAAATATTTTAATACTAGTAGCGATAGTCGTGTTCTCGATGTTCTTATTGGAAAAGATATGTTCTTATTCGTCAACTTTTTATTCCACTGCTATGAGGTTGATTATAAACTACAAAATACTATTTCATTATCTTCCATTCCCTTTTAAAAGAACCACAGAGAAAATGAACAGAGGATAGGAGCACGGTATTCAGAAAATAAATTGAAGGAGTTACTCAGTAGAACAACTACACTACAAAATCACAACATCGCACTATGTCGTAAACCTAGCAGGAATAACCCATGCACATTGCACAGCCCCTATACCGGCTCGGAACCACCAGTTACTGGTCATTCGCGGTGTACAGACGCACGGATTAGTGGGCCTTGTTTCGACTCTTTTTTTATGGTCATAAAATATGCGGAACACTTCTTCACTGAGCTCACCTTTCGGCCGCAGCCTCCGGCCCTCCCTGTTGGTTCTCGGGGTGGCTAAGAGCCGATTCCACTAGCACTCTTTCCAGGGAGTATCCGCGGATCTTGGTCGCTATGCGATCCAGTTCCAGCTCCAGGTGCTGCTTGATTGGGTCGAAAGATGACTGCGATATCCTCGACGGCTCGATCAGAGACTCGCCCGTGGAATAGCACTGCAAAGAGAAATTAAATTAGTTTACAAGGCTGTGATGAGAATATGTTTTCTGAACTTTAATTTTTATCACGCTTCGTTGTCAAGGACATCTGTGCCATAGTGATCTGTTTTACGGTGTCGAAATCTATAGATCTATTGACACTGGAGATACGGACATCATTAATACATGCATGTAGATTGTGGAATTCAATGGTAAAAAAATTGTATGTACAGTTGTGAACGAAATTACTGAGATTGATTATTGAGGGCAATAGGGACCGTTGGTGTTCTAAACAGGTTGGAGAACATTGTGTCACGAAATTTTAACCCTAGATAGCTGATGCAAATAGGAACCAGAATTAGCAACGATGTTTAGGTGTAAAAAGCACTATTTTTAAACTTTGAACCGAACGAAATGTTGGTGGAGACTTTCAGGGAGTAGTGCACCAAGGTTTTCGGGTTGACCTCCGCATCAACACATAATGTGTACTTTGGAAATGCAAAAATCATCGCTAGAGAGAAGCATTACTTCCCCCGACTCGTACGAGAGGCTATCGAAATAGCGAAAACATCCACATTCAACAGGGAGGACAGCTATTTGCTCTCCAACGCCTGGAAGAGACCCTTACCCAAACGTCCCGCCGGCTTATTTCTTGCGGTTCCTAGAGGGTAAAGAAAATATTTGTCGCGAACAAAATATCGACACATTCGTCAAAAATAAACAATGTCAAAAATCGCATTGACTGATTGAACTTTTCAACGAATAATGATTATTGTACTTTGTTATTATATGTTTTTAATTTTATTGATGTGGCGGTAAAGTGACGTGGAGCATTTTGGCCCTCCGGACGACGTGAAATCGAGTTTTGGCCCTTGGATTAAAAAAGGTTTAAGACCCCTGGTCTTGAGCATCTGGCAACAGAGCAAACTCACAGCTAATCGGAACGCTTGACTCAAAGTTTCTGTAGTCGTAAAATAGTGTGTTTTCGACCAAAACATCATAAGTAATTTTGGTTCCTAATGGCATCAGCAATTCTAGGTTAAAATTTCGGGACAGAATTTTCCTCCACCCTGTATAATAGGGAAATCATTCTGCCTTAGCATTGTTCCACGTTTCCTGTCAATCAATATGACTCGCCACTCCATTTTTTTCACATCAAGGGGCGCTATGGTAAATTATCGCCATCACTTTTTATTTCCGCCACTGTCTGCTTCCGCGGAAGCAGTGCGTCATGTGATTTCCGGGAACGAATTTCAAATGCATTCTTCGTTTAGCCTTTTAATCCCTTTTCTCTGAAAAATGACGTGGAAGGGGAACCTTGACGAAGAGGTGTCCGCGACGGGAAACTATATAGAGGGGTGTGTCAGGAAATGGCTTTTGTCTGGTTCAGTGCTAACCAGACAGTAGTGACGTAAACGACTGCGGCATAATTGGTAACTCCTGTCTCCTGGGCCAATGGAGTATGTGTTATATTTTCCTATGAGAACAATATGGGCCACATTTGCATGGTTACTTTTACTTTGTTGTATGAAGATACGATCAAGATGTGACAAAATACTCATGAAATTTTTTCAATGCGCCGTCATCATTAAATCAGCGCTCAAACAGTCAATTTTTGAAAGTCATTTCAAACGGGTCATTTGTCCCGCAAGTCGGATGCAACGAAACATCACTCGATAGAGGACAACAGCACGTTGTTGTTCTGGTGTAACGTTGGAAATTTCTTCATTAATATCCTTTTAGTTGCCTACGAGAAGCATGGCTCAATCCAGTAAATCTTGAAGATACTGTTTCGTCCCGCACTGCAAGGGTGCGGCTAATAAGAACCAAGAAAAAATATTTCTTATGGTTTTACGTATCACGAACTGCGAAAGAAGCGGTTCAGAGCGGCAGGAAGAGATAAAATGCTCGGACCGAAAACCAATTTCTTCGATTGATCTGAAATAAATTGGTCTGCTGTAGTTTCATTAAAAGTTTATAAAATATACAGTCCATTTTCATTACGAAACTAAGGCAGTTGATTGTTAAATTATTCAATGGAGGTATTCGCGGAGGTATTCGCGGTAAAATATTTAGACTCTACAATTATATTTACTGAATAACACAAACACCAATCTTAAATAACACCAGATTCAAGGTTCTTCAGAGAAAAAAGTTTCACAGTTTTATAAAATTTCAGATATCAACGACAAATATCAAGATAACAACAAATCACGCGAAGCCAAGGAGTAGCTAAGTTGCTGAAGTGGACCGTTCGACGGGAGTGCGTGACGTCATCAACTTTTCTGCAAAAGTGTTAAGGCTGTCGATTTTTCTCGCCAATAGGTAGCTCCAGAATCAGGTGATCGAAAAATGGAGAAATACTCATCTCTGACTCGTCAAAATACAGGAAATATCAAACGTTACGACTTAGAAAAAGTTTAAGATGATGGATCTAAAATAGTGAGATGTGCTAATATTGATGTAAGGTTAGGCTTACTCATCTTATACTAGGAAACCCCATGACAGGTACCTATTTTATATTTTAGTGCATGCGAACAACATATGTCCCCTACAAACACAAAAAGGATCAAATCTGTATTTTAGGGAGATTTCATAATACATCAAATCTAGATTTCCAAATCGTTTTTAAATACGGATTAAATCTGTTTCCGAAGTTTCTGCGCCACTAGCGGCGCTAGCGTCGGTGACGTAATTTTGCAAAATGGCCGAAACATTAGTGATGAAGTCTGAAAGTGTGTTTTGTTATTGTTACTAAACGACTAGATTTTACCGACACGAGGTGCATATGGTTTATTTGCTCCATTATCTGTTATATTTTTCCTTAATATCCATCGATTGCATAAGTATCGTATTTGCACCTCACAGTAACCTGGATCTTCCGTATGTAGTGAACTTTATCATTCAATATACATGTATAGTTTTTTTTAAAAACCATATTCCATTGCGTTGGTGCACATTTATCTATTACGTTGGTTCATTATGAGCTTCATTTTATGACTGTATCGTAATGTTTCAATCTGTAAAGTGCCTCTGAAAATAGTAACGAGGGATGGTCTTGGCAACAAAAACGACGTCGAGGAGAAAATTTTCGTTTCTCAATGTTATTCGGTGGGCTTATTGAACCCTGAAGTCTGAACTCCGTTTCCATAATTCCCTTCAGATTCCTTCTTTTGCACCTGGTTTCTCCATTAACTTTTTTCTTACTAAGCCCATGGTTGAACTGTGCTTTTAGTGTCCTCAGGTATGTAGAATCTGAGTTTTGAATGTGGCCACGTTTACATTGGGGAAACAGGCCGCACCATAGAAAAAAGGCTGACGGAGCACGAACGATGCATACGCTTGTTCCACCCACTGAAATCAGCGGTGGCAGAGCATTGCCTGGACCTCGGTCACCGAGTGGATTTTAAAAGTACCAAAGTGCTATGCCGCACAGACAACTACTGGGATCGAATTGTCAAAGAAGCCATACAAATCAACATACACCAAAAGAACCTAAACAGAGACAAAGGCTTCCAGTTAAGTAATACGTGGAAGTCAGTGATCAATCACTATAAATCACCCCAATTCAGTAAGGACCAATCAGGGCCCACTTGAACGGCCCTCATGTGTATAAATACCGGAGAAAAAACTTGGCTCAACATTAACCCCTGATGACGATGACGGACTTAGTCATGGAAACGTTGGGAACTACAACCCGATACGACACCCGGTGGGAAACCCGAGAAATATTCCTGCAGTCCTCAGGTATGTTAACTTCAATGGCTTTGTTATTATGAACCTGCTTTCTAACTGAACCTTGGAATATAACATTTTTATCATTTCTCTCTCTAAAAATTCACTAGAGTGACCGTTATTGGGCCCATGGTTGAACTGTGACTTCAATGGGCTCACTTATATTGACTTAAATGGCTTTGTTTTTATGAATCTGCTTTCTATCTTAACCTTGTATTATAAGCATTTAACTCTGCCGTGAGTGTCGTCATGTTTGTTGATTTCAATGCCTTTGTTTTTATTGATCTGCTTTCTCCCTGAACTAGTACTTTAAAAATTTATTTTATATTGACTGCAAAGCCTTTCACTTTATCCACCTGCCACTTTTCTATGTAGTATATTGTGTTTATCTTTCCTCCCTTTCTGGCTGCGGCAGGCCAGTGCAAGGGACAGGAGGAGGCAAATGATGCTCAACATCAATTAGATTCATAGTAATTTGGTATTCATAAATAATGATAATAAAAAATACTTGTAATTTTTTAATAAAGCATCAATTACTCTATCTCATGTTTTTAATCCATATTATTAACCTTTTTCCTCAAGTCAGTGTATTATTGCGAAGTGGTTACTTAATGTATTTTTCCACCTAAAAATCTATGACATTGATAAGGGCACATTAAAAGCTAGTTGAATTAATAAATTATTAATTTCATTGTAATTTGAAATGCTTGGAATTTGTATGTGATATAAATAGATATTTGTACCTTTTTAATAAAATATCAATTATTATGAGTCATGTTATCTAAATCCAAATAAACAATCTTTTTCCTTCAAGTCAGTTTATTATTGCATAGTGGTTAGTTAATTTTTAAAGATTTTGCTTATTGGGTGCTTGATAATATAATTAATTCTTGTTGGAGTTAATGGGTGAATAAGTAGAGATCTTATTGTGGTGGTCAGAGGGTTTTCCCTTCAGGGAAGCTTCCTCAATATATTTCATTAATTGTAACGCAAAGGTTCCTTGATAAAAGTTCAAATGAAAAGCAGTAATATAATGTATCCCTGGAAAATCTAGATAATGAAATCTGTATTTAATCCCTGAAAATCTGTAGTGTGGGGCGAGATATTTCATGTATTAAATCTAGATATAATATGAGAAAAAGAGGACATAGCAACACCTTTGCAACAGATTAAATCTAGATATTATTGAGATTTCATGGATTTCAAAATACGAGTTTAATACAGATTTAATCATTTCTGTGTTTGTAGGGTCTGTATTTTAACGGACATCTAGGAGCATTAATCGTAGATTGATGGCGACCTGTCTCTAAGATCGGTAATTCCATCTTTCCGATGATTCAGAAGAATTCTTTCGGGTCTGAGTGAACGACGTCAGGATAATCATTAGCTATATCAGTATTTATTATCATTACTAAGAGGCTGGTCTGTTACCACTAGTGAGTTGAAACCATTATAACATCAGATTCTGATCCATAAGGAAAAAGTCTGTACGAGAGAGCGGTAGTCAAAACTTCACTGGTCAGTGTGCACTAACTGTGATAGGCACGTTCATTTACTGCCATCTTCCCTAAAACCCCCCTGTCATGTTGCGGGGTGCACTCACGAATATTGGAGAATCGCATTTAGGTGGGAGAAATATTAGACAGCAGATGTTATGGAGGAGGGGAGTAGGGATAGTTCTTTCTTGTTCCCGGAAACGAGGAAGGCAGAGGTGTACAATGTACATATATCCTCATCCCCTGGGGCGGGGCCAGGTCTCTTCCCTTATCTTCGCCCCTTTAAGGGACTGCCATTAGCAACTCTAAACGTTAGTTTGGCCCCAATGCAGAGTGTAAACTCGGTGATGAGAGATACTTGTAGGCAAGGCCGGAACTAGGAGTTTTGTCAGGGTGGCAAAGATCGGTTTGCCGCACAAAGCTATTTCCTTGAGATGAGATAGATGACATTACTCACCGTATGTTTGCTATTAAGAAGTTTTATTATTATTAATTTTTAATAATAAAAAACTAATAATAGCTATTAAATCATTTAACGAGCAAGATTAAATTACCTTTTTTAAAGAAACTTTTCAAATCTTGCCGCCCCTGAAATCTACCGCCTAGGGCACGCTGGGGCCCCCTGTCCCGCCCTACTTAGTTCTGGGCCTGCCTTTAGGGACACTTTAGGTATGCTTGTAAAATTCATTAATTCGATTTCGACTCTTTAGGTTTGCCTCTTTCTATCTCTTTCCCTTTCTCTCTCTCTCACGCGTACTTGAGCTAATAGTATTCACACTTAGCAAAAGTTTGAGATGATGGATCGAAAATGCATAGTAAGATCCATCCAAGAAAATAGTAAGGCTGATGATGAATGTACGCATGACGCCAGGTGATGTTAAGCCGTATCGAAACCGGTCGCAAATATATATTTTATTTTGCGGAACGGCAAAGTTTTTTTTCCTTACCCTTTGTGCATCATGAAGGAGTTCCACCATGTTACGCCACCCACCATCGCATTTAGTAAGGCTACGGTTAAGTTAATCAATGTAAGGTTAGGTTTACTTATTTTAACCTAGGAAACACCAGAATGTATATGACGGATTATCACTGTATTACGCGGCCATGGTCCAGCGCATGATTCAATAAGGCTGAAGGTAGTTGCCTCCGAAATAAATTTTCTCATGGTGGGCGCATTGATAAATCTATTATGTAAAGATTAATTAAATGTAAAAAGAAGTATTGCTTATAATACTTTTATGAAAACATGTCCTTAATTTTACTAACGCATGACATTAATGTTGATTTACGAAAATATGTGTCGGCCTCCGTGGGGTAAGTCCTCCCCTGCCATACCGAAGGTCGCGGGTTCGACTCCCGCCTGATAGGTTGCCCCTTTCAGGACATGGTTGTGTGTGATCGTCTGATGCAAATTGTTAAAAATCCCGATGTAAAGGCCTGATTCTTCTGTTTTCGGGGGTAATTGATAAATTAATAAATCTCAAGGACATTGTAATTTTTATTTGCTTGAAATAAAAAGCAGTCGGTCACACGAAGATTTTCATTTTTTAGATTTTGTATTCCAGTGTGCCATATTCACTACTTATTTCCTCAACACTATCGACTGTAATGCAACGTTATGAACGATTGTAACTTGGAAATTAATCGTACGATGCTGTTACAGGTATCGCATGTAAATAAGTGGGATATTTTCTCTCAGAATGTGCTTAAGGTTAATGAATTATTGGAAGAATAATTTTAGCTATCGAATCATACTCTCGCGCTTAATTTTTCTTTATTTTCATCATCTCTGGGGGTTGGGGGTAGAGTAGTGCCCTTCGCCCTCCCCCCCCAATTTTTACCCCTTAGGGGGAAGGGGCACGTATTGAAGAGGGTAGAAGGGGATTAGTTTGAAAGATTGGGGGAAAATATGGTATATGGGCGGTGAAAACGTGCGGGGAACAACGGAAATTGGTCCTATGCATTAAGGGAGGACGTATTAGGGCGAAGTGCGTTGGCCCTTATGTCCGCATGGAACACTCAGCATAGTTAGGCGTCTCGCCCTGTGGATACTGATCCGTGACTATGGTTTATAGCTGACTGACGAAACCTAAGCAGTGATGGGGTTTTCTTAATGGACTAACATCTGCAGCCCCACGGTGATGAATGAACTTTTCGATACCTCCACCGCACAAATACTCAACAATCGCCCACCGAATCAAATCCGCTCCTCTAGTACTACTAGACATGGCCCTAAAGAAATTAAGATTCGTCAAGCGTATTGTGGGAAGATTTTTGGATGAGAAAGTGAAAGAAAGGTGCTATTTCGCACCCGTCCGTCCGCACCTTGAATATGCAGCGACCGTATGGGATCCGGTACAGAAAGACTTGGAAAAAAAAAGTGGACACACGATTGACCAAATTATGACATGTCGCACTGTTCGTAAAGATTCAGCGAGAACGCTTGTTACAATAAATCAAGTGCTTTATTATATGCATCAAAGTTTAAGTATATTTAACAAAAAAACTCCCTATCATACCTGTTTGGTAGATATTAACAGATCTTTTCATATTTTTTTCCGTGTGGAGTAGAGTCTTTTCATTATTTGATCGTATCTCAAATGCAAAAAAATCTTACGTCTGACAAAATTCTCGGGTGAAATTTCCAAAATTTCGACTCTCAAACATCAAATACGGTCTACTCTAAATACTATGAAAATTTCAAGATGTTAGCCTTCGTATTAAGGTGTTTATTCGTATTAAGGTATTTAAGGTGTCACAAAAAATACTGGTTTACCGGGAGCTCTGTGCCCCATAAAATGGATCTGTGTAATGCTGGACACTATTCCCGGATGTATTCATGAAACCTTTGGGGAAAAATAAACTTTTTGATGCACGTGTGATTTCTCTGCAGCTTGTGGCAGTGTGTATCACGAAGTTGAAAGGGTTAATAACTCCAGAGAAAAGCAGAGATCGAGTGAATTATCGCGGCATCTTTCATCCAAAGTAACGCATCTCTTTTGAGATTACGGCGATCAGTTTCAATATCACTATAAAAACCGCAGAAATGGTGTGCCGCTGATCTAAATTTAAAATCTTGGCGTAACAGGCCGAGGAACTAAGCCATGCAACGCAACCCTATAATTAAAGAAACGAAGCAGATGTGAACCCATCCAAACAGATCGGGGATAGCCTCAAACCGGGGAGGTCAATGGAATAACTCAATGTCTGACACGTGGAACATTTATCAGACTATTATTTTCATGTAAAAATAAGGGTTTTTAAAAAATAAATTCATTGATCGTAATAACTATGCGTTAAAAATGATACTTCTCGATTTAATGCGAAATATTTTGCAAATCTCTGGGTGATGTTGCCTATAGTTGGGATGGTAGGGACGTCATTCTGTAGTACATTACAGACAATCGATGACCCAGCATTGTAACCAACGTTGATAATTGACAAAATTGTCTCGGATTGGCACCCGAAAAGGCTTTTTAAGGCAAAATTAATTGAATGACACTGTTCAATTTTCCTTTTCCAAGGTTTGACCAAATTTTATCTGAAATTCCTGGGCTATCGGGCATCGTAACAATGAATTATCAATGTTAAAAGATTGTAGGCTTACCCGCTGATTATTATTGATAAAATATTCTTGGATTTGGAATCGGGTAAGGCTGCTTGAAGGTAGAAATAACTTGATGATGATGATGATTGGCAGTTATGATGCCCGATATCCCAGGAATTTCAGACAAAATTTGGTCGAACCTAGGAAAAGGAAAATTGACTTTTGACTTACATTGACTTTTCTGATAACAAACGAGGAAGTGTCAAATGCAGCCTCATATTTCAGCCCTTTTCCTTAACCGATACCAAGATTTGTAAATAGCATTCACTAGGAAAGCCTACGACCTTTTATCAGTGAAAATTCTTGTTACGATGTCCGATTGCCCAGGAATTGTGATAGAATTTGATCAAACCTAGAAAAGAAATCATGCTGAATATTTGCATAAATGTAGTTTTTAATGTGGGAAATAGCATATCAAAGGTCCCTGGAATTCCTTCCTAAGCTTCGAAGTTTAGTGGGCGTCAAAACTGCAAGAATGACTTGTAGATGTTACGTGACTGCCTACATCACACAATATGTGTTAAAACTTAAAATGATCGTCTGCGAATGTTTGCTACGTAAATATTCTATACAATGCCTACTTATGTCATTAAATTGACTTTTGTGAGTAATTATGAACGAGTAAATGCATCCTATTATTTTAACTAGTCCCGAATTTTATTTATATTTTCTTCTAGCCTAATAATTTATGATTTGGACATCCAGAATGATAGCATTTATCCAGAATGATAGCTATTACCCATCTAATGATGCTGTTTTCATTTTCATAAGTTGTTTTGGACTGCTAACAAAATGATTTTTATTAATTATTTCATATCTGCATGGATGAAATTCATGTCTGCATAGTCCAGGTTTGTTTGTGTGAATGAAGTTTAATTTTCGAGCAAGCCGCGTTTCGGCAAATTTATACATCGGCATCAGGGCTTTATCAATCTTTTATTCAATTCAATCAACCAAAAATTTATCATTATTATAATTAATTATCTTATTGAAATATTGAAAAGATTGAGGAAACCGTGTTGCTGAAAAATAAATTTGTCGGTGCCTTCGCTTTGATCGAAATAAATGCCACACGAAGCCAAAACTAATTAAATGTGAACAATAGTTATAATTTTTTCTTTGTACACCTAATTAATTACTTAAATACCATGATTTACAATTTCATCCTACTCGATTGTCAAAAAACTTGACTTGTAACAGTGTAGGATTTAATAGGGATTGATTGGAACTCTCATGCCACACACAAATAATTGTTGCTAGCCGGGAGAGACACGTTAGCTCCAACCCACGTGAGGAAATGTTCCTCATGTATTGTAATGACGAAGTTTTTACAGCTTAACGTAGCATATATGGACGTAGGAGATATGGTGGTAATTAATGAGGGCAAAAAGTTAAGGAAGGCAATCATTTAATTAAGTAAAAAAAATTTCCGTTGGGAGGCCTTACGTATTTACGAGTTACTAAATAAATTCATGATGGTAAACGAAGTGTATCTCAGAATCTAATGACTGGTATGCGAGAATAATAAAATTGCAGGATAAAGTGAGAAAAGTCGATGGGGAAGCTATATCGTCAAAAACTCAATTTGGAAAATGGAGTTTGTAATAAACTTTAGTCATTTGTTTAACTTTTTTCAAATGACGCAGTAATTACCTTTCTCAGTGCACGGTTCCCAAAATGAGGAATTAGCATCTATTGAAGATTGGTTCGATGCAGCTCTCCACTCAATTCTCCCATGAACTAATCTTTTTACATCTATAAATTCCTTTATCCTGTGCTCATTATTTCATATAAAAGCCTTCCTCTATCGTTCCTGCTTTCCACATGTCCGTCGACAATTATTTCCGATCGTTGTGTCTCAGTGGCGTAACTAGGAATATGCATTGGGAAGGGATGGATGGGTCTGGAGGGCGACCCCACTCCAGGCAACGGGAAAATTTTTGAAAACTGACATGCCTGGAAATCAGGGATGTGATCCCATACGAAACTTTACGTTTTGTGCCCGATCCGAGTCCAAATGCATGCTGCATGCTGGTGATTGATCACCCCCTGCCAAACACCCTAGAGGTGGCTCGCAGGGTATTATGTACATGTAGATGTAGATGAAAAGGTACGAAACGATCCGATTCATTTGGGACCAGGCCGGCACGAAACTTTTCACTTTTAAATAGGGATGGACGGATCCAGGATTTTTCTCGAATCCGGATTCGGATCGGATCCTTGACTTTCGGAGCCGGATCTTTCGGATCGGATATTTTCGGATCCAAATGCATTTTCAAATTCCTAACGCTGAGATTCCCCCGATGATTGTTCAATCTCTTGGGAAGAGTCGCACTATATGCCAGTCGTATTTTGCCTTATTAATTTTCCACGGTTGAAATTCTCCTGCGTAACCTCTGCGAGAGCTTTTAAATAAAACGGTTCATGAGTAGGACAAGAATCGCATGCGACGGCGCATTCGAAGATAGAATCGGAACTCTCTCCACCCTTATGCATTCACTTTGGCTTTGCATTCACTGAAGTTATTATTTAAAATTTCGGATCTAGATCCGATGTCTTATGCGACTTTGGATCCGATATATCCGGTGAAGGGCAACATCCGCGGATATTTGGATCCGAGGTATCCGATCCGACCATCCCTACTTTTAAAAGTTACGGGGCGCATACACTTTGTTTTCTGCGTCGTATAGTTTGGTGCCGGGTGGCACGAAATTATTCGAAAAAGTGGTTAAAGTGCCTGACCGTGAGTATGAGCTCCATTCCCCCTTTCGTAGAATTTTACATAGATAAATGCTCTTCCTCCTCGGCCTCTATTCGCCTTTGAGTGAGTGAGATGTAATATCCGAAACTATATTCCACTTCATGGTACGAAACTCTCGTGTCTTTTCGGATCGGTAGTTTTTTCCTTAAAATGCCATGTCGGACTTGAGGTGGTTTCGTGCCATCCCATTTTATGCCTTTTCGGTTTAGTGCCTTAAAGTGACAGCGGTCCGAAACTATTGAAATTTCGTGCTTTAACCCTTTCATTGCGTAACATTTTCTCAGAGTTGTTTCACGTTGGCGGAGAATTTTTTTTCACTGCATTCACTTTGTTTTTCGAAAATATGAAAACAAGTTCAATAAAAAATGGATTTTTATATTAATTTGACTTTTTATTAAACAATTTGTTAATGGCATCACAGTGATGCCATCCGCACCCATGTGATAAATGCTCCGGATATTTATGCAACCAGTTACACAAACATTAGGAACGACGGACAACATATTTTTACGTAGCAACTAAGAAGCTTGAAATAATTTCTGTAATGATGGCGGAATTGAATTATAAATTAAGATAAATGTTTTTCAGATGTCATCCACTATCCATGCATCAAATTTTGGGTAAATAAAAGTTTTTGAATTTTCATTTTCACATTTCAAAAATTTTAAATTCACTAGTTTATACTATATTTTCTAACTTAGATTTGCATGCAAACATATGAAATTTATTTTATCTTTTTGACATTTTCTTTTGCATTAATTCCGCAAAAATTAACTAATAATTGTGAAACTCTCTGAAAAAAGGGTTCAAACACAGCCCTGTAAAATTCTGCACATCATACACCATCAGAGATATACTGATTCGCCACTTTTTAGTCGTTCTTAGTACGTGAGGAGGATTAGGTATTTTTTCTGTTTGTCCTTAGAGTTTCGGCGGTGTAAGTCTTTTTTGAGTAACTCAATGATATTTGAACAGATTATTATAGTTTTCCATGCATAATCTCAGTAGGGTAGCCATGTTATGGTTTACAACCCCCATTGAAGCGCCAAAAATGGGTAAAATGGTCCCCGCACCCTCCGGAAGGGCCCCAAAATCTCCGGCAAAAACCCCCCATTTAAAAATCGTGGCTACGCAACTGTATAAACTGTGCCCACAGAGAAGAAATCTATTGATTAATTTTCGCACGATTTTGTTTGCATGTCCCCTGCCTCCAACATCAGGATCCTTCGCCTCAGAGTAAATTATAGCATGTTGCACGAGGCCATTAGGCTCAGAAACCATATATAATGTTATGCCGTGTTTGTGACGCCAAAGCAGCATGGACTCATGAAGCAGAGTTCTTTACCCGGATAGTAAATTTCGTTCATTCTTTGAGTGAATAAATTCAAAAGGGGTCGAATTTTATGCAAGGGGTCTCTTGGTATCGGATCATCTACTATAGGGCTCCTGCCAGAATGCATGCAACGGAAAATTAGTTGAAATCGGTCTCGGGAAAAAGTGCTGTGAAGGAAAGAAACTTCGAAGATGTTTTCCTAACTTTTCCAATAATCTGGAATGGATCGCCATCTTACAATACTTCATACAATCATTCATAAGGTATATCAGACCTAAAATGTCTCCCATTCCCCACGAGTAAGATTCTTATGCTCGGTTATCCTTGAAGAACTGCATGTTGAGACGCATTGGCAAAATGAACCAAAGCCTTTCAGACGAGAGAATTTCCTCCAGCTCCCACATACTTGCATCCTCAACGTAAACCTCAGTTAACACCCATAAAAAATACTACAATAAAATACTTGACAACTATAAAATACAAAATACTGATGAGGTTGCTCTTTTGCAGTCAGAAAGAGATGTAAGCGTAAATTTAGAACCGACGTACAAGAAATATCTAAACGTGTATTTTCCAGATAAAACGGCAACGCATAATAATCCTAATTGTTTAATTGCGCATAGGAATTTTGCTGACTTTCTTTTCTGATTATAATAGCTCTATTTGGTCGAAGTAAAATATGTAAATTGCTTCAAAGTTAAAAAAAAACCTTCGCGGAGAAGACCCAATGCAGTGTTCCATGTATACACTTGAGTAAATTGTGCCAGAGGTAGTTTTATTGCGAGGAGGTATTCTAAGCCTAGTTCACCAAAGGATGATACATAAACGGTCCATGGGGTTTGTAAATAGGAATAAAATTAAAAATAAAGGTTTCTCCCATATTCCACATAAGTGGCTAAATATATGGTAAATACTGAAATTTCCAATTGAAAAAGGCCATACGGTAATATTAGAAAAAATAAAATCTCTATAGAGGAGTGAAAATGCACGCAATCGAAAGATGTCCGAAGAAGAGACTGTACTAATGGCTAGAGTCGCAAAAACTGAGAAGGAAGAGCTGACCTTCTCCACGACATGCTCACAACAGAATACTTGCATGCATTTCTAATAAGATTGGCAAAAATACTTCTAAAAATAGAGATAACAGGCGGCACAGAGCGACTTGTAGTCTATTCCGCGGTGACGTAGAACTACTCCTTTATTTGAACCCCGAAATTCGATCATTTTTTCCCCAAGGATTTCCCCAATTATAATTTCTCATTCAGAATGAAAAAATATAAAAGTTTTCCTAGAACCTTCACTATTTCCGGTGAATAACAAATTGGTGGTCATAATTATTCCCACCTAGTTACTTTAACAAACTCATACGAAATAAATGAGTAAAAGTCGAAAACATCTATTTCTTTTTCCGTAACCAATATAATCAAATTGAAAGGATCGTTCAGAAAATGAGTGGCAAATATATTATGGAAGAAGGTTATGATTTATAACAGTATTATGTAAATATTAAGTTTAAACAATAATAAAAACAGCAACAGATTATTCAATTGTGTTTAGCGTGTGTATAGTGACCGTATTTTAAAATACTAAAATATTTTTCGTCGATGAGATGGAAGGAAGATTATGACTAAATATTGTTTAAAAAAATTTTGATATTACTAAAACGAGAATAATAAACTGCAAATGTGGCAACATTTAGTACAAATATTCAGAAGAGTAAAGAAAATATCACATTTAAAATTTTTTGTAATGGCGAAAAATCTTACAAATTAAAAAGTACTCCATATATGTAAAAAGTTGTACAAAAAAAATTTAAACTATTTTTCAAAAACGGAAGGCATATCCAGATTCCCTAATCCATTGTGTATGCGGGAAACCATCATGAGAGTAGACAGAACAGAGCGGAGGAGCGTAGGGAGCGATTGAAGGACATAGGCCGGCGTGGCATCAATGTGATGCCACCCGCCCGTTGGCAGGACCTACTCTGGGCATCAATGCTATGCCATCCGCACTCAAAGGGTTAAAGTGCTTTTTCGTATCGGATCACATCCCTAAGTGGAAATAAATTTTACACCAATTCGGCACTTAAAATTTGGGTTTCACTCGTAATTCTGCGGGAAATCATCACATTAAGGAAAACATAAGAATACTTTTAAATTTTCTGAGGCTTTGGAGGGAGGGGGAGTCTATCCCCACATCCCCCCCATAGTTACGCCTCTGTTGTGTCACATGATAAAGACAATTTAGTTGTTCCGTCTTCTCTCCCAGGGTTTTTAAAGACTCATCTCATACTCTGCTTAAAACTCCCACTACACTCATACGATATACTAGGGATGAATCGATTCTACTTTTATCGATTCCCATTCTTTCAAATAGATTCTCGAATCTATATTCCGGTTCCATAAATTCTTATTCTTGCTAATCGGTGGGATAATGAATTGTAAGTAGCATTGCTTTCATTTAAGCTCAAGAATTGAGTGGAATAAAATAACAGAGACAATTAAGTGGCCCAATAAGTATATTGATTAAAATGGCGAATTTACATATTGCTAATATATCCTCAGATTTAATAAAATAATAAACACTTAAACTGTTTCAAACATATATTGTTAACTCAATAATGTACAGTGTACAATGACTCAGGAGTGTGGCGGCCTTTATGCCCCAAGCTTAATGTCTATTTTAAAAATATTTATCTTCCTGGAATCGAGAATCTACTTCGGCGAGGGATTCTCGATTCCGATTCCGTGCAACCGGTGAAATCGAGAATCGATATTTGGAATCGACTCATCACCACGACTCATTACTACGACACATCACTACATTTACAATCGACTCATCCATTTGATAACACTACATTTTGAACGCTTTCAGTATTGATTTCTACGCTGCTGTATATTCGCGTGCCGTGATTTTTCTTTTTAACCTCGAGGAATGTTGTTCATGATGACAATAGATAGTGTATATGAGCATATAAAGAAATTCTTTGATTTGCTTCGCGAAGTCGAATTGTAATCGAAGTCATATCATTCACGTAAATTGCATTGAAATAACGCCACGGTCGGCTCAAAGAGTTGGGAAAATTGTTAAAGTTAAAATATCAGAAATGAATTAACCGCATCCTGAGTGCTCTATTTTTTCTTTTTTTTTCTATTCCACCTAGATCGATCACGTCTTCAGTAGAATTTTTTTAAAACTAAATACCTACACGAAAATTATTGGTATTATTATACTCATGAGGTAGGTGCGAGACTGCACGATTCAAAACACATTATTATTGCTTATATTATAATAAAAGTAGGGCCATCGTATACTAAATCATTGGACTTTAGAAAGCATAATAACCGTACAGACAATGTGGATTGATAAATTAAAGTCGAATCACATTAATTAAATGAAAATATCGCTAATTTTGGCTCAAATGGCAGGTAAAATTATTTAATAATTTACCATTTATTGCAAGAATTAAATTGTGCTCCTTCTCGGTAATTTTATTTTGCGTTTACGCTGGTGGACGCTAATACTAGACGTCGCGGAAGACTACAGTATAATTAAAGGTTATCCCTGAACGAGTGAATGAACCAGATATCAAATGATGTCACAAACTCACATGAAGTGGGTGGAAACTTGGCGCTTTCTTATTTTAAACTTGCGAGAGAATGGCTGAATGGCGATTTTTTTCGCCTTAAATTATCTTTATTTACTATCTTATAGTCATCGAGATGGAATTTAAAATATTTATGTACCCTTGTGAGAAATACCTTACCTAAATTAAATCGAGATAACACGTGCGGAAATCTTTCTTTTGAAATACGTAGTCGCGAGCCTTTCTCCTCAATTCCTTTTCAGCTTCAACGACGTCACGCCTAAATATTTTATTGTTTTTACGAAAGGACGCCGCCCAGAAGCCTCGACGCATCCACGTGCGTGATTTCGTTCTTCTCCCAGGAAGCCCTTCAAAGCAGCTTCGCCCGCCGTTTCTTCTCTCCCGTTCCGCACGGTGTTCTTCAATTTTTCCCATCCAGGCGACGCGACCGCCGACGCAGTGAGTGCTTCGGTCAGTGGGAGAAAACGTGATGAAAGGATTTATACCACGACTTTTCCTATTCCTCGGAAATTGGGCTTATTTTTTTGCCTCGCGTTGTTTAGCACCATCACACTTTCAACGAGAAGCCGTACACTCAAAGGTGAAGATTTGCACTGCGCCAGTCCTTAAATAAATGGTAGTTTTCGTTCTATAATTGGGAAATCTGAGATGTTCAGCATAATGCTATTTTCTCTATCTATTCTAACCTCCATATCGTAGATCGTATATATCGTAGATCAAAGAACTACAGCGAAGTTGTAACTGTCATGCTTCATCAGCGTAAATAGTTGGCTTGTTCTTCAATTTTATTTCACTCTTGATTAGGACCATTAGGACTGAATTTGAGAAATATAAAGACACAAAGAATCCCTCTTCGTCAGTGGTTCCCAAAGTGGGCGCTACCGCCCCCTGGGGGCGTTGCTGTAGTCTATGGGGGCGAAAAGTGCCAAGGGAGCGGCAGGGGGGTGCCGAAGGGTCCTGACAATGTGACAAATGCGAAGGTTCCGTAACCTTCCTTTTGTCTTCATTTTCAAGCTTCTCTTCTAAAGTTTACTTTGTTTCCCGCGTATGGAAGTAATTTAAACCATGTGTTTTCTTACATTTTATAGTAAGAATGGTTGAAATATATTTCCAAGCCTTTCTTGCACAAGGGTAACGTTTGAAGGGGTTTAGTTTCATATTCATTTGGTCTATTGTTGGTACAACTTCACGACACAGAAAACTTAATTATTTATTAGTAATTTAATTAGTCATTGGTTTTAATTTAATTATTACAATGTTCCTCAATTGGTCAATTAGTATATGATTCTGATTATTATTTTAAAGATACCGATTAGGAGGGTGTTGAGTATAGGTTTATGGATCCAAAAAGTTTGGGTGGCTCGAAAAAGTTTGGGAAACACTGCTCTACGTGTTCCACCACTCAGTAGCGTTACTAGGAATAGGCTCTGGGGGGGGGGGGATAGCCTTGGGTGGCGACCTCCCAACCCGAGGCAACGGTGTCCGGGATAATTTTTGAAAAATGAAATGCCTGGAAATACATTTTACATAATTTTGGCACTAAATATTTAACTCTAAGCAGATGCAGTTATTATATGACGAAACTAGATAAAAGTTTTAAATAATTTTTTAATTTTCTCTGAGGCTTTGGGGGGGGGGGGATCTATCCCCTTATCCCTCCATAGTTACGCTACTGCTATCACTTGGTCTACCTAGGCATCCTCTTCATCTTTGGTGGCTTAAGTGGAGGCGGCGTTTTATATAAATTCATCAGTGTTAAGTAAGATAATGGTACTAGAAAACATGTATCGTGGTACGTAGATCTTAAATGTAGGCTTGACAAGCGTATTCGAGCGTGAGAACTCGCCGGCACTGCATGAATCTCGGAAACTAGTTCTATGAAACGTACTCTAAAACATGGTACGCTACGCTCGTGCAATTGTTTGGATTAAGGAATGGGGGAGAAGTAATTGGAGTTGGAAATTACTTCCATGTAAAATTATATGAGTTTAGAGCTTACCTATATGTTCATCTTAAAGTGGTCGTTAGCGACTACTAGATAAAAAATACTTTTTTGTACACCTTAAAAATATTTACAATCACAGACGACATTAACCGTGGTTTAAAATCAAAGTAGATTATAGAGACTTTGTATAATTTAATTCTTATATCTTTAGGCTATTTTTTTTCTGCTATTTGAGCCGACCGCAGCACCATATTCATGTAAGTAACGCGATAACCACTGTTCAAAGCCGGTGTAATAATATGACTTTGAAAATTAAATTTCCAGATACTGTTGCACGCAAATCCTATTTTTGTTGGCTGTCAGTCGATTTAATAAAAAAAGAGAGAAAATTGCGAACTTTTAGCTTTTAGCTCTTCGAACTTTGAATAACGGATACTCAGTTTCTTAGGATTTCCAATGACTGTTCAACTAACCAATAGCCTTTACCTATATGAACACTCACTGGTGTTCCAGGAGGCCATTCTGTTACCCGAGGTAATACAATCATTTACATTGGTCTTCATTTATGTGTTTGCCATACGTTAATGAGTAATATTAATAGGTTTTAAATTTAAAGTCATACCAAAACATTGTATCAGAGATATCACTGTAATACATTATTAAACACTTTACCATCATCACTGGTCAGCAAACCTAGGATTGGTTTGACGCAGCTCTCCACTCAGTTCTCCTATCAGCTAATATTTTCACACCTACGTATTTCTTCTCTTTCACATCCTTCTTTACTTGTTCCATATATTTTGTATGAAACATTTAGGATTTGAAATCATTGGATGGTTAATTGTTTTGTACATTTATGAAAACCGATATCTACATCTGTTTGTATTAAAAGAGAGTTATTTCCTCAGTGGTGTCTGGTTGTATACAATATACAGGTTCATTCACATACAGCGAGATATTAAGAGGCCTCGTCGTCATATTGGCTTGTTGAACTTGGAGGTCATTCCTTATTCTTGTCTCATTAGTGTGAGCGCACTTATTACGAGGTCTTAGACGGCATTGGCCTGTCTCGAAGAGGGAGAGGACAGAAGAATGGCTGGAAGGTCAAGTTGAACGGATCGCTTGTCAGTGAGGGGGAGAATACAACTGGAAAAGGGGTTGATCATCCTTTTGAGGCCTGTTTTTGTCCCTCAGTGTCAGTCCTAATCTTTTCAACCAAATATTTCTAAAAAATTTAGCTTATCATTTATTTCTCTTGAGTTCAGGTCATAAAATTATCTGTATTTAATTCCCAGCCGGCGTTTCGGCAAATTAATTGTCTTCTTCAGGGCTGAGTTTATGTTTGAGTATTGGAAAAAATCAGCTACCCAGCCATTAAATTTGAGTTATATAGACTATATTTTTGATTAGATGATTTATGCCAAAGGCTAAAGGATCGATTTGGTTCATTTTCTAAATGAAATTCTCAGACTTTAACTAAAAGGTATTTTACATTTTTTTCGGTATTTCGGTATCGAAATTTTTTTAATGCATCTGCCGGGAAAGAAATATGCATTAGCTTATTGGACATAAGACAAATAAGCATTTTTTCTCATTAAATTCTTTCGATATTATTTTCGATATTTCGATATCGTAATTTTTTTAATACATCAGTCGGGAAATAAATATGCATTATTATATTATTATGCATTATTATATATTACTAGACACACACTCGAGGTAAATAAAAAGAAATATGTAATACTACATGGTCAAGAAAGAAATACATTAATTTACTAATGATTGTAGTTCGGCGTGATATTATCAATCGCATTAACATTTTAATTGAGGACCTGTTTATAAACTAGCAAAAAATCCATAAATATTTGTTTTCAATGAAAGAGGTTTTTAAATTGCATATGTTTTATTAGACCTTCTCTTTCAACCTTTGTCAAGTGCAAAAATGCCATTGAGGAGAAATCGTTTGTCCTTGATTGGAACTCAAGTTTCATACAATTCCTCTAAGTGTTCTAACGTGTAAACTACCTGTGTCTTCTTTAATTGTGTGGCTTTCCAGGAGGCGACATTATATGCGAATTCCATTTAGGTCTTCCAGTTGATTTATGGCAGTCATTTATCTTAGAACGCTTGGGTACCCACTTTTTTAAATTCTCTTAAAGGTTTACTGATGGTACAAGGAAAATAAAATTTTTGTACTTCCTACAATTACCCATTTGCTGATTCAGAATTTGCCGAGAGGACAAAGCAATTGCTAAACGAACGAAACGAATTGCTCTGCGAACAAATGAATTTTTCTCCCGTAGCTGATTCAAGATTACAGACGCGATTCGTCAACGTTACGAGTTCTGCTGTCGTTATGCCGACAAACGAATTTTTGACGCGACAGCTTAGGGAAAGTATCTACAGCAATTTTTTTAAAATTTGTGTTCCCTTGGAGGCATCCAATAATTACGTGAGGCGTTTAGGGTGGGAGGAATCCACCCGATTCTCACCCAATCTCACGTTAGGTCCTGACAAGTATCATGTAATTTTTTTTGCAAGAAACAGTGTAAAATTGCGATCTTAGTAATCGTAACTACAAGTCTTAGCTAATCTTAAATAAAAATAATAAAAATAGTTTTTTTTATTAAGTATAACGAAATCAAGCATGGTTAAAAGTATTTACACCAAGGCTGGGCAGAATTTCAAATACAATTATTTTAAAATAACATAAAAATATCCCAGGTTGGGCAGAAGCACAGGACCCAAAAAGATTTTAAAAAACACTCACATAACTAAATTTTCGATGGTATGCATCCACCTTCCTCAGAGTTAGGTCGGAGACTAATTATTTTAAAATACTTATATGCAATATATTTGTAATTTGTACTTGGTATTTCAAATGCACGACCTCAATGTATCTTGTATTTGGTATTTGAAATAAATATTTTTGGTATTTTCCTTTCTAAAATTAGATTCGTTTTCTTTTTCTTCGTGTTAGCAACTATCCATAACGTATTAAGGCAGGTTATATTTTTTTAAAGCTCTCTTAGTTTCCATACAAAAGTATTTCGTATTTAAAGGCATTTAAATACTATTTTGTAGTTTGTTTTCAAATACCCAATTCAAAGGTATTTTGTATTTTGCATTTCAAATATATTAGGAGCGGTATTTTGTATTTGAAATACTTCCCGGCCTATATTTTACCCAGCCCTGATTTAAACCGAAAATACGCATTTTTGAACAATCTCTAGTGAGATTAGAGGGAGGGGTCGAGCTAAATCTCGCCACATCTCACTAATAGGGTGGTTTCCTATTATTTTTTTATTGCCTAAATCGAAATATTATTACTCCTGGAGTACGTATTTCACGCTTTTAGATTTTTAAATGACGATATCTATTTTTCGCGATTAAATGAAAAGTGAAAAATTTCTAGCGCGTGAAAACGCGACGCGTAAGTATGAATGTCGGGAAATCTCTCCGTGTGACGTATTTCTGGTTCCCGCTGCCGCCTTGTGAGGTCACCTTGAGGCGAGTTGAGCGCTGATACGACGCAGGCTGCTAGCAGGTAGCTGAGTACCCTGCTGGCTGGTAGCGCTTGGCTTAAATAAGGATTATTAATACCTTATCAAATAAAGAAAACTTTCCGACCTTAGCCAGTTTTAATAAGTGATTATTAAGACATGTTTCCCTGAGCTCTGCGCCTCATGCATGCATTGGTAACCTCAGACGACGTATAACTCCTATCTTCTCGTATAGAAATTAGGTCCCTGTGACATCACGTGGAGTGGCATCGCATGGGCACCAATCTGGCCCTTTTCAAATGAGGATAAAAATGGACCATTGCCATTCGTCTAAACCGGTATTTCTAAAACGAAATAATTTGTATATTATGAATACACTAATGGTGGGTCTCGAATCGCAATCAATTACTTTCGTTTCCTTTGATGAAGGAAACTACCCTATTGTAAGTGGGGAGGGGAGGGCCAAAATCACCTCACATAATTTACGGACGCCCTCTTACCCTTCACAACCAATCGTCAATTGAGGCGGCTTGCTCGATAATATGTAGATGTAGATGTAAACATGCTGAAAGATGAATCCGATTAAAGTAACTAAACGTACTCTGTCTCCCAGATTTAGGTAAGGTCAAGTCTCAGATCGTGTTCATAGGGTTCATTTCAGTCACGGTCCCATTGCTGGCCACTCGGGTCCCTGCGACCGTAACATATCCCAATTTTCTCCTGAAGAGACGCCTGCGTTTCTTTAATCACTAATTTGGGAATCCGAAGAACGCTTTTGAAGATGTTTGTGCGACAAACGAAGTGTGTATCACGTTTAATAAAATTAAAGAAAATAGTCTCCTTACTGAACTTCATCGACTGACGGCCACAATAACTCTGAATCAGAAAATTATTATTAACCCTGAACACTTACAGAAGTGTTATTCCAGGTGGCCATGCTACAAGCTTAGGTAATGAAATCGATTAAATTGGTCATCAGTTATGCGTAGCCCAATATTTATGAGTTACATAAGAGATTTTAAATTCAAACTTATGGCAAAACATTATATCTGATTGTGAGGTATCCCAGAGACTGAGTATCAGACGTTTGGGCTATGAAATTATTCGAAGGTCAATTCTTTTTATTTACACATTATCAGATATCTATACATTACTTTATATTTTCAGAGAGCTATTATCCTCAGTGGTGCCTGGTTGTAAAATTTTCAGTTTCATTCACAGACAGCAGGAACGTAGAAATCATATTCATATATATGAATATGATTTCTACGTCATATTGGTTTGTCGATACATGCATTTATTATAGCCTCTCAGTGCTATTCGTGCATTTGGTCAATTGTTTGTTGTTTACACGGAGAAATTTTGATGGTGAATGTGTTTACGCATATAACCGCATTGGTGAATGCATCTTGTAAACATGCCTTAATTTTTATTATTAGTATTCTACCGATTAAGGTAGGTTTTCATGGAGTATTTAAGAAGTGAGCTGGGAGCCTCCCTTTCCTTCCAGCACTACCTTCTTTAATTCACTGTAAGGCCTACTCTCTTTCAATCTATATAAAAAATCCTATTCTTTTCCTTCCCCTCCCTCGTTTCCCTAACATTCTACCCTCTAACACCATTTTCAACATCCCCTCACCGCTAAGCACTAACTTCATCCATACCTTCTGTCTCCTCCGTATCTCATCTAAAAGCTGCCTCTCCTCGCCAACCATATCCAGCACTTCGTCATTCCTTTTCCTCTCCGTCCATTTCACCCTCTCCATTCTTCTCCATACCCACATCTCGAATGCCTCCAATCTTCTCTCGTCTTCTTTCCTCAGTGTCCACGTTTCCGCACCGTCGAGAGCTACACTCCAGATCAAACTCTTCACTAATCTTTTATTTAAACTCTTACACAACGATCCTCTCAGAAGCTCCTTCCTGTTCATGAATGCCTCCTTCGCTAATGCTATTCTCTTCCTTATGTCCTTACTACTGTATCCGTTTTCCTCTAACGTACCTACTGCCTAAATAGTTGAATTGCTCAACCTGCTCAACATGCCTTAATAATCACAATAAAAAATATATACTCTTTACTATACTATTCAGCGAGTTATAAAGTAATTAATGCTGTATTTAGATAAAATCATATTTATTACGTGAATTATGGTCGGTAAATTATGCTGGAAAAAGGTACTAAATTTAAAAGATGATTACTGAATTTTCCACCGTTGCATCAGCTTGTTCTTAGCGGATGGCATCAGGGAGACCTACCTATCCGACGAAGGAAATGATGTACTTGAAGTGCCCTCCACAAACAACTTAAGAAGAGATAGTGATGAAATTTTCTGCTATCGCCAGGATTTGAACCCAGAACAGCTGAATAGGAATCTAATACTCTAGCAACCACACCAACCAGATCCCCTCCGTGACTTTCGTCCAGGTGTGTTGGGTGGAAAGGGAATATTTGAAGAATTGAAGTAGGAAGAAGCGTTCGGTCTCCATGTAGAGTATTATCAATATTATTACTAAGATCGATCCAAATTTTAGCGATACCACTAACATATTAGATACATTAGACAATGAGGGCCGATTTTTATATAACTTCATTGATTATCATTCCAATTGTTTTCTAATTTCCCTGAAGTACATTACCAACAAGCTAAAACGTACGTCGTTATGACGAAGGTAGGTATTATATTTTAAATTATTCCTTGAAGTTAAGTTAATCTTTTAAGCACTTTAAGCCCATAGTATAAAGTAAATAATGAGGTTTTCAATTTTAATATTGTATCTCATCTCGTCTCATTAAAATTTTTGTTTTCATTACTTCTTGTATTTTTATATTTTACCTAAATATTAATGCCTTATTCGGTATGGTTATCCTTATTTTTTTAAAGTAGGAATGTCTATATAAAAGATAATCCCTCATGGCATTCGTGATAGCCTTCGATCATTAAAGAAATAGCTAAAGCCTCGACGTCGAAATTTACAATTCCCTGATTCAGTTCGTTTTAGGGCCCGGTGGCTGATTATTCAGAAACTAATGATTTCTATATTTATATTCAGCTACGACGTGGACGCTTGTCCTTCACTCGGAATGTATATAGTTTCTGGTCCGCTGGGTAAACGGCGAGGCCTCGATCTTCTGACGTCATTGGTGCCATCAATCTTTTAGTAGGCTTCTAAAAGATTATCGAACCTACCTTCGTCATAACGACGTAAGTTTTATCTTGTTGGTAATGTACTTCAGGGGAATTAGAAAACAATTGGAATGATAATCAATCAAGTTACATAAAAATCGGACCTTATTGTCTAATGTATCTAAAATGTTAGTGGTATCGCAAAATTTGGATCGATCTTAGTAAATGTTTTTTTCTGATTATATAAAATTTTCCCTCATCACCATTGTTTTGGATCTGTCGAAGTTACACTTCAAACATTGTGCTCAAAATTCGCTTGTTTGCAAAGTAATAGTTAGAATTCAACCCTTAATGAAGTCTTCATTGAAAATTTACTTTTTTTGGACTCCAAGCTTTGGAGTTGTCCAATATTTTCGAAATACCATGGGTGAGAGCGATAATTATTGATATAGCCAACATCGGTGGCTTTAGTTCTTTTGACTTGACTCACGTAGCCCCTAGGAATCCCCTGAAGCACACTATGAAAGGTACAGAGGGTTAAGATGATGAGAAGTGTTCCCAAATATTTTGAAAAATAAAAAATATAAACTTAGGGTGCATAAAAAATTACGTGTTTTCCCAAAGTTTCCAGCCAGGACCTCATGTTTTGAGAAATGCAACATCTGCTGACTCTAATTAACCATGAGGTTATCGCCAGCATTTGAACCAATTTCCCAATTACTGCAAGAATCATATATGACACATTATTCGCGTAACAGTTTTCGACGAAGCGATGAGACTTCATCATTGTTGATGCCAACAATACGAGCTCTTTAAGTGTGCATTTTTTATTTTTCAAAATGTGTGGGGGCTCTTTTCACCATCTAAATCTACTAGACCCTTTACAGAAGGGGTATTCAAACTTTTTTAATGCATGGGCCAAAAATCGATTATAAATTTTCCGGAGGGCCACAATGTTCCACGTCACTTTTACACCATATCAATAAAATTAAAAAACATATAATTTCAAAATGCAATAGTCGTTATTGGTTAAAAAGTTCAATCCATTAATGGGGTATTTGACACTGTTTATTTTGGTGGAGTGTGTTGATACTTTCTTGGCGTTAAATTACATTCTTTAGCCTCTTGGGGCCGCAAGAAATTAGCCGGGAGCTGCGAGTTGAAGGCCCTAGCTTTACAGATATGTCATCGTGATCTATATATTTGATATAAAATCCTATCTGATGCAATATCCTGGACGTTGATCATCCGAAGATCGTCAGATCATCATCGGATCGAATGTGGATTAACCTTAATCTGGCCCGCTCGTCTCTGGCACCGCTTTCCAGATGGATCTAGTAGATAATCTGGTTTAATCCGACCTATTTACTGCGGCAATTAGCCTCACCGGGGGCGCCTGCGCGTTTCACAGGATTCGGACCTCTTTGCCTTCTCACCTAATAATTAACCAACCTGATCCTTAACGGATGTGCTCCAGAAATACTATCGCCAGACCCTGCGTGACAGCTGAGGAGAGGGGGAGGAAGTGGAGTCCCGTGTTGGAAAGCTAATTGGGAACCGCGTCGTGGCTTTAATTCCGCCGAGTTCGGAAGTTTTTAATCACCCGACGTGAACGCCGTTTCCTACCTTGTTCCGAGTTCGCGTAGAGGCATGGCTAATGTTTAGTGGGATGTAACCTTGAGTGGAGAGGTAGAATTTTTTTTCTAGGACAAAGTTTTTGGACGAATAAACTTTAACTTTATTTTTCCGCAGAATTTTTATTGAAACACGGCCATGGTTTCGACGGTAAACTTCATCTTGTGGTAACCGTAAGTCGAAAGTAGGTCACAAAGAAAGTAAGTCGTGTTTTAATAAATATTCCGTGCAAAAGTTTGGCGATACATTATTTCAATTAATTAATGCGTTTTTTGACATTGTTTATTTTTAAGGAGTGTGCCGGTATGTGGTTGGCGATATATTATTTTCTTTAGCCTCTAAGGGCCGCAAGAAATTAGCCAGGAGCTGCGAGTTGAAGGCCTTTGCTTTACATATATGTCTTTCTTTTGTTTATTGTCTCCGGTCAAGGCGAATGATTTTTTCTCTGTGGATTTTTCGCACAATATATGTCTTATTTAGTTTATTCATACAAAATGTTCAGCGAATTTCACAAAGTATCTTCGGAAACCACCATCTTTCTAGGACAATGTTGTCGCATCGAAGCGGTTGGGTTAATATTTAATTATATATTATTTTCCTGCTCCTTTTTGTTATAAAATTGGAAGATGCAAGTATGGTGGAGCGGAATTTTTCCATTTTCAAATAAATATTTGCAATTTTTCGCGATTATGAACTTTATCACGAGAAGCCTCTCACTGTTAATGAACTATTTTCTCGTCTCTGGGATTATAACCTGCCTCTGAAAACAAAACACAAAGTCCACAAAACCGCATTCCTACCACTCCATATCCCTCCCCTTAACCTAAATACTTGATATGCCATGAATGTACATTAGTTTGAAAATATGAAAAATGAAATAAGTAGAAGACTGCCAAAGAATGGGAACTACTGTAAATAATAAAAGAGAAATACGTCGCGTGCGATAACACCGTTTCCACCTTGTTCCGAGTTTGCGTAGAGGCATGGCTAATGTTTAGCAGGATAACATGGAGTGAAGAGGTAGAAAATATTTTGTAGGACAAATGTTGTCCTATGGAAGGAGTTGAATTAATATTTATACCTTCTCCTGTTCTTTTTTTTTTTTAGTAAAATCCGAAAATGCAATCGTGATGGAGTGGAATTTCTCCGTATAGGTATAAATATTTGCTATTTTCAACGATTATAAAATTTATTACGACTTTGAATACGATGTGGGGAGGCCTTGGACAGAGTGAGATGGAGATGATTTCGGTGTTTGGGACCTGCCAATGAAGGGCAGAAAACCAGCTGATGATGATGATTATATTAATTTAAACCGTTTGAAAATGATACATTGACGCTGAAACCACATGATCGAAACCTATGTCGCAATACATTTATAATAGTGGAAATTGCAAATATTTATTTCTATACCTTTTTTGTTTTCGCAATGGCTTGGCTAATGTTTAGCAAGATAACCTTGACTGGAGAGGCAGACATTTTTTAAAGGCAAATTCTGTCGTATTGAAGCGGTTGAATCAACATTTGTACCTCATTCTGCTCCTTTTTTTTAAATAAAATTCGGAGATGCAAGCGTGATGGAGTGTAATTTTTCCGTATTGAAATAAATATTTACTATTTTCCTCGATTATGAAATTTATTTAGACACTGAAATTGATGTTGTAACATCGAAATCGAGGTCTTTATAAACTTTTTACTGTTAATACATTTTTTAAATCTTTCTTAATTTTTAATGGCATTTTTCACCGCAAAAAGTTGTTCATAGATTTAGAAATTATATATTTGATTATAATATATATTTATTTAACGGTGCTATACATTCGTATGTTTTATTTCATATGAAGAATCACGTCAAACGATTTTTCCAACTGTACCAAATGAAAAACAGTGAAGGAATGGTCAACTCTGTCACTAAAGTCCGTTAAAGAGATCTGCTTCTTTGATAATTTTCGAGTAATAAAAGAATTTAGCAGCATGAACTTAGGGCTGAGGAAGAGAATGGTGAAATGTTACTAGTGCAGTGCTGTCGTATATGGATGTAAAACATGAACCTTGGGAAGAAGAGATAGGGAAAGGATAAATGCTATTGAGATGTGGGTGTGGAGAAGGTTGGAGAGAGTTAAGTGGGTGGATAAAGTGAGGAAGGAGGTGGTGGAAAGGGTTGGGAAGGAAAGAACACTACTGAGAACTGTAATGAAGAGAAAAGAGAATTGGATTGGACATGTTTTGAGAGGGAAGGGTATTTTGAATGCAGCAGTCGAGGGAACAGTGGAAGGAGAAAAGAGAAGATGAAGAAGAAGGCTGAAGATGACGGACGCGGTGAGGTTAGGAAGAAGATACAGGGAAAATAAAGGGGAGGCCTTGGACAGAGTGAGATGGAGATGATTTGGGTGTTTGGGATCTGCCAATGAAGGGCAGAAAACCAGCTGATGATGATGATGATATTAATTTAAACCATTGGAAAATTATATATTGGCGTTGAAATAGGCCGTGAGATGACTGCGAAAGTGCTAGAGGCAGCAGGCCACATGCCACAGGTTCACTAGATGTGTTATTATGAATTTCGTCTAGCTGGGGTGAATTTTTTTCTAGGGCATGGACGTGAAACTTTATTCATGTTCTCTTTTTGGCGAGACTTAATCACCTTTGGACTTCTCATGCCACAGGTTTCTTTGAGGAAAAAAAAGCCTTTTGATATATAGTCTTGTCAGAGTCATCGACCAACGGTTTTTTTTGTAATGGTCCCCTATGTTATATAATTTTTACAAACAAAATAAAAATCAGTAAAGGCCTCTATGAAAAAATTTAGTTTTCGTCATTGATTTCAATATAGATTTAAAAAGCAATACTGTGAATCCTGCACAAGTGGCCGCCTGTATTGAATGACCTGAAGATGACGGACGGATTGACCAGTGACCACTTCAGTGAACGAAGTGAAGAGAACTTCCCCTCTCACTGAACGTATTTGCCGTATCTTGCAATATAATGCCGTATTTAGTAAAAACTAAATTTCACCTGTTTTCAGTGGCATAATACAGGTGGCCACATATTTTTCTCGGGGAACCGAAAAATGGTTCAGCCACAACCTCTTGGCCTCTACTTCCAAAAAAGACGCTATAAAATCGCTTAGGAATTAATCTTTTTTATCTAGAAACTCTACGTTCTAAGAATCATCCAAACAGCGATCCAAGGAGCTCGAACTTATAAAAACACAATCGCCCTTCTGTGGCCTGCCATCAGCATTTCTTCACTAACATCCTTGGCAATGCCATTTGTGCATAAATGGATAGAGTGTTTGCTTTTTACTCAGATGTACCGGATTCAAATCTCGGCGGTGGCAGATCTTTTTCAGGGGCTGCCTGATTTGCATGAGTGCTTTGTAGAGGGCACTTCAAAAGCAGCACTCCGTCTGTTGGATGGGAGGTTAAGCCATGGTCCCCGCGAGACCTTTCGTTAGGAGTAAGCTAATACCGACGCCGGGTTTCTCTATATACTTTCCTACTTACCCTTCCCACATGGCGAAAATGTCCATATCTGTCAGTCGCCTCTTCCGAATACCATGCCGTGTAAACATGAAATGGAAATTTTCAAACTCAGCTAGTTAATCGTGCCAGTTTCAGGTAGAAATTTAATTGATGGTCCATTTTTTTTGGTTCTCATTCATTTTTTTCGTTCAGGAATTTCTGTTTCTTTTCTAGAAACCCAACTTTCTAGAGCAGAAAGAATTCTTTTGTGATATCGTTCGGCAACTGCTCTATACTATTCTATAATCTCTACGTTTTCAAGATCGTTGAGGTCAAAGGTACATCGTTAACTCTTGAATAGCCCGCTTCCTTTAGATCTACTGAAAAACTCATAGCCGCCCCTCTATGAGACCGCAATCGATATATCTTCTTTCATACCGCTAGCAATGGTTTTTGCGAATGAAATTAATTGTGAAATTCCGCGCAGATTATCATATCAGTTGTAGGTTTGACTCACTTAATCTCCACGAATTTCATTTTCAAAAATAAACTCTTCGGTGATTTCATTTTCACGAAAATGAAATCACCAAGGAGTTTAGTTTTGACCAAGGACGAAACTTTACTCCCAAGAACGAGACTAAATTAATCGAAACTCCGCTGCTCATAGTTAAGTTTCGATCCCAGAAGTTGAGTGGAGAACGGTGGATAAGAGGGAATTGTTTCGACTCATTCCGTGGCCGAGTATAGAGAGGATAAAAAGTTTAGCTTAAAAATCAAATGGCCAGTTTGCGTTCACCGTTCTCCTGTTTGTGGTAAAAATATGAGTCCCCCATGCATCTAATTGCGGCAGACCGAACCTCTACCTCATTCAATCATACTTCGTACTCGGTGTATGGGTCGAAACTAAACTGTTCGAAGATGAAGCACGTGGTCCCTCCGGTGCGAAACGTAATCTGTGTTTCGGTTCGTTCCAGAGTTTTAGTTTAGTTTCGACTCGAAGAAGTTTTGGCTCCGATTTCGTTTCGACCCTGAGTTTAGCTACCTGGGTTTAAATCCATTTCGTTTTGTTTCTAAATTTCGCTCCTGGGAACGAAACTATTTAAATTGTACTGGTTTTGACTTTGACGTTTAGTTTCTATTGCCATTCCTGGGAAAAATGAGAAATTTCGCCTACTTCAGGTAATATATTCTCTGTCAATATTGAACCATTTAAAATTAATTTTCCTCCTATTTTCTCCACATTTGAATTATATTTCGAAGTACATTTTACTTAAATTTATAATTTTGGAACATACCGTTTTGAAAGAGGTAGCGTTGTGCTGATGGAAAATTGTATTTTGCAATTTTTGATATTGAAAAATGTTTACCCCTTGCAATTTTTCATAATTTTTTAAAATTAAATATTTACTTAAAATGTTTTATAGCTATTTTTCATTTCAAGAAGTATATTATATACAGTTATCTGATATTCGGTTCAACTTTCAATCTTCAAATCATGATAGAAATCGTAGTTACTGATATCTGTCATGGGTGGGACTCCGGCAGAACAAAAAAAAATGGTTCTGTAGGTTTAATCCGTACATGAAGACATTTTGGTGTCTATGCTACAATTCTTGTGGTAATGATATATTTTCGAATGCATCACCTCCTTGCGTTTACAAAATATAATAATACGATGAACCAATAATTAGTTGATATTAAATTTCAATCGGAACCATTCGAATCTTACCGTTCTCTGATTTAAGCTATACTTTTTCTCCTCATTTCTCTTGGGTAGCATTTTCTAAGGTAACATTTTACGAATAAAAATCTCAACTTAGTTATATTTTGGGGATTGAAACTCATTATAATTTATAAATGCAGTATTTTTGGCCACTCGCTTCAACCGAATGGTTTTATGAAGCTTTGGACTCAGTTTTGGATGGGATCAATTCAAAAGGTTTTCGCTTTTATCACTTCAAATACTCCTCTGTGATTCAATTGGCATTAAGGGGATTAACAACATCAAGATCTAAATGATCATTTAAATTATATTTCTGGTAACCATTCCGGGATAGATCTCAATTATTTCAGAGCTACTCGTAGCCTGGAGGTAGAGTTTTTTTTTAAGTAAAAGCGACACTTTGGCATATTGCTGGCGATGCTGATGTACGGAACAAGTATGGTAATTTAGTGGCTCCCCAAACAATTCTGGATGTGAATGTAACAAAAGTCTAGGCAAAGGGATGCATTAGCCATTTTTTTCACTATCGTTTGAGATAAATTTTAAAAAATAAGGAGACCAGACCATTATTTTTTTCGCTTTTCAATCCATCGATTACATCCATTCGCACGGCGAGAAATTGACGACCTTGACCTTGGGGCTAAGTTGATGAAGCCACGTGCTACTGCCGAACGGGTCACCGCTTCTCAACTACTCCTCACCCTCGCCTAGTTTTAAGTAAAAAAATGTAACTTTCGCATGCATATAATTTTGGATGGCCGATTTCGTCTCTTTAATTTTATTTAAAATGAAGTAACGTCACGAAGGTTTGTTGTGGTACGCACTTAGTGATCGATTTCTTCTCTCAATGAGTTGTCCTTGATTGAGTGAATGTACCTGAAATCAAAATGACGTCGTTACTCGCGAGCCGTGAGGGGAAAATTTAGTGGTCTTTTACTTCGAGCAAATGAGAGATTGGCGAGTGAAAAAGATTTACGTGGTACCATATTTTTCTCTTCCTTCCGCCGAATAGGGTAGTTTTTTCATCAAAGAAAACGAAAGGCATTGATTGCGTTTCGCTACTCACCATTAGTATATTCATAATTTAAAAATTATTTGGTTTTAGAAATCCCAGTTTAGACGAATGCCAACGGTCAATTTTATCCTCATTTGAAAAAGGCCAGATTGGCGCCCATGCGATTCCACTCCGCGTGACGTCACAGGGACCTAGATGCTGTACGAGTAGATAGGAGTTTTACATTGTATGAGATTACCAATAAATTAATGAGGCACTGAACACAAGGAAACATCTCTTAATAATCACCTATTAAAATTGACTTTGGCCGGAAAGTTTCCTTCGTTTAATATGGTATTAATAATCCTTATTTAAGCCAAGTGCTAACTGCTAGCAGGGTACTCTACGCTACCGCCATGCTCGGTAGCAAGTAACCTGCATCGTAGCGGCGTTCATAACCTCGCACCCAAGTGGCCTCACACTGCAGCAGCCAGACGTCACCCGGGCTTTTCCCAGCATTCATACTTAGCCGTCGCGTTTTCGCGCGCTTGAAAATTTTCTATTTTCATTTAACCGCGATAAATAAATATCGCCATTTAAAAATATAAAAGCGTCAAGTATGTACTCCAGGAGTAATAATCTTTCGATGTAGGCAATAAAAAAATAGGTAATAGAAAACCACCCTATTCTATCTCTGCGTGCTATTCAGGTCACTAGACCATTTCTATTTCATTTAAAATTTTCGTTGATCCGTGTGACGCAACACCTTACTTTGTAGAGATAATAATTCAGGAAATAGTGCAATTGCACGAGTTGGCCAAAATTAAAAGGACTCCGATCGGTCCGAAAATTGGTTTCTCGACGTATCATGTAATCTAGATTCAAAAAAGGACATTTTTGAAAATCGATGTTTTTGCCCATAAAAAGTAGAGGAATAGAGGCAATTGGCTACACTGTCATCGATCGAAAATTTAGCGATTCGACATTTTTTCCTAGGGTTTCAAACGATAGTGGAAATAGTCCATTCTATAAATTTTTTGTCACCTCTTCTAACCCAAACATGAGTAGTTGGCAAATTTTGCTTTGAATGAATGCCGTAGTATAATTTTCTAGCATACGTAACGTTTTTTGTACCGTGTGGTGTGCATGTGGGAATCCTATTGCATGCTGCATGCTCGTGATTGATCACCCCCTGCCAAGCGCCCTTGAGGTGCCTCGCAGGATATTATGTAGATGTAACATTTTTATGAATCAGGGGTCGCAAGTGGATTTTATATTGAAAGAAGATTTTTTTACTCTCATGGCGAATAATGGAGATAAACTTTTCTAAGGATACCCACCGGGTTAAAAACTCCAAAACTCCGACTCGGCGCTCATCCTCAGGGCTACCTGGGATTAATTAATGTTATACACGCGTAAATACACATCCTATCTCATAAGCCGTCATTAGTCGTTTGACGGAATGTGGCAGGATATCAGCCGTTAAATTTCAAGAGATTACCAAATAAAATCACGTGCTCAATCTGAGAAATTCGACTGCCTGTATTCGACCAGCATTTATTATGTCAATCGATGAATTTATTCAGGGATGCCGACTTACGAAAAATATTGGGGGGGTCCAAACTGGGGATCTTGCCCCGGGAAATTTTATAAGTAGTGAGTTTTAAGTTTTTTAAGCACTTTAGAAGAGTCATATGACCAACATTAGAACCCTGATAACTAGAATCTCGATATCTGGGCACTCCGAGGAAAATTGAAAAGCCTGACACATTTTTCCTCACACCCATGACGAACTTTTGAGGGGGCTCGAGCTCCCTCAGACCCCATCGAACCGGCGCCACTGAATTTATTAGTTCAAAGTCTTCCTTGCATACAGCAATTTGCATCGTTTAAAGCTTTGAATTGTATACATGACTTCATGTAAAAAGAATGCAACATATTTTGCTTTATAGTACTTGGATTGTGGCTTTGCGTCGAAGTAAATGACCACATACCCTAGAAGTGGATTATTGGTGGTAATGTAAGATTTAAGACCGCTAGTGGTCCGTCAGAGGAAGTACAGGGAACAGAATTGAAAGATTTTGTGAGATAAAGACCATTCTTTTATTTATCCCCAAGTTGATGTTGCTCTCTCTACATCCCGCGGTTGACTCCCCGCTGCCAAGCTGCTTACCCTCCCAAGTCCACCTTAGGCGTCCCCACGTGATCGGCATTCACCTCTCCGATTCGTTGCCATCGCCGTGGCGTGTGAGGCTCGTAGGTCGCTGATGTTGCAGTACCTATTGGTGGGAAAGGAGCGACCGGAAACCAGAGGGATGTGCAGGTAAGGTGCAAGCAGAGGAAAGGGACGGAGAGAGCGTGGGATGCTTAGGTAGGTGCTTTCAATATGAAGAGACAGCATCCGGCAGCCATACATCATCCTCCCGCAAAACAAAATTGGACACACAGTGGACAATTTTTAAAAAAAGAAGACATTCAAGATGAAATACCACAATAAACCCAACACTCAATAAAACGTCAGTAAACATCATACAATCCCGTAATACATAATCATTCTGACCCTTGGATCAACAATACAAAGATGAAATACTAATAAACCCAGCATCAATAAAATTTCATTAAACAATGTTCAATCTCACAAAACACAATTTATTTCTTATTATTACGTGGTCGCAGGTTATATGCACCCTCGACTCTCTCCTCTTTCACCACACTTTCTGCTGGCACACTCATATTTTCACAACTAACGTCTTCGTTCTCCGAGCGTGGTCCGGCTTGGCCAGCCGCTCGTGACCTCAAGGGATAGGGGGAGCGCGCGGGGAGGGTTGATGAGATAAGGGAATTGTCGTCTGCGTCGGTGCTCCCGCAGTCTCCGCGGCCTTCCGCGGAATGTGCTTGCGCACGGAATGGGGAAGCAAGGACGTTGGTATCCTCTTCGCGGCCTTCTCTGGGACGTGCGTTATCACTCTCGCTGGTCAGGGGACTCGCTGGGGGCACTGATGAGATGGAGGGATAAACAACACTGGGAAGGGGAAAACAGGGGGGGTCTTCCACACTTGGACAGGGCGCACAGCTAGCTCCTTCGTCCTCCGTCGTCTGGGTTTTCCGTGGGCGCCCTCGACGTCGCTCCTGGAATCTGCTAGTTGAAGTGGGAGGGGAAGTACCATGATACGGTTTAAGCCTATTTTTGTGAACAACAACATTTCGAAAGGGAAGCTTCAACCGCACATTCGTGTCCGAGAGAACTTCAATCACTTTGTATGGCCCCTTCCATGGGCAATGAAACTTCTTAACTCGGCCTGACTTAATTTGGGCATCACTCAAATATACATACTGCCCACACATGTACTTCACATCCCTGCATTTTTTATTGTACTGAATCTCTCGCGTTCTCTGCGCACTCCTGCAACTATTGCGGCACTTCGACCTCACATCCATCAGGATTTTCCGAAGACCCGTAACATAATCGCCGACAATCTTTTTACTCTCTCTGTCCAAACACTCGAAAGGGGTTTTCATTGGAAACCCGAATACAACTTCATGTGGCGAACATGTTGTACTACTATGCGTGCTAGTATTATATGCTGTAGTTGCATATTGGAGTAATACATCCCAGCTATTGTTTTTAGAGTTTACGTAATGGCTAATCATAACCGCAATTGTTCGATGAACCCTCTCAATTCTCCCATTGCATTCCGGATGGAAGGGTGTTGTGCGTAACTTCGTAATCTTCAGTAATCTACACATATTTGTAAACAGTTCAGACATAAAATTAGACCCCTGATCGCTCAAAAGCTTACTTGGCACACCAAATTTCAAAACCCACCTATTCACGAAAGCCTCAGCTACAGTCACTGCCGACTGATCCGCCAAGGGGACCATGACCAAATACCGCGAAAAATGATCTAATATGGAGAGAATGTATCTGTTTCCACTCTCCGTCACGGGTAGGGGTCCTACCACATCGACCGCTACGAAATCAAAAGGGGCTTCGGCTTCAGGTAGCTTCTGCAAAGGCGCTCTCGTTCTACCATACGGGCTACGGCGATTGCATGACACACACTCTTTCACCAACCTTTCAACATGCGCTCGCATTTTAGGCCACCAATAGAGAGATTCTATTCTATTGAATGTTGACTGCGCACCTGCGTGGCCAAACAAAGGGTGCTCATGATACTGTCTGAAAACATCTAATCTCATTATCTCCGGAACCACTAGTTTCAATCCATTACGCGTATCTTTGTATAAAAACCCTCCCTTTTCTTCGAAACCTTGTGATGAACGCCACTGTTTACACTGCATATCCCTTACTTGCATTTTTGCTACGTCATCATCAAATATGGTGTCGACAAGCCTCACTTTACGACTCAAACAATCCGCGTTCAAATGTTTCTTCCCCGGTTTGTGAACAACGGAATAGTTATATTCGCCGAGCTTTAACGTCCATCGCATCAACCTACTAGAGGGGTCCTTCATACTGAAAAGCCATTTCAATGCTGCGTGATCTGTCACAATTTTAAAATTTTTCCCAAATAAATAAGGCCTCCAATGCTGAACACTCCAAATGATCGCCAGCAATTCTTTTTCAGTCGTGGAATAATTGATTTCCGCGGTATTTAGTTGCCGAGATGCATAGGCTATTGGATGCTCCTCTCCCGCGACCTCTTGTGATAAGACGGCCCCAAGGGCAAAATTACTTGCATCCGTGGAGAGGATAAAGGGTTTGTTAAAATCAGGGTATACAAGTACAGGGCTACAAGTCAGTGCATCCTTCAAAACACCCATTGCGTGTTGACAATCCGGTCCCCAGATAAACGCTGTCCCCTTCTTCAAAAGCCTTGTAAGGGGCCTGGCCAGCTCGGCGTATCGATCGACAAAGCGTCGGTAATAGTTGGCTAGACCGAGAAAAGATTGCAACTCTTTCACATTCGTTGGGGTTGGGAAGTTTTTTACCGCATCAATCTTTCCCGGGTCAGGCCGCACACCCTCTTTCGAAATAATATGGCCGAGATAATTTACCTGTTCTAAGGCAAAGTGGCATTTTTCAAATTTCAATGAAAGTTTTGATTCCCTCAATTTTTCGAAAACTCGTCTCAATCTCTCTGAGTGTTCTTTAATTCCGCTACTGAATACAATAACATCATCTAAATATACTAAACACTGTAAGGGTTTTAATCCGCGGAGCACTCCGTCCATCATTCGCTGAAAGGTAGCAGGGGCATTTCGCAAACCAAATGACATTCTAGTGTATTCGTAGTGCCCACTCTCGACAACGAAACCAGTTTTTGGCTGCGATTCAGGGTGCATGGGTATTTGATGATACCCGCTGGTCATGTCTAAGGTCGTGAAATATTTACACCCCCCCAAATAATCAAGAGTATCGACGATATTTGGAATCGGATAGACATCGGGTGTTGTGATGGAGTTCAATTGCCGAAAATCTACACAAAATCTAAAATTTGGCTTCCCATCTGTGGATTTCTTGGGCACGATAACGACTGGTGATGCCCATGGGCTTTCACTAGGTGTAATTATCCCAGCCTCAAGTTGCTCTTGCACAAATTTCTCTACCAATGGCTTCTGATGGTACGGAGTGCGGTATGGGCGACGATATTTGGGCTTTACCTCATTAGTAGGTATGTGGTGGTACGCGATATCTGTCGCAGGTAGATTTTCCTTATGACTAAAAAGATCACAAAACTCCTCCAGGACAGGCCTCAACACATTCACCTCATCAGGCGATAGGTGACTTAGCTTGTCAGCAAAATTTAATTTATCGGTGACATTTTCTGTCGTCCCTAATTGGCCAACTCTTACCACATCACTTTCGCCCGCCAACCCTGTAACTAGCTCGTCTACCGTAGCCAATAACGTCCCCTTTGGAAAATTTAAATCCTCTGTCCCAAAATTCGCCACTTGAAAGATAACAGAGTTATCTTCACCTACGCTGCTCAAACTACGAGCCACGGCACACCCCTCAACGTCCGGAATTATGGGTTCCACAATCACTTCGCGACCCTGAAAGGAGGTTTCACTTACAATTGTTGTTCTAATTACTTTTTCGCTACGCGGCGGCACAGATATAGCATTTTCTAACCTCAACTCTACATTTTTAATAGTTTTTTCGTGTCTTTTAGAACTACTCTCCTTCTTATTAGGGCTAATCTCGTCCTTCAGGTCCTGTTTCTTCTCTACTAGTTCCCCTGTTAATGGCCAACTATTTTTGCCAACACAAAGTTTACCCCCACTCACATCAATTGATGCCCCATATTTCTTAAGAAAATCCAAACCTAAAATCCCGTCAAATTCTGCAACTCGCTCAACCACTTGCATATTTACATCATACTTCACTGCCCCCACACAAAAGGTCACTTCTTTCTCCCCGTAATTCCACATTCTTCCCCCAGCAATACCCAAAATTCTGACCGCAGGTGCTCTGATTTTGTCTGTTCCACATACAGCGCGCCTGATTAGGGAAATCTGAGCCCCCGTGTCTATAAGCATTTTACATTTTCTTCCTAAAATATTAACTACTGCCACCAAATCGCATGAATCCCCTCTACTGCACACACGAGGTAGGATTACACTTACCAGGGGCCGGATTCGGCGGCTCTTCCGGCCCCAGCGCCGTTTAAATCTCCCGCCTGTTGGACCCCGCTGCGGCTCCTACAATCACGGGCCAGATGATCTCCCCTTCCGCAGATAAAACAGCGCCTTCCTCGGCTGCACTGCTTGGAAAGGTGACCGGGCTGCCCGCAGTTGAAACAGACGCGCTGGCTAGGGGCATGGAATACTCGGCGGGCGGGTGGTCCATCCCTTGGTCCCTCCGCCGGCCTCCTCTCAGTCTCCTGGATCCGGATGGCGTTAGCGATGGCAGCATCGAAGGTCTCAGGGGCAGTCAGTCGACACTGATGGCCAACCTCCCCAGTTAGCCCACGTAGGAACGTGTCGAGCGCCCGCTGATCCGCCTCGACACGTCGCTCCGCCACTCGTTCTGCTGGGCCCTCAGTGGAGTAGGTTCGCGCATTTATCGCCCGCACTCGGTCAGCGAATGCCTCAATGCCTTCGCCCGGTGACATGCGGAGGTTCGACAACACCTCCCGGAAAAACCGCGCGCTCTTTTTGGAGCGGTACCGCGCCGTAACGAGAGCCTTAAAAACTTCGTACGAGTCTGCCTCGCGGCATTCGTCTTTACTACGAATGAAAATATTAGCGTCTCCGAGCATACGCAGCTTAGCGACTCGCAATCTATCGGCATCGGACCATCCACCGAGATCTGCGATTCCCTCCAACTTTGAAAAGAAGGCGTCGACATCCTCCTCGACTTTTCCCGAAAACTCGCCAACCGCCGTGAAATATGCGAGCTGTGGTCGAGTTTCTATCGTGGTTGCCGCGCTGCTATCCTTCAGCCTCTTATTTTCCGTCTCGACCATGCGGAGTCGTTCGCACAGTTCGTTCATGGCCTGCTGGAGCTCCACCTCTCGTCCACCTAAACTGATTCGAGAAGACATGGTCTTATCTTCTGATATGTATCCTCCTCTGACTAAAATCCCACTTCTGACACCAATGTAAGATTTAAGACCGCTAGTGGTCCGTCAGAGGAAGTACAGGGAACAGAATTGAAAGATTTTGTGAGATAAAGACCATTCTTTTATTTATCCCCAAGTTGATGTTGCTCTCTCTACATCCCGCGGTTGACTCCCCGCTGCCAAGCTGCTTACCCTCCCAAGTCCACCTTAGGCGTCCCCACGTGATCGGCATTCACCTCTCCGATTCGTTGCCATCGCCGTGGCGTGTGAGGCTCGTAGGTCGCTGATGTTGCAGTACCTATTGGTGGGAAAGGAGCGACCGGAAACCAGAGGGATGTGCAGGTAAGGTGCAAGCAGAGGAAAGGGACGGAGAGAGCGTGGGATGCTTAGGTAGGTGCTTTCAATATGAAGAGACAGCATCCGGCAGCCATACAGTAATTTAGTTGGGCCAAGGGAGTTCTGAGGTTTAATACAAATTTGTACTCTATCAAAATCAATCCTTAGTCATCCGTTTCATGTTCTGTGGTTCCCGCTTTACTCATCCATGTCTGATTAATATCACTACACGCAGGCCAACTTTCTAAAGGGGGATTTCGTAAGACGCGTGCGGGGCAATATGAGAAACCGAGGCGTTCCGGGCAGTTTGAAGTAGCGGTTTATTCCCATGCCTGGAGAGCTCAATTCTGGGGCTACGCATCCACGGATGACGTGAAATGAAGCTGACGAGAGAGCATTAGCGCCTTTTTATCCTCACCTCGTCTCGATTAATGGCATTAGCTGATGATAGCGAAGCTTATTTAGTAGTGTATTGTTTACTTTACGATTCATCACTGGTCAACAATCCTAAGATTGCCATATAGGCTTCCTCTGAGATGATGACTGTAGGACAGGGATAGCAAGCAAAACAAAATGAAAATGTTTCGTTACGACACGGAGGGAAACGAAAATACAAGGCCTAGGATGAAAAGTTCTCGGGCTTTCCACCGGGTAATAAAAATCCTTCTCCGCCGACGTTTCCATGTCCATCAGGGGCATCATCCTCAGGGCAACTGAACACTCAGTTGCCCTGAGGATGATGCCCCTGATGGACATCGAAACGTCGGCGGAGAAGGATTTTATTACCCGGTGGAAAGCCCGAGAACTTTTCATCCAACACCTACGCCGGGAAAACACCCGATTATATTTCAATACGAGGCCTAGTTTCTTTCCCGCACGAAATTAAAATCAACAAGGAGTTTAGTTTCACCCGGGACGAAACTAAATTAATGGAAACTCCGCTGCTCATAGTTAAGTTTCGATCCCAGAATTTCAGTGGTGGGGGATAAAAGGGAATAGTTTCGACCCATTTCATGGCAGAATATAGAGAGGTGAAAACGTTGAGCTTAAAATTAGAATGGCCAGTTTGCGTTCACCGTTCTCCTGTTTGTGGTAAAAATATGAGTGCCCCATGCATTAGATGGCGGTAGGCCGATCCTCTACTTCATTCAACCATACTTCGTACTCGGTGTATGAGTCGAAACCAAACTGTGGTGAAGCACGTGGTCCCTCCGGTGCGAAATATAATCTGTTTTTTGTTTCGTTCCAGAAGTTTAGTTTAGTTTGGAACCGAAGTAGTCTTGACTCCGACTTTATTCGACCCTGAGTTTAGCTCCCCGTGTTGGATTCTTTTTCATATCGTTTCCACATTTCGCTCTCGGGAACGAAACTATTGAAATTTTACTGGTTTTGATTTTCGTTTAGTTTCGATTGTCATGTTTTAAAATTGAATTTGAGAAATAGAAACTTTACCATCGATGGAAAAATTACATTTGAAATTAAAACCAAATCAGCATTAGAAATGCATTCAATGCTTAAAAAGGAACAGTAGCGTAGCTGCAATGAGGCTTCAATGGGGCAGCCAGTGCAAATGTCACGAGACACCTAGTAAGAGAAAATTTACGAATTTTGCGTAGCACAAGGGAAACAAAGAATTTCATTGAGTAAAGTATAAATTTGGAGTCTTTTAACGTAATTTTTTTTAATAATCGCAAAACTTTTTTAATATAGAGGGAGAGTGAAGCTGGTTTACTCTGATAATTTGTTTGTGCAAGTTACTTCATGAAAATGTATTCGGACTGATATAACGGGTATTTCTAAAATTTTTGCTTAAGCGTTTTATTTTTTCCTCTACGTCTTCTACAAAAGTATTTTAATTTATCTCTATGTTTTCTGGTAAAAGCGTTTTGTTGTCACGGTACGGTAACCGATGATTGTAGTTTTCCGAAGTATTTTCTTAAGTCTTTCCGAAGCTTACTGTCATAAAAAATTAATTAGAAGAATTAATTTCCTTAGATTAAAGAAAAAAGAAGGAAAAGAAGCGAAGTGAAGATGAAGTGAACGGAGGCGGAGAGGAACGACGAAGTGTTGGACACGGTGGGCAGGGAGGAGAGGCAGCTTTTGGATGAAATACGGAGGAGACAGAAGGTATGGATGGAGCGAGTACTTAGCGGGGATGTTGAAAACAGTGCTAGAGGGTAGAATGTTAGGTAAACGAAGGAGGGGCAAGAAGAGAATAGGATTTATAGATGGAGTAAAAGGTTTGATGAGGAAAATCAAAGCTGAGAGGGGAGACAGGTCGAGGTGATCAGCAAAATCATCCATGCAAACCTACCTTAACCAGTAGAATGCTTAATAAAATATATTACGTGATTCAAGAAAAATTGAAAAAAAACGAAGAAAAGATCCAAAAGTCATTACAAGGGAAATAAAATAACTTTGGATCCAGATAAGAGTAATAACAAGTCCATATATGGGGTTGATACCAAATAATCTACACAGCAACATGGAAAAATTAAAAATTCATAAAAAATATACATTAACCTGCGTAAGAGTCTTGATAATCTCCGAAAACATCACCATTGGCTTTTTACATCGGGGTTTTTAACTTATCAATTTAACGTACACGTATACCCATGCCACGGATAGGGGCAACCAGGGGCGGGAGTTGAACCCCGATCTCTTGTGTAGCAAGCAAGGACTTTACCCCGCCGCCAACGCGGGCCGGCTAATTTTTCCAAACCTTAGGTGGAGAGGAGAAAAATCAATAATAATAATGAGGCTTGGTGGGACACTAATAGTCTTCATATCCTATGCTGTTTTTAGGTAAGACAATGAAGGTCAGAATTTGGATTTCGGGCCGCTTCTCCGAAATAAAATTTTCCTCAGATTAAAGAAAAAAGAAGGCAAACAAGCGAGTTAGGTTTGAAGCTGGGGGATCTGGGTCGAGACGACCCAACGTGCCTCTGTTAGTATCCTGGGCGAGATCAAGGCACGTAATTCAAGCGATAACCATCTCGAGTCATTCACCTTAGGAGGAATTAGAATCCCTATCGGACGTGTTATCCTTTAGAAAGTGGGTCGAAATGTGTCCGTCATCGACGCACTAATTATTTTCAGTCAGTCCAACCGACCAAAGGCATTCCCAACTAGTTTCTTCTAATGTTTAATGCTAATTATTTGAAATTTTATATCCTTCTTCGAGAATACGGAATCAGGAGTTTCCAGATTCGGAGACGTGCACAAGCACTTTCTTTTAACTGGTCGAGTCTTTCGTGGAAATTAAAATCCAAGCTCATTACACTGGAAATCTCAATTAAATTGGAACTTAAAATCTACGGATCGAGAAATTCTAAGAATATGTGAAGCACCTAGATCAAGAGAACGCATCACTCCATCTCCAGCGGTCATATTATGATACGAGTAAAATAAATCGTTTAATGGTCACGTTCTCATCTGAAGATTTACAAGCAATAAAGAGTTGACCTTTATCAACATTTCCCTATGTCTCAAGTACGAAATTTTTACATTTGAAAAAATACTGAGGCATAAATTCCAAATTTGAGAGACGGGTAAATGTAGAAAAAGGCAATTGTTGGCCTTGGCCTTTTCTCATTTTTGCGAATAGGGTAGTTTTATTTGGTTTTATAAATACCGGTTTAGACGAATGGCAAGGGTCAATTTTTATCCTCATTTGAAAAAGGCTAAATTGGCGCCCATGCGACGCCAATCCACGTGACGTCACAGGGACCTAGTTTCTACACGAGTAGATAGGAGTTTTACATCGTCTGAGGTTACCAATGCATGCATGAGGCACAGAGCTCAGGGAAACATGTCTTAATAGTCACCTATTAAAACTGGCTAAGGTCGGAAAGTTTTCCTCGTTTGATAAGGTATCAATACATAGTCCTTATTTAAGCCATGCGCTACCAGCTAGCATGGTACTCTGCTACCTGCTAGCATCCCGCGTCGTATCAGCGCTCAGAGCCTCGCCCCAAGGTCACCTCACTTGCGGCAGCGGGAACCAGAACGACGTCACACGGGAGTTTTCCCGGCATTCATACTTACCCGTCGCGTTTTCGCGCGCTTTAAAATTTTCACTTTTCATTTAATCGCGAAAAATAGATAGTCATTAAAAAATCTAAAAGCGTGAAATACGTACTCCAGGAGTAATAATCTTTCGATTTAGGCAATAAAAAATAATAGGAAACCACCCTATTGATGTGATTCGTTCTCCCTTAGCCTTCAATGGATCTTCCGTACTTCATGCAGCCATTTTATTTTCTCTGGCCTCCTCCATAATCAAATCTCAAAAGCGGCAATCTTACAATTCTCTCTTCCAAGGGTTGAAGCCTAGACCAAGATCCACGTTTCACCGCCGTTCTTCATTTTTTCTGCAATCTAGAGAATGCTATTCACACAATAGTAGTGCTTTATTACTTAGAGTTAAAAGGTTACTTAGTCAAGATAAAAGGCGGCATGGTTTTTCAATTCATGATTTAATTTGAGGTAATTTGAAGTATCTTTTGAGGTATCTTTGAATTTGTTTGGAATTTATCAGAGGATTTTTTAAATATCCAAATGTATAGTTTTCAGTCATCAAAATATCCAATTATGGGCATTCAAACTAAAATTATTGATGTAATACTTTCTCCAAAAAGTTTCAGTATAAATACCTTTAATTTTAAAATATGTTTTTCATGAATTTAAAAAAGAAGTCTAGCGTTCGAAAATTCACTAAAGTTTGGTTTGGGTTATGCGGAGATTCTATTCCTTCGTGTATTTTCCTCTATAAAAACATTTGGAATTGTAAATGTATGTTTTTTATGATCTCAAATAATTAATACGAGTTTCATCTAGATGGTAAATGTTTGTGAGAAATAATGTCAATTATTTTCCCATAGAATTGACTCCTTTCACCCGAGTAGAAATGGCGAGATCGTTCAAGATCCGCCCTTCAGTGACAACATCTAATGGAAAAACTTTTTCTGTAATTGAAAATACCCAAAACTTACTGTATTTTGAAACTGCCCTCTCATGATACGATGCTATTACGAATTCATAGTTTAACAAGTAGTATACGAAATTAAGCTATTTATTTTAAATTTTGCAATCTTAACGACACAAACAATGGGAGCCGAGGAATTTGAAATTTAGATATTCTCAGGTAATGCTGCCGCAGCACTTGTAAGCTGTGAACCTGATGGCTAATGCGTCTTGGTTACTCAAGGCCTCTCAGAATACCTCGTTACCTCACCCTGACGAACGCCGTAATATTAAGCAATTTTATTGAGCAGACCTATCGCACACACTCAATATAATCAAAAAATGGAACACTAAAATAAAATAAATAAATTTATCCTCATGAACCTGCTAAGTTCGGACTAAAAGATTATTCTTGTAAATGTTGCTTTCGTCTCCAGAGCAATAACGCTTTTCTCTGGTTGATTTAAAAATAAATGTTTATTCATTGCTTTCGTTGAATGTGATTCGCCTATCATAAACCTCAATGAAGATGCAATATAATATAATCGGCATCTGTACAGGAGACTAAAATTGAAATGACAAAATCTGGTATCATGTCCAATGGGTATTTTTTACTTATTTATCGGAATGCGATTGTTTTCATTTTTCTTTATTTCGATTGTAACTTTTATAAATATCAAATTTAATGCTTAAGAAAAAAATGAGAATTTTGATTTTAACAATACCTACTTATAAATTCTTCATTCGCATTTTTTATATGTTGACAAAGTACTTTTACGAATGGCACTTTTATTTTGAAGTCGACGACCTGGGCTTGAGCGAATAACCGCCGTCATCAGGCACAAATTGGGATATGTTTATCGTACTTTTTTACCATAGTTAGGTAACACGAGGGGACATGAAGTTTCAAATGCAGGCCAGTATAGGGGACACGGAGGAGTAAAGTTATTCGTTAATCAGGGGATTTTCTCAGTTATTTGAAATCTTGTTAAATTTCCAACTGCTCTCTAGAATCTAACTTGAGCGGTCATTGGATATTTTAATGAATTGCCTTAAAAGCACTCCTGTGGCCGCTACATCTTGCATAAGTACTTAGAAAAATTACTTTTATCCCCTTTTTATTCTTGTCAGCCGTTAAATGTTCATTTCTTCTAACACAGCAGCTTCTTCCCATCTGCCCCACGTAGAAAACATTGCAATTGGTGCATTTCAATGAATAAATATACTCCGCATCGGTGCAATTACTCTATCGGGCTCTTTCATTTTACGTGCAGTTTTCGGAGAGTCGCATAAGGTTTAAAAGCCAGGCGGAATTGGTTTCTTGGTAAAAGGTGAGCCACTTTATGAGATAATGCACCCAGGTATGCCATCGTGCATCCCTGGTTTTTTTACTCTCGTCCGCAGAAAACATTTGGTCGTTGGCCAATATTCTCTGTTTTTTAATGCATAGTCTGTACATTAAATTTAGTGGATACATTTAGCTGAAGCAATTTGTTAAATCATGCTGGTTTCATTCTTGAAGACTTCTATTGATAGTGGTAGGTTAAATGGGCGATGAATCATGGAATAAAAATTCATCAGTTGGCGTGAGTAATGGTGTCTTGAACTTGTTGGGGTGGCATAGTCTGCTTAACAGAGTTTACAAAAAATGAGAAGAAATCCCAGCCTTTATCTAGTTTAATTAAAAGATTCGGGCAATTTTAGAAATTTTTAGGGATGCTGGTGGATGACATTGTAAGATGAATGTCATTCGAAAATATCCTGCTGCCGATCAGTCCCAAACCAAAGCACACTAATTTTGTCGACGCACCCGTACCATTGAGCCAGATAAATTAGTTAACTAATAATGGTTCCTGAACCATTAGTTTTTTCTTCCAAATCGTCAACGAAAATATCTACCAGCTGAGGGGAAAGAGGTGAGCCCATAGCTAGGCCTTTGCCCTGTTAATAAAATTTACCTTTGAACTTACGTTTCCATCTTAGTGGATATATAATGGAAATGAAATTTCCACTGAAAAGAACCATATGCACACTATTGTAGTAGTAAGCAAATCAGTCCCGTTAGCTTCATCACGTGATCTTCGTATTGGCCTCTTCTTGGTCCTATACACTGTAGTCTATGCGGGCTCTTGCTTACATTTTCTGCGATCCTGCTACAGCACTGCCATCGTGCACGGTTTTGTATAAATTTTCTCTTAGGGCAAGATCACTAATAACTTGTTATAATGGCTGCGTTTATTGTTTTAATATTCATCGTTAACAATTTCAAAGTAATTACTTTCTTTCTTTTAATAATACCGATTTACAAATATTTTATTTGGTGAATAACCATCGCCATCAGGCACTCATTGGGATATTTCTATCGCACTATTGTTTAGGTATTTTGGTAACGGAAGGGGAGATGAAGTTTGAAACGGAGTTCCGAATCTTTTTTGTCTGCTCCATAGAATTTGATTCCATTATTCGCAAAAAGAGCTTCGGTTCCATGTGATTCCATACGCATTCCATCGTAATAATGGGCGATTCGATATATTTTTCCCAAATTTACATTCATGGAAGTGGATGCGAAAAAGAATTAGCATGTCTAATGAGTTTTGGCACTAGTACGCGGCCAATATGTTCACTGTACATGCTCTTTGAAAATCACTATCCCTTCCAAAACTTCATGAGTTGCACACTGTTCACTTTTCCTCTTCATCTTTGAACTCCTACCTTCAAGAGGACCATTTTAGGTGATGGACGGAAGAAGGACATTGGTCTGTTGTTTCTATCTTTGAAGAGCCATAAAGAATAATAGCAAAGATATGGGTAAATGTTATTTAGATCATGGCAAGAAACATACATCTATTTATAGCCATTGCTCATGTTGACTTTTAAGAAAATCAAGGCAATCCGAGTTAATTTTAGCTATCTAAAGAGGAGCTTCGAATGTATTTGAGAATTCTGCGACGAAATTGAAGTGTCTCGATTACAAGACATGTAGTGCTAATGCGTGATTATTCCACTGCCTAAGAATTTCTCTTCGCTGATATCATCAGGAAGCATTTTTGGAGGCAATGACCACAGCGTGAGACGGTTGCCATTCACTGACTCAGTGATTCTTGGTCGGTTAGAGTAGAGCTCATCCCAGGTAAAGACACTGGCATGTGCATGCCAATCGTTCGGGGTAGGAACGTCATTTCCATCCTTAAGACCACCTCGCACTTAAACGATTTTTGTTAGTTATGTCCAAATGCGTAACCCGGGTTTTGAACCCGAGACCCATTGATAAGTAGTCCAACGTTGAACGAAATGATTTAATCCTGAAATCTTGAACTTAAAAAAATTCGATTTTTCGTAATTCTAACTCTGCATGAGTGCTTACACATTGTAAACATACGCATTACTAGTCCTTATAGTTTGATTTGATTCGAAATTATCTCTGAATTTCACGGATTTATATTTTAGTCGCAAAAATCTTTTATTAGATCGTTAAAATTTATTGTGACGGTATTCACATTTCACTGCATTAAAACACTTAAGCCTCGACGAATGTGAGTTCTGAGTGAATGTGGCATCGTACTATGCTTTCGAAAGTCAAAGTTCCAATCGTGTTTTTATTTTTCATTTTTGAAAAGAGTTTCTCACCTGCCCGAAGCGCAGACGTCCTTCGGTTCAACGTGATTCCATGCCTCTTCCGTCATCATCACGGTTTACCCCAAAAGAAAAGAGTAAGTCGGGACAAGGGATAAAAATATAAAAGCGCATATAGTCAACGAATCGTAGCCGGACGCCAACAATGGGGAACGGGGCTCTGACGAAATAATAAAACCACTCGAGTCAGCAAAACTCAAAGGCGTAACGAAAGAGTCTAGTAACCAAGGACTCAACAGCTAGCTCCCAAGATGTGAAGGTGATATTGATAAGTGGGTGAAAACATTGTGTTTCGCCAAAGTTAGATTTTCTTTTTTGCTGAAATTAAATCTTGAACTGTTTCTGAAATATGGAAAATTATTAAGGGATATTCTATGGAATAAAATACTTACGGTTAGTTTTATGAGTACTTAATCACATTTTATAGAAAACCACATGTCATGAGAATGTTTTGAAATTTTCTGAGTAGTTAAAAATATCTACTAATATGACCAATTTTCATAAGAATGTCACTAATTTTTCTATAATATCACTAAGAATATCATTCAAAACATCACTAATTTTTTTGCAAAGATTTCATCAAGTTTTATTCTTTGCCGAAATGTACAATGGAATAATAAATATGGAGATAATTGATTGGGATAGCCGATATAATAGCAAAAACTGGAGGAAGTAAATGTAAATAATTACAGTATATTTCCACATTGCAATAAAACCATATTTCAAGAAAACATATTTAAATCACCAGTTGCTGGAAATATCCGTTCTCACTGATATTTCGTTACAGTTTCCGAGCACGATTCGATATATTTCACCTAAATGTATATTCAACAAAGTGAAAGCGAAATACGTACACAGGCATATGAGTTAGGGAATATAATATTTAATGCTCATTTGCGATTGAAGAAAATGAATAGTCATGTTTTTGTACTTTTACTGATTTTTTCCGGTTGTGAAAATGCCTTGAATTTTTTAACTGGCCTCATTTCCTGAAAATGTGCTTTTGCAGCCGGCTTATCATAAGGAAATCGAAAATTATGTTTTTCTTCGTAACTTCCGAGAAAATTTTCGAAAACTTGCGATTTATATTTAAAATACGATTGGTAGAATACAAGCATAGAGTTAAGGAAACAATTCATCAGATGCTACACATGGAGCATGTTCCTCAATGGAAGCGAGACTCGGACGTTGACAGCGGCAGGGAAGTCAAGAGCGGAAGCATTCGAAATGTGGTGAATGATGAAGATAAAATGGATCGACCGACTAAGTAATGATTAAGTGCTAAGAAGAGTGGGAGAAAAGACAAGTCTTCTAATGACGGGACAACTTAGTTGGCCACATTTTGAGACACGATGGCCTGATGAAAAAAACGTGGAAGGACAGGTGGAAGGGAAGAAGGGCAAGGGACTGCCCGGAATGAGTTACATAGGGCAGGCTATAAAGGATGTAAAGGCCGTTTTACACGGGGCACGGAATTGCGCAGGTTAGAGCTGCATTAATATCTAAAATGGCGTGGAATTGCGCGAATGCATGAACGAAATTAGAACAGGGGCTATTTTGCCGTCTCGCATTCACGCATTCTCGCATGTGTTCTAGCAATTCACCGCACCGACACAATTTGGATTGCGCCTTCGCACGTACGTCAGATTGCGCAATTCCGTGTACCGTGTAAAACGGCCTTAAAAGAGAAGAAGTACGTCGCAACGTAAAGCCTAACGAATAGGAGAGAGGAATGGAGAGCTGCGTCTAACCAATCTTAGGATTGTTGACTAATGATTAAGATGATGAGATATGACAACGTTACCCCTGCCTTATTGAAGCATAATTATTTTCATTGTTAGATGTAACAATTAAGTAAGTCAATTTCTTTTGATTTTAACCTCTAATATTTGCCTTCTTTGTCTTATCCTGTGAGTAACCATGGAATGACCATGGAGTAACGTCAAGTCAAAAGTGGTCAAATAATTTAGTTGTGGGTGGATCCCAACATCATGTCTGAGGCTTATTCTTTTGTGTGAGGGCGTAACTGGTTTCTCCTTTTTTAGGGAGTGACCCAGCCGGTGTCAAATGCAAACGATGCATCATCAATATCACAGTTAACCCTCACAGGCGCATTCAGTCGTCGGTGTCACCGAGCTATTAACGAGGTCTATGTCAGCCAATGATGATATGCTCGTTTAGCACCGGAAATGAAGGAGATAAGTTCGTAATGGAGCGATTCAAAATTCGAATTTAAAATCCTTGTTTCGTCAAAAATAAATGTTTTTCCATCTTAGACAACATCCATGGAGGCCAAGAAGCAAAATAAGGGTATAGGGAACGAGGGTTATTAAAAAAATTCTTTTTTAAGATATTGCTATCAAATCAAGAATTATTTCGGTAACGAACCTAAATTTAATTTTTATCACCACCATTAATTTATAACGAACATCAATACCATTTTTTAATCAAAACTCATCACATAAAAGAGAATGTCTGTTTGTCTGTCCGCTATGCCTTTCCATATGGCTGCACAGATTGTGATTAAAGTTATTATGTACGTGTATCTCAGGCTCCCAAACTCCACAGTGCAACTTTCGGTTGCGTTTGATGAATTCTTTGCGTAGTTTTCTCAAAACAATTTGCTACGTCACAGCATCATGGAAATCCTTCCAGATAGGCACACCTCTTCACACTCTTAACGCGAAAATACAACTCAAGGGATTCTACACATGCCAATCAATCCTCTATGTGCAAAACGTTTTGCTGAGGTAAGCGCTCATATGACTTTTTTGGTCTACACACGTACGAGCACGTACTGATCAATGTTGTGTAGTAGAGTATAAGCTGATCCCATGCGGTGTACGGAAATCGTTTTTTTCCATTGTTTCCTGTTCTACGTTTTCCGCTCACCGCCTTACTTCAATTTTGAAAAGAGACATTAAGGGGTTCCAAGTTACAAGTTCAAACTTCTCTGGGTTCTATTCTTCCCGAGCAACGTTGCCGGGTGGCCTGCTAGTTTCTAATAAACCTAATCGGCATGCATACTTTATTCTCCCAGTGATGAAACGCAATTTTTTTCTTTTTAGTGCATTTCATTTTGTTTCTGGAGAATGCTTGTTTTTAAATCTTTTTTATTTTTTCTTCCGAGAAAATGTGGAAGATTTTTACTTAGACGTAACATATCTTTAGCTACTGAATAGGGTGGTTTCCTATTTTTTTTAGTGTGTAGATGAAAAGATTATTACTCCTGGAGTAATAATTTCACGTTTTTAGATCATTTTATTGACGATATCTATTTTTTCGCGATTTAATGAAAAGTGAAAAATTTCAAACGCGCGAAAACGCGACGGATTAGTATGAATGCATGAAAAAGCCCGTGTGACGTCATTCTGATTCTGGCTGCCGCTGTGTGAGGCACCTGTGTCGTCATGTGGAGTGGCATCGCATGGGCGCCAACTTGGCCTCTTTCAAATTAGGTTGAAATTGACCATTAAAATTCGTCTGAACTGGTATTTCTAAAACCAAATAATTTGTATATTATATTAATATACAATTATTATATAATTATGTATAATTAAAATATATACTAATGGTGGGTAACGAATCACTATCAATGCCTTCCGTTTTCTTTGATGAAGGAAACTACCCTATTCTTTAAAGGAATAGCTAGTTTTGGGTGAGTGAAAGAACCTATTGCCGTCTCCTGAAACAACGTTTATCCATCAAAGACAGGGTTGCCGACTTACAAAAAATATTTGGGGGTCCCAAACCGGGGATCTTGCCCCGGGAAATTTTATAAGAAGTGAGTTTCAAGTTTTTTAAGCATTTTAGAAGAGTCATATGACCAACATTAGAACTCTCATAACTCGAATCTCGATATCTGGGCACCCGGGGAAAATTGACAAACCTGACACATTTTTTCCTCGTACCCATACCGAATTTTTGAGGGGGCTCGGGCCCTCTCAGGCCCCATGGAGTCGGCGCTACTGATCAAAGAGGTATCTAGCCAGTAAATTATAGTGAAACGAAAGATTCCTCAGCTTAGTAGAAATCTAATAATACAAGCAATGGCTTGGGAAGTTTGCTTTGAGGATTAAAGGCTCAAAGCACGTACATCCTCCCTGACAACCAGATCACAGAAGCCAAACAAACTAGGCGCAATACACGGAATAAACAACTCACATTCGTACGCAAACCAGTGGCAATGGCCTGCTTGGACGGGAAATGGGGCAATGTGTCCAATCAAGTCCCGTGAAGCCCATATAAAACACGCTGCCGAGGAATAGATGCGATGAACGTAAGGTTTTATTTCAATGCGACGAAAAGAATAACTGAACTATAAAACCCACTGCCGACCCACTGCGGGCTGAAATCGAAAAAAGCTGGCCAAAAATCGCTGTGGTCTTAAGCATTGCTTAAACCTTTAAAACCCAATGTTGCTTCTAAGCAACATCAAAAGTGTTTAAAATTTCAGCTCTATTTAGGAGATATCTAAACTAAATATTACTTTGTAATGTAAATTTTAATGACGAAATATTTAGCTGCCAGGATAATTATCATTGAGTGTAAAATTTTCAAGGTTTCAAAATGAAAAATCTTTAAATTTGATTTCTCCCAGAAACAAGTCTGGGTTAGAAAGAGTTAATTGGGATGTGCGAGTAGTACTTTTTGATCTCGAGTCGAGTTGAAAACTACTTCTGGCAATTCCCGAACTAGGCAATACAGCAATGCATGCTCCAACACATTCTCATTTTTCCAATCCTCATCAGAATTTTCAATTCTAAATGCTTAGCTTGATCTAAAAAGGAAAAGATAGAGAAGATCGTTTATGGCAACTGTGCCACAATTAGGAGATGAATGAAAATTAATGTGTCCTAAAAAATTCCATAAGCACCATTGACATGAATTTACCCCTAGTAATTTGTCGTCAATTTAATTGATGCATGCATCCAAATTGCTCATTAGAGCTCTCAGTAAAGGGATTTTTACAATTGTAATAAAGATTATATACGTAAATAAATCATGCAATATTTGACATTAATACGCCGCTGGGTCGGAAGACGGTCGGCCGCCGCGGCTGAGGATAAGGTATTCGGCTCCCGCGTTGATTACTGTAATTCTTGACGGTTACGTATACAAAAGCTAAAACCCCTAAGCCAAGGCATTAGAACGACTTATCGACTTTAAAAACGATATTATTTCATGAGTTTCATTATAGCGCCTACTGTCGACAGATTTCTGAACTAACTGGCCTCGACAGCTCTGTAACGGAAACTAGTGGCCTCCACTAGAATTTCGAGTACTCACATTCCTATTGCTTAAGTATTAATGGTAAATTGAGCAAAATTGTTTGCGATTTGTGTACTGTAAAGATGCAATAAAACATATTTAGGATGATACAGTCCACGATATTGTATACGGGAAACTATAACAATTAAAAAAATAGGTTAAAGTGATGCAGGAAGCATAGTTACCAGTGTAAAGTAGAAATTTTGATACGGGAACATCAGGGGAAAGAAAGAATTTCCTCGATTGTAAGCAGCACTAAAGCTATCAAATAGCTGCGCATAAGGTAAATAATGATTAAAAATTAGTATTTCATTTTTAAAATTGAAATTTTTGTCATTGAAGCGTAGCCAATAATATAAAAAAATATCGTTAGCAAATATTTTTATGTCCTATTGCTCAAAAACTGAGGCGTGTCACTTTAAATCATATTCTGATTCAGAGAGTATATCCTTTCTTAAAGATAACTCCTCATCAGTGGCGAAGCGAGGTTTTGGAGGATAAACCACCCCCCCCCCCCCTCCAGAGCTCAGAGAAATTTTTAAGTTAAAGCCATTTTACTGAATTGCATTAATATAACTTATAGAATAGTGTAATGATTTATAAAATATCCCTCAGAAAGCCATAAAACTCACTATTTATCCTAATTTTTTTCTGGGGAGGGCCCCGCACCTCCTGCATACCCTGACGGGTATTCCATACCCCCAGACACCTCAGTATTAGTTGCGCCTAAAACCGCTCCTAGCCTTAATTCCTAGATGCGCCCCTGCTCCTCATACTCCATAATGTTTTCTTCGCGACCGTTGACTGATGCATAAAAACTTTTGGGGTTAATGAGACGAGAAACGACAAAATGCCTTGGAATCGACCCCCTTTAAAATCGTATGAAACCCTAGGAAAAATTATCGAAACACTAATTTCCTATCTATTACACTGTCGCCATCTGCCCTTTGTCCCTATAGGTTCTAGAGGTTCTTTCTTAGTCGTTCAATTATAAGAGTAATTTTATAAAACTATAATGGAAAATACCCGCTACAAAATTGATTTGCATTACTGTAAACGGATATAACTACTAAAGCGTAAAGAGAGCGTTTTCCATGTTAAACATATTTCTGACTTTTTTTCAATCGATGATCATAAATAGAATTTGATTATCGCCGATCAATGCTCTGTATTAAAGACGGCTGCAGTGGTAAATAATATTCGATCCACTTTGCTCTTTTTCTTTGAAGGCCTCTTTCGTTTCGGCATATCTATTCGTACCGATATCGGGAGAAATTGAGGCGTTATAGTTTTAAATACGTGTATTTTATGTAATCTTCTACACGAAGAACTTCATCTTTGAACTGAACTATTTTTCCAGGTTTCAAACTAACAATAAAATAAGTGAAAATTTTTACCGACAGGAGTGGCATTGGAATATGTTTTCCCCCGAGCAATAAAGGCCTTTGATAAATGCAAGGTATAAATCAGGCAGTCAAATGTCTTGCAACGCACATCTAAACGGTCTTTGAATTTAGCTTTTTTTCCACGCCACATTACACGCCATACGCCTATGAGTTGGCTTTCAGGGTTGTATGTGGATGCAGTTTGCAGTCGCAGTCCTTCGCTTGTGGGTTTGCGAGCCTAAAAGTATTTACCTCTATAACTGAAGTCGAACGAAGTGCATCCCAGAATTTGTTGACATAGGGGATGATAAGATGGTTTGCTGGTCATATCTCGATCAACAACATGAGTAATACTGTTTATCAAGGGACTGCGTGATACGTAATCGTTTCCATCGTTACCCAAAGAAAATAGATAGGCACTCGTATGAGTCACTTACGTAATTGTTTGTGAAATTCTTAAAATATAATATTGTAATAGAAACTGTATTCGTCCATTTATTCATAAAACAAAACAAACTGCTTCTGGAACCGAATCGAAGCACAAAACATTTGGCTCTCTGTGCCCCGAATATAATGAGTATGTAGTATTAATATTTAAATTGCATGGTAATTTTACGGAGATTCATCTTCAGAGAAACAATATGAGAGAGAACTAATTCTGCGTATCACACCAAGATTGAAGTGGCGAATTCCGAGATGACGTGACGGATAGTATGGGTCTGATTGGTTGATTACGACGATAACATTTGTTTTTCATGTTGATTTTTAATTGGATATTCCGTTTTAATTAAATTGAAATTTTCCGAAGAAGGTTAAGTACCAGGGATTAAATAAAATCTCTTAGAAACAACCGTATTTTCTCATTTACCATGCGCATCTATTTTTCATTTTTAGAGGCGTTAAAAACGCGGCAAGAGTCATACAAAAGGATGCGAATGTCTCCCAAGTATTTTCATTTTAAATATTATTCATTGGAAAGAAATATTACGTTCTAGAAATGCCTTGATTTATTTAATATTTTCCTACCCGTTTCATGCACATATTGCTTTTCAAGTGAGTTGTGTAGAGTGTAACAAAGCTTAAACCGGGGAAAAACGAAACAAATAGTGGCCAAAACAGTTATAAAACATGCGACGGTCAACAAAGCATTTCAACCGTGCGAGCACTGCCGATGGCAGCACGATCGGAAAGATGAAGTGAAATTAGTATTCTATTTGTATAGTATTGAAAATGGAAACACTTTGGTGACCCTCGTATACTTGTGTATTTATGACGTTTTTAACGCCCCTAAGAATGAAAAATAGATGCGCATGGAACATGAGGAAATACGGTTGTTCCTAAGAGATTTTATTCAATCCCTGGTACTTAACCTTTGTTCGGGAATTTTCAATTTAATGAAAACGGAATTTTCAATTAAAACACAACATGAAAAACAAATACTATCATCATTTCGGCATTTTTACCAATATTTAAAAATGAAAATAGCCGAATATTGATCCATCATACAAGCTGTTGATAAACTTTTTTATGATGCACGATATCGTGTGCTTATTTTTTCGAAGTTATTATTTTTCAAAATTTAATTTCCCAAAATTAAGTTGCACTGCACTGGTGTAGCTGTAAAAAACACCTATCCTAGTTTCATCATACCCGTTTTTCATGCTAAGTAAAAAATTTAAATTGCAGAGAAGAAAAAATGTGTCGCACGGAACTTATCTCGCACCCATCATAGTGGTGATAGAAAAATGTCAATCCAAACCCATTTAGCGAACAATCGATTTTTAATCAAAATCAAATCTCGACTTTTCAACAAAAATCGAAATTTGAAGCAAAACATCGACTAATTGAAAAAAATTAATCATTCTTTTTTTGAAAAAAAAAATAGTTCGTAGATAAACATGTTTATTACTCATCAGAAAAAAACTAAAAATATACATGCGAAACGTAAAACAAATTCCGAAACATGCGTGAATTATAGCAGTAAAAATTTTAAAATTCATGCACATTAAAGTTTTGGGATCTACGCTTTGAACCTTTCGACTTCACTCAATGTTTTTAAAAGATCAACCGATTTTGATAATTGCGTGATGATCGAGGGTGTGCTTTCCAATTTGATCGGCCTATGATAAACGTCTTTCTCTCGGCACGGATGGCGTTACCATAGGCCTATAGCGACGCCTCCGAGATCAAACGAAATGGTCAAGATCGATGTCGAAAAATCGAGTTTTGATCTAAACTCGAAGATCAAAGGCTTTATCTCGATTTCCTGGATCTTTGGCATTCTCGATTTTCGATTTTCATCGAATCCGATTTTTTCGTCACAACATCATAGGAGCACCTATTTTTTTACATGATTACTATATCTATAGAATTTAAGAAGTTAATACACTATATTCTACGGGGGCGATCTTGTCAAGTCAGCAGGTCGGCAATCGCCGAGGGTCCCGAGCTTAGGGGGGCCCCACAACGCTAGCGTCTATCGTGAAGCGTGTATGAAATGTGTAATAAAATAAAAATTCAGATTTTTTGGACCATTTTTTTTGCAATTATAAAATTTTATGTTTTCATTAGTTTAATTAAACTTTAATCAGGGTAAAAAAATTATATGAAAAATGACAAAAATGAAGTTGTCAGAAGTGAAAGTTTTTTGAAACAGTTATTCTTAAAACCTATGAGAGGTTTTTAGTTTTTAGTGCAGTTTCAAGGAAAAAATTCTCTATATAGATTATAGTATTTCTTATCACGAAATTGTTATTATTAAAAAATTTTGCCTAGTTATTAAGAGCTAGAATAGCGTCAAAAGCCTGCCTCAGGGGCGGCGAGGTAAAGTCCTTGCCTTTTTAATAGGAGGTCGTGGGTTCGAACCTCGCCTGAATAAGTTACAACTATCCATGGTAATGGCATGGTTGTTTGTGTACGTTGAATTGTTAACATGTTAATAACCCCGATGTAAAAGGCCGTATAGAGCTTTTTTCGGAGGTATGGAAAAAAATTTCCAGGCAAGCAAATTTCCTAAAATTTTACACTTTCCCGGCGAACAATATGTATATACCGCGATATGTATCGCGCGGGTATCCCGAGAAGAGTTTATAGAATTTCCTAAAATTTTCCGGGGTAGGACCCCCGTATCCCCTGGTAAGAAAGGCCCCATTATAAGCTTAGGCCGAGGGTCCCCAATCACCCCAGACCGCCCCTGATATTCTACAACGAAGCCTTTACAGCTGGCGACTCTTTCCTGAGCATAGGAGTAGGAATGAGCTGAAGAAGGCCAGAGGTAGAAAGAAGCTTCGAAGGCGAGCGAACAAGTAAGAGCATTTTGCATCGATTGAATTTTTAAGGTTTCCGCTAATCTTCTCCGCTCAAATACCACACGCTTCAGCGCACAGGATGTTTTCTTAGGCACCGTTAATTTTTAATTCGTCGTGAACGACATTTATGCTTCAGCTGGTAGCGCATATGCTTAAGCAGTGCTCGACACGCTTATAAAGCGGGGGCAACGGCACAGTGCCTTACATGGTCGTGGAGGATGGATTACTTACGTTCCCCAATATTTTTCGGGTCGGTGAATACGGCCGGGAACGGTGAAAAATAAACAAATTTGAAGCGCGTGATGCTGGAATGATCTTCTTCAATGCAGGGGCGAAGCTTATGGGTAATCTGTGCCCTGGATATACCCTAAATTATTTTATCAATATATTTATTTACAATATGTTCCACATTTATACGCATAATTATCCATGATATTTTATTTATTCATTGCCTCAACATCATAAACAGCGCTGTTTGGATTTTACACCGTTTTTTTTTCATTTCATTTAACAATCAAACGTACATGAACATCCTTGCTCTCGACAGAGGCAACCAAGGCGGGACTCGAACTCGTGACCTTCGCAGAAATGTTTCTCAGGTTTTCCACCGGTTGATGTCGTCCATGTCTACCGACGTTTCGATCCGCGACTTGCTGATCATCCTCAGGGGATCTTCCGAATGCCCTGAGGATGATCAGCAAGTCGCGGATCGAAACGTCGGGTGACATGGACGACATCAACCGGTGGAAAACCCGATAAACTTTTCTGCAACTGATACGCCGGGAAAACCTAAGATCGTGATCTTCGGTTTGGCACGCGACGTCTTTACCCCACCGCCACCTAAACTGGCAAATTGTATGATATAGCCAACTACTAATTTCACAATTTAATTACGATAAATGTCTCCATGATTCGCTTACAAAGCAAAAATTAGAATGTTCAAGGACTTACTGGAGAATGGATAATTTAAGGAGGCGACCGACAGCTAAGGCCATTGGCGCCTTAAGGGTGGGTTGGGAAGGAAGGATAGAGAGAAACCCGGTGTCGCAATTAGCCTGCTCTAAACAAAAGGCGCCAAGGAAACCACGGTTCAACGTTCCATTTGACAAGAGAAGAGCTATATTTGTGTTGACTTCTTCAATGTACTCAAGAGGGGATTGATGGATTAAGGAGATATTGATTGCTGTGTTTTTTGTGGCCTCCAACCACCCCTGGAGATGCTGACAAATACTCCCGAAAAGTTGCTAATGGAATTAGCTTTTAATTACGTTAAGTTGACCTTGCGCCCAGATTGGACGAGTGGCAATTTTTATATCAAGGGGACGCCCATAAATCACGAGAGATGAAAAAGTATTTGAGTAAAGAATCATGAAGTGTCACGCACGGGCTTTCTTGGACGCGTGGCGCTTCCAAGTTAATATTTATAACTGTTGTTCTGTTGGTACTCATTACATATTTGGCGGATATTAGTTTAAAAAAAAAATATTGTTGATTCCAACCAGTCCTGTTGATGTTTATAATTATGAGCTCAACGCTGGCGATGAACTTGGCTTTGCTGAGAGAAACAAGCGGAAAAATCGTATTGATTGATAGACTATTAAGTTATCCTCTCGCGATTAGACTGACGTACCAGACTAATTATTATTAACCTATTGTGTGGTTAATAAATTTGCTGATATAGGACGCCATTATTAAAAATTGAAGTTTGGTAAAGGGTTCAAAAAGTTTAATATCCATGTGTTTATTAATTAAAATTCTCAAGTCCTAAAGATGCTACCATAAATGTTACGAAACGTCACGTTGGCAAGAGGATTGATTAATGGTTTTAAATAATGGCGTACCTTCAAAAATAACAAGATATAGGTATAATTAATTTGCCATCAATTTTCATAAAAAAATCAATCATCAACATAACTTAAAATATCAAAATATTGATTAGTTAAAAAAAAAATATTGTTGATTCCAACCAGTCCTGTTGATGTTTATAATTATGAGCTCAACGCTGGCGATGAACTTGGCTTTGCTGAGAGAAACAAGCGGAAAAATCATATTGATTGATAGACTATTAAGTTATCCTCTCGCGATTAGACTGACGTACCAGATTTTTAGAAAGAGAAATTTTTAAGTTTAATCCATTTTACTTAATGGATTAGAATTACTTATAGGATAGTGTTAGGATTAATCAAATATCTGTCATGAAGTGGTAAAACTAGTTACTTTGAACCATTAATCTTAAAATTTTCTGGAGGAGCGCTATACATGTAGGATTTATTTCCGCGGATGAGGCATCCAAAATGGTAAGGTAAAGATCGAGCTTTGAACCCAGACGTTGGTTTTCCCACAGGAATAAACAGGCAATGGCAAAAATACTTTTCAGTAATGATTAACGCTTGCTCTTCAATCAATTTTTAAAGAGGTTATAAAGGGTCTTTGATGGTTGTATGCTGTGACGTCATGGCAAATGTAGTAGTGCAGGAACGCACATTCCTTAACTAACTTTTAGAAGTGAAATATTACTCAGTGTGTTTTGTTGTTACAAGTTGTTATTTACATTTTATTGAATTTTTTTGTTTGGGTTACGCATGTATATGCTAGAAATTTTGAGGTGACAAAATTGATAATAGTGTTATGTTAGTAACGACTGTTATGCCTTTTGTACTCTAGTGCCGGAAAGTCGTTCCGGCGCTTTCCGGCACCATGAAACCACTGGTGTATGTGGAAGTTGATCCGAGGATATTTGTACAGTTATTAATATTTATAAGAATATGCAAATTCACAAACAATTCAATTTTCAAACTTCAATCAGTTGCTGAGTACCTATTGGCACTCAGTTGAAAGCTGAATTGTCCAGGTCTAACGAGCACAATGATATTAGAATGATTTTCGCCTCGTGCTTCTGTAAGTTAAAGAATTGTAGAAACACAATTAGGAAACCTTTTATTTTGAAAATAAATATTCGATTCGTAAAGTCTGACCGTCATTGTATACCGTGGAAAAAATCGTAATTTCGCCTCGAATACTAAAAATCATGGAAAAACTGTAATAACTACGAAGCCACCAAAAATTTTCAATCGGTAAATTTCAAAAAGCGAAAATCAAAAAAGCCCTTATCTTTACCAGTTAGGACTTTGCAGTACTGAATATGAAGTGCGTACATAGCACAAATTATATGCATTATTTTAAATTTCAACGCAAATAGGGCTAATGGAAACATTATTATTTAAATTGGGTTAGCAATTACTGCTAATGTGATGCATTTTCATTAAGTCAAGTCAACCCGTCGATTTTATCGCAGCGAATGATTGGTGTATCAGCATTTTGCTTAAGACTTTGTTGTGTCAGGAAGAGCGTCGAAAGAGTATTGAAACCGACACTGACCTGCTGGAAGCCGATGGATTCTGTGGAGGCAGCCGATGGATCGTCCAAACTGTCCGCGCCCAGACTGCCACAAAAGCCGCTACTGCTCCCGCTACTCCCGCCACTCTCTGTCTCCCGCGTCGCCATGTCTCCTGAGGATCATCTGGAACGGCATTGGGTATCTGCACGAGATCCGGCGGCCCTAAAGCAGTCCGCTCCTGACTGGCTAGAGAAGAGTTCCGTAGGGTCCTCTCCTAGCCCCAGAAGTTGTCAGCTCCAAGGATACAAATGATAGCTTCCTCCAGGTCTTCTTCAAGGACCAGAAGTACTCCAATTGCACCTGGCAAAAGATGAGTGGAATAGGGTCTTATCCTAATTTAGAAGTACTCCTATCCAGCAAAAGAAGAGTTCAGGGTTCTTTTCATATTCCCTCAAGTAGTCACTTCTTGCTGGTAAAAGATTTCCTCAGGGTTTATACTAATTCTGTAAGTAGTTCACTTCTAGCGAGCAAAAGCAATAGTTAAGCAGAACTATAGGCTCATAAGTAACCCGCTTCTAACTGGTAAAGTCGGAATGCACCAGGGTAATGCAGACGTTCCACAGGATCGTCTCAGCCGAAATCCTTCGGTCCCTGAAAATAGGCTAATTCTAGAAGGAGTTCCTCAGAATCTTCCCCTATTCCCTAAAGTAATCCGTTTCTAGCCGGTATTAGAACGGCTCCGATGAATCTTCTTCTAAGCCGCAAGTATTCTGCTTCTGGTTGGCAAAGAAATTGCTCTAGGTAGCCCCTTGTCCTAGGAGGAGTCAGCCTCTGACTGAGAAGGAAAGTGTACCACAAGGCCCTATCCCAGGCCCGGCGGCTAGCGTGGGAAAGGCTGCCCGGGAAACACGAGTCCACCGAGAGCTCACGTCTCTTCTCGAGACAAGTAGATACCACACGTTTCGTCTTTATCTCGTAGACACACACAAACAAAAGCGTGCTGAGATAATCCGACAGCAATCCATGGGAACTTGTATGCACTGAGTCACCCCCAATGGACCAGGAAATTGATTTCTCCCCGTCGTTTTCAATTTCAGCGATGCACTCGCGCGAAATAATACGATCGGAGCGTTCCAATCACTGTGGAAAGGAATGGTAATCGTTTTTTTTTCGTTATCTTTCGGAAACGAATGTATCACGCGTGATGAAATAATTTTTTTCCAAGGAATTTTCCCTTGACGCGGCAACTCGTAGCGGTCACGAAGCTCACTTCATGGACTGCCCCTCCGCTAATAATAATGGCCGGAATTACTGAGATAGAAAATTGGCGACCGTAGGAATTCGAGGCTTTTGGAGTGGACGCGCGAAGGAACTGCTTTGTTCGGAAAAATCAGTCTTAAAAAGCTTGCCTCATCCTCAGAACAGAAGCGTTTAAAAGAATTCATTCCACATGCCAACGGCAGTGTGCCACATTTATGGTTTACTTGGCCGTTGTAGATGACAATAAAAGTTGACGACCAAATATGAGTAATTAGTTTTTGATTAATTTATATTCCGTGAAATATGTTATAATGGGATGAAGTCGATGTTTTTTTACACCCACCAAAAAGATTCTTTGCCTAAATAATAGTATTTGTGACAAACATTTCCTTTTAAATAAATTAAGTATCTAAAGAATTCCGTAGTTTGCTATAAGCGGCACATGAGCTTTCTAAATAAATAAATTAAAATCTCGAGGACTGTGCGCGTTGAAATGTTTACTTTTATCCTAAATGAACGAGTTTTTGTCCCGGACGCGTAACAATTATCTTGACGCCCGGAAAAAATCTTTAACGGCCGAATGAGTGAGAAAAAATATTGATTTAAAAACCCACTTATAGTTGGTAAACACCGCGCCAAAAATCCCTGAAAAAAACAAATCTGTAATAACCTTTCGCTTATTACAATACACTTTTGCTTGGTAAACTACCAAGTTTCGCACTCGTCCTTATGTTTGGTGTTCTCAGTTCTAGTGGAAGCACTAAGTATATGACCGCATTAATACGCCACAAAACAAAAGAAGAAAATAATATACCACCGAAGATACTCAAGCGAATGAAATGACTAGTCCTTTGACCACTTGGTCCAGAAGTAGTTCCCTTTTAGTACGGTAATGCAGAAGTTCCACAGGATCGTCTCCGCTGAAATCTCTTGGTCCCTGAAAATAGGCTAATTCTAGCAGGAGTTCCTCAGGATCTTTTCTTGGAAGTAATGGTCCCAAATTTGGAAATAATGGTCATCATGTCGTGTCACTGTGCTCAGGTCTGCAGAAAATAGTTGATGTTCCTCGGTACCTTTTCTAAATTTGAAAATAATCCTCACCCTGTCTGGTCACTGTGCTTAGCTCTGCAGAAAGAAGTTGAAATATGAACGCCACTCAAGGAGCCGAACACGTTACGAATTACACGGAGATCCTGGTTAACAACACAGACCCGTTCGTATGCACGTCAAAAAGTCCACTGAGAGTACATACACCCTTTTCAACCGAGGCTCATATCGCGGAAGGGGGTTTGCTCCTACCTACAGGGAGCACTAAGCGGGGTTCAGTAGAGCCTTGCGCGTGACCGACACAAGCGGCGATGTTGGCCGCGAGTGAATGCGAGGGAAAAACACGACAGACGGCCTTCCCTGCTATCCCTCCGGGGATGGAGTGTGCCCGGAGGCAGTGGGGAAAAAAAGGACGAAATGATGAAAAAAATAAGCTCGAGCTCATGTGAGGGGGGGAAAGGAGGAGTTGTAATAGGGGGGAGGAGACAAAAGAAGAGCGCCCGGCGTAAGGGGGGGACGTGAGTTTTGGAGGGGGGGGGGGGGGGAAAGTCCCCTCTCCGGGCGCATTATGAGACTCAACACGTGGGTGAGTCACGCGTCCATGCAGCCCTCCCCTTCCGCTGAGCAGTGTAGAGGGGAAGTCTTTCTCGTACCGTAGTGGAGAAGCAGGTGGATTTCGTGAAACTGGAGTGGAATGGGAAGTGGGTACCAGCTGGCCGGAACCGGAGTGCGATGTTGGATAGGGGTCTGAAGTTATGGTTTGCCACTAGGAGACCTGGGGTTCGAGACCTACCTCAGAGCCCTTCAAATTATAGTCAGGTTTTCCTCTAACATTAACCCCTTGAGCTAAAGTGAAGAGTGTAGCTCGTCATCAGATTCTCATAATTTTAGCACTATTTAGAGGAGCAATATAAATATTTAGTAAGTTGAACAATGTAAAAACATTAAATATGTATGTAAATAAAGAACTCATATTCGATAAAATATGATGCTATGGAAATGATATAATGATTACATATGAGTAGCGATCGCTGTTTTCTCGATGTAATTAATTAGATATTTTACAATATGAAATAATAACCATTTTTTATTTCACAGTGCCACGTTTATTGCAAACTACAGAATATAATTTCAATACCTACCATTCCATTTAAAATAACCACAGAACAAATTAATAGAGGATAGAATCAGGACATTCAGAAAATAAATTTAAGTGGAAGGGGTTCAGAGAATATTTTGAGCTTAATGAGGTAAAATAAATTTTATTATTGAGCTTAAGTATGTTATTGAGCCTTAAATTAGAACTGAATTAATTGAGAGAATTCTATAGCTTTAGAGGAAAGATTGACTCTATAGCAGAGGGGCCCGGAAGCCTTTATAAATCAATTCATTGCTGTCCTATCGAATGATGTGATCGTTACAAATATCACGACATTCATGCTTTAATCCATTCACTCAGACCTACTTTAGCAATTCATTAAAAGAATTCGGTAGCTGGAGGGGAATTGGCTTGCTAAACACGCTAAACTTTTGTTGTCTATTACTACTAATAGTTTTATTTGCAAGGTAGGAAGTTCGTGTCCTTAGTACTCGCCTAGTTTCTGGTCTGACCGCGTGTCGTTGTTCTGTGTGCTTGACCTGTGTCCAGTTAGCGAGCGCGTTTCTGATTAAGGCTACGATGAGTGCTGAATGTTTGGTGTGGAATCACCTAGTGACACACCCTGGTGATGGCTTGCGCGGTACCTCGTAGATAGTACATCTACATAATACCCTGCGAGCCACCTTTAGGGTATTTGGCAGGGGGTGTCAATAACCAGCATGCAGCATGCAATAGGGTTCCAACATGCACACCACACGGCCCAAAAAACGCTACGCATGCCAACAAATTATACTGCCACATTCATGCAAAGGCCAAATATTCATTAAGGTAATCTGCCAATAAACCTAGCAAACAAAAAACATGCTGATGTAGATGTAGATGAAAGATTAATAATGATGAAAACTAGGTTGGGTGAGTTGTCCCATGCTTTCAAATCGCGATGCTGAGCAGGTGAATTTCGTGAAACGTCAGCTCTGGGGGCTGGAGGGGTAGGGTATTGCGTCCCACGTGGAAACCCGAGGTTTGAAACCCTTATTTTTGCAAGCTCGAGCTCAATTTCCCTCATGCCATCGCAATGTGACTTAACAAGAGGAGCGAGGAAGTCCATCCAATAATTTTTCGCTGAGAAAACATCGAGAAGTCGGCTACGGATAAAGAATACAAAAATAAGCATCTCCTTATCTTTCAAAATCCATCTTAATCGACTCATAATGAAAAACAACATCCGAATGTAATTTTTATTATTTGAAAACATATCATATGATTAAAAAAAACATTCGTAGACTGATCAGCGGTAAGAACCCATATTAAATCACCTTGAAATAAATGAAAATTCATTGAGGATATACTAATGGCTATCCCGCAATTATTTTCTAAATATTTATTTAGTTCTTAAATATATCAAGTTTGGGGGGCAATTGATGTAATCCTATTATATTATGCAAGTGACTCCACCTTATTGTCTAAACCCACGAAAAAACGGGATCATGAGAAGAAAATTAAGAAAATTGAATAAAGAACAGAGGGATTTGAATTGTCATTCTTTCTTCATGCCATCAGGGAAAGCAATGCATGAATAAATATTCTACATCTACATCTACATAATACCCTGCGAGCCACCTCTAGGGTGTTTGGCAGGGGGTGATCAATCACCAGCATTCAGCATGCATTTGGACTCCCACATGCACACCACACCGTCCAAAAAACGTCCCGTATAATAACGAACTATACTACTATATGCTATTAGAAATAGAATATAGAATAGAAATTCAGAAACATGCATTAAGTTTTACATAGGTTAGTAGGCTACACTACAAGTCATGCAATCTATTTACGAGTTCTATTGCTGCCGTTATAATCTCTTATTGATCGTGTAAAAAATGACATTCGGAATCTGTCTGTTCTACAATCTATCTCTCTTATTTTATTTATATGATCTGATTTTCCGTAGTACGTTGGCGTCCGCAAGATATGGTTAACTTCGTCAGAAAAGACACTGCTCTTGAATTTATCTAAAAGGTTTAGTCTATTTTTCAATCTACGGTCCGACAGAGATTCCCATCCGAGTTTATCTAAGAGGTCAGTTGCACTAACAAGACTATCGTAACGACCTTTCACATACCTGGCTGCTCTTCTTTGCACGCGTTCTAACTCTGTTATTAAGCCTTTTTCATGAGGGTCCCAAACACTGGCAGCGTATTCCAAATGTGGTCTAACGAGGGAAAAGTAGCTAATTTCTCTCACTTTGTCGTCGCACTTTCCTAATATTCTTTTAACAAAACCCATTTTACGATTAGCTTGACCGGTTATTTCTCGAATATGTTTATTCCACGATAGATCATTATTGAGTCTAACGCCTAGATATTTCACGGATTCAACTGCATTTAATTGGGTGCCTCGAATGATATAGTTACGCTGTAGGGAGTTATTCTTCTTCCAGAAATTCATTACGACGCATTTTTCCAAATTTAATTCCAACTGCCAAGCATCGCACCAAGCTTGGATAGCAGCAAGGTCATTCGTTAGTTCATCCATATCTTTGCTGGAACGGATTTCTCTGTAAACTACAGCGTCGTCTGCAAATAATCGTAACTTACTGTGTACTACTTCGCCAATGTCGTTTATATAAAGAAGGAATAGGAGTGGGCCAATGACACTACCCTGAGGAACGCCAGAAGTGACTCTAACCTCATTGGAGACTGCACCGTCTAATACTACTCTTTGGACGCGGTCGCTCAGAAATTCTCTAATCCAGGAAATTACATCTTCGTCTAGACCATAAGATTTCAGTTTTATTATTAACTTTCCGTGGGATACTTTATCAAATGCCTTTTTGAAATCAAGAAAAATCGCGTCTACTGGAATGTTGTCTTCCCCGGAGACTAAAATATCGTGGGCGAAAAGCGCAAACTGAGTTTCGCACGATCTGCTTTTCCTGAATCCATGTTGAGTTCCAATTAATAAGTTTTGCGCGTCTAGGTGTTTCATTACCGAGCTGACTACGATGTGTTCAAGGACTTTGCAAAAGATGGACGTTAAAGATATCGGCCTGTAATTAGATGGCTGTTCCTTGTCTCCACTTTTAAATATTGGCGTTACATTAGCGATTTTCCAGTCATTAGGTACTTCGTGTTGCTTGATGGATTTACTGAATATTAACTGCAAGTAAGGGGCAATTTCTGAGGCTAGTTCTTTATATACGCGAGAAGGGATATCGTCTGGACCAGGTGATTTATTTGGACTAAGCGATTTCAATATATTTTCTATTCCGAGCGTACTAATGTCAATAGCTGGCATCTTATGTATACAGGGATTGTCATCGGCCTCGGGTGAGTTTTCGGAAGGCTCCGTGAACACGCTCTTGAAGTAGGAATTTAATAAATTGGCTTTATCGTAACTGCTTGTCAACACATCTCCATTGTCTTCGTTTCTCAGCGAACATACGGTAGATCGTTTACCTTGAACTTCCCTAACATATGACCAAAATGCTTTTGGGTTATCCTGTAACTGCTCTACTAGTGTTTTTCTTTTAAAATTCGTGAACGCATTCCTGAACGCTTCCTTCGTGGCGGCTTTAGTCATCCTATATTTTTTAATTATTAGCTCGCGTTCATTAGCGGATAAATCCGTGCTGACTTTTTTCATTTTTGCATGACACGCTCTCTGTCGCCTCAATGATCTTCTCACTTCCGCGTCGTACCATCTCGGTTAGCTGCCTTCTTTTACTGTTTTACTAGGGATGTAGCTATTTATTCCCGAAGTTACGAGCGAAAGAAAAGCTTTCCAAGTATTCTCTACATTTAACTTTAATACTGATTCTTGAAACTCGGGGAAAGCATTTTTCAGATGACTCTTAAACCCATCGAAATCAGCTCTTTTAAAAATGAAAACTTTACGCTCTTTTTTAAAGTTTACAGCGGTATTTAGAGAAAACTTTGCAGTTACTACCCTGTGGTCACTAATTCCTTCGACAGTGCCAACGTTAACTACCTGATGTGGTATATTTTTCGCTAATAAATCAAGAATATTTTCTCCTCTGTTTGGTGCGGATGCTATTTGAAACAATGAATTAGATGTAAATGTGTGTAATAAAGCCTCGCAGATCACTTTATCCCTCCCACCAGGAATGAAGCTATAAGTCTCCCAATTTATAGAAGGTACGTTGAAATCTCCACCTACAATCAAGTTTCTTTCAGGATACTTGGATGCTACGCTGTTTATTTGATTTTGAAAATCCAACATTGACGTTATATCTGAGTTAGGTGGTCTGTAATACGAACATAATAAAATAGTTTTGAATTTTGGACATTTAATTAAACACCACACAGATTCAACGCTGGTCTCAGTTACGGTTATCGCTTGGCTGACGATTGAATTCTTTACAGCTATAAAAACTCCGCCCCCAACTCGATTAATTCTATCTTTCCGATAAACAGTGAACGATTTTGGGAAGATCTCATTGTCTGAATCATCATCTGTTAGCCAACTTTCTGTTCCAAAAATGACGTTGCACTTCGTACTATGAATTAAACGGTGGAATTCGGGAATCTTATTTCTTAAACTACGGCAATTAACCACAGCCACGATTAAAACTTCGGAAGCAGTATTATTGCGATTCGGGAATAATTCTGATTTGCTTTTGTCGAATAGACTATTCACAGGCTCTATACCGCTGATAAATGGAAATGCACGTCTTATTGTCTCACTATCAATATGAATTGAGCCTTGACTGCCTTTGAACGTATTGCTCGACTGACGCTTTTCGTGCTTAAATGTAATACCTGAAACGCAGATTTTTCTTTCTACTACTCTATTCTCATTTCTGGAAGAATTTTTGTCTGTGAAAAGTTTTGAACTTACCCCTTTATTTTTCAACCCACTACTATATCTACACTCTGCCCTGCTCTCTACTCTAAAAAAGACCTACAGTGCTCAAATATGCTACTCGCTACACGACTAGCCGAGTCGGCCGTGTAATGGACTCCCGAACGGTTCAGAGGGATCCGACACGATCGGAATGCCGGCCTAAGGTCCACGAAGGAGGCTCCGATGTCCGTGCAGAAACGACGCAGCCTCTGGTTTATGCCTTCCACTCGGCTCCAAACCAGAGAGCCACGATCGATCCTCGGGACAAGACTGCAAATTGAAAGCTCTATGCCGACCCCAATGGTCCCACCCACCCGCTTCACTTCGGCATTCAGATCCCGGAGGGAATCTAGAATTTCCTCAGATCCACGGAAGGTGGCATCATTGACGCCGACATGAGCCACAACCCGCAGTCTGGAGCACTTCGTGCCCCGTACCGCCGCACCAACCGCCTGCGTCACCTGAGGAACACCGCCACCAGGGATGCACCATGATGTTACACGGTCGCTTACACCCTCGCGGTCTGCCCTCTCCCGTAACGGGACCATCACACGACGGACATTGCTACTCCCTAACACTATGATCCCCCCCTTCCCACTCTGACGCCCCTTCCTGGGTGCCGGTTTCGGGGTAGGAGTAGGCACGTCAGGCACCTCGGAGTTTCCATCCGACAGCAACTGGTACCTGTTCGAGACGGGGATGGGATTTGCCTCAGCATCCTCCAAACCCCGTATTAGAGTGACACTACCACCGTCCCTCCGAGACACGACCCTCCAAACCTCAGATTTACGGGGTGACGTGACCCCGTCATATTTAATGGTGTCACTCGCTAGGACGATCCATTGTAAGTATTTTAAAAATTTTCTTCCATTGTTATAACCTTGCATGGATTTACTATATGAATTAATAACCGTTGGAAAGTTTGGCTTCTTTCATTATGTGTAATATTTTAATGACCCTATAGTGATCTCCTCCACATGCTGGTGATTGGTCACCCCCTGCCTAACACCATAGAGGTAGCTCGCAGATGTAGATCTATTCTAGATCAAAGCAATGCGATGGAATATATGCATGGCCATATATATTTTGCAATATAATTCTATATGCATTACAAAATTAGTCACAAGCTTCCACAATGCTCTTACATCACGTATTCTGTTGAACCAAGAAAACTAATAGCTTTGTTGAATCACAATCATATTAAAATAACTCAGAACAGTCTTTGAAAGGCAATCAAAGGAAAAGATAAAAAACCAATTGGAATGACAGCACCTTTCATACCAGGAACAAACACTCGTATAGTGTATTTCACAACTATGGCTATCTTTAATAATTCGTCGAATGTAGGTATTTGGCCCGTAATATTTCTGCCCTGAAATCTATTTCTGGGATCTATTACTTTTATCTTCCTTTTATCGTTTCCTCTATAACTTTCTTTTCCTTTTGAGTCACATTTTTCTGTATTGTTACCTAGGCTATACACAAGTTTTATTGAGGTATTCAGCTGTTTTAGTATTTCCGCGATCTGCTTGGTGCCTCGGCGAGAATGAATCCTTTCGAAATAACTATCCAAAAAACATCGAAGCTCATTGTCACCTAGGAGATGGAGCTTCCTGCGGCTTACTCTGTGGTGAGCTCCACCTTCACCGAACCAATCCAACCTCAGTAAATCGAAAAAAATACTGTCTAGAAGCTCAGCAATGATATTTGGGTGTATGGATGTTGAAAATTTACAATGTTGTTTTCAATACATTATTGCATGTGATAACATTTTTTCATGGATTATTTTTCATCAAAAATTACATGGCCTCAAGTTAGCAATTTTTCTAAAATCCCCTGTTTTGAATTTTGAACTGAAAATTAAAGGAATTTAAGCTTCTAATTCATGAATCACTGAGAGAGTGAGTAACCCAAATATTTCCCGTGAAGATTATTTTATTCTCCTTTGAAATTTCAAGCAACTTTTAACTGTTATCAAAAACAATTTATTGACTGTTATTATGCTATGATGTTAACTTTCATCATGCCTTAAATTCTACAAAAAAGTAGCGAACTTTTGGTTAGAAAGTACGTCGGAACTTCTACATCTCCGTACTGCCCCGAAGTCAGCCTTAATAGGTAAGTGGAGGGGGGTGTTCGGGCACCAATCGCTTATAAATAATAAAGATATGCTCAAACGAAGTACCTCATAGCATTTCTTTAGGTCCTTTATTATTCGGAAAAAACTAATTCCCATAACTATCCGTTTGGAAAAATATCTCTATTAATTTAAAGTTTCTGTCGAACCTGGAAATATGGTGAGATTCTAATATAATTTTTTCAGTGTCGCTCCGAAAGATATCTCTTCTCAATTGCTCTGGCAATCTAACTTCTTAATGCTTCAGCGTAGTAAAGCGTCATGCATATATGTGAATGAACTGCTTCCCACTCAGAGGTCTCGGGTTTGAGATTCTGCAGAAGTAATCAGATCCCCCCTTGCGTGTGACGGAGGGGGCACTTCTCGTTCATTGTTTCGTGTGTCACATGCCACGAGCGTTAAAACCGTAGTCTCCATGCTCTTTCCTTAACGATGTCGTTGTGGAATATAGTCATTCATACTTCTTCTCCCCTTTCTGTGAGAAGTAATTAATGCCTTGCCATGCACAGGGTTCGACGCCCGGCACGTGGAGTCCCTCCAGTTCATGCGAGCGTCATGAAGGGGACTCTTGATTATTGAATAACAACTGTGAAAACCCATGTCTGAAATAACATAACATATAAAATATAAAAAGCCTGTTTTTTATAAAATATTACATGGCCTCAAGTTGACAAGTATGCTAAAATCGCTAACATTTGCTAAATTCTACTACAAATGTTTCGATTGCCTTGCAATTATCGTAAGGCAATTATTGAAAGGCAATCGAAACACAATTATCATAAGCCAATGATTGCAAGACAATCGAAACACGTGTAGTATAGTTTGTGAAATTAAAATTAAGTGGACAGTACAGTATCTTTGTGCATTACTTAATGTGCTGTTCCACGATTTCTCCTCGGAAAAAGTTGACTTCGTATCTGAAAGCTGAAAACCCTTCCATATTTAGCTGTAGCTATAAAAAAAAGTATCGATTATATCTAGAATATGAATGAGAATTTGACGGAAGAAATGATTTAATGTTAGTTACCTGTATGGCATATGACTCACGATAAAAATAATTTTATACACGTAACCACACCTCTATTTGAGTTATTAGTAAATTAATTGTCATATTGTTCGATTCACGTTAATTTAATGGTAACAGCACTGCCGTTGGTTAATGAAGCCGGAAAAAAATTGAAAATTAAAAGTCTGACGATTGATTTTGCGACATTCTTATATGTAAGCTTTTTTATTTTTTAAAATTAATATTCGAAAAATCTCTCGCGAAGCATCGTGTCCCTCCAGATAGGAAAAAAGCTAACGTTATCTCTATATATAAGAGTGGTTATAAGGCTTTATTGTCATATTTAAGCTTTCTAGCTTTAATGAACGTCGTCTGTGACACAAAAACATTTTTGGCAACGTACGCGAAAAGTATCTGTTTTGGATCACGCAGTCGCTACCCCGCCTCCTTAATGATAGGATAAAGGAAACAGCGTGAGCGAGTGATAGGGCACGCTTGGAAGCACCCACCGCCGTCTGATAGTGATTTTTTTTCCTTCGTGTTCCTCACCGGAAATCGCAGTGAAGTGGTGTGGGCGAACAGAGGAGTTGAGCAGGTAGTCTCTCTCTCGCTTGCTTCTGGGTAAAAAGGGGTGAGTGTTGAGTGTTGGTCGCTCTGGTTACGCAAGGGTGCCATCCACGGACTTGTTCCTGGAATCGGAAGGGAGACTCATCGTTGTGGGTGAAGGGGAGAAGGAGTGCCCCATGTACAAACATCAACATTGCGTTGTGATATTTATTTTGTGGCAGGAATTGAACGGTGTATAAATATATAACAAGGTATAAATTAATTAATTATCTCATTTATTGCTCTAGGAGTTTAACTTTGTAACATAGAATTTTTTAAAGTGGTGAGCAGTACAATTAACATAGTAAACTGGAATTAACATAGTAAAACTGGAAAAGAATAATTTCTTTTTCTAACATAAAAACGAGCATTAAACATACCAAGAAATAAATAACACAACCTTAAAAAAGGAAATTTAGCTTAACAAATGTAACAAGAACTAGATTACTACTTCTAACACAACAATAGGTATTAATCACATCAATGAGGAGGTAAATGATTATTAAATTACATGATCAGTGTTCATGGGTAGCAAGAAAGTAGGTGGGTGGCAATCCTTTTCTTAAATATTTCCAGTGATGCACTGTCTTTTACGTGTTTCGGCAAACCGTTCCACAGCTTTGAGGCAACAACAGTAAATGACTTCTGAACTGTAGCTGTGCGGAACTGTGGGGCATTCAAAAAACAGGGGTCTTGTCTTGTAACAACATTAGTGATTTTGCAACTGGGGAGAAAAAGATCCTTTAAATACAGAGGGCTACCATGTTTAAAGAGATTGAATACAAAACAAGCTATGCTATATTTTCTCCTTGATTTAAGATCAAACCAGGACAGCTTTTTAAAATAAGGTGTAATATGTTCATCTCGCCGTAAATTAAAGATCAATCTTACACAGGGGTTCAACAGACGTTGTTGCTTGATATTCAACTCCTCAGTTAAGTCATTGTACACAAGACTACAGTAGTCTAAGTGAGGGAGAATGAGTGCGATGGTATGGGATGCCGAGAAACATACCTTGCTTATGTTCGATTTTTTTGTTACCCCATTGCTAATAAATTTCCATCCGACATTTCCGTTCTTTGAATTAATTGGACGTAAGTGTGTATTTCCTACCCTTTCTTTCCCACTCGGCCATTCTCTTGTAAGTTTAAGTTAATTAAGAAAAAATTGTAAGTTTCCATGATAAAAACTGCAATGGTAATTTCCACACATAAATACGAAACTCAACTACATACCATGGTTTACACATTCTTTGTCATTTTCAAAACAAACAATGAACCACCTTGGCAATGACGTAGAATGTCGAAACCATGGTCGGTAGGTAGTTGAGTTCTGTATTTAAGTGTGGAAATTACCATTTGTAGTTTTTATCAAGGAGACATCGAACTTTCCCAAAGTCAAGCCTGAAACGATTTTATACGATTTAAACGAGTTTGTTAGTAAGTTGCCGCCTAAATCTCATGTGCTGGTGACGTCAGTAGTTTTTGAAATATTTTCTCGACCCAATTGAACTTTTCACTGATGGAAATGATCGCCCAAAAGAGGGTAAAACAACGAACCTCCGGGACCCATGAACAAGACCGAGGAGTAGCTAGGAAGCGGAGCCACGCTCGAAATGAGTTTGTAACGTCATCAACTACTCTGCGAAAAGGTTATGTTTGTCTTTTTTTCATGGCGGATAGTTCGAGAAACGGAGAAATACGGTTCTCTTTTCTTTTCAAACTCTATCACAATCCACAATTCAAAATAATTTGATTAATGAGCCTTATGTACCTATACATGCTTGTTCTAATGTTGTAAATCACAAAAATTAGTAATAATTTTTAACTCGGCATTTCATTTTGCGCATATTTTTCCGCAGCCACCTTATATTTCTCACTTGGGTCCCCATGGGTAAAGGATTTGAAAATCGACCGCCCCTTATGATTTCCTGCTCCATAAGTGTGTAAGATCGCATGTTGCGTTTCGCTAGACACGAACACGATTCAGAAAACCCATATCCCAGTTCACACCTCAGAAAGACTATCGCGATCCGACGTTCCACAAATATCGCGTCATGATATAGATGGATCCCCGGAGAATAGCGATGAAGTGGTATGGAGAGGGTCAAATGTTTTCCCGCGCAGTGTGGAACGTTTTGTCTTTAGTTACTACTTAAATTGGGGCGAGATTTGACTATTTTTTCCTTTTTTCATACAAAGATAATGTGCTGGGTATAAATTAGGTATATTTTGATAATTATTTTACAGAATGCAGTTTTTACCTTGTATCAGAACTCGAGGTTTAAGCCCTACGTTTATTAAAATGGATGCAAATCTAATTAAAAATTTCGATTTTGGATTGAGTGAGGTTATGAGTGTCCTGTTCAGAGTATATTTCGTGAGCTTATTATTGTATCGATTAATTAGTGCTCTTAGGCCGTGCTGTTGTCGAATAAAATTCATTCACCATGGCTTTAAGAGGGCAAGCTAACGGGTTGAGTTTATGAAGGGTAGAAAAGATGGCAATGAAGGTAATCAATGTGAAGTAGAACAATAAATATACGGGGAAAAAACAAAAAGTCGATCTCTTTCGCACAGTAAGCTTTTTTATGACTTGAGGAACGATAAGATGTAAATTTAATGATAAATTCGATATGAGGCACTTTAGAAAGTTCTAATATCAACGAAACATGTAGCGCGTAATAATAAAAATCGTGGCAATATTGGGAAATGTCTAATTTAATTAATATTGGAATTTTATGAGTAAACTTGAGGCATGAATCATTGAAAGAATTTACTTCCTAAAATTTTATGTGGCACGTCTCGTGTCATTACAAAAATATGCTGTAATGTATACCTTAGTTAGAGCGGTATCGTATTTTTTATGGATTATCAATTCTCGGGAAACCATCTAATTTTACCTTTTAATTATAAGCATGTACTTCAACGAAAAGATTCAATTACTCATTTATAATCAAAAGTATTGTGATTCAAATTGCTTCACTGAATTGCTTACGTCTGCATTCTTTCTCGTAAAATGAAGCGAAACGGGAACTAGTACCCAACTTGTTCACAAATGCATGAGCGATCGCATGTGAAGTACAACAAACAACTTTTCTCGTATCCATTCATCCGCGTAACTCGGTGTAGCAGTACCTACTATATCGTAAAATTAATTCTGGCTGAGTTTAATCGAATTCCAAGGTGGTATTGTTTTTCTAACGACCTAACCAGCATTTTAGAAAGTACAACTTACATTTCACTCGGATTAACTCGTTTAAAAAAATGGATACAGCTCTTACGAAATGTTAACCAGAGGCATTATTCGGTGTTGGACAAATTTTGACCAAGTTTAAAAAATGGCATGGAGATTATTCCTCAAATTTTCATTGAATATTCCATTATTTATTTATCATAAAAATATGGCAAGTGTGTCAATAAATCAAGAAATGTCATTTAATTTTGAGGTACCTACGTTTAATTTTTATAGCGTTTTATCATGAAGTTTGCAGGTTTTTAGATAATTTGTCTAAACCCTTTAGTCAGAAAGCCCATTTTTCCGCCCTAAGACGTTAGTATATTGAGAAATGTGTATTCGTATGTTTTTATTGTCCTGAAAATGACAAAAAAAAACTATATTTAATGGCACCGCCTTAATAGAACACATGTCAACATTTATAAATATTCCATGTAGTAAATTTTATTCCAGAGAAAGTACTGCGACGAATTTTCCACGAACATTATCATCATTATAAGTCAACAATATGAAGATTTGTTTAAATCAGCACTCTACTTCGCTCTCCTGCTACCTAACATTTTCCTATTTTCGTATTTATTCTCTTTATGTCCTTCGTAACTGTGGGAAATTTTTCGAATGAGAAAGTAAAAGAAAGGTGCTATTTCGCACTCGTCCGACCGACCTTTAATACACAGCGAGCGTATATGACGCGATGCAGAAAGACATAATCCGCGAACTGAATAAAATACAAAGGAAGGCTGCGCGGTTCGTCAAAAACTGCTACGGGCGTAAAGACAGCGTTACCTAGAAATTAAGAAAATTAGGCTGGTAGCCGCTGGAGACTCGGAGGCTGCGCGCTAGGCTTAGATTGCTTGAACAATTGAGAATGGGTATCTTACAGAGCGACACGGAGAACATAATATTAGAGCCCCACTATATTTCCAGGTCCGACAGAAGCGATAAATTGAGAGAGATGTTTTGCCGAACGGATAGTTATGGGAATTTGTTTTTCCCCCGAACCATAAAGGACTTTAATAAACGCTAGTCCCAACTTCGTTAGAGCACTTCATCTTTTTTAGCTGTAAACGGCTGGTGTCCTAACACCCCCTTCCACACGCCTTTTAGGCGGCTTGCGGGGTATTATGTAGATCAATGCCTGCTCTACCTGTTCTATGTAATTTATTCTGGGACTTTCTTTGTCTTTTCTCTCTTGCTTGTCCTTCGACGATTGTTTTCATCATGCCTCATGATTTGGCTGATTATGTCGTTCCGCATTTTTTTACTGGATTTTAATAAGACCTTCCTTTCCTCCCGCTCTTCTTAGAACTTTCTCAGTGCTCACCTGGTCCATCCATTTTATCTCCATCATTCTTAGGTAGCACCGCATTTGGAATGCTTCCACTCATAATTCTATATTGCAGTCATCTTCCATGCCTCACTTACATCGAGAAATACGCTATATATCTGCAGGCTATGTTTGTTTGATGCAGGGGGAGCTTGGGAGGGCGACCACCCCAGGCAACGGAGATTCCGGGAAAATTTTTGAAAGATGACATGCCTGGAAATACATTTCACATCATTTTTTCACTTAAAATTTAACTTAAAGCAGATTCAGTTATTATATGTCAAAACTAGACAATAGCTTTAAATATTTTTTTGTTTCTCTGAGGCTTTGGGGGGGATCTATTCCCCTCCCCCTCCCCCCCATGTTTACGCCACTGATCGTTGCCATTAACGATGAACATGCTCTATGAAATTTTAATCCCACTCCACCCAATCGTGTAATCTTTTACCCCATTGTTATTAGACTGGCCAAAGTTACCCTAATTCAAGATGACTGTGGCCGAAAATCTTTGAAAAAACTCCTGGTTATTAAAATAGTTGTGAGATTCAGAAACAGCCTTAAATTGAAGGTACAAGATCTGCCAATAATTTTAACCACTTTATACATATCGTTTATTATTTTTTTAATTGGATAAGTTTGTTTGTTTCCAATACATCATGAAAAGTTGAGATAAAGGTATTCTAATTGGCAGTACCTAATTCTTGGATTACCTCCTAAGTATACATTTCAATGGGCGACGAAAGGGGGTCGAGTTTCGAGGAAGGGTGTTACTGTATTTGTGAGATTAGGAACGGGGTGATTTACTGAGGAGGGTTATCTTAGTTACAATGGTAATGAGGGAAGTGATTCATATTGACGTAAATTGTATATGGATGGGAGGTGGGGTAATGTGCAGGAGGGGACTGGAATGGGAACATATGATCGTTACACAATTTAAAATCATCGGTAGGTCTAAATTTATGAGCGTGGAAATAATACTAAGTGGTTTCATTATGTTAAATATAACAAATAATTTTGAAAAAAAAATTGAAGAATATCTAAAAGCCATTTCACTACGCATATCAGACCTAAGATGCATTATCGTTACGAGGTATTGCTTACCATCAAAGCATCGCGGTAAGTGATTAAATGCTCCCCAACACAACGACCTCAATCCGCCCCTACCTATATGATAACTGCAGTGGAATGCAAAGTCTTTCAACATTATCCGGTGATAGATTCAAAATAAAACTTTGTTGTATTTCACACAGATTTATTAAAGGGCTCGAAAAGTTTCAACCTTTTCTGGTCAAGACCTCTTGATAATGACCAGGAAAGGTTGAAACCAGTCTAGTCTTTTAATAAATCTGTTTGGAATACAACAGAATTTAATTTTGAATCTATCATGTCAAGGTTTCACCAAGATATCTCGCAAATCATTGATTTCATTATCCGATATACTAAAAGTATTATTATTACACGTACGGATTTAAATTAATTATGAAATACACTTTGTTTCCTCCACAAGTTTATAAAAAAATCTATTTTCTTTCCAGTTTCGGCTATTACACCATTATCAAATATTTTGGTATATTATACGTACCGAAATATTTGATAATGGTGTAATAGCCGAAACCACGTACAAGCTTCAAGTTTCGATTTAATTTATACGTGAGGAATAGCTGTGGAACCAGGGTTCAACGACCAACCTACCTGGGTCTCAGTAATGCATTTTCACACATCGTAAAAATATTACGGTCGCCGTTCATCCCTTGCGGTGGAATCGTATTAACCTTCACCCAGTTCGCTCAGTCATTGGGCCGGACTAATATTTGATGAGATGATATCACTCGTTTTCGGGTGAGCAAGCCCAGAAGAATACCCCTTCAATAAATGTTTCCCTCAGGCGCCCAAAGAGGGCGCTGTGGGCGGTCAAAATAACACATCGGTGGCGTTGGGATAGGAAAGTCTCTGGCTGCACGCTGCCCGTAATTAGTGGACCAAGGCAATTAAGAGCAAGAGGGGATCTAAGATCGTCCCTCAGGTCACTCCGGCGCAATCCTTGCCGTAGAAGTTTCCGGCCGTTGAAATGCGTGTCACTGGTGCAGGGGTGTAGTTTCCCAGAGATTAATTAGAACGAAGATTCGTTGAATGCGTTGACCCTTTGAGGACCAAACTAGCTTGCCAACTGATTTTTATTATTTCTTTGCATATCCTATTTATTTCACAACTAAGAATTGTTAAACTTAAAGATATTATGATAGAAAACCCGGACAAAAATTTTTGAAAGCGTTTTTAAGCCTGTTCCCAAATAGGAACACGCTACAAAATTTTGTTATAACTTTAAAAATAAATGTACACTTGACCAAAAAACTAAGTTGAACTATGTAATATTCATTGATCTTTCGAATAAATGAGCGTTTGTTACTGGAAAGGGAGTGTAGGAAAAAATATCGAATAAACCGCATACTAACTACAGTGGTGATGAAAATAACCAATTTTGAAGTGTATAATTAAGGACCAATGTATACCCAAGTCATGCAATTCACTTTAAAAAATACTTCCATACTTTATTTACATAATAAAAGTTATAAAAGTAATCACGGATACGAAATATAATTTTCGCGAATTTTTATATATCTGTTCCCAAATGGGGACATTAGACTGTAAACAGTTAAGGAGGATACCCGGTTCAAGTGTAATAACGTGTTCACTATACTTTTATGGGGTGTTTTAGTTGGAATCTCCAGTACTTCAGGAAGTGGTAGGAGCGACAATATTAAGTATTTTTGCCCTGTAAACATGGGGTTGCTACTCCTTAGTTACTGGGCTATGGCAACGCAAACATTTTGTTGGATGAACTGTACAGCTATTATAAAGACCCTGAATTACGTTTTTCAGTGATGGAAGGCATCTAAAACTTGTAACGATTGTGCTTGCGATATGTTTCGATCATTTTATTCTATCCACAAAGATAATGGTGGCTTATTTTTGCAATGGACTCCGCATAATCGTAGGTATTTCAACATTCAAAGGCGAATATCTTACGATAAAAGCTTTATTTTCAGACGAACCAGAACAATTTTCATAACTAAATTTTAGGAAAATTTATTATATTTATTGAAGTAAACATTATTTCTCCATCATCATTTGAACGGATGATATGGAAACTTAAGTGATGTCATAGGCCTATCCAAAGGGGGGGGGGCGCACGGCGGCACGTGCCACCCCCCCCCAGTCCCTCAAAAATATGCGAGATTTTTAATATGGTCCCATTATCATTGCGTTCGTTTTGTATTACGAGATATCCTTGTGCCCCCCCCCCCCCCCCCAAGAAAAAAATCCTGGATACGGCCTTGCTTGTGCCCCCCCCCCCCCCAGAAAGAAATCCTGGATCCGCCCCTGAGTAATGTCATGACCGTTATGCAGCATTCCTAGCCTGGGGGGAGAGTTGTAATTTTCAACAGTTACCGAGGCTACGAAATGGAAACTCGACACCGAGGTGAATAATAGGGTGGTTTCCTTTTATTTTTTTAATGCCTAAATGGAAAGATTATTACTCCTGGAGTACGTATTTCACGCTTTTAGATTTTTTTTATGACGATATATATTTTTCGCAATTAAACGAAAAGTGAAAAATTTCAAGCGCGCGAAAACGCGACGGCTAAGTAGGAATGATGGGAAAAAACCCTTGTGACGTATTTCTGGTTCCCCCTGCCGCCTTGTGAGGTGACCTTGGGGCGAGGCTTGAGCGCTGATACGACGCAGGCTGCTAGCAGGTAGCTGAGTACCCTGCTGGCTGGTAGTGCTTGGCTTAAATAAGGATTATTAATACCTTATCAAACGAAGAAAACTTTCCGACCTTAGCCAGTTTTAATAGTTGATTATTAAGACATGTTTCCCTGAGCTCTGTGCCTCATGCATGCATTGGTAACCTCAGACGATGTAAAACTGCAATCTATTCGTATAGAAACTAGGTCCCTGTGACGTCACGTGGAGTGGAATCGCACGGGCGCCAATCTGGCCTTTTTCAAATGAGGTTAAAATTGACCGTTGGCATTCGTCTAAACTGGGATTTCTAAAACCAAATAATTTGTATATTATGAATATACCTACTAATGGTGGGTAAGGAATCGCAATCAATGTATTTCGCTTTCTTTGATGAAGGAAACTACCCTATTGAAGCTGAATGAATTCTCCGTAATGTTAGTGTTTCATTCAATACAGACGTCAATCACAGTATGGGAACGATAGCTTTGAGCGAGTATTTTCTATTGAACTTCCTCGTTCATGAAATCCTCAATCATATAATGAATTGTAAACACTGAACTTAATAACAATGGAATGATCAAACATCACCCTCGGGTGAAGCCATAAATCTGCGCGTCTGGATATCTGGAGTAGGACCTCTAGAATTGCGCTCCATTAAATTACATGAAAATAATCCTACTTTCAATTTTTTTAAATTTTGACGAGATTGCGACTGTGAATAGAAATTATCCCCATCCCAAGCGCTCAATCCAGTTAATTGTGTACATAGATGCATCTGACACCCTTTTCAAGTACTATAAATTTATATTAATGCCAAGCTAAGTCATTGTGAATGGGGCTTATTCCAGTCCATCCATCTAATGAGACTTGTTAATTCATTTCGGTTACGTTTGCGAGTTTTACTTTTCACCCAGAAGAGAATGATGTTTTTAATAAAAAAATGTGCAGCGACAAAGATGATTTCACGCTCTTTTTTTGCTTAATAATATCAGTCATAACAGGTCGATAACTTTTATAAATTTAAGTAAAAAGTAATGGTATTTCTGAAGTGGCATATTCTTGGTGAAATCCAACCCCTGCCTCTCTTATGTAAGCTCAATCATCATTGTTATAGTATCTTTTCAAATACCATAGAGGTAGCTTGCAGGGTATCATATACTTACACATGTTCTCATAACAAGTGGACCATTAAGGCAATTAAAGGTGGCAGATCCAAGATCGTCTAGCAGGTCACTCCGGCCAGAGCACAATACTTTCGTGGATGTTTCCAGCCGTTGGAATGCGTGCCACTGTTCTTAAAGTGTATTCCCCGAGATTAATAGGAGCAGAGCCTAGTTTAAGGAAACAAAGTTCAAGCATACATGCTGCTCATCTATCCACCACACTTTTTTGTAGTATCTTTTTGCCTAACAGGTTAAAATTCCTTGTGGTTTTTTAAAACTATTATTGATTCTGGAATCTTCCGATTAAAAACAATTGTGATTGGCAAAACTTTAAAATTCCAAGGCAAATGCACTCGGTAATGTGCCCAAGTTTATCTAAATTCACTGAAAATTAGTCTTAAAATACATCGTAAACTAATTAAGGATACGAAAACAGTGTTCTTGAAAAAAAAGGTCACTCAAAAAAGGGAAGGTTCGAATCGGCTAAGCTACCAATGCACGTAAACTTTTATTTCAACGGTGAATTTTTTCTATAAAAAATTGTACTAATTTTAAGACATCAATTCGCTCAACAACCTCCGCATTAGTTTCTTTGGTACAAACACGACGAATTGGTATTGCTTGCTCCAGCTGGCCGGGTCTTGTGACATTGATTCGCGGGCTGCTAGGTTACTGACCCCCGCTCTTGCCAGTTATGGCGTGGAATTTTCCTCCTCTTTCCTAAATTTTTAGCATTAATAAAAAAAAGTTAGTATTATAGTCATATGAATATATTCAATTTACAATTTCATTTATCATTCTTAATTTGAACCAATCAAAAATTTCTTTATGTCATTTTTTGTCACAACATGCTCAATCAATTCACATGATTTTAATGCTAGGAAGTAAAAAGAGGAGGTAAAAATTGCCGTCACAAGATATTTACCGAAGCATTAAATGTTTCAATAAACATCATCCAATCGTTTTTTTTTCCACCCTGTGCCTTCTTATACAATCCGCAATGTAGGAAAGCTAATTGGATAATTTAAAGCATTTATCCACCGTGGTACATACATTTTGTTTACTTCTTTTCTCCGTAGGTCATATTTCCCGAATTAATGTGTTTTTTTTGTAAATATTTTTGTTTGATTGTTTTTTCTTTGCCCTCTTTGGTGAAGCGAGTAAATTCAATCCTTTTTAATAAAGAAAAGTCATGAGCTTCAAACTATTTTAATATGCAAGACCATTAATGAATTTATGTCATTATACTTTTATCACTTTACTCTGAGCAGTGAATTAGAATATTTTTTTCTTTTTTTTTTTGGAGATCCAGTTAATAAAACTGAGCTATTCCGCATCAATGTGCCCGGGTTTCGCTAAAGACCATTAATGAATTTATGTCATTATATTTTTACCACTTTACTCTGAGCAGTGAATTAGAATATTTTTTTCTTTTTTTTGTGGAGATCCAGTCAATGAAACTCTGCGATTCCGCATAAATGTGCCCGGGTTTCGTTAAAGCGTAGCATCATCAGTCACTTTTGCATCATTCCGGTGTATTAACCCACTTGGAATGGCACTGACGATAAATGCCAAAGGTATTTGAATAAAATGTTATACCTTCGAGAAAAAAAATCTACTATGTCATTTTTGGTACATCAATATGCTGTTTTTTATTTTACTTTCATCATATTAATTTTTAATATTTATCATTAGTCCTTATTTTATATTTAAGAGTTTAGTTGCTGCATGGTTATTAATATGAACAGGCAACTACCTCAAAGCCAAGATACCGCTGTACTAAGATCAAGGGGAGGAGATTTGATTGCTGTTGCCACTTCGATTGCATTTTAATTGGTTTTCAAATATGTCCGCGGCGCGTTGATGAGTATACAATTCGATCCATTTTCTTCCAATATTTTGCATTACTATGTTTTCAATTGCGAGGAATAGCATTAAAAACGTATGAATTTGTTATAAAGCATCATCATGTATATAAATTCCGATTAACACCCCTAATTGTACCTTATTTCCCCGTGAAACTCGGATCATTTTGTTCGTCAGCGACGGGAGTGGCGACTTGCGCAAACCCATTTAATTGCGCGGTGGTGACAACAAATTTAGAGGCCGAATCTAAGATCCTCTTTTGTAATATTAGTGACTAATGGAATTACCCATTCACTGCATTTTGTATCTTTTATGATACGCTACATTTATTACCGGTTATTTCCGAAGGGCACAGTTCTTTCTCTCTAACGCATAGTGTATCAGGTATGATACACTATTTCGCTATAATTTATGGTTCTCGAAGCAATCAGTAGGTGCCAAAGGCTTCAAATAATCAGGTTCAGATATAATAATTATCAATAATTGCTTAATTAATAATTATTTTATTATTATTATTATTATTATTGTATTATTTTTATTAATAGCTTTTTTAAATAATTATCAGCTTCTAATTATGTTTAAGGAAGTCAGCTTCCCGCATGAAAAACGAGTAAAGAGGATTTCCCCGGGTGATATTATTTAATTTGTTTATTTTTATTTCATTTATCTTAATTACCCCCGAAAACAGCTCAACGAGGTCTTTACATCGGGAGTTTATAAACAATCAAAAACGTACGAGCACATACACCTATGTCCTGGAAGGGTCAACCTATGCAGGGGGGTCTCGAACCCGGGACCTTCGACTTGCGCAAACCCATTCATTCGGTATTCGTAATGTAAATTCGTAATTCGGTATGGTAGGCGCGGACCTTCCGCCACCGAGGCCGATGTTGATAAATGTAATTAGTAAAGTTACGGGTGCCAATGAGAAGTTTTCAACGAGTATGTGTATCATCACATATTCATTTAATGTAAAAGTTGTCTATAACATCTGTTGCCTATTTAATACATCAGATGTGTTAGATATCATATTAAAGTCACTAAATTAAATTATAATCACATAAGGTATCATATGTGATACATATTAAAAATATTCCTTAAAAATCAAGAAATAGCAGAAAAAGTTGTTTATAGCAATTAATTGAAGCGTATATGGATGTTTTTTATAACGAAAAATATTTTTTGACACGTTTTCAGAAATTCATCCTGTTAAGGTCGGATTAGGGGCGGCGAGCATGAGGTTGGTGGAGGGGGGGGGGGCGCATTTTCTGTCGCTTATCAGTCCCTTGTCATTCATCGACCCCACAAGTTTGGGTCGATGGCTACCTTCCCACCGTCTCTGATTTTTAATTGGCACCGTCATAACCGCATCGCATCGGTCACGCGGAAGGATTTTTTTTCCGATTTTGTAAAGGAATTTATAACAAATGATGACTTAATTGTGGAAGTGGAGAAGGGGTTAGCACGTGGGGAATAGATTTTCATGGACTAACAAGGGAAGTCCCTCAAAAGTCACCATCAGATATAGTTCAAATTTTGGCTAGGTGATAACAAACGGATACTCATGACGTGTAGTTTTTGTTTCGTAGCACAACAATAGACCCGTAAGGTTGTTTTACACGGGGAGTATCATTTCCCAATTTGACGTTTGCACGAAGGCGCGATCGGAATTGCGTCGTGTCGCTCAAAAATCGCACACTCGAGATTTCTTAGATTTTTTTTTGATTTCTGGCCAGCTATAAAAATTAAACAAATTATTTTGAAAAAAATAAACTTCAATTTTAAATGCCCTGGACATTCGAAAATGGGGCCGTCCCTTGCCCTTCTTCCCTTCCACCTCTCCTAAGATTATTTTCATCAGGCCATCATGTCTACTAATGTGGCCAAATTAGTTGTCGCGTCTTCTCCTTAAGGTATTTTGAATAACTCTCTTTTCTCCCACTCTTCTTATTGTTAGTACTCCTCATTACAATTACTCGGTCGATCCATTTTATCTTCATCATTCGTCGGTGGTATCACATTTCGAATGCTTCCACTCTTTACTTCTCTGCTGCCGTCAATGTCCAAGCCTCACTTTCATAATATAGAAACATGATCCATATGTATCGTCTGATGAATCGTTATCGTACTTCCATGCACAAGATCTCTAATTGCTATAAAGCATGCAGCCTTTTCCCTTCCTTTCCTTTGGGGAGAATTTTAGCGATGAAACTACTCTGGTTTTGGTTTTCCACAAGATGCTTGGAAAATTGTGAGGCAACGTACTTTCCTCGTGTTCTTTTATTCGCGAGTGGAGCGATCTGCCCGACTATCCGATGTAAACACTATCAGTGGCGCAGCGAGGGCCCAGAGCTCAGAGAAATTTTTAAGTAATATCTATTTTATTTTATTGGATTCTTATGGAATAGTGTGAGTATTAACAAAATATCCCTCATAAGGCCGTAAAACTCAACATTTTGAACCATTTATCTTAATTTTTTTCTGGTGGAGGGCCCCCGCACCTACCGCTTACCCTGGCGGGTATACTACACCCCCAGGCACCCCATTATTAGTTGCGCCTGAAACCCCCCCTAGCCTTAATTCCTAGCTGCGCCCCTGAACACTATCACCATCCTTGCAACGGAGTTAGTATTATACTCCGCTTTGTTCATTTCATTCGACTTTGTCTTGTCATTTAAAAGCGTATGAGCTGTATCTGGCAAGTTTTTTTTTATTTTAGTGGGTTAAAACTAATCAAAGCCGTGGCGAGACTGACCCGCTCACTACGGCCTTGAAAAAGAGGAAGAATACGTCAGTGGACCCAACGAGATAGGGTCGATGGCTGCCTTCCCAGCCTCTCTGATTTTTAATTGGCACCGTCATAACCGTATCGTATCGGTCACGCGGAAGGATTTTTTTTCGACTTTATGAAGGAGTTAATTTCAAATCATGACTTAATTGAATGTAAAGGGATCATGTGATGTTTGAATAATGGCTCAAGTTATGCAACGGCTGGAAATGGTAAGAGAAAACTAATAAACTTATCACTCGGCCTGTGATCCAACCCGAGTATTGGTTTGGGTAGGTGAGGGTAGAGCTCACCCTTAATTAATCCATAGGTGTGTGAATTTCATCCATTCAATAGGTAGTTGGAGCTGTTCCTTTCCCTGGGCCACCTCGCACTTACAAAGGATTTTTGCTTGTGATTGTCTAAAGGCTTCCAGTAGGTCAGATGAACGTATAGAAATGTTAATTATTTTGAATCAGAAAACAATGAAATTGATCGCCGATATCCCTGATTTTTCCAATACTCCCTCCCTCACTGCCCCAGATGGCACAGAATCCTCCGTATCTAATTCGTATGCAGATAGTATCCATTGACGAAAAGCGACGAAGCGGTAGTCAATGGATAGTATCTGCATACGAATTAGATACGGAGGATTCTGTGCTATCTGGGGCCTACCTTTTTCCCCGGAAAATAGTATTATTTCAAATAATATCAACTTCTTTAGTTAAACATCATAGTATCATGGCCAAGGGTATCAAGTTTGCTTCATTACGCGGAAGTGAGCATCAGAATTTCGCATAGTGATATTGACGGTACCTCATGGCGGTAGTTATAAATGTTTTTGCTGAAATTTCTTCAACGGCTCTGATTTAATCGATTCAATAAATCACTAAAAAGTATCAAATAATCACCAAAAAGTAGAAAAAAGAAATACCTAAAATAAAAAACATTTTTTTAAACACCCTTTTCCCAAAAGCAGTATGAAGTGCGCTAAAAAGTCGAAAATAACCTTTTTTATCTTTCTTTATTTTGCCGATTTGGAGGGAGACAGGTCCCTGTTGTATCTGAATTATGCCCAGCCTTATTGAGCTTATAACTTAATAATCTGTAGAAAACAAAGCATCATATGTGTAGCTGTTAATTCGTTCACGATCGGACAAGAGACGCGCTTCTTTGCTCCGTGATTAAATCTGTGAATCGCCCGTGACGGAGATGCCGTGCCTGTGTACTGTTATGCGAGATGATTGTTAGCTCATTTGAGTGCTCCGTTTGATTGTGTTTACGTTCTCTATGGCCGATTCCACCGGTGAACCCAGACGCCGAATATCTGCCGTCGACGGAACAAGTTCAGTTCCAATAGAGTGCTTTATGGTCAACCGTTTCCCGAACTGACCGACGCGTCGCGACGGCGCCCTAGCTCTTAAGGCCGTTTTACACGGCGCACGTACTTGCGCAATCTGACGTGTGTACGAAGGCGCAGTCAAAATTTCGTCATGGAGAGCGATGAATTGCTGGAACACATGCGAGAATGCGTGGACGAGATATGGTAAAATAGCCTCTGTTCTAATTTCGTTCATGCATTCGCGCAATTCCACGCCATTTTAGGCCGTTTTACACGGTACACGAAATTGCGCAATCTGACGTACGTGCGAAGGCGCAATCAAATTTGCGTCGTGTAAAGCGGTGAATTGCTAGAACGAATGCGTGGATGTGAGACGGCAAAATAGCCCCTGCTCTAATTTCGTTCATGCATTCCCGCAATTCCACGCCATTTTAGAAATAAATGCAGCTCTAACCTGCGCAATTCCGTGTCCCGTGTAAAACGGCCTTTGAAGTTAATGCATTCCTAACCTGCGCAATTCCGCGCCCCGTGTGAAACGGTCTTTAAACCAAGTGGACTACATAGAGGCCTGAGGAGGTCCTGTAGAAGGGAATCGGGGCCCTCGGCTAAGGCGTTATAATGGGGCCCTCCCAGTGGCGGATACATATATGGGGAGCGCGCGCCCCTCCCCCCTTGCGAGACTACCCGCATTGCCGAACATTGCAGAACCACATTGGTAACTTTTTAACCACAATGGTAACTCATTAGATAGCATTGTTTTGAACATGTGTATGACCAGTTTGAATGAAACTATCTTAAATTATGCATTTGTCTTGATTATTTTTCATTACGATTATAGCCTTACCTCAAGCTATAGCTTGAGGTAGTGTACTATATAGAGAGTACTATATAGTACTAAAGAGCTATAGCTATAGCTCAAAATATCGTTTGCGCCCCCCCCCCCCTTAAGTTTTTTTCTGTATCCGTTACTGGGCCATCCTTACCGAGGGATTTGTGGGTCCGGAATTTTAGGAAATTCGCATTACCCGGAAATGGATTTTGACGCTAGAAACGCTCTAGAAAACTATAGAAGTTAATAGAAAATAGCAATTTCGTCAGAAAAGTAACGCGAAAAGTGAGAAATTCACAGCTTATGTAGTTAAATCATGTATTAATGCTCTACCATTTATTTATTGAATTTGTTTCTTGGAAAACTGAATTCTAAAAAATCTCTGAAATAACCTTTTCGAATAACCCTTCATCAGGTTCTCATTAGAAAAGCATCAGGTTCTCTATTATCTTCGGACAACTTTATTTAATTTATTTTTCATACATTCTTTCAGTACGTTGTAAATAAAGCAACCGAAGAAAACGTATTATTTTCTCATCACTCAATTCTCCTATTGGCTAATTTTTTCCCGCCTACATATTTTTCTCTTTCATATCTTTCTTTAGATACCTATTCCATATATTTTGTTTAATAAAATGAATAACCTTTTATATTTAAATATTTACGAATAGTAATTATTATATATTGGAGTAAAATATGATTACCATAGCTTCGTGATTCGATCATCATACGAATTCAGACTAGATACCTTTCCATGTTTTGTAATGCTGCGTTGCACAATTTTTGCAACTCACTTTGGGGAGTGGAGGGTGGGTCCCATATCCCTCCTTTATGTAAGCCAATTTGAGGGTTTTTTACATTTTGTTTAGTTGTCGAATATATACAGGAGAGGATTAGCGGCCTAACACCCCCTCCCATTGTCCCTATATATTGGATCCACGGCTGATCATAATTCACTTATAATAAATGGACTAGATATTAAATACATCTATATGAAGAATTTCTCTTATGCTCTCTCAGCAAAGTAAGTATTTACAGGTATTTTTTTCATTTGAATATTCCGTAATAAAATATTTCCTGTCTGTTTGGTGCGTCAAAGGCTTTAGAAGCTGAAAATCAGGGTATTAATATCACAGACGTACTGTATATTTCAGTCAAACTATCAAACATAACGCTACCTGCCTACTCTTCTATGCTGAATATTTTGGCTGCAGTCCCTCCGATCCTACCCTTTCCCTGTGTTCTAGCCACCAACTCACAGCCAATGTTGTGCTATAATATATTCTTCATCACTATGTTCCAAGACAAATGTGAAATTTAGGTTATGCTATCTTCATTGAATTCAAATGGATCAATTCTGGCTTATCATTGCAATCATCTTTGAATCGAGTTTCTATGCTGGATATTAATGAAGTTAGTTAGCATGATTTAGGCTTTCACCATGGTGCTTCAAAACACTTTTGCTCAAATTTCATAGCTATTATTTAATTTATTTTTTTGAATGTTATTCTCAAACCACCAAATACAGCTAATATTGGCCATTTTACATCGGGGTATTCAACAAATTTAACTAGTACACGAACAACCATGCCTTGGACAGGGGAAGCCTATCCAGGCATGACTCGAACCCGTGACCTCTTGTTTGGTGGGCGAGGACGCTACCCTGCCACGACCGAGGCCCGCAACAGATCAGACCTATAATATTGATTCAATAATCAATTAATGAATTATGATAAAGCAAATTCCTCAAAAAACATTTGAGCTATTAATTCATTAATACACCTCCATGCCTTTTGCAGAAGAGCTATAATTTTTTCATTAAATTAATCTTTGTATCTTGTCTTTGGGTTTGTTGAGTATAAAAAGTGAGAGACCAGTGAATCAGAAAGGGCTCCAGCATGGAAGAGAAACTTTCAAATACAGTAAAAGTTTTGAATACTGATCCACTGATGTATTTTCTTTTCTGTAAATAAATTGTATGGAGTCAGTTGCAAAAGAAAACATGGGGAACACTAAACTTTGAAGAATCATTGCTTAAAGGAGAGAATAATTTTACTTTTTATTCAGCCTATAGCATTTTTCTGGACCAAAGGGGTTAAGAATTGGATTGATCAGGTCTTGTATGTACCTGCAGAGGTAGATTAAGGGGTATAGGGTAAACGAGGAGACCCCTCCCTACCTATCTAATATCTGGAAAATTTGAAAAATGGCAATCTTTAAGATGACTGTCCAATAAAAATGCTTTTTCCACCAGCTTAAAAACAATGTTTAAAAAAGCCTCTTGTCTATCCATATCAGACCTATTATCGATCCAAAAATCGATTAATGAATTATAATAAAGCAAAGTCCTCGGAAAACATTTGAGCCATTTGAATAGGTATCACTATTCTAAACTTGTATTTACCTAACTTGGAAGAACGAAAAGCTGCCATTTTTAATGCTGATATTTTTCTATTTTAGGCTCTCACAAGCTTTTGTTGACTCTGTGTTGACCGTTTTGATCACTGCATATTATTTTCCTTTAAAGGTTGGTGTTAAGTATCAATAAAAAATGACAGATACAATATTTGATCAGAGTGTGCCCTCCTGATGTATGTGACCCCCAAAATCTTTCAATTATTATTATTAGAGTACCTTTTCTACCAGCAGGTTTTCACAGAGCATACGAGAATCACTGAGGCTGTAGGCCGTCTCCACTTCCACCTTGGACTTCCCTCTTCACATGACAGTATGAATCACAGTTTGGCCCACTTCCTTTCATGCTGTCTTCAAATCCTATTTTCTTCTTCCCCTCCCCATCATCCCAGCATTATTCCAGTATGATGTTTAGTATCCTCTCCCTGCTTAGTACCAGCTCAATCCAAACCCTCTGTCTTTTCCGTATCTCTTCTTATATCTTCCTCTCCTCAACCACCATGACTAGTGTGCCATCATTCTTCATCCTATCCCTCCACAGTGACGTAGGCAGGAATTTTTATTCCGGGGGGCAGGGAGGGTTCAAAACCATGGGAGAAAATTTTTAAAAACAGGGTACTAAGTAGACGGTTTTGAGCTAGTGTGAACACTTTCCATAATTGAAAAAAAACTTCATTTGTTAAAGAAATATTTTGTAAATTCATGATTTTTCAATATTTTGTTTCCTTTTATGAAGGAAAACAATTGTGTTTTTATATTTACTTGTACCCCTGCCCCACCCCCCCTGGCTACACCACTGTCCATCCACATTACCCTCCCAACCTTCTTCACTCCCACGTTTTGAACACTCCTAGTCTCTTCTCGTCTTCCCTCCTCAATGCCATCCTTCCCACGAGTTTCTAAAATTTTAGGGAAGGCTGGGAGAAAAAGGTGTTTTGAACTAGTGTATAGCAGGCAGACAGCTAGGAATTAAGGCTAGGTAGGGTTTTTTGGTGCAGCTAATACTGGGGGGTCTGGGAGATAAGTAATACCCACCAGCATTAGCAGGAGGTGCAGATGCCCTCCCCCAGAAATTTTTTAAAATAAATGGTGCAAAATGGTGAATTTTATGGCTTCCTGAGGGGTATTTTATTAATCCCTCTACTATTCCATAAGTAATATTTATCCAATTAAGTAAAATGGATTAAATTAAAAAATTTCTCTGGGCTCTGGAGGGGTTTTATCCCCCAAACCCTCCCCCCCTCATTACACCTCTGGTGTATGGATCTATGAGGAAGGGTCTTGACCAGAAGATCTCACAAAAACAGTTCTAATTACACCACTGAAAAAGAAGGAAGCTGTAAAATGCAGAGTCTATACGACTTTTAGCCTACTATCTCATACGACCAGGATGTGTGCTCTTGCTTCATGGATTTAGAGAAAGAATTTGATAGAGTGGACTGGATGAAGTTTATTTTCATTCTTAAGAAAATATGCGTACACTGGAGAGGAGAGGTTTAGCAAATTTCATAATTTTTTTAAAATTTTAAAATCATGGGTAGGGTGGCCATAATAGGGTAGTTTCCTTCATCAAAGAAAACGAAAGGCATTGATTGCGATTCATTACCCACCATTAGTGTATTCATAATACACAAATTATTTGGTTTTTGAAATACCGGTTTAGACGAATGGCAAGGGTCAAATTTTATCCTCATTTGAAAAAGGCCAGATTGGCGCCCATGCGATTCCACTCCGCATGACGTCACAGGGACCTAGTTTCTACACGAGAGGATAGGAGTTATACATCGTCTGAGGTGACCAATGCATGCATGAGGCACAGAGCTCAGGGAAACATGTCTTAATAATCACCTATTAAAACTGGCTAAGAAGGATTTGGTTCTTTCCCGGCGAATGCTGTTGATGAAATCTTCTCGGGAAATCAGCCGGGTGATGATGGCCATTGCTGCCAACGTTTCGATGGCCTTCTCTGCCATCGTCTTCAGAGCGAATGTTCGCTCTGAAGACGATGGCAGAGAAGGCCATCGAAACGTTGGCAGCAATGGCCATCATCACCCGGCTGATTTCCCGAGAAGATTTCATCAAAAACTGGCTAAGTTCGGAAAGTTTTCTTTGTTTGATAAGGTATTAATAAACCTTTTTTAAGCCAAGCGCTACCATCCAGCAAGGTACTCAGCTATCCGCTAGCATCCTGCGACGTATCAGCACTAAGCCTCGCCTCAAGGTCACCTCACCGGGCAGGAGGGGGAACCAGAAATACGACGTACGGAGATATTTCCCGGCATTCATACCTAAGCGTCGCGTTTTCGCGCGCTTGAAAATTTTCACTTATCATTTAATCGCGAAAAATAGATGTTGTCATATAAAAATCTAAAAGCGTGAAATACGTACTCCAGGAGTAATAATCTTTCGATTAAAGCAATAAAAAAATAATAGGAAACCACCCTATTGTTTTGGCCTAGACCGGGACATATTACAAGTTACAGAGACATATTGTCAGTACTGGTGGGATATTAGCATCTGACTGATCATTATCATCTAGACTTATGGTGTTCTTTGATAATGCTGATATTTGATTATTGTATTTTGAAGTTGCTAAAATACTTTTTTATTCTAAACTCCTATTGCCATATTGAGCTATGCTTTCTGTTGTTAAGTGTTATTATAAAAACATAATTCTCATAATTTTTGATGAAACTGGGACATTGTAGAGAATTTTCGGAAACAGATGGTCAGGAAATTTTGGAAACAAGCAATCGGCCCTCAAAAGCAGTCTAAACCGGGACTGTCCCAACCAAATCAGGTCGTATGGCCACTTATACCATGAGAGAATGGATGAATGAGGAAGGATTTGCTGTTGTCATGTATGTAATTAGAATTATGGTTCGTTCACTAATTTAGGGAGAACCTTTCATTGATGGAGGTGATACCTCAAAAGATGGAAAAAATAACGAACCATGCGAGACCCAAATATAAGAACAAGGAGCAACTAAGAAGCAGTGATTCACTCAGCATGAGTTCATGCTGTCATCAACTCATTTGTACAGGTTTAAGGCTGTCGATATTTTGATGCTAATATCTCGAGAATTAGGCGATAGATTGAAAAACAGAAAAATGTGGATCTCTGTGATTTTAAAACTTTATCACAATTGACAATAAAATAAAATTGGCAAGAGAACCCATTACACCTTGATCATGCAGAAGAGATTATCGCATCTGCAGATTATAAGAGAAGCCAATAATACAAGGGTAGGCTTAAAAGTAAGGTCTCCTAAGTCGTTGCATCACCATCATGAAGCACTAGGCTCTGTCTACCCACACCACCATGTTCCTTGCTTCCTCCACTACCACTCTCGACCACCACGAAGCATTGTCGACCACTCATTGTTGGCATAGCAGCTGTCTCCATGGAGCTTCCTTTCATGTCTCCAACGTTTGAAATCTGGTCTGTCATACGATTTTTGGCTGGGAGAAAGGTGGCACCTATAGAAATGAGTCACCAATTGGTTTGAGTTTACGGTGAAAACTTTATGAATGATAAAAACGATCGTTAATGGTGCCACAAGTTCCTTCCCAGCTGTACAGATGTCCAATGCAAGGTGGGTGCCCAAACATGCCGTAGGTGGCACCTATAGAAATTAATCACCAATTGGTTTGATTTACGGTGAAAAATGTATGGATGCTAAAAATGGTCGTGAATCATGCCACAAGTTCCTTCCTGGCCGTGCAAACATCGAATGCAAGGTGGGTGCACTAACACCTCACCATAGAATACCAGAGGCAGAGCATGAACTGTGAAGAAGTTGTGCGCCATTTTGAAAAGGAAGAAGATGATTTTTTGGACTCATTCACCCAATCCTTTTTACATGTTGCTCGCCCTGAAGAAACACATGGGAGGGATGAAGTTCAGAGGGATGACGAGGTGCAAGAGGAGGTCAACGCCTATCTTCACAACGTGGATGGAGGTTGGTATGACGAGGGGATTCAAAAGTTCATCATGCGGATGAAGAAAGTCATCGAGCACCGGGATGACTATATCAAAAAATAGCTGAAACCATGACCTTTCCAATGATGTATCCAACAATGTAAATAAACTTCATATTAAATGACAAAAAATTGGAGACCTTACTTTTAAGTTTACCCTCGTACCTCTATATTCCCATCCCCTCCTGCTTGCTGCCCCCAAGAGGACATCCATAAATTACGTGAGCCATTTAGGAGGTAGAATGTCAAGCCGATTCTCACTCAATCTCACGTGGTGGAGTGGCAGATGCAGATACAGATCGGGGGCACAGACGGTGCACCCCCCTTTGGGCCACCCGTATTGCCAAACATAATAGAACCACGATTTTAACTTTTTATGTCATAAGATGACATTGTCTTAAATATGTGTATAATGACTTTAGTTAAAAATTTCTGAGGCTCTGCATATGACTTGATTATTTTTTATCACGATAAAAGTAAAGGTAACTCAAGATATCTGTTGCACTCCCCCCTTGAGTTTTCTCTGTATCTGCAACTGGTTCCTGGCTAGTACTATGTAGGAATAGACCGATCAACAACTTTGCTATTTCCACATAGTAATTTATTGACACTGACCATGGTTTCGTTACAGAGTAACATTATCAAGGTGAAAAATGCAGGTAAATTGACAGTATATATAGCAGAAGGTTGGGTAGGGAAATTTCCGGTAGCCGTTGATTAGGGGGAGGTAGGGGCTGGGTTTGGAGTTAGGTTAGGTCACTGTGAGTGGTGTGGGTGGAGAGTTGGATGAGTAAGTGGGAAAGTGGAGGAGGGGGGAGCAAGAAGGGTAAAGGTGGTCGTTAACTAGGTATGAGTCCCTGTGGCTTAAAATTTCCAGCTCTTTCAAGGCGTCTAATCTCCATCCTTTCTTCTCAAAGTGCAGAATAGTAGGCATGAAGTCACTAATGTGCCCCATGTCGTTAAGGTGTTTTGCAAATTGTGAATGATCTTTCCCCTGTCTATGACACATCTAGTGCTCGGCCGCCCTGATGGAAAAACTCCTCCCTGTTTGGCCGATGTAAATCGCGTCACAGTCGGTGCAATTGAGGCGATATATTCCGCTCCGTTCCTCCGGGATAACCCTGTCCTTTGGTGACCCCAGCATGCTCCTTAATGTGCAGTGGTTATAAAAGGCTGGCCTTATTTTTTCTTTCGGAAGTAGTCTTTGCACTCTCAATGACAAATTCCCAAGGAAGGGAATCCGGCATCGGCCAAACAGGGAGGAATTTAGAGTTTAGTTTTTAACACCTTGCATACGGATGCCGAGAATTCTCGTCATTTTTTTCCCAAACGTTCCGGACTGATGACGAAGATTCTCATCATTTAGGCGCGTCAACCTAAACAATTTTAAAGCGTATAGTACATATTCGTTAGTACGTTTTCAGTAGTTGTTTGTTATTCATAAGGAATAGATGCATCATAACGTTTGATTGGGTAAAGTTATATTCCAAACATTAGCTTCTTAACCATGTTCAAACCAAAGGCATTACGCCCTAATAGGCACATATTTCCAATCTCGGCGTTCCTAGGAATTTAAATACCCCGGTACGCAACGTGTTAAGATTAGAGGGAGGGGGTCACAGGGGCACAGCTAGGAATTAAGGCTAGGGGGGATTTTAGGCACATCTAATACTTACGGGTGTGAGGGTATTGCATAACTACCAGGGTAAGCAGGAGTTGCGGGGGCCCTCCTCCAGAAAAATTTGCAGAATAATAGTTCAAAATGGCGAGTTTTACGGCTTTCTGAGGGATATCTGATAAATCCTATCTTTATTCTATAAGTCATACTGATCCAGATAAGTATAATGGATTAAAATTTAAAATTTCTCTGAGCTCTGGGAGGGGTTTTATCCCCGAAAAACCCCCCCCTCGCTGCGCCACTGGGGGGTCAAGCCAAATCTCATGATATTTCATTAATGTGGGGGGGAGGAGTCCGAAAATTGGTAAAATCACCTCACGTAATCGGTAGACTGGAAATGGAAATGTGCATATAAGAACTTAAAAATCAAACAACTGTGTGGGCATTTCCTCCATTGCAGTTGGGCCAGCCAGCAGGGGCAGATCCAAGATATTTTTCTGGGGACACACACACACACAAGAGTCAGACAGGTCATCTCATGATCTTAGAGATTAAAAACAAGATACAGCAATTTTGATATGAATGTTATTAATATTAAATGAAATTATTGAGGCTCCTTAATACACAAAATAAAACAAATGTAATGATAACCTAATTAAAAAATCTTGTCTATTTTTTAAGCATCTAGGGGGGCCTTGCACCCCCACCCTAAATTTGCCTATGTCAGCCAGAGTTGTCCAATGACAGAGGGAAGGGGTTGAAGAACCAATCCTGGCAAATTCACATGTCACTTGACCAGCTGTCCTCTTATTTATATCCCAAACCCTCGCCTTCCTATAAAATATTGTCTCTTGGACGCGAATCACTGGAAATACCGTGTATTTTTGTCTTATCTTTTAAAGGTTAATTGAACCCTTCCTTTGGAGAATCTTTTCATTTATCTCAGACATTGGGCATTCTTATTTCTATGCCACTCTGGTCCCCTCTTTCAACCTCTATACCCGTCACAGGACAACTCTCAGCTTGATTGTAAAGCAGTTGTTCGAGGCTTCCCTGTGCATTTTAAAATTACGAGGTAAACATTTAGTGTGGAGAACCATATTACCTTAACTTTTCTTTTCTACTTTCTTGAGCACAACAGACTAGAGACGGCAGTCGACTCAATTGGTCAATGTTGATCGACAGTTGATCAAGGGGGGAACAGGACGAACCTTCTTTATCTGCATGTGATTATAGAAGGGATTGTAGGGGCATTAACCCACGAGGTGAGGTCCAGTTCCTCCTCATTTTAATGTAAACAATAGTTTCCAAAATCTTACGTGTATCCTTCGGATATTGTGGAACTTAAATTATCTATACACAGAGGGTAGACGTATATGGAAAGGACAGCCCAAATGCATATTATTGAAAGAGAAGTATATGAGACATTTATGCTCATTTTGTCAGCAATTTTTACCTCGGTTTCTGTTCATTTTGCCCACATATTTTGTACAGACCCTGCCCTTCTGTACCCATTCCCAGTGGCATAGCAAGGCTGGGGATCCGGACCCCCCCCCCCCCCCCCGCACTATAAAAGCACACTAACTCAGCATTACAAAAGAAAACCAAATATTGAAAAGTCATGAATTTACAAAAGATTTCTTTGAAAAATGAAGTTTTTTCAATTATGATAACTGTTAAAATTAGTTTTAAACCCTCTACTAAATACCCTGCTTTTCAAAAATTTCCCCCCTAGTTTTGGACACCCCCCAAACAAAATTCCTAGTTATGCCACAATCCATTCCTCTGAAATAACTGTAGTTTTGAGGTTGGGAATGGTATGAAAGGGAAGGCAAGGCAGAGTGTCTAATTGTACGTACTACTCAGCAAGCTACTTCATTTTGCGAGTGGTGGGCTGTGTAAGGACTCCAGCCTTTTAAAAGAAAAGAGAAGGAGGTGTTTGTAGAAGACATTTCACCACTGATTCACATCAAATATTCATTGAATAAATGCTAGGCAGTCTTTTGCTGTTCAGCTGATAAAAAATTACTATATCTACCCATTCAGCATAGTATCTCTTATTTTATTGCTTCTGTCAGAATGAGAAACATAGTGAGGTTATAATTGGATGAGTAGTAAAGGGAGACAAGATGAATGTTTCAGGGGACTGGCTGTGGAAAAGAAAGGTGGATTGGATCCACTCACTAACTCTCATGCAGAAAATCAAGCTATTGATTACATATTTTGGGTAGGTGAGGGTGGAGCTCATTCCAGACAAAACCACTGTCTAACCGGTGCGATACCATGTATTCAGGGCAGATGGGCTAGTTCCTATTCTGGGCCAACTCCCACAATGGGGATTCTTATTTGGGGTTACCAAAGGCTTAAAAATCGACTCTTTGATCACCAAACCAATAGGCTTCCATACTCCTCAATAATAATCCTATGCAAGGTGAATGGAATGACAGATAATCAAGACTGTACAATGGTCAATTCCAATAACAGGACTATCCAGGGCCGGCTTGAGACAGAATACTTCCCGATTGATTTGTTTGCCCCCCTACCCACAACAGCAGTTTGCCCAGGTAAGTAAATTTTTGTTGCTGTTTGGGCGTCTTTTCACCCCCCTAGCTATGCCGCCCGGCCCTGGGACTGGCAAACAAATCAATCTGGATTTGAATCAATTTTTATGCTTATCGAAGATGTCTTTATGGTCACTCCTCTTTCTGCCCATACAGCCATTCCTTTAAATTCTCCTTTACCTTCTAGTTAGTAGTAGGACAGAGAGCAATTGTTAATAGAAAAGTGCTTCTTACAATTGAGTATACAGTGGACATGAATGATATATGAATGAGGCTCACACACAACACAACCACAGGCCTTTAAGTTCCCTTGTAAAAGTGGTGGGCATGCAAAGCAAAGGACATTGTTAAACCATCATTTCACTTACACAGTTCTTAAAATAATAGAATATACTTAAAAAGTTTTAAATTGATGGTATACATGGCCGCTACCATCGCCAGTGAACTGAAATGAAGCTCATTCACCAAAACAGTTTTTTTTTATGGGAGGGGAGACCGTCTTATTTCTGCTACAACCACTATCATAATCATGCGTGACCCTTTGATCCTCTGGGAAATGTGTGAAACAAAGGACCTCTTTCAGATGAGTATAAGGCAAATATTTACTCTTGAGCGCGACTGAATCCGACACCGATTTTAAATTTAAAAAATATTTCCATAGGGTGTAGTCCTGTACTATGGAAGAAAGTTTCGCGGTTTACATATACCTTTGCAAAGAGTGACGCATTTTGTTATAAAGCTTGGAATCTAATATCCGGACTAAGGAAAGTCTCATGTTTTCATCGATCAAGGTCAAAAATGCATTTGTTACGTAGGCAGATTGCTTAATAATATTAATTCTGAGCTATTTTGAAGTGGATACGAGGTCACGAAAATGTTGAATTCTCCTCATAAATAATCTAGATAATTTAACTAACAGAGTTGGATTATATACTAACGTTGGGAAAGCCTCGATTTCAGGCTGAAGTTACGAGGAATTTGATGTAGAACGCAAAACTTGATCACTTCACAGTCGTCTACGCCTCTACGGTCCACGGCATTTTGATATCCTGTCAGCTGTTGGAAGGTGTTGAGCAATTGAGATACCTAAAAGCAGATGAATCAGCTAGTGTTATTCAAAAGAATTTAAAATAAATAAAAAAATATTTAATAAAAAACGGGAACCATTTAAGGTACAATTTTGGTCGTAGTCGGAAGATGACTTTGATTTGACTTATTTTCGGTGATAGAACAGTTCCGCCTACCGATGACAACCTTACAGCAACTGCCATATTTTTCCTTGTTACATAGAAAAGTTGAAGCGTATTTGTCACTGTAATAGAACTCATTCGATTACCTTTATTTACTTGGTATTTCGCTGCATTTTAACTTAAGCAGTATTACTCAAGGTACAGTGGTCTTCATTTTTAATTTGTTTTCATTTCTACTAATTTGTAGTTCTCCGTTAATGAAATTTTATCCTTAATGCGTTTTACTTTAAAGCCCTACCTGCATGTTTATTATTTAATAGTAGTTCATTTTCAATCGTAATTGGTCAAGTTGTTTGAGAAGTCTCCATTAATACTGTACGTTTTCTAAAGTTGATGTGCGGCCATGATTCTTAGCTTGTGAACATTTTCCCCGACAGGTCTATAGTTGACATCTTGTATTAATTTGTAAAACCATCGTTGTCTGAGTGAGCCACGTTTTTATTCTTCTTAATAGCTTGGTATTTCCCTTACGATATATTCTTTAGTGATTCGTGTATACTGGCAGTCAGCCATGTTGTTTGTATTGACAAATTCTGTTTAATGTTGTCTAATTTACTGAGTGTTATTCGTTTCAGCGGTTATAACAGGAATTTGCATTTCAATATAGCTGTAACAATGTCGGCTGGTCCGTACAATTACTCTTACATCTTTAAATACATCATTATCGGTGATATGGGAGTGGGAAAATCATGTCTATTACATCAATTCACCGAGAAAAAGTGTAAGTACTGTTGTAGAGTTATTGTTATGGCCGTTGAACTGGATAATTGGAGAGATGTGGTTTGAAAATATTATTGTTAACTTATTTCAGTTATGGCTGACTGCCCTCATACTATTGGTGTGGAATTTGGGACGAGAATCATTGAAGTTTCTGGACAGAAAATTAAGCTACAGATCTGGGATACTGCTGGCCAGGAAAGGTTCAGAGCTGTAACGAGGTATGTTGCGTTTAATTACCACCGAAGAAGTTTTGTGTCGTACATTAGTCACGGCTTACGTCATAGTATTAGAATTATAGTAATTGCATTACCAAACATTTAATTCATCCGTACGTGTGTGATCTCGTATGTGACCAACCTAATGGATGTAGAAGAGTCTCTCCTTTAGTTGTTTTGTTAAAATATACGTATTATTTTCTTATGGCTTTGATTTTTCTTTAGTTCTATCTTTGAGTCTTTACCGCCCCCTTATTGTATGTTGATGACAGTAGATGTGTTCGTGGTACTATTAGCTTTTACGTTGTTAGCTCTATCACTCTTATTTTTTCATCTAATAGGTCTTATTATCGAGGAGCTGCTGGAGCCCTAATGGTTTATGACATTACCCGTCGATCTACCTACAATCATCTTAGTAGTTGGTTGACTGATACACGAAACTTGACCAACCCCAGTACTGTAAGTTCAGCTTGTAGCATGATTAATAGCACAGGGTGTTATGTTAAACGTCATATGAAAGAAATTTCTGGTCTATTTGTGATTGGCAGTTATATTGTGGATATTTCTTTCGTGATCATAATTGTGGGTAGGGCCTTTTCATCAAAATTTTCAATAGTATGATCAGTTTTAGTATTGTATATGGAAGAAATTATTTATCTTTCTGTAATGGATGCTGATTAGGTATATCATTTTGCGAAGAATAAAAAAAAACTTGGGGAGAAATTCGTGTATGCTTTACAGAAAGGAACTTTGGTGATCTTTGTCGACAAAGAAAGCCATAACTTTTTAATTTAAACCATTTTATGATTGATAAATTGTATAGAATTTGATCCCTAGTTTTGAGTGGTATTCATTGATTAGGGTCTGTTATAGGAATTTTCAGTTAATGTTGTAGTTTTGCTGTGGAAGTGTTTCAGGGTTATATGTTCATGTAGGAATTGGCTTCTGGCATCACTTTGAGGAAGCATAATATACATTCATGTTAAAGAAAACTGGTAATATTCCAATGAAATAGTGGTGTGGACTTCACATAATATGTGGCTGATAAAGTGTTTGTTTCAGTATGAGTACTTAAGAATTTAGTTTAGTTTAAAAGATCGCAGCACTTTTCCACAAATTCTTGTGGAAAAGTGCTACGATCTTTTATTTATTTAAATATGTCTAACTTCCACCAATTGAAGCCTGAATCTGTTGAACTTATTTTAAGATTTAACAGCTCATATATCTATAGTCCTATACTATTATGGTTTTGATGAAGACATTAGCAAAGTCATAGATGTTCTGCTGTAACACACACCTCTTGGCTGCAAGCTTTTAAGTACTGAGTGGTCTCGGAAACATGTTACACATTAAACTGTGACCTAGCAATGTTATCAAAACGGCTCAATCACTTGAAACATGCAGAAAGCAACTCTAAAAATATACATCCGGCGTGGGTCTGATCTTACTCCTTGCTAACTTCGTTTTCTGTATCCAATATACAGTGGGTTACTTTACCAAAACTTTGTACAAGTTACATATAAGTCGGGCATACACAGAAACCTGGGTGCCTAGTAACAAAAATTCTTACAATCCATTGAAATATTTTTCATTTAAACCTGATGAAATTATTTTAGTTGATGGGAGGTAACCAGCTCGGACACCTGAATACTGGATGTGTTGCATTAACACTGGGTTGGATTACAGGGATTGTATTAATTAGGGTATTTTCCTCCTTTTTTATTGTGAGTCATACCTGTTGTATGTATATGATGTGGTTCAGTATTTGAATAGGCTAAATATTTTAAAGTGGAAATCTTTACATCGATTCCAAACAAAGTGCAGAAGTCTTGGATGCTGGGAAATCCATGCTGCGACTAATTTAGCAACTCGATGAAAGTCCAATGCTTTGCTGCCCTTGGTGTAGTATGTACCTGTTGACCACAAACTTTTATAATGACTATACATTTGTAATGCTTATTGGTTGTAAAATCAAGGTAAATATGTAGTATCAAACGGATATGCCTTGAGAAATTAGCCTTGGGTTTGTTTTTGAAGCCAATGAGTTCACTTTTTCTTCTCTGAAACTCTTCTGAAGAATCCAGTATTTTCAACAATTTAACCTACTCTCCGTAGACCTTTCAGTTCCATGGACACTAGTAGGGTCTGGATGAAGTTGACCACTGTAATAGTGAAAAAAACTGATGGAATATTTATGGAGTATGGGGTTAGTGACAGGAATTTTATTGACATTGAGTGGAAGCCATAAAAGATAAAAAGGGATGTAAATAAGGGATAAAAATGTAATGAATTTTCAATGAAATGGGTTGATAGTCAAGGCGAGAGGGAAAAATAACTTCTTTAACAAAGTAGTATCAATATAGAGTTTTCTGTTATTGTCTGAGGTGAAGAAATTAAGTCCTCTTCTTTCTTCCTTGAAAAATAATACACTTTTATGTAGCAGAATGCTCTGGTAGCAAATATGGTTCAATGTTTTTGAACAAACAATTATGCTCCTCTACTCAAAGGAAAGATTTATGCATAGGTATTTTCATTTTGTCAATATTAATGCATCATTCATAGAGTTTCTAGAATGTTGTATTAAATTAGAGGGAAATTATTATTGTATTAGGGGGAAATTAACTTATGTGTGATTTTTGCCCTTCATCAGGCAGCATTGATGCTCATGTGGAATGAACTCTAGGGGTGAAATGGGTTGTCCATACATGAATTCCAAAACCCTGTCTCAAGCTCCTATTTGGCTAAGTAACTTGCTGGCTACATTGCCTCCATGTCCTCTGAGGACTGGTATGAGTTGATCTACTGTGTTTGAAGAGAATTAGAGAATTGAAGAGAACAGAGTCCTTATTCTAAGAAGAGTCCTGTTTTATTCATGGTATACTTCAAATTGATTAGTGTGTTGGAATTGTGTGCTTCGATTTGTGTTTTATGTCCACTGCAGGACATCAAATCAGGAATATGGGATGGGATTGTACACTCAGACCTGAAATAGCATTTCCTTGAAATATATTGGTAGATGGAAGGAAAAGATAAGTATGGCAAAACAATTCATGTGCATTAATCCGTTCTCTCGCGAGTTCGAAGTTAGAAAACCTGAAAGTTGCCACCCACTTTTTATGAGTTGGTGACTTCATTAGAGTTTTGGTTCATTTACTCGCTCAGGGAAAACATTTCATTGAGGGAAGGTAATTGCTCACAAGAAGGTAAACAATCTAAAAAACACGTAAAGCCCATGTTCAATGCTGAAGATTAGCCGAGAAGCAGAAGTACTTGGCATGAATTCGCGATGTCATCAACTTAACAGTGAAAGATTAATTTGGCATCCATTAATTATGTGAGGCATTAAAGAGGGAGAAGGGGTCAAGCCAATTCTCACACAATCTCATCTGAGGGGAAGGTGGGTCCTGGCAAGTACATATATAGCAATTGTTTTTTTTTCTGCAAGAAACTGTAAATTGCGATCTTGGTAATATTAAATACTGGTCTTAACTAATCATAAGTAAAAATAATTTAACAATGTTTTTTTTTAATAAACCCAATGCAATGAAGCATAGATTAACATATTCACTCTGGAAATATGTATTTTGAACAATCTCACGTGAGATTAGAGGGAGGAGGTAAGTGGGTAGAGCCAAATCGCAGGGAAAGAGAGTGGTCCAAAAGTTGGCAAAATCACCTGATGTAAATAATGGACCCTAAGGCCTCAAATTTTCATGGCAAATAACACAAGAAGTAAGTGAAGGATCAAAAATGGAAAAATATGGGCCTCTTGAATTTAAACCCTTTCGCGCTGGACATCAGGTGGAGCCAACGGGCATTTTCATATGCAGAACACCTGACGTCAGGTGTAGCTGTTACGGATTTTTCAACGTAAACGACTGGATGCCGGCTCTAGCCAACACAAGGGAAGGGAAGTGACCGCTGAGGTAGCATTGTCGAAAAGTCAGGCCTGGCCTGAGACCCAGCTTAGGGAGTTCTTAGGGCCACTCAGCAATTAAGCCTGACCCTGCCAATAGTTTTTTCAGTATCACATTTTTTGCATACTACAATTGTTATGCTTTGAAAAGAATTCTTTGTTTTTTTTCTGTGCGTAGGCAATTTTTAAATGAAATTTGAGTGTTAAAAATGATGGACTTTCGCACTTATAGTCCTATTACCTTGTATTTACTAACTTCGTTGTTATTAACTTTAGAACACTTAAAAATTCCACAATGCTTAAAAAAATGATAGCAATTCTTCTAGAAGAATAAATTATCGAAAATCAAACAATTTCTGGTGGAAAAACACTGGTAACGCCATAAGTTGACCGTGGATTCATGCTATGATAGGATTTGAGGGTGTAGTCCAGTGGCCGGGGTAAGGGTCGGGTGCCTTACCCTGTTGAGCTGGGTCCCAAATCTGAGGGTAAAAAATACCAGGGTAATTCCAGCCCAAAAAAGAGCTCCACATGAGGAGGTTTAAAATATTCTCATTATAGACATAGCACAGAAAACATTTTCCATTTGTAGTTGCTGTCAGGAAAGGGTTTAAACCATCATTATCAGCAGTAAGGAATGAATGAGCCCATTGAGTTTGGATATTGCCCTATGTTTTCTTTTTCTGAAAACCCTTCATGAACTTGTCTGCAGGGCTTTAGGTGTTTGAGTATTCGACCATCCAAATTGCCCTGCCATACTTAAAATGCTCAATGTTAAATGGCCTTTCCCGGTGGAGCACCATTGATAGTAATTGTTAAAAATACCGGAATCCCATAACATATGTAGTTAGTATCTGAAAAGCTCAGTTTTCTTGAGTTCAATGGAGAACCAACGGTCATGCATGATATGTCATTGACATATCAAGCGTGACCGTATATGCTTATTGAATGGTTAGATTATTAAATTGCCAATCCAAATTACATGATATTATGATTGTTATTTCATAATGTGGTCATGATAGGTGTTAATTTCAGAATGTAACCTTATGAAATAGGGAGGAAATGTCCAAAAATACAAGCCTTAGAACTGGAGTTTTTTTTTAAACTTGGTGAGGTTTATACAAAAAACATGCTGTTTCAGGAGCCAAAAATTTATGTTTACACCAAATAACTTACTCCATCTTTGATATAATTGAATTTTGTAAATGAAAATAATGTTCATGTACAGTTCAATTTCTACTTCCTGTGCATGGTACTATATAGTTGACTTCGGTCATTTTTTTCCATTTTATGTTGGCCTAGTTGGTGCAGCACTTGCTTATGTTAACCAAAGGGTCCAGAGTTCAAGTCCCTGCTGAAGCCTTTGTACACCCTCAAATAATAACCAAGTGGTTTTAGGTGGCCCTGGTAAAGGAAGTGGACCCATAGCCCCAATGTAAAAATTCTCACTCCTTCAGTTTAGACTAGGATGAGCTCTACCCACAACTAACTAAATCACCCTTCAGGTTGATAGACTCCATTTTAAGAGAAAATTTGCTAAGCCTTAATTTCAATCTCATGGCTTATTTTTGCCTATGAATCTGTTTTTCCTATCTAAGACGTAATACATATGCCATTATCTATCCCTGTTCATGTTATTATGTCAAATGCCACTTTTTTATGTTAAAAATTATTTATTTTAGTTAATCTGTGACTTATTCTGTATAATATTTTTTGTTGTTCTTTCCAGGTGATATTTCTTATAGGAAACAAATGTGACTTAGATGCTCAAAGGGATGTTACTTATGAAGAGGCAGAGAAGTTTGCGGAAGAGAATGGACTGATGTTTGTAGAAGCTAGTGCTAAAACGTAAGAGTTTTGTTTTTCGTTTATTTTTAGTTTAATTCTATTGCAATAAGTATGTACGGTGGTACCTTGAGATATGAGTACCATAACATATGAGATACTTAAGATATGAGCCATCAAGCGAACAAAGTTTCGAGCAATACGAGCAAAATTTGAGATGCAAAGAACGGCCAGGTGCAGCACTGCACACGGCAGTTTTAGTTACTAGTTAACTGCACATATGCGGATCTAGGGAGGGGGGGGGGCACGTGGCCCCCCCAGACCCTTAAAAAATATGCAAGATTTTTCATACGGCCCCATTATCATTGCTTTCATTTTGTATTACGAGGTAGCCTTGTGCCCCCCCAGAAAGGAATCCTGGATCCGCCCCTGTTACTGCACCTGCAACTTATCCGTCTCACATTATCTCACTCATCCCCCCAGTGTACGTGTTTACCTCTGTGTTGAAGTGGCTTTGCTAAGTTATTCTATACAACATTTTGTCATTTATAAATACACTAGCTGGTCTTTCGGCATTGCTCGGGAAGGATTGTACCCAGTTTCCAGGTTACTTGGAAATCATGGTCATATTGACCTTTCATTGGGAAAATATGAAAGAAACATGATTTGTCGGAAAGCATGGTTAAAAGGACAGCAAGGTAATTCATAGGCCGTATACCTGTAAATGGTGAAGTTGCGAGAAAAAGCAGTGTTGTAACTGGATGTTACCAAATCGGCCTTCACCTCGCACACAGCACGCTTGGAGATGTATAAACATGGCAAGTAAATGGAGATGTTATCGGGAGGTGGGATAGGAGAGGTCGGGGAATGGGTGCTAGGTGGTGCTGAGTGCACTTACATTGTTAGGTTAAGAGAAAATGATGCAAAGGACGTGTCGGATGCAACCAAAAGTAGCACTATGGGGTTCGGAAGCTTATGTACTAACTTTGCATGTGACCGTATAGATTGACCTACAAGCAATATTACGGAACGAATTAAACTTGTATCATTCATTCAGGTATCATTGTACTAATATTTATCAATATAATAATTATTATTAATGCAATTAATTATGATGGCCTTTTTATCTAAACATTTAAAATAATATGTTATGGAAGGTTAATTGGAATGAAAAAATATGTGCTTCAAGTTTCTTAGTCTCTAGCTTTAATTTTAATGACAGTGTAATGTTGGGCATAGTTGGAAATATTTGTGGAGGAGAATGGTTAAAAAATCTATGATCCTTAGCAGTTCACATTCTGATACTAGTAGGCCTTTGCATTAGGATTGCTACTTTGATGATTATATAACATAATTTTTTTGATTCATCTACTTTGGTTGCTCTTTTATTAGAATTCATATACATAGGTTCAGTGTAAATAACCCTTGCTCATGGATTTTCTTCTTTATATTGTCATATGCATTAATGCTCTGACCTACAGTGGAATGTTTATCATCATATTCATATTAAATTGTCAATGCTTTATGTCAACATTTTGCATTGTGTTCATTGTGCAATGCACAAGACCCAAACTAATTATACCTACTTAGAAATATTGTGCCACCAGTGAGACGAAGCATTTGAAATTTTTTAGAAGAAAATGGAATTACATACTGATCTGTTGAGGAGATTTAAGTTGCTATAAAACATGATTTATGTAGCTATGATTGTTTATTGGATCTGGAATATTGCAGTGAATTTCGTAAGTCTTAAGTAAATTTCCTTCAATAAAGGATGGGTAGACATACCTTCTTCGATAAATAACCACTTGTTAGAATTCATGAGGTTCAACGGCAGCGTAAGCCTCAAACAATTGCCATTAATTGAAGATGATAAGTATGCACTTCCCATCTGAGCTTTATGCATTTTTCTGTTTTAATTATGTTACGATGCGCATAAATTATTATGCTGGTTGTATTTTAGTTTGTAGTTATACAGTAAAACCTCGTTAAAGCGAGTACGGGCTATAGCGACACCCCGGCTATAACGAGAGATAGCCGATGCACCGTCAATTAACCCTATAATAAGCGTGTAAAAAATTCGTTTTTACGAGACCCTTTCGGCGTCGGCTCTCGCCATAGCGAGGGTTTCACCGCCGGAAGACTTTCATCAAGACTCTTTAACCTCTGTAACTGCTAACGATCTGTTAGAAATGAAGTTAATGGAGTGCTCAGACTCAAATTTATTTGGTAAACTGTCGTTCGATAAATATAGTGATTGACGAAACAATGCTTTGCATGATTTTTATTCAGTGCGGCGCTTTAAATTGTTTGAATAGTTAGTCGTTATTTGAGTAAGGAAATTTAGTGATGCAAAAAAACATCGCCTTTCGTCTGGATTTATGCTTACGTTTATCGGATAGATGTTTATCTGTCCCGTTCCTGTATATCTGTTCACAACAGGTATATTGGCTATTATTAGCTCCACCTCCGGTAAAGCGACAATTCGCTATAGCGAGTGTTTAGTAGTGCACCGTGGGGTGTCGTTATATCGAGGTTGCACTGTATTTTGTCCTACAGCAGCAACTTGGATAGGTTATTGGGGCCAAACTCCACGTAACATGAGCTTATGTTGAGGACAGTAACCAGTATCATGAGTTAAATTATATATTCAAAGAGCATAAAGATATAGCTGTACATATACTTATACTTAAGTTCTGCAAAACGTTGTTCAACGACAATTTTAACTTTCCAATCCAGGTGATGAAGATGGCTAAGAATGGTAAAACTGGGTGGTATCAAAGGAACTCATGAATCAGCGCTTCCCATTGGTTGTAAACAGTTTATTGTTTAAATGCCAAGAGGATTAATGGATTGGCCTAGGTGTACTGATAGAATTCATTTCTCCTCTGATAAATGAAAGACTTCAATAAACTATAGGCAGGACTCAGTCAGTCAAATTGCTCTTACGCAAACCTTCGTTTCTTCTCTTTTCATCGTAAAGGGCTAGTGTCTTAACATCACTGCCATACATGTATTGCAGGGCAATATTTTGATGCATACCTTGCTCCATTTTACCCTACATTTTTATATATGACTGCCTTACTATTGATATAAATTCTGGGAAATTAGAAAATTTTAGCCTGGAAAGGGCTAAAGGGTGGATAAAGAGGGTGAAAAGTCCCCCCACCGGGATTTTTCCCATACTTAGGGTATGCGATTTGGGATCAAATAGGACAAACCTCATCACATTTCCGGCCTGCTAGAGGCCCACCAGGGCCGGCTAGATCGAAAATACAATTTTCACTCTTTTTTTTAACATCTCGGTCAAGAAGGCATATTTTTTAATGTGGTTTGCGGCATTTGAAACCTTATTTAATGGAGCAGATTTCCAATTGTTTTCAAGAACTTTGAGCGAGACCAGAAGATATGGCGTTGATTTGAAAATTTCTAACGCATGTTTTTATGAAATATGTTTGAGAGGGCCAAAAAGAAAAAACTTTTTCTGGAGGTGTTTTTTAATACCTTTCGGCGGGCATATTGAAAAAAAAATTTTTAGGTGGTGGAACATCGCGAAAAATGCGATTTAAAATATGCGATTTTGGCCATTTGGCTCTATGCTCTGGCCCTCCATAACTCTGTGCTCATACATGCTCAACGGGAAATTTTACTTCTAAATATATCATTATGTATCAATTTATGTTGGATTTAATGATTATTTCGTGTGCATTTACTATATATTTTCCCTGGTTTTCACTCTTTGTTTCTATCTTGCGCATTAAAAGCCAACTACTGTTATGTAAAGGGTCTTCGACGCTAACCTGGTGATGTGTCAAATGCCGTATACGTCTGATTATAGTCCCCCCTTTTTTTCCAAAAATGCCTGTGGTAAATGTAAAGGGGGGGACTATATTCGAACGCATTTTTTTTAACATTTCCCGAAATTGAAGCCTCAAGATTAGGGGCGGGGACTATATTAGGAGAAATACGGTAGTATAAAGTAATACATCATAATCACAAATTTGTACTCCACGAAATACTACGATATAGTATTACTCACAACAAGCAGAAATAAGCACATTTGAGTCACGGTGCCACCAGGTTTATAAATAGAAGCACAGATAGTAAGTAATAACTTTTCTTTCTTTTTTAACTTTTCTAATCTTACAGCAAAACACAGAAACCAAAGGTAAATGCGTACTGAATGAATACTAGCAAATAGTTTGAACTATCATTCATCAACTATCATCGAAAAAGAATAAGTGTCAAATTATACAATGTAATGTGTAAATCCTCTCGCCAGACTTCAAACTGTACGTTAATGCCGACGTCAGGATTTTATCCACCATATTTTTCTTAATTTAAAAAAATTTGCATTAGCTTCAATGAAAGCATATTAGCAAAGACAGCGAAATGACGAATACAAAAAACCTGTAAGTAAGAAAGAAAATGAGAGAAAAAGGTGAAAAAATTATGAAAGACAGTCCCGATCCCTCAACCTTCACTAGTGCAGCTCAAATCGATGGCCACTTGGTCGCCTCGGTAACATAAAATTACTCAAAAAATAAGTATTATAAAAAGTAAGGGGGAAAGCCGGTTCAAATATGCTGTAAATGCATACGAAATAATCATTACATCCTGCATAAAGAGAAGTGGATTGATAAATTTGCAGTATAAAATAATTAATCCCTTTGAGTACATTTATACGAGCGGAATGTTAGTGGAGCACAGCAGAAAACTACGAAAGTAGTATAGGATACTAAATTTCCTTTAGAATCATAAGTGGTGCCACAAACTTTGTCCTAAAACTTTTGAAAGTGACTGCACGTGTAACTCAGATGTAAATATAAGGTAACTAACGGATATTTTCATGTAAAAACCCCATCTCTGAGTTCCTCTATAGTTTTGATGACAACTCTTTACCATTTTTTATAGTACGGAACTTTTTTGAAGAATTATCAGAAGCACAGTTGATCAATGCGAGGCCTCTGCTTTAAAAATGCTGTTCCAACGAAATTTGAATGCTAATCCTAAAAGAAACTGAGAGAACCCCGAACCTCCTCACTTCAGAGAGCAGGAAAACGGCTATAACTATAGCACATTTTTTGATTTATTTCATAATTTACATCCGGAAACTAAAAACCATTAATAAGTAAAGGATTTTACGATGGTATGTCCACAAATTAAAGCATCCACTGTAATTTCTGTGATTACTGTCTCTATCAAAACTGTCATTATTTCATCTTAAGAAAGTTTCATTTCAATGAAATGATTCGTTTTGAGACAAAAAATTGTTCATCGAGGCCCGGTTGATAACGTCAGTACATTTCAAGAATCAGCCAGAACAAAATTAACGCTTTTTTCACCATGATGATAAACTTTTGGCCACTATTTCCATGAACCCAATGTGTTTACGGTTTCTTCAAGCGTTACTCCCGCGGCATTCTTGAGGTTCACACGTCACACAGCATCAGCCAATAGAAATACGTTTCACGTCGTGGGCGTGGCCAAAGCTCCTAGCGGACTTTTACAGCTACTTATCTCAGTTATAAATTGAATTTGAGCTCTGAAATTTGGCATGTGTGTTTTTCATTCATATCTTTTTGGTTTAAAATAACAAAATCCAATTTTTAATTTTGAGTGTTCCCTCCTTTTAGGAGTTAACTGTTAATGGAACTTATTTATCTTATAACTAATCTGAATTCTGCATTAATGATATTCTCATTGAAGTGGTACATATCGCAAGGTACTTCTCAAATGCATCTACCACTCAGTTTTATCGTTCTTTGCTGTCTTTGTTACCAGGATTGGAAAGCTAGAATTGTTGTCAGGCATCATTTTGCATGTATTTCTTGTAAGTATTTGTACAGAAATCACTTTACGCCCTTTGAATATGCAATTGGAAGCATGATATTAATTACTGATGTCAATTAAAGCTCAAGTTTTCAATGTGTAGCCATTTAGATGTTGTTTTTGGAAAAAATATAGCAGCAAACTAACGTGCAACCAACAAAATAAATTATGCACATTGGAACATAGTTGACGTATATAGATGGTTAACGTTCTGATGGAATGTATGCTGTTATCTTCCATTTATGGCAATCATCTGAGGTGCACATGGTTGTTAAACGGTATGGATTCTGACAAGTTTTATTTCTGGCATAAGGTATGATGACTCATACTTTATTATAATTATAAATAACTTAGAGTCACAAATTCACTGAAAAGAAGTTAATTTTCATGAGCCCTTGGATAACATATAGTAGTTCCATTTATTTGTGAATAAAGGTCCAAAATTGAGGAGGAATTAAGTTTACAGAGACTAAATATTTCTTAGATCAGGCAGTATTTGGAAAAAAATGAAGTTATACCTTCATTCATATTTACCAGTACATAATTACATATTTAAATTCATACGTTCATACATAATTAAATATTAACTATGGAACTAGAAAATCTTAGCCTGTCTTTTTGATTTCTGATTATATTTGAATTTTCAATTTTGATTACAGGGGGCAGAATGTTGAGGAAGCATTTTTGGAGACCGCAAAGAAGATATACCAAAGCATTCAGGATGGAAGGTAAGTAATCACATGATAAATACAGTACAACTTGTTTAGTACGTGTCTGAAGGGACCACAATAAATGAACGTGCGATCCAGGAAAATGTGCTAACCCGGAAAGTAGATAATAGCAATCGGAGTAATTACACTCTGTCGAAAAGTCGTCATAATTACAATTACTTTTGGAAGTTCTCATAGGATCGCCTTCCTGAACCTTTTCCACATTGAAAATCAAGAAAATGAGCACTGCATTGCAAAAACAGTACCATGTGAATGAAAATCACAATGTTACATAGATTTCCCTGAGACAATTATATAAAAACGGCATCATTCTCCTGTGATTTATCATGCATATGTTTTAAGAAGACAAGCAAAGCTTTGTAATTTCTTTCTCACTGCTGGCTCGGAGAATATGATGATACCTCTTAGTACATCATTTGGTTGTTTTAAAACATAATTATAATTATCATCATCAATATCATTATTTTATAAAATGGGCAAAACTTTATTTACCATGAAACATGGCATCCGCCTTATGCATTTGTTCTTGAAATGAAACCATATAGATTGATATGACGATAATTAACGCACATAAAGATTATTACAAGCACATTTTTATATTTTACAGTTTAAATTCACTTAAAAATTTGTCTTATTTAGTCCACTTACACCGAGATCAAGTATTTTTGCGTTAAGCTTCGTGTGGAGTTCCAAAGCATCGTCTGCTCCCACAACACCTGCTCCCAACTGCTAGTAATGACGCACGTTCCCCTCGCATTGAGAGATGCATTTGGATGCATCACGGTCGTAGAAAGAGAGGTGTGGGATGAAAGTAAGAAGGTATATGGCTGATAATAATATAAATAAATTTTGAATTCGAAGAATTAAACACCTTCAGAAGTTGCCTGGAAACAACTTGTGGGTTGCGTCATAGCAAGTAATTGAGTGTACTACCCAGGAAAGCGCCACTATTTAAAACGTTCTAACCAAATAGTTTTACCTGTATTTTTTTCGGATGATACAGGGACCGAGAGAAATCGCCGTGTTAAGGAGGAAAACGTGCTAAAGAGGAACGTATTATCCACGTACCAGTGTATAGATTTTTTGGTGGGAAACCTCTCCAAATGTAAAGTAAAAATTTCAGTGAAATTCTGAGTTGAAATAAGTTATGCATTTGATGTCCAGGACGCTCTTATAGTATGCCAAATCAGTAGGTACACTTTTCCTGGATTTGGTTGTGCTAATGAATTTCAAAAATCTAGGAGGAAGTCTGAAATATGTGATTGGATTATTACAATAAAACACTGAATGAAGGCTATTGCAATTTTCAGACTGAAAGTCTGTGAGACATATTTAGTATGAAAGGAATGCTTAATTTTAAATCAATCACTCCAAGTTTAACCCTTTTGCGCCGTACGTTGGGTGGAGCTGACGGGAATTTTCAAACCCATAGCATCTGACGTCGGGTAAAGCTGTCGCAGATTTTTCAATGCAAATGAGCGGACATCGGCTCTAGACAACGCGAGGGAAGGGAAGTGACTGCTGAGGTAGCAATTGTCTGATGTATTCAGGCCCGGCGTGAGACCCAGCTTAGCGAGTCCTTATGTCCACTCCCCATGCAACAAAGCCCGACCCTCCCACTCATTTATGATCATCCTCTCTGGTGGAATCTGTTGTGAAGTGGTTATGTTGTCAATAGATTTTTCAATGATATATTTTGTTGCATACTACAATTTTTTAATACTTTAACATGAATTCTTCATTTTGTTCTGTGAGTAAGCAATTTTTAAACGAAATTTTAGCATTAAAAATAATGGACTTCCGGACTTGCTTTGTACTGTTTACCAACTTTGTTGTTATTAGTGCTTGAAATCTGTTTAAAATTCCACAATGATTAAAGAAATGTTTTAATTCTTTTAAAGGAGTAAATTATAGAAAATCAAATACAATGTTTGGTTGAAAAAACACTAATAACGCATTAAGTAGATTCGTGCTATGATAGGGTTAGAGGGTCTAGTCCAGTAGCCGGCGTAAGGGACCCTTTGAGTTTGGTCCCAAATCTGAGGGACAAAAATACAGGGGTAACTCTAACCCAAAAAAGAGCTCCATACAGAGAGCTTTAAAATATTCTCATGCTACTCGTAGCACGGAAAACTTTTTCTAATTGTAGGCGTCGTCAAGAAAGGGTTAAGAAGGCATCAAACAACTTAGCTGTTATTTAATTTATTTATTTTTTCAGTTTTCAATGGCTTATTAAAATTTGTGAGAAAGGAAGATTCAAATTGAAATTTAGAGCATTTTAGAATTTTAGATAAGATAGCAATTTGCAAAAAATTTCAAACAATATGAATGAATGAGGAAGCATTTCAAAACATCAATTAAGCCATTGGGCTTTATTTTTGGTGATCTGATATTGAATTTACTCAGTTGCACACCAGTAGCACAGGACATATCAAGCTCTTCAACTTGAACTTTTGCATCAGTGAATTTCTTTTCAATAATCAGGTCTCAAATATAAAGGGGGGGGACTTCATTCCAGAAATATGGTTTATTTGTGAGAGAGTTCATAGTTGTATTGTGTGTGAAATGAACTCAACTGTTGTCTTTTATTTTTCTTCTTCGCGATATGCTAGTTGACTAAATTCTTTACAGGTGTCAATGCTGACCTGGTTGGAAGAATTGAGATCTATTCTTTTTTCTCTCCATACTCTATTTTTCTAATGCTCATTGGTGCATCCACGTTCAATTTTCAAGGTGTTTGTGTAAAAAATTTCATTTGTGTTGCCTTATGTTCATGAATTAATTTAAGGGCCCTAAATAAGTTCCGCTACTTTTTTTGTGGATAGATAAACCTAAATAGTTTTCAGCATGCCAAAGAGGAGTCAGTTGGATTTTCAGCCAACAAGGCTTGTTTCAGTGTAACTCCATGAATTTATTTGAAACTTCTGTTCCCATATTTGCCTTAAATGCGTGGATGCATGCATCCATGATTTCTTTATAACTGCACTTGTGCTTCGCCTTATTTCATGCAAGAGTTTGCAAGCAATTTTACAGATAAATGCAGGCTTGATGAAAAATCTCCAAAAGAACCATTGAAATTGCTAATAATTTGCATAGTACAGTGGAACTTGTTTAGTACGTTTCTGAAGGGACCACAAAAAATGAACGTACTAACCAGGAAAACGTGCTAACGAGGAAAGTAAATATTAGCAGTCGGGGTAATTGCAATCTGTGGAAAAGTAGTCATAATTACATCTACTATCAGTAGTTCTCGTAGGATCGCCTTCCTGAACTCTTTTCACCTTTAAAATGAGCGCTACATTGAAAAACAATACCATGTGAATAAAAATCACAATGTTTCGTAGATTTCCCGAAGACAATTACATAAAAACGGCGTCTATCTTCCGTGATTTATCCTATATATATTTATAGAAAGAGGACAAGTAAAGCTAAGTCATGTCTTCTTTCTCACAGCATACTCGGAGAGTATAACAAGAACCCTGAGTATGTCAACTGGTTGTTTTTAAACATCATAAAAATTGGACAAAATTATATTAACCTTTAACTACGGCGACAGCCGTGCACATTCGCTTCTGGAATGAAACCATATCGATCGATATTTAGATCAATAACACGCAAGATTATTAGATTACTACGTAATTACAAAAAGATTTTTAAAATACAGTTGAAATTTACTTTAAAAAAAGTCTAATGTCGTCTGCTTTCGTGCCGAAATCAAGTATTTTTAAGCTAAGCTTCGCGTGGAGAACCAGAGCATCGTCTGCTCCCGCAGCAGTAGTCAAGTAAATATGCACGTACTCCAGAGCTTAAACCGCCTAGACGTCGAGTTTATGCAGTACTGCTTTAGATTAAGTGGGATTTGGATAGGACTCATTTCTTCATCATGATAACTCGTGCAATAGCAACAATTGCCCACTCGTGAAATTTGTGCGCAGTGGGCACTGCAGAGGCAATAGAAGGTGAGGAGCTCGGGGTGGGGAAAATCGGGGCTTCTCATTGGCTACAGTTTAGTTAGTCAGACATTCCTGTAAATGGCCGCATTTTATTATTCATCACGTCACTAGAATTGAGAAATGCGTTTGGATAAATCACAGTCGAAGAAAGAGATGTGGAATGAATGCAAGAATGTCAATGGCTAATAATTATAAATTAAATCATGAATTCGGAGGTTTACGACCCTTAAGAAGATGATAGAGAAGGAATTGCGGGTTGCATCACGGCAAGCAATTGAGCGTACTAACCAGGAAAGCGCAATTTTTTCAAACGTACTAACCAAATACTTTTACCTGTATTTTGTTCGGATGGTACCGGGACCGAGAGAAATCGCTGTACTAAGGAGGAAAACGTACTAACGAGGAACGTACTAACCAAGTTCCACTGTATTTGATTTGAGTATAGAGTATATTCTCTCATCTACTGAGCAGCCTTTATTTTAGAAATCAGTTGGAAAATATCATAAAGCTAAAATTATTTTTTATTACGATGACAAGATTTCCTTAAGGCAATGTCAGCATTTAGATAGAATTTTTCTAACCGCTCTTTCAGCAACTTTGGCACTTGAAGGGTTAAGCCATATAAGGTCAAAAATATCCATTGACTGTAACTAGACCTATGAAACTCAACATTGTTAATATTCAGGAAAATAATTATTTTGACCTGTTTCGATAGAGATTTTTATGTAAGATACATCAAACCTCTTCATATCAAACTTCTTGGGATAAGGAAAATATTTTGTTGAATGTAGTTGTTTGTTGTGTACAGGTTGACAAGTTTTTATGCCATAATAACTCAACATTGGATTAATAATAAATATTTTGCAACGCACTTAGCAGATGTTTTAGGAATTTTATCTTAATCTCGTAGGACATTTTATAAATTTTAATTTGAGACCATTGAAGCCCTCTTTGTCCCTGATATCTAGGGGCACCGAATTTTCGCGAACCGCGAAACGCGAATTATAACGCAAAATTTCCAAGGCTGTGCGAAATTCACTTGGTTCCACGAAATTTCGCGTTTAAGCACTTTTTCTGCGAAATTGGCGCGATATTTTGTACCATTGCCGATAAAAAAATACCCCGTCACTTCAAGGTATATTTATAAACCGGTATCAAGAACTGATCGCATAAAGTAGGTGCTTTGCAACCGGCTCGGAACGTAGCGAGGATTTGAATTTGGCGCCCAAATCCGAAATGGTCTGCAGCATATTCATGGCCAAAAAGTGAAAAAAAGTCTTAAAAACGCATATATTACTTTCCGATTTTATGGCGTCCATGTTTTTTTTTCTTTTGCGAGTTGCTTGCTAACTCGCGCATTTAAAGGTTCGTCAGTTTGTCGCTCTCGCCAACATTGTAACATTCTGTAGCCGCGGCCACGTAGGCCGCTTTTAAACAATCTGACTTATCGCCTGCCGCCGTCCTCAGCACGGTGACGTTCTCTCAATTGACTACAGTAGACTCTCGTTATTACGAAGTTCACGGGGCCGAAAAATCGGAGGTTCGTAATAACGAAGTTCGTAAGAACGTTTCTTTTAAGAATCGTCGAAAGAAATAGTGTATTATAAACGCTATTAAATTACGCGGAAATATATATAAACAAGAAAATTCGTTTCAGTTTTTCAACAGAAGACTACGCCATGACGCAATCGAAGGTTGATATCTTCCCGAACACATGAACTCCGATGTTCAAACTAGATGCGCCCCAAGACCTTGTTCCAAGGTTGATAAAATTACAGTCCGGCCACCGAGAGTTGTCCAGTAACAGACAATGGGCTGGGTAGGGGGTATGAGCCAGGTAAGAAAGCGAAACGCTTGCAAAGTGTTCCATGAAGAAAATAACCGGAAGGGACGACGAGCGTGAAGGACCTAGAGGGATAATTACTTGTTCTTGTGATTCGAAGAATGGGCTTATTTTGGTTGGTCAGGCTTATTTCGGTGCTCGAATATGCATTTGACAAAGTTGTATGACTAGACGAGGGTGTGAGGTGCGTTTGGGGGACAGCGATTGGCTTTAAACCGTGCTGACGCAGGATTATCCACCCCTCCTATTGTGCCGTAATCGGACACCCCTCGCCAGCCGGACTGCATGTAAGTTATCGAGGAGTACGGTTATCCTGCGGGATGCAACACTGCATTACACGTATGCGCTAACTCACGATTGTGGCGACCTGATCCATCGGGGCCTGCGATGCATCCGGAGCCGAGAAAATGTCTCCCCGCGGTAACGAAGAACGGGCGAAACGCTGAACAGTTCCTAAATTCACACCAGATTCAATGATACCTTATTCAGATGGTGATTACAGTGAGAGTTTCACAGCGCCAAACCGCGTAGTATCGGCCAAATCGAAAGGCGCCAAATTTGAAATTTGAAAGTTTTGAATGCTCGTATCTCTGAAAATTCGTACATCGAATGTGCATAGGAAGAGGATTGACTGTACATCCAATTTACTAACGGTTATGAGTGGGTCACCACGACTTCACAGGAATGAGGGCTGTTATATGATGTAGCGCGTAAACTGAATAAAGAAACATAATTGACGCTCTTAAGCATAGTACACGAGAATAACGTGGCGCGATTATTAAAACTTAAGTGTTGTGAATATCCACCTAAATGCCGTGACTTGTGCGTGTAACTTCGTAATAAAGTTCATATTGTAACCGCCGGGACCGGAACTTGGGTTCGTAATTTCGTAAAAACGAAAATTTCGTAATAACGTTTCTTTTACTATAGCTTGGATAGGCCTTTTCGACGGGACCAACGATTTGCTTCGTAATAACGAGAACTTCGTAACAACGTTGTTCGTATTAACGAGAGTCTACTGTATAGGCCTCTATGAATGTCTCCAAACGAGTCGAATCGTGCCGTCGACGGCACGGCGCCCATTTCAATCCGGCCCGGTGATGCGCCGTCTACGAGGTGAAATATACACTATGCTACATTGAGGCCGCTTTCAGACGAAACGACCTTTCGCCGGCCGCCGTTCACGTGAAATTCAGGCGGCTTTCTGATGAGACGACTCTCTGCAACGCCGTGTGCCATGCCATGGACGGCGCCCGCGGAAAATCGTTTCGTCTGAGAGTGGTCTTAAGATTGATTCATGTATATATACAGTAATTCTTCAACATACGAGCAAAATGCATTTCGAGAGCCAACTCGTAATTTGATAAACCTATGCAAGGCGTCGAAAAGGGTGGTTATCCTGCATAATGCAACACCGCATTACAATTTTGCGTTAATTCATGGCCGCCCAGTTTATCCAGTGTCGCTGTACCGGCGTGTTGAGCAGTTTATTGTTTAGGTTATAAGAACTGTGACAGTGAAGCATGCAAATAAGTTGTCAATTAAAGTAACAATTTAAGCTAGCCACATCACAGAATGTATTTTGATCTGACTTACAAGTTACAACAAAAAACCTGGTGAAAGAACCAGTGGCTGCCTGATGTAATGAGACACATTGGTCGATCATGCATTCTTAACAACGTGTTATTTTACTTGGCAAATAAAATTATGGAGGCATTTTTTTACAGAGCTTTCCTGCTGATTAACAACTTTCGTGAAATTATTTTCATTCACTTCTTGAGGTTGTTCATTTAAATTTGCCATTAATTCAGATAATTAGAACTAAGTATCGAGAATCAGTGGGGGAGAACCAGGCCTGTATCTATCGAGAATTGAATTCCTTTACCCTAGTCAGCAATGCACAGTTTGGAAAAGAAAATGAATCTTCTCTTAATAGCCTCAACATAATCTGTGCAACTTTTCATGTGTGAGGTCCTGAAGCAAATAGGTGTAAAGACGAATATGAAGTTGTCATTCCTTGTATACAGTGACCCAGGGAGGAACATTATTACAGCCATGGGAAGATTATTCAACACAAGGTGTATATCGACAGCTGATGTGATGGACTTAAGCACACTCGTTGCTAATGTCCCCATATTATCATTAACAGAAACTCAAGAACTTCTTGGCTATTCTACTTTGAAGGATTCTGTTAGATCAGTTCAGGAAGAAGGAAAAGAATTTTCAGTACTTCCACTAATTCTTGCCCTTTAAAATGATTTTCCCCATTTTGTAGAAAATTGTGTGAAAACCCTGTGGATACCTGTGGCAAATGTAGATGCAGAAAGTGGTTTTTCCATGTATGGAAATATAAATAAAAGAACAACTGAACTTCCAAAAAATTCAGAATTAAAGTCAAGTTATATCAATGGATCTCAATTCCAGTAAAAGAAGGATTCAGCCAATTTTAAATTCCAGAGTGTGCATAATTTCAGATGGCATATTCCAAAAAACTTTTATAGATAGAAGCAACCCATTAGTAGATAAATACACATTTGCAAGTGTTGATATAATTTTTTTGTGTTAGACCTTAAAGACATTTGTTATCAATGTAATAAGTGAAAACCATAGGCGGATCCAGAGGGGGGGGGGGGGGGGGCACGTGCTCCCCCCCAGACCCTCAAAAATGTGCGAGATTGTAATATGGTCATTATCATCACCATTATCATTGCGTTCGTTTTGTATTACGAGATATACTTGTGCCCCCACCGAACAAAATCCTGGATACGGCCTTGCTTGTGCCCCCCCCCCCCCAGAAAGAAATCCTGGATCCGCCCCTGGTGAAAACGATACTTTTTTACATCATGCAGGCCAATGAGACATTGAAATTTAGACCAATCAAAAATAAGTCTGTACAACTCTGGCATTTCTCTAGTGCTATGAGGTTGAAATATGTATATTCATAGCAAAGAATATTTATGTTATGTGTATCTAACAAATGCTTAACTTATTCCTTTAGCATTTGATTTGACCCTTCTTTATCAAGGTTTTTACCATTAAAAATACATTTAATATGGTAATGAGCATTTCTATTGTTGAAATTATTGTTCTTGGGATAAAAAAGAATATTTATGACGAGTGAATTTTTATAACGAAACCGTACTTTTTGTGACGAAATGGTATTTTTTTGTGACGAAATTGAAATTTTATGACGAAATTTTAAACCGAAATTGACAGATTTTTATGACGAAATTCACAGTTTTTATTCACCGATAATCTTTGCCTCTACTGATATCATGTCATGTATTGTTTCTATGTAATAAGGTTTTTGCCAGCCAGCTTTGGCTTGATCGATAAATTGTAAAATCACGCTTTCAAAAATTATCCTACATTGAATATGTTACTTAGAATTCGTGCATTTTTTTGGGTCATCAAAACATTCCAAATCACAGCAATTGAACATTTTAATGATATAGTTTTATCTGTGGTTTATTCTTTTCCTTTCTTTATTTGATATTTTTCAAAGCATATAAAGGCACTATTGAATTATAATAAAGACTTGAAGTTTATAGTTACTGTAATATCAACACGTGCATGAAAATACGTAATTCGTGTATGGATGAAAATACATAATTCTAATCTACAAGTTGTTTGAGGTAAAGCCTATACCTCAATAGCAATTATTATTTACAGTAAAATTTATATATAATGTTGGTCTCCGGAGAAGATTTCATGCCTGAACTATAGGCAACCTGCATTGCTACGGGAAACTTCTAAACAAACCTTAAAATTTAAATTATGCCTCAAATTTATTCGTTTGATACAATTTGAAAGTGGTTTGAAAAATGGTTTAAGCTATTTTACTTAGTCAGGAATAACTTTTTTTGTGCGTAACAGTTGATATCCCTTATCTGGTGGTAGTGAGAGCTTGGTAATTGCTGGCTCTATACCCTTTTTCCTAAATGTTGGCGTCTGGGCGGTAGAGAGCTGGTACTCAGTCAGAAGCGTTGGCCCTTCCATCTCTCCGCTCTCCCCATGCCCTTCCTTTTCCTCTCCCTTCCCTCCATCCGGTCGACCAGCGTTGCCAGTCCATGGAAAAAACTACGTGAGGCAGAGGTGATCTCCACAGATTTAAGTTTGGTAACACTGTGAGCTTGAGAGGGATGTTAACTGCAGGAAAGTCGGAGAGAGGCTGCTCCCTCCTATGCACTTCCACCTGCCACTCTTCTGTGATTGGCTATAAGAGTGGGTGAGCCTCGAGCGCTTTCGAGGACACCCGCCATCAGTTTGGAAAAGGGGTACATTCAATTCTATGCGTATACAATTCCAATTGTCAATTTGAGTTCAAAAGAATGGTGGCTGTTTTCTTAGGCAGTAAGCTGCATTGTAAAACATTATTGGCGAGAATTGTGTCACCATTACCTTACTTTCATATCAAGTTAAGTACTCCTAGTATTTGCATGAAGTAGCACCATTGTGATGCATGGGGATTGGATTTATGGTGGAGTACAATGTAAAAACTGAATAGGATAATTTTCAGAGACAGTTGCAAAACACATAGTTGCTGACCACTTTGATCGCTTGACATTGCACTATGGGTACCTATCAGTTGGCACATCAGGAAGTATTTTGCCCAAAAGTTCACCTATAATCACCATGATTTTAGGGGACAAAGGGAGACGTATGGTGAATCTGAAACTGTGGTTTAGTGGGATGCATTATTTGTTGTTTTTATTGTATTCATAGTTATAAGCAAAATGAGGGACTAATTGAATGAAAACTATTTATGAATGGCAAATGTGAAACTATCATTTGTGAAAGTTATGTGTAGAAAAAAGTTGTGTGAGTTACGTTAAGAAAAACTTGTACGGAGACGAATTTAGCTCCATGACATAAGACTTAATGGAATCTGATGACTGGAACAGTGCTTTTATGGTTTTTCTTTCAAGCTCAAAGGGGCATAAATGGGGATTGAGTGTAGTGTGTGTTAGGAAAATAGGAGCCATTTAGTTTTTGATTGCACAAAGATGTTTCATTGCACTGAGGTTTGTTATGTTGAGGTTTGACTGTACTTTTGATTTTAAAGAATTCTTGTATTTTTTTCCAGGTTGGATTTGAATGCTGCCGAGTCTGGCGTCCAGCATAAGCCTTCGCAGCCAGGAAGGAACACACTTGTCAATGACCAGCAGACCAGTCGGGATAGTTGCGCTTGCTAGGTGTGAAAAAACTAGCTGAATTAATTATAATAATTGATATACTTTGAAAACTATAAACTTTCGGCCTTTGTTGAGAGAGGTGTATCTACTATCTGTTAATATGATATATTTCAGAAGTCTACCCCTTTTCTCTCCTAGTTTTTTTTATAGAAAAAACTTGTGCAGAAAAACTGCATTCCCTTTGAAACATTTTTTAGCTGATAATTAATTGATTGTTGGCTTGAGAGGTTAAGTGTGTGAAAGTCCGGGTCTAAATAATAAGTCTTGTGCAATAATTTCATTTTAATTCTGCACTACAATACATATTTTGTTAAAATGATCTTATTTCTTGAGTGATGTAGTTGATACTCTCACTACTCTGCAAGGAATTGCAATTGACCAAACTTACCCTCTAAGATTCATGTTAAAAGTCTATCTCTCGAGTATTCGTCTTCTTCTTTCCTGCCTCTTATGCATAACGAATATATCTGCAGTTGTAAATTATTTTCACCACATCTGTTATTGTTCCCTTAAAATATTTATGTTGAGCCACCATGTATTTGATGGTGCTGATATATATATTTATTTTGCCTGCTTTTGATTGGATTCGGGAGTAATTTTTGATGGATAACTATTTGTGAGGGTAGCTGAAAGCCCTCTTTTGAGGCAAGGGCTGGAATAGCCATTGAAATATGACTTTGTAAGAGCTTTTCACTTGCTCAACAATTAAAAGGGGCAAATTTTCTCATAGCTGTGGTGGCAAACTGTAAAAAATGTATCCTGTAAAAATGTCTTGTTATTTATTCATTTTTTTCCAACGTAAAAATTTTTATTATCTTGGCTGTGTAGTTGTGCCTGTTGAAATGTGCAGTTATCATGCTTGAACCAAATTCTTGAATGCAGTGGTACTTTGGTTTCATATGAGTTGTATTTAAGTGATGATTTTATCAAGAAAACTAACTTTTTGTTTGAAGTTGATGATTTTCTTGTCCATTTAAAATACCTTTGTTCATTAGATTAAAATTTAAACGTGGATGACCTGACAGCTTAATGCATTTGCCAAAGTGAGTGGAACAAAAGACAGCCCTAATATGAGTGTATTTGATGATTTGTATGAAGATCATGTTTTCTATCCATTCATCCTAAACATTTAATTATAAGATTTAATATTTGTAACTTAGTTTTTCTATTTGCAATTGCCTGTCATGAATTGCTACATCTCTGCCGCTGACTGCTTGAAATACCTTAGTCTCATTCTTCTATAGGCCTTCTCTACTCCTCAGACAGCTGCCTATTTTAATTTTATTTATTTAGATCAGCTGGTGACAATAAATGTTACTTTTTCCAATTTATCTTAATGTAAAATAGGGATTTGTACTTTCACGTGCATTATCTTGTAACAAATGAAGGCTTCTCCTGATGATTTATTAATCAATTTGCTGTAATTATGAGGAATCATCACATCCAAATTTTCGTGTGTAAACTGACCAAAATATCTATTGTATAAGTCATAGATATCATTTGATTGACTGTTACATTCCACTTCATGATGCAAATATTATACAATTTTACCAACATAAGTTTTGCAGTCTTATATGTAGGGAATTGAATTGAAGACTTAAATATTTAAGCTTTTTAAAAAATTTCCATTGCACAATAATGCAGCTGAATGCATTAGTAATGTTTGGGAATTGCATTGACGTGTTATAAAAGTGTTGTGCTTACTGCAATTTCAATAGGTGCTTTATTGATCATTACTTGCTGACTTATTCCTTGAAACTTGTTTCATTTTATATCTTATGTATGGTTGAGTAAGTAATTATATATGTTTTGTTTTTGTAGCTAATGAAATAAAAGAGAGAAAAATTACTATTGTTTTCTTCCATTTCAAATCAAAATCAATCGTTGAACATATTTTGGAATAGGCGTAGAAATTATTGTATTTGATTTTACCCGGACTTTTTTATATTGCCAAAGTGTGATGACTGCCTTTAAATTTATTCATTTGCATATAGATTTTGTTGATGACAATAAGAATTTGATCCTTTCATCATTATACATTTGTTGAGATGATTACTCTTAGTAAATGATAGTTAATTCTTCTTTTGAACTTAATTTTGATAGCTGTTTTCGTTTTCACATTGACATCTTCTTGAAGGCATTTAAGGCTTATAATTTTTATGAGATGAATTTCATTTTTCTTGGACATAATGGTCAATAAACAGCTATTAGGGTCACAGTGTGAATTGGATCTATAATCATGCATTATTTTAAGTGTGGGTTGTGATGAAAAAAAGAATATGGTGAAGCTTATGGAAGTCAAAAGTATACTGTTATCTTAAGAGTCAAATTTCTTTTGGAAACCTTGGTTAGTCATCAAACTGAATTAGAAAGAAGTGAGGTTTTCTATTTGAGGTGCTATTCTGCCGAATGCATGTTGGAAAATGAGGCTCAAATAGGAAGAAATGCAAATAGCTGTCATTTTTGGGTTATTAGTACTTTCTTGAATATGGGCTCTTACTTCTTTTGAATATGCCTCCATTCTTACCCACTTTATCAGAAAGAATCAATTGGAGATCACTCAATAAGATAAGTAATCAAGGTGTTGAGGTAGCCAAGATAGTAATTCAATCTTATCTGGGAAGCACAGTGGTAGCTTTTGGTCACATATGAGTATTTTCTTAAAGAAATGTTTTTTATATGTTTGCTTAGAAATTGCAACATAGTTAGTTGTTGTCACTCAGGAAATTCATGACCTTGTGGAATACTAGCCTATGAGGATATAAATGCGCTTATTTGGAACTTCTGAGCATAATTGTTTGCTCATAATTCATCCAGCAGTTTGCAAGACATGATCATATTTGTGGTACAGTTAATTAAAAAATGCATAAATATTTTTGAGGAAAAGAAATTGTGTATTGCATATTTTTTTAGTTTAATGATGACCCTTCTGTTTTTCCTTTCAGGTTTCTGAGCCAGGCTGTGGCCTTAAATGGATGAATTAATGAAACTCATTAATTGCAATGGAAACTATCATATCAACACAGCTATTATTGTCCTTTTCAATGCTCCCTCTTCCTCCTAATGTTGCTGCTACGGCAGGATGGGAAGAAAGCACCAAAAAAAAACTCCCTATTGGACTTTAATTCTCACAGAAGGAGGGTTAATCGGATGTGTTGTTAAGAATTCAACCATTGTTTTCCCTCCATATGTCTTGCTGGAAAAAAATGACTCAACTCTACATTCAATGAGGTCAAGTGGTGTCTTTGGAAGTGAATTGTGTAAAGCCAACTAAGTTTGTAAAAATAGCAGTACCTACCTACCATTTCAGGATTTTTTCTGTCTCTAGAGAACTCTTTAAAAAAAAAGAGTAGGTAATTGCAAATGAAGTTTGTGAGATTACACTTTTTTTAAAGAGGGTGTACATCGGTAGCTAAGTCTTTAAATACTTGCATCTTTTACTCAAGTGTCAGAGAGACACTGCTATGTTTAGGAATGATGTTGATAATGAGGGAAGAAAACCACAGTTCTGAACTGTTCTTAAAGGCCTATAAGTTTAGTGATGGGTCAGATTTGTAAGGTTGGTGACCTTCGAAAATGATCATTCTGCTGCTTTGTTCGAAACAGAATGAAAAATCAGCTCTGAACTAAAACTTGTCTCATTCAACCTTGTATTGAACCATGCAAGCAGGAAATTAGGATTTACCGAGTACAATAATTTATGTTCTTATGGTAAATAAGGATTCTTTAGAAATGGATAAGCTATTAATGTATTGGCGGATGATAGTATTTGATTTGGTTTTCACTTCACTTAGAGCTTCAACACTTAAAATGCTGTTTTTTGTCAATGCCTCCCATAGAACACAATTGGTCCATGTGAGTTCAACGTTTTAATGTGTAGCTGTATGAACTTTTGAATATATTAACTGTAGCTTTTGGGGTAATGACTCTGTGACCTATAGTAAATCATAATTAAATTTTGGATCATGAAAGGTTAATATTAAATTAACCAAGAAAGTAACTCCTTGAGGATAAGAACCTATTTATGTCTTGTGTTGTTTCGTTACCTCCAGTAGTTTATAGAATATTCAACGCTTGTTAAGTAATGATCATGTACAGTTTTGTAATAAGTATCATTATTGTTGTATCCAACAAACATAAGCATGGATTAAATATAATCAGGTGCTTGATACCAAAGTTAAGCTCACCCATGTGAGAAAATTCAAACATCGGGCTATTAAAAAGGTATATGTTAAGTGTGTATATATATATTCAGTATTTTTTAATTTTGAATGTAGCATTAAAAAAAAGCAACGATGGAAGTGTCCAGTGATGTAAACATTTTGGGTGACTACTTCGGATCCGTTCTCTTTATCACACCCATCAGCTGCTGTTTGCTGCGTTTATGATTTGGAACAGTCCATTACTGGTAACTGCATTGCATTGCATCAAGAAATTTCAGTGATACATTCCGGTGAGATAGAAGCTAGCAGAATGGATTTAAGAATTGAAAATTTTCAACCGTTGCTAATTTGATCTAGTTTTTATCTCATTTCATTGTTGCAAGCAGATATGACAACATTGTTAATTTTATTGATTTGGGTCTTGTTAAAAATATTGTGTTGATGCTTAAAGATTTATCACAAATTAAATTAAACTGATGAAATAATCTGACACTTAGTTTAAAATTTTGCCTGTTTTATTCCTCATTTTGACTTCATTGTCGAGGTATTTGAGAATGATTCGTGATAATTCATCATTGCTTGTGCTTTGTGTGAATCAGTCTCACATTGTCTACATGGGTGAAGTCAATTCCCAGCTATCCTTGCAAAGTCACACCTTGGCCTGTTGAACCTTTACATTTCATAAATGACTTAGTGTAAAAATGATGGCCAAGGACAGGTCTTACGCATTTATTACACAAGGAGAAACCTCTGTACTTAGTAACTCATTTATTCATTATCTTTGCTTTTTTTGCTTCCTAACAGGGCTTAAGGGACCCTGTTAGAGATGCTAAGTTATGAATAAAATCAGAGTTACTTGTTAAGAATCAGTGTCACACATTCTACCTTGTTTTTGCAAGTTTTTTATTCCCTTAAGCTTGCTAAAGAGTGCTGCTCTTTAGATTTAGTATGCATTCAAGACTCATCATATCTTTCTTCTTAATTACACTATTTTTGCTCCTGGATATTTGGACCCATTTGAGCGATACAATTTTCATGACAACTTCTGCGTGTATCTGCTTCTTGATATCCATAATATGGTCCCTGTGAAGAAGCACAAGTTACCTCCCAGGTAGCCTTAGTGAGGTCTACACCCAAGCAAAGGATTCCAACTGGGTTGTGTGTGTGTATGGCTTTTCCAGTTGAGAGAGTTAGGTCACTCCAGGAGAAATTGTCCCCTTTCCGGCACACCAAAAATTGTTTTTGTGTTTC